>NC_046312.1:96082866-96724527 GCF_009819535.1 Lacerta agilis
AGTGCAATCCTATATTTCTCAGAAGAAAGATCCATTAAGTTCAAGAAGTCTTACTCCCAGGTAAGTGTGTATTTGATTACAACCTGCGTGTCACTTTCAGGTTACAATCCTGTGCACACTTACGTGGAAGTAAGCTCCACTGAACTCAGGGTACTTACATCTGAGTAGACCTTCATATGCTTGCTCTCTTATTCATACTGAATGTGATTGTTCAAAATTGTATTTACAATTAGGATCTGTTTTTCCTGATGCTGATAGAGGGAGAAGTACAGTGGTACCTCGGTTTATGAAACTAATCCGTTCCAGAAGTCCGTTCTTAAACCGAAACTGTTCTTAAACCGAGGCACGCTTTCCCTAATGAGGCCTCCCACCGCCAGTGCCCTTCCACCATTCAGATTCCATTCTTAGACCAAGTTAAAGTTCGCAAACCGGGATACTACTTCTGGTTTCGCAGAGTTTGTAAACCGAATACAGTCGTACCTCAGGTTACGTATGCTCCAGGTTACATACTTTTCGGGTTATGAACTCTGGTAACCCGGAAGCGCAACCCAGAGCGCACGCAATGCGTGGATGCACAGAAGCGTTCTGCGCAGTTCACGCATGCGCAGACGCATTTGTGTATGCGCAAACCGCTACTTCCAGGTTTTTCGCATGCTTGTTCGGGTTGCGTACTTTTCGGGTTACAAACTGTAACCCGGAACCAATTACGTACGCAACCCGGGGTACCACTGTAGTTCTTAAACAGGGCTGTTCTTAAACCAAGGTACCACTGTAAATCCCTTCAGGTAATTATCATTTCAAATTAGTGATTATATCATTTTCAAACCAGTAATAGTTGACTAGTGGAAACTGCTAACATGACAAGATCACCTCTGTGACTGCCATTGGGAAATGGTTTCATGGTGCCAATACTTTTAGAATAGAAAGCATTTCATTTTCCTTGTAAGACCAATTCACATAGGAAATGATTGTATTTTAAACTGAATAGAACAGTTGTCTCATTATAGAAATGGCTTAGGTTGTTCCTTTGAAAGTGGGGAAAATCATATTCAAATCAAGGTGGGAAATGGGCCAGCTTTTTATTCTGAAAACATTGAGTTAGTTTTGATCATGTGAGGACTTAAGCCTGATGGAAATTCCTCACAGTTGTAAGATGCACGCACACCACACATTTAAAGCACATTATTACCCCAAAGAATCCCAGGAACTGCAAAGCGACAATTCACAGCACCCATGGCAAACTGCCATATCCATAATTTTTCCCAGGGAAATAATATGCTTTGAATGTCTGGTGTGTACACAGCCATATTATCACATGTTTCTCTAGGTTTGTGTTTCATTTTATAGCCTGCCTTTCTTCCAGGATTCAAGGTAGTGCCCTCTTCATCTTAGGAGCCGAAGTTTATTCAGTGCATTAGTATGTCAACGACACCATTTAGGCTGTGAGGCAATGCCTAGTGTTGTTTTGTGGCACCCTCCACTTCTGAAATTTCTGTACGTGCACTGGCAAGGAACCCATCTGAAACCTAGGCTTAAAAATTATCTCTCTTGTATCACTAATCACTGCCCAGGATATTTCTCCTGTTGTTGGGATGTTGAGACAAGCTCCCCTCCCAAATCAGCATAGGTAAGCTGATATAGAGAGAAGTGTTCCACTAGATACCTATACCCCAACCTCTTTAGGGCTTTGTAGTTCAACACTAGCACCTTGAATTCACCCAGAAACAGTTCAGGATCAGTGTTATGTGACCTGTGTTATTTATGAACTAGGTAGCAGTCCCCAATGAGGGTTTCTTGTTTTGTTAAGTGTTCTTAGATAATTAATCCTATTTACTGTTGGTCATTTGGTTCTGTATTTTATGATTCTATAATATTTTAAAGGTTTTACTTGATTTTGGTTGTACATCACCACTATATATATATATATATAGAGAGAGAGAGAGAGAGAGAGAGAGAATTAGGTAAAGGTAAAGGGACCCCTGACCATTAGGTCCAGCAGTCGTATCCGACTTAGGGGTTGCGGCGCACATCTAGCGTTACTGGCCAAGGGAGCCAGCTTACAGCTTCTGGGTCATGTGGCCAGCATGAAAAAGCCGCTTCTGGCAAACCAGAGCAGCACACAGAAACGCCATTTACCTTCCTGCTGGAGGGGTACCTATTTATCTACTTGCACTTTTGATGTGCTTTCGAACTGCTAGGTGGGCAGGAGCTGGGACCGAGCAACGGGAGCTTACCCCGTTGCAGGGATTCAACCCGCCGACCTTCTGATCGGCAAGCCCTAGGATCTGTGGTTTAACCCATAGTGCCACCTGCATCTGTTCTTTTGAATTAGTGCTGTATAGTCTTTTAATGAATGAATGAATGTGGTATCAACAATGTTTACATGTGGGGGGGGGGGAATACCAGGATGTTGGCTTCCATATCAGCAATGCCATGGATCGATGATTCTTCCTAGTCTGACATGTATTTAAAGCTTACTTGTGCTCACCTATATTTGCTCAGGCACCAATCCCTTCACTTGGATCTAGTCACTCTTTCCATTAGCTTGGCTGGACACAAACCCTACTGTAATCAGTAAATCAGCCAAGTCAGAGAAATCCTTTGCCTTATCAAAGACCATAGTGACTGCTCTGTTAAAAAAAAGAGGCAAGTCTCTTGTAATGAGACAGAATGTGACTTGCTCAGTGTCACCATTGAGCTTGTGGCTAAGTCAGGGCTTGAACTCCTGCTATGGTGTTTTATGGGAAGTATTCTTTCCATTGGAAGACACTACTTAGCTTTACACTGAGTGGAATTTACCCCAGCTAGTACAGCCTAATACACACCAGTGATTGGCCATTCAACTTAGCAAGGGATACTCGATCTTTCACACTGTTTTGTTACAAAAGTAGTCTCTCTTGGTAATTATCAACACCAAAACCCCAATAAATTTGAGATACGTACAGTAATTTTTCTCCCTCCATAGGACTCCATGATTCTGACATTTGGTTGTGACGAGGCTTTGATGCTTTTAATTGCCAGTTGAGGTTTGGTTTCCAGAAACTGCCCATTGCACATATCAAAGATGACAATATCATTATCTTCCCATGCGGCAACACCACAGTTACAAGCAAAGGCAAGATGGCGGTTGCTGCAATGCCACTGGCGCACATGCACCTCAAACACTCGGTTCAGGCTTCTGTACAGCACAAAAGTTCCAGTCATGTAGCTGTCATAACGCCTAAGCAATCAAAAGAACAACATAAAGGAAGGATTTACTCACAGTTTGTTAGCTGCTCATTTTTACTCTAACCAACAAGGCTCCCTAATTAGACCAGTTTGGTGGCTGGCCTCAGAGGGAAAAGAAAATAAACTCTTGGTGAAGAAACACTTTTTCATCAACATAAGCAAGCTAATACCACCAGCGTTATTAGCTGGGAGTGCATAAGAATTCATGTGAGGGGCTCATAGCTGCCTGAGAGCTGCTGCCATGGCAACAGGTATGGATAAGGAGGATAAACATTTGATAAAAGTAAATAGGAAAATATCTCTGCCTCCGGGCCTTAATAAATATGTTTTAGTTGTAACTGGATGCTTTACAGCATGATGTTCTTCAAAGCAAAACCAGCACTCAAATAATATCTTCTGTGACTAATCACCCACTTCGACAAGGTTGACTATGACTAGGTGAACATTTCAAATGAAAAATTAGGGCTCTGCCAGAATCACATTAAAATGAAGTCATATCCCCCCCCCTTTAGAACATCTTGGCTGTAAACATAAGTTTTACTCTTAACTGGATTCTCAGCTGGCAAATGGCCACGTCTGGAACAATTTGTCAGTTTTACTCTTCACTGTTGCATGAGCTCAAGTCTACTAGGGTTCACTGAGAAGCTGATGATGTTCTTGCTCTGGAACGCATGCCAACATGGTGGCTGCAACACACCCAGCATTAAACTATGAACTATGGATGACATAAGCTGAGGTGGTTACATGAGTGTTGATTCCATGCAAAATGCTCACAGAAGATTGTCCCCCCCCCCCATATAGCTGAACACGATGCTTTTCAAAAGCAACTGACACAGAAGGCCCTTATTCCTGTGGCAGTCTAAACTAATAACAATTACTTGGAAATTTCATTGAAATTAATGGAACGTTTTGGAGCAAACATGCGAAGGATCACAGTTTCCTAGATTTCATTGTTATGGCGTAATCCTGTAAACAGCCATCTTGTGGGATGGGATGAGACAAAAGGGTCAATGTGATCATCTGTCAAAACTTGCTTTGAACCAAGCAAAACGTGTTGAATAAAATTCTAGCCATCGTTCATACTAACATTAGGCTTAATTCTCATAAAATGTTATCCCTTTGCTTTGAATATATTCAAGAAAAATGTCCTGCTTCTATAATGTCATTCCCACACTTCAATGGAGGCGCATTTGCCACCCTCTTCCCTTCTTAAAAGATGACTCAAGAGGAGGTGTCATGGGCAGAGGGTATAGGAAGCTGCTCGGGCACCTGGAGTGGCAAACATGACGTGCACCCAGGGGTGGGGCATCGCTACGTAGCACCTATGTGCAGCATCGCTACGTACAATGCATGCATTTATATGTCCAGGGGTCTGGACAGATGTTTACTTCCATTGTTAGGCTGTGTACACACTATACCTTTAAAGTACATCTGAATAACAATCTTTCCACCAAAGAATTCTGAGCACTGTACTTAACCCCGCACAGAGTCGGAATTCCCAGCAGCTCTTAAGAAATTGCACCACCTATAGCTATTTGAGGAGGAAAATATGCTTCAAATGTGATTTAAAGGTGTAGCGTACACACATCCTTAATTAAATCCTCATTTGCAGAAACTATTGGAATTTAGTTAATCTGGTTAATTGGTTTGTTGTTATATTTTAATAACTATAACTATCATCCTATTTTCTGGTCTCACGAGTCTTTCTGGGTGTGACAGCAAATACTAGATACTTGGAAGGCCTTTTTTTCATGTGTGTGTTTAACGTCCCTTGGATTCTGCACTACAGCATTTACTGTAAACTCATAAAACAGCATCCTAGATAGTTGAACAGAATACTAAAGCATATCATTATTGTGAAGCCAAATAGCTTCATGAAAGAATACTCACCATCCATCAAATGTGATGATGTGTGGATCAGTCAAAGAGTAGCAGTTCTCTGTGGGGAGGTCTTGAACTGTGACCTAGTTAAAATGAGATGTGTAATGCATACAGTCTCTGAGGCAGAGCTCCATTTTTTATTTTATTTTTTTACTCATAAAACATTATGGGCTGCATTTGACTTTTATGGGTGAATGAAACAAAATGTGACTTTTAAAGTGTGTTTCAGGATCAGTATTTCCTGTGTTTTACTTATAATCATTACTTATTTTATATGCACCCAGCAAGTATATAAATGCTATATAATTTATTTCTTCTAGGTAAACATCAGCAAAAAAGCAAGTCTCTCCCTGCCCATCCCAAAAAAAGTTTACAATAAAAAAGTTTTTAACTGGAAGTGTGCGAAATCTAGAATTCTGAAAAGCAAAGTAGGGATCAATTAATCAATCTATTTCTGATCCATGTAATTTTTGCATGTGCTTACTAATAAGTCATTAGCATCCTGTTTCTGCATTAATCTGAGAGTTCTTAAAAGCCACAAGAAAATTCACATGTAAGTATGATGGTTGCATCTAATTAAATACTCAGAAATTAATGGATTTAACATATTCATGCTCATTCATTTCAGTAGGTCTGTTCTGAGTGTGACTACTGTGAGCTACAACCCTGGTGAAAGACAGTTTTTCAGATGATATAAAACTGGAAGGTGTAACTGATACCTCAGAAAACAGAAACCGTATTGAAGATGCTCTTAACAGATTGCAGAGCCAAAAATAGCAAAATGAATTTCAACAGGGACAGACATAAGGTTCTACACTTATGCAAGAATAATCAGATGCACAAATATAGGATGGGTGACATTGGCAACTGTACACGTGAAAAGGATCTAGGGGTCTTAGTAGACCATAAACTCAGCATGAGTCAACAATGTGATTCACCAAAGGGGTGGGAAGCTAATGTCATTCTAAGTTGCATCAGCAGATGTATAATGTCCAGAAGGGAAGGAATAGTGCTACCTTATCCAGCCTTGGTCAGACCCAACCTGGAGTACTGTGTCCAGTTTTGGACACCAGAGCTTAAGAAAGACATTGACAAGCTGGGACATGTGCAGAGGAGGATGACCAAGATGGTAAAGAGTCTGGAAACCAAGCCTTATGAGAAATGGTTGAGGGAGTTGGGTATATTTAGCCTGGAGAAGAGAAGACTGAAAGGTGATATGATGGCCATCTACAAATATCTGAAAGGGAGTCACATCATTGTTGGAGCAAGCTTGTTTCAGGAGCGGATTTAGTGCCGTTTGAGCAATGCCCAAGCACTGGGCACTGAGCCGAGGGGCCACTGTCTCAAAACCTGGCCAGCAAGGAACTGGGCTTTAGGAAGGAGTGAGGCTCTGACAGAGTCCTAGAATCCTCCTGTCCCCTTCTCAAAGCCTAGTTAGCGCTTTCTCAGCTTTAGGAAGGAGGTGGAAGGGCTGCAGGATCTTCTCAAATCCATTGTGCTTCCTTCCTAAAGATAGGCACCTCCTTACCTGCTTTTGGGAAGGCAGAGCATGGGCTGGAGGGGAGTTGCCAAATTTTGGCTTTGCACAGGTTGCCATAGTACCCAAGTCTGCTACTCCAGAGGGTGGGACCAGAACCAATGGATTCAAATTCCATATAGACATTAGGAAGAAGTTTCTGATGGCAAGAGCTGCTCGACAGTGAAATGGACTACCTCAGAAGGTGGTGCGCTTATCTGGAGGTTGTTAAACAGGTTGGATAGTCATCTGTTGGGGATTCTTTAGTTGTGATTCCTGCATTGCAGGCGGTTGGACTAGATGACGCTTGGGATGCATTCTGACTCTACACTTCTATGATTCTATGATATTTTAAAAGTAGGTTCTTCCAAACAAAATTCTCGGAAAATACACATTTTAAAAACAAGTTTTTTACATTTTTTGAGCCAATAATTGTGTCTGAACCTTCAAGAATGAGAAAACAGATAAATACTAAGTTCTGATCAGATCTGCACACCAATCCAAGATCTGGTCTGTTCATATCAGAATTCATAAAGATCAAATTTGTCAAGCAAAACCTCCTTATATAATAAGTTGCTTTGTTAGCGTGGCAATGTGAAACTTTCCCCATAACGCAAGAAGCAGATATCTGACTGAAATTAAGGCACTGGTTTAAATAAAACCAGTTTCAAAACCAGAAGCATAACATAAGGTATATTCATTGCAACAGTACTTCATTATCATATTTAGAAGCAAGCAATTCTTGGTTCATTTGACCTTAACATTTTATAGTATGTAGTTAAAGCTATGGTTTTCCCAGTAGTAATGTATGGAAGTGAGAGCTGGACAATAAAGAGGGCTGATCGCCGAAGAATTGATGCTTTTGAATTATGGGGCTGGAGGAGACTCTTGAGAGTCCCATGGACTGCAAGAAGATCAAACCTATCCATTCTTAAGGAAATCAGGCCTGAGTGCTCACTGGAAGGACAGATCCTGAAGCTGAGGCTCCAATACTTTGGCCACCTCATGAGAAGAGAAGACTCCCTGGAAAAGACCCTGATGATGGGAAAGATGGAGGGCACAATGAGAAGGGGACAACAGAGGATGAGATGGTTGGACAGTGTTCTCGAAGCTACCAACATGAGTCTGACCAAACTGCGGGAGGCAGAGGAAGACAGGAGTGCCTGGCGTGCTCTGGTCCATGGGGTCACAAAGAGTCGGACACCACTAAACAACAACAACAGCAACAAGTTTGAATTAAATCACTTAGTGAAGATTTTTAACTAGACCCTGATCTTGGCTTCATTGTTGTAAGCTTTTAATATAATCAAATCAACTATATATCAGAACCTTATTAGCAGATGAAACAAATATTTTTATTAGAATTAATTTGAGATTCAGTGTCAATGTCTACAAAGTGATACCACATGGGGTTAAACACTTACTAGGATTTACCCCAGTAATTCCATTGATTCCTTTCAGTTATGATTGTGCAATTTTAGCTTTCTTGCTGTTCATAAGCATTTAGTCATATGTAAATCCTATCAGGCAATGAGACGTACTTTCAAATACACGTGTTTAGGATCATTGCCTTTGTCTGCATTCAAGCAGACTTAAAATTGCTTCACACACATTTTTAGGTGTAGTGTGTTTTTAACTTTATAGGTCCAAATGGGACACAATGGGACAAACATGTACTGTATTTGAAAATAAAAATATAAAAAGTTACACTCACTAGAGAGACATGATTAGCTGCAGTTCTCTGGCCATATTCAGATTATCAAATGTGAAATTACTTGGGGTGGTTGGAGGGGAGAACATGATACAAAGGTACACAATAAAGTGTGATAGATAAAATGGATAGGGAGGGATTTTCTCTGGGACAGAAAAGTGAATTACAAATGCAAAAATAAACAGGACAGGAATGTCTTGTTAGAATGCTCTTATCAAACCCATTGTTTGTTTCAACCCACTTTGACATCCATTGGTACATAATCCCGCCAAAGCGGCTCACTCGTTTGGACAGGCTCCACTCTGATATAGCTGGTGAGGTTTCCATCCTCGGCAAAGTCATTCACAGCCCTTACAGTTACTGAAGCTCTTGCACAGCTACCTTCCTTGCAGGGCATGTGTTCCAGAGCCACCTGGCATGCTGAGAGAGCGATGTCTGGGGACCTCCTTCCCAGATCATCTAAAATGCAAATATATGGGCATTCATAACTCTGCTGAGATGTTAATAGCTAGATTTTCTTTTTAATCAAAGGAAGATGGATGGTTTTCCATCTGTGATCAGAATAATTGTCACTATTACAACAGCCAGACATGAACTCAAACAGAACCATTACATGCAAAAAATGACAGCAAGAAAAATACACACTTCTCTATATATATTTTAAATCTCATATACCACCTCCCTCTCTCTTTCCAAGAAAAGAAAAGAAAAGGGTTTCAGTACTCCATACTGGTAAGTACTACCACAAAAAGGCTATACAGTGGTACCTCGGGTTAAGAACTTAATTTGTTCTGGAGGTCCGTTCTTAACCTGAAACTGTTCTTAACCTAAAGCATCACTTTAGCTAATGGGACCTCCCGCTGCCGCTGCGCCGCCAGGGCACGATTCCTGTTCTTATCCTGAAGCAAAATTCTTAACCTGAAGCATTATTTCTGGGTTAGCGGAGTCTGTAACCTGAAGTGTATGTAACCTGAGGTACCACTGTATAGCTACAGAGAGAGAGAGGAGAAGAGAGAGAGAAGAATTGAATACACACGTTCAATACATGAAAACAGCAATACTTTGGCTCCAATCTTGTACTTGCTTACCTGGGAGTAAGCCCCATCTTGAGTAGGCATGTATATGATTGCAATGTTAATAACAGCAGAAGACCATATCAAAATAGTGACAGTGATATCAGAAGCCTACAACCCTCACAAACAGCTAAATTCCTTGGGGAATAAAATAGTCTTTATTTTCTTTCTAAAAACTTAAAGAGCTTGCTAAGTTTGCCTGTGGTTGGAGTTTGCCAGAATATGCATCACAGCAGAAAATAAATCAAAACAAAAATCTCCTGTTTTACAGAATTCATCATGAGATTGCTTGAATTTCGAGATCTCTTTCTGCATTTGTGAATGACCAATATTCACTATGCTTTTCAGTGCTGCTATTTTAGCTTTGCTAGATGTGAAATATGTCATTTAATTGATTTCAATCCGTGTTATATATTTTACATCCAGCAGCCTCAAACATGCGCTGTTTTTTTAAAAAGTATTTTAAAACCTATTCTATAGATTTCTTCACATATTGCTTTCTGGCACGTCATCTTCACTTGGGATGTGGGAGCCTTGTGATGGATTGAGAAAATGCCTTTCTGCATAAGGACTCTTATATCAGCTTCCCAGCAGCAGTACCTCATGAAAAAAAAAATGACATTTGTGTCACTCTCCATACATTAAACACAATACTGACAATCTCTGTGTTAGATAAGGTAAAATGTGAAATGGCCTTTAGATCAAGGATCAGGATCAGTTAAATCACACAAATATATCAATACTCATGAAATGCTTCGCTGTAAATGCATACAAATATAAAATGTGTCATATTTTATATCACTGAAACAATCTTCTTCAACACCACTGAAATAATCACAATCCTACATGTATGTGTATACTAAGAACTAAGTCCTATTAAATTTGATGGAGCTTACTCTCAGGTAGGCATTTTATTAATTTGTTTGTTTGTTTGTTTTGTATACCGCCCTATACCTGCAGGTCTCAGGGAGGTTCACAGGATAAAATATACCATTACACTGCAAGCCTTAGGATGGAGAATCATCACAGCTCAGTCATCTATTATGTGCACATCTATACATTTGAACCACATTCTTTTCCTCAAAGAATTCTGGCCACCAGGCACACCGAGCTGGTGGGACTGTCGTGTGTGTGTGATGTCACGTGTGTGACGTCTCGCCCCCCCCCCCCCCCGTCAGGCCACACCTGCTTGGACGTGTGGGTGTCTACCGGGATGGTCTGGTGATCGCAGAGGGCTGCATGGAAGGCAAAAATTGCCCTCCCAGCCTCTTGATTGCTGCACCGGCACTCACCCGGGGTGGAGGGGGATGGCAGCCCCCTCAGTATTGGGGGGATGCACCCCCTTCCTCAAAATATTGTGTGGGTTGAGGCCCTTTTGCCCCATATACCCAGAAACGCTGCTGAACACTGTACTTTAACCCTCTCAGTGGGTTGAAATGCTACGTGCAAGATCCAGTGCTGCACTAGCAAAGACAGTGGGGCTTCCCCTTTCTCCCCTCCCCTCTGCATATCCCCCACAAAGACTCATTTTAGAGGTGCATGGGGGGTGCCGGGGGAGGAAAAGAAGGGGAACTTTGCACAAGCAGGAGTCTGTTGCACAAGTAGGCTGCCTCAATTAGGGGTGTGGTGTGTGTGTAGCTCCCTATTTATTGGAGGCATTTCTGGGTTGTGTGCACTGCGTGTTGCTTCATTTATAATTTCATCCTGCATCAGATGTTTCTTCTGAAGCATCAGTAGTAAAATGTAGAACAGATTTACAACAGTGCACTCCTTTGGATGTTGATGCAAGACCCACTGTGTTCAATTGTTAGTGTGTTTAGAATTGCAGCCTAAGAGCTTTCAATGATAAGGAGAAGTAGTTCCCAATAAAAAAGAACCACCCATCGTTTTTTAACCATCTAAGTAACATTGCAACCTGATCCTAATATTTATTGCACTAGTTCAGGCATAGGCAAACTCTGGCCCTCCAGATGTTTGGAAATACAGTTCCCATAATCCCTAGCTAACAGGACCAGTGGTCAGGGATGATGGGAATTGTAGTCCCAAACATCTGGAGGGTCGGAGTTTGCCTATGCCTGCACTAGTAAGTTATGAGTACACAAGATACGACATCTGCTATGGTGGCACAACTTCTCAAAGTAATGATATTTTTAAGCCATCACGGGGCTTCCAAAGAAATTACCCCAGTGGACAGCAACATAACAGGGCCAGATATTGAGAATCCTGGTTCCAATGTGCAATTTATTCTTATTCTTATATCATTTTATTCCATACAAATAGGTTCAAATCTTACATATAAGAAACTAGCATTGAGAGGAAGTGATTGATCTAGCTAGTGAGTTTATTGCAGTAAACACACACACACACACACACACACACACACACGTGTGTATACACCTTTGTGTACGTGACTATAAGCAATACTGTTATTAGTCAAATTAGCCTAAAACATTAAGCCAAATACTTTAATGCACTGACCACAAGCTTTAAGTACAGTACTTTCCCCTCATCTCTCTGGTTTTTATAGCCAATCACTTTGTTTGTCTTATGAAGCCCTCTAGCAGTAAATGATGGCGGTTCTCCTTCCTATGCTATGCTCTTAGATTCATTACAGAGATTTCAGGGAAAGTCAGCAAAAGTGCTTGATCAAATGCTCACTGACATAAGACTCTTACCAGAATCCCCGGTAGTCAGCTGCAAAGTAATTTTACAGATGTCATCCTGGCCCAGACAGGTAATAGGGATGGTACTTAGGATTGTCAAAATATGCTCTTCACTATCTTCTGCAATTTGTATGGATTCTGGCACAAACTGGAAATAGAGACAGATGATCAGTCTTACACTGCACTCATATTAAGCCTTGGCCTGTTTTGATGGCAAATGGCCTCTGATTTAGGGAACAAGAAAATTTTCAGTTATTGCATCTGAAGTTTCCCTTTCAACAAGGAGGGACATTTTCCCTGAAAAAGCAGGCAATATATAGATTTTTTAAAACTTTTTTTTCAGGCTAATTTGGGGAGGGAAGGGGAAGAGTAGTTCCCAAGTTCTGAATCTCTCTGAAGAAGAGATTCAAAACTTGCCCTTCCTTCCGCTGCGCCCCCAACTTTTGCCAGCAGTGCTCCGCAGCTTTTGCTAAACTTATCAGCAGCCGGGGCACTTCCTCAAAATGTTGCCGCTTGGCTTCTCCAATCTGGGGAGTGGGACTCAATCAGCAATGCGTCACACAGAAATGCCCTGGCTTTTGCCAAACTTGGTAGGAGCCGTGGTGCACCTCAAAACGTAGTTGCTCGGCTTCTCCGCCCGGGGACAGGGAAGACAAGCGCCTATGGTGGCACATGCCGGAATGCCTTCCTTTAGGCGGCAGAAGCAGTGGGGCTGGCAGAGTACTGCCTCTGTCTTGCACTTCCACTGACTGAGGCAGGTGTTTCCTCCCCACCTCATGGGCGAGCCAGCTCTGCGGGATGGGATCCTGTTTGCACCATGGAAGACCTCTGTAGGTGCATGTGTGGCCACAGGTGCTATGAGCAATGTCTTGAGAAGTCACAGCTCCGTGGTATAGCGTGTGTTTTGCATGCAGAAGAGCCAGTGCCAAACTTCCCTAGTTAAAGACCCTCAGAGAGAGCAGAGCTGGGAAAGACCTGGATCGAAAGCTTTGGAGAGCTGCCGTCAGTGAGAATGCACAAGAATGGGCTTGATGGGCTGACTCAGAATAAGGCAGCTTCTTGTGTTCATAACAGGAAAGGGAGAGAAGAGTTGCTTTAGAGACGAACTATTTGCACCTATTGCTATGCTTTTGCTTTGTTAAAACCAGTCACTAAGGAAGGATTTTCACAAGGTGTCTTATTCAGCCTTTGCCTTCCTTATTCTCTCTCACGACTTTGATAGCATGTTAAGAAGATCTGAGCTTGCTGCTACTCCAAGATAAGGTGAAATTGCTATTTTGGTGGCTCGCCGAGGTTTCTGCTTAGCTCTCAAACATTCTGCCAAATTAGCCACCGTAATTGCTTATTAAGTAAAAATTGCCTTAATTTCCGAATGTTACCTTTTGCTTTTGAACATCTTCAGTAATTACAAAATCATTTTCAGGAATAGCTGGGTAATTGTTTCTTATTTCTGATGCAGGAGAAAAAATTCCTTTTGAAAAATCCTAATAACTAACAGCATGGAACCGATTTGCTCAGTGCAGAGCTACTAGTAAAAAAAAAAAAGAGTTAATTAAAATGTGCTGGGCTGTATATTAGGATAATTAGCTGGTCATATGGCTTGCACATTACTCTGCTTTCTATGTGTAAGGTAAAGGGGGACTAATTTATGGTAATACATATACTTTATGCCGAGTCCAGGACCAACCTGAGACATTTTGTTGCCTGAAGTGAAAGGCAAGATGACACCTCCCCGTTCCATGTGCAAGAGCCAGCTGGGCAGATAGCTGAATCTTATTTCATTACTAGCAGTAGGACAGCAGCCTCCATTGCACTCCATGGCTGCCTTGCGTAGACAGCACAGAGGCAGACAAGACACACATCTCTATCTTTCAACATTTCCCTACTAATCCTGACCCTCAAGCAGCTACGTACAGCCTTAAGCAGCTCTCTCACTCAACCTAATGGTAGGGTTGAGTGTGCAGAGTTTTGCCATTTGTTTCTCCATCTTGTTTAGTATTGGCTACACTGCTGGCAGAAGCTCTCTGGGGCTTAAGGTAGGGTTCCCCCACCCCAGTACCTGCTACTTTCGAATGTCCAGTTGGAGATGCTAGGGGTTGAAACAGAAACCTTATAGATCAGCCTTCCCCAATCTGGTGCCTTCCAGATATTTTGGACTCCAACTCCCATTATCCCTGAACATGGGCCATACTGCTTGGGGCTGATGGGTGTTGTAGTCCAACAGTACCTTGAGGGCATCACCTTGGAGACAGAAGAACAGCTGTTATAGAAACCGAGTATATGCTCTAATGGGACGCGGGTGGCACTGTGGGTTAAACCACAGAGCCTAGGGCCTGCTGATCAGAAGGTCGGCGGGTTGAATCCCCGCAACGGGGTGAGCTCCCGTTGCTCAGTCCCAGCTCCTGCCCACATAGCAGTTCGAAAGCACGTCAAAAGTGCAATTAGATAAATAGGTACCGCTCCAGCGGTAAGGTAAATGGCATTTCCGTGTGCTGCTCTGGTTTGCCAGAAGCAGCTTTGTCATGCTGGCCACATGACCCGGAAGCTGTACGCCGGCTCCCTCGGCCAGTAAAGCGAGATGAGCACCACAACCCCAGAGTCGGACACGACTGGATCTAATGGTCAGGGGTCCCTTTACCTTTACCTTATATGCTCTAATACGGAGTCACTCCCTCTGCCCCCAGCCTGAGTTCCCTCATTTCTTAACAGTTTCCTCATTTTGTTCCAAATGAAAAACAGTACATAACTGGTTTACATTATCATGACATCACTATCATTTTCACAATGAAATGGCTCTGGTGGCTTTCCTGTTAGAGAATACAAGATGCACAATTTACGCTTGCTACCTGTTCCCTTCCCTGATGGTTACATATAAACAAGTGCCATGCAGTAGTTACTTATGCATCTGAAGATAAAGATGGACAACCTATAACTGGAAATGATTGTGCCACATACAACGCCCCCCTAAAGAAAGGGGGGCGGTTCTGCAGAGCCCATCAAATTTTACCATTCTGTCTAACCCTAAGTGAAATGACAGAATGATAATGGAGGGGAAACAGATAGATTCTGTCTTCTCCCAGGTTTGCTGCCAAAGCAAAATAATAATAATTTTTAACAATGCAGTGGAAAAGAAGACACGGTCCCTGTATTCTAGTTTCTGGAGCAAGGGCAGATTTTGTCTTGTTTTGGTTTCTTTTGGCCCAGGGGATTCCTTCCCTCTCAGAGAACCATCTGAGGACTGCAAGCCAGCAGTGGGTGGAGACAGATACAAAAGTGGTCAGAGTATTGAATGTGACTTTAACCTTTGTTCAACAAATAGGCTACATTCCAGCCACATGAAGTTATAGGTTTCTACGCACATCTCTCTCCATCCACCCTCCCGGCAAGCAAGAGGCATTAGCACAGTTCAAGGAGTTATGCCAGACAAACAAAAGCACTTGAGGGGAGAACAGAATGGGACCAGAGAGAATTGTAGCCTGTGGAAGGGACATGGGCTAGGGAGATATTGAGAGCAAGGTAGATGCACCTCTCACCCTGCTCTGGAGTCTGTATCTCTGTGGTTTCTGCAGTCTATCACGTCATATGACTTTTCGAAAGAAAGAGATGCCACATTACCCAAAGATGGGGATTGTACTGTTAGGTCTCCCATCAAAGGCATTAGGTATGAATCAAAGTGAAGTCTGCCCCATAAATAATGTATTGTCCCATAAATAATAATGGCAGACTTAGCATGCAGGTCCTTGTTTTTATAGGCTCAGGTTTTGAAAACTAATCTGTACTACAGCCTCCTTAATGGAATGACATTTTTTTGCCAGTTATTTATATTGCTTTCCAGAAAAAGCTAACAACGGGGGAAAGAAAGGCTCTTTTATGAAATATCTGCTACTGAATGGCCAGCCAAGGTCACAAAATGTTTTAGTCTGCTGAAATTCTCCATTAACATAATGGGGGGTTGCCCCCAGAGTTTTGTGAATGGGAGAGTGCAGCATTCAAAGGATGCAGACACTAAATGCCAGTCTTCGCAAAAGCTGTCCATTTAAAGTCGTCCCAACTTTTATTTCACATTGTGTGAGAGACAACCGCAACTGCTCAGGCATTATGACCAAATCACTCTGAATTTGCAGAACTGTGCCTATCTACTTAAGGTTGCATATAATCACCTCTCGGAAGGTGAATGAACATGAAACGCTTTCACAATATATTTCCCGGCACCTAGATGCTGTAGCTGTTAGTGCCTTTAGAAAGTCTGATAGAATGATTGATAGAATGGCAGGCAATTTTTGGAGACATTTTCTCCTTGGGCACCTAAGAAGTACACTGTTTATAATCACCAAAGCCAATTTTACAGTGTGTTGTCTTGCGGAGCAAGGTGGTTAATATAGAAATCTCCATTGAGGATATGCTAGAGAAGTTTGTTAAATTAGGTCTTTTGCTGTTACCTTAATCCCAGCATAGAATCCATCGCTTTCTTCAGGGAAAGACTGTTGATCAGGAGAGTCCCACCTAAAAGCTGTGACAGTGCAAAAGACCTGCAATAAATAAATTGTTCATTTTACAACTTTTTTTTGTTTGTTTTAAATTAAGAGCTTATGAAGAGTGATTGAAGGTGTTATAAAGGTTTGGCTGAGATATTCCACCCTATGAAGACTGGTTTTGCTGTTTTGCCTTTCCCTTTGCTGGCTGCAAAGCCAATGCATTCACCAAGCGGGGAACACATGGGGGACAGCCATCCTCCCATATCTTGAAATGGAAAATTCCATGTACTAACAGATATCCACAGGTGCCTTCTGTAGCAATTAAAACTCACTCTGGGTAGGCAAGTATGGAGGGCTTGGATCAGGTAGTTTTGATGTTCAGAAATAATGCTAGCTGGAACTACGGCATCTGGTTATTAAGCAGCAGAACATTAAAGCTGATTTGTGGTGATTGTGTAGTGATTTCTGCAGCTGTATTTGTTCTACACCACAATTTTCAGGCGTAAATACATTTTAAAAAAACATTAATGGCAGGTATGCCTCTCAAAACACAGGGGCAATTTTTATCTTTCTGAAATGGTTAATCAGGCATTCATGTTCCAGGGACACACATGTAAGTCTTGCCTTCAACATCCATCAGCGCAAGCCAGGGTTTTCACTTGTGAGAAAACTTCTATGCAAATGGAGCTGAAAATGCTTTCAAAAACCCTTTAGAGACCTTTGTGCTAATCACATGGTCTGAAGACCAGGCAACGTGGCCAGGGACATGGGAGGCAAGGATTGGGCATGTTCCCTTGTTTCTATTCTAAACTGTTAACTTGTTCAAACAGGGCTCTGATGACACACATATCTGTCCTTCAAATGTTGCATGCTTACTGTGAGAAGCACAATTGTAACCCTCAGGCATGCACCTACCTTCACAGCTGGCTTCAAGGGGGTATGTACAAGAGTTGAGTGATGCTTAGCAGAGTCTTGTCCAGGTCCTGGAGAGAGGTAGTCCTCTCTACAGCCATAGTTTCAGCTGCCACTTTACTTTCAAAAATGTAATGTGCCTGAAATCCTGTTTCTAGCATATTAAGGTTTTAAAAAGGGTGGCCGGGGGCGGGCGGGAGGTCATTGCAAAGTGGCCACCAGGCTTTTGTGGTGGCTATGTTTTATTTTGTTTGGTTTTTACCAAAGCTGAAACTTCAGGAAAATAAATATGATTGGCATAACTGTCATGTTAAGGACACCATAGTGCAGGGCTCAGTTTGGGTGGGATCATGCAAGTGTCACCAGTGGGATAAGCCCTGGCATTTAAAGAAAGGTTGTGTCCCAGTGGCAGTGCATTGGGTGTGGGTCAATGAACTGGAGACTCTGGCAAGACTCAAAGGAACTGTTGAGCTAGTTCTACATGCTTAACTTCTCTTTGGAATATGTTTCTTAGACAACATCCCTTGGCAGCAGATGACAAAAGACTGAGAAAATGAGGGGCTTGTGAAATCATTTTGTGGTATGACATGAAGCCTGCTGCTCAAAGAAAAATGTAAAAAAACCTCACAGAGGGAAGATCAGCTGCTGAGTTCAGCTAACGTAGCTTTTGGGTCACAGCCTAATTTACCAGGAAAGAGGGAGGCCTGTGCATTTGTATTGTACTATACAAATTCTATCCAACAACCCAAGTAAAGCTCCCATACAGAAACTCACTGCCTGCTTTCTTAGGCTGTGTTCATGGGACAAGGCTTTGCACTAGTTCAGGTTAAAAGAGATGCCTTTTGTATCATATGTTGAGCTTCGGTTTTGAGAAGCCATTTCCTCGCTTTTACCCAATGTACAAACACTGTCCAAAGGACAGCAAGGTCTATTTTTCAGAAAGTGCAAGAGTTCTGGCCAATTATGTTTGCTCATACAGTAGCGATACAATTGTTATCTCCACTGAGGCAACACACCATCTACTATCTTAATGGGGTTCTTTCACCCTAGTAAACTTTTTTCCTTCTCTTTTTTCAAGGCTAAACCAGCAAGTACTGTACCTTGAACAAAAATCTATATAATGTGAAGTGGTCCTTATACCAGAACTTTTCATTTTTGTTAAAAAAAAAACGGATGCAAAACATTAACACATCTGTTGTTGTTGTTTAGTTGTTTAGTCGTGTCTGACTCTTCGTGACCCCATGGACCAGAGCACACCAGGCACTCCTGTCTTCCACTGCCTCCCACAGTTTGGTCAGACTCATGTTGGTAGCTTCGAGAACACTGTCCAACCATCTCGTCCTCTGTCGTCCCCTTCTCCTTTTGCCCTCAATCTTTCCCAACATCAGGGTCTTTTCCAGGGAGTCTTCTCATCTCATGACGTGGCCAAAGTTAATGCATTTACTCCTTTACAAAATGAATATGCAATCCAAATCCATAGTTCCCACTGAAATTTGGGGGAAAGCCATAGGTTAGTGGCACAGAATCTGCTTTGCAGGTGGGGTGCCCCAGGTTCATTCCCCACCACCTGCAGGTAGGACTGGGAAGGAACCCCTGCACAAAATTCTGATGAGCTGAACCCAGTCTGTAGAGACAACACTGAGCTAAGATTTACCACTAGTCTGACTTGGTTATTTCACTAGCATAGGTCTGGGATAAATTGTTCATATTATAGTTTTCTCGAACACCTGGAAGAAATTTGTAAATTCCACATGGTTCCCTTTAAAACATTGGAGATGAATCATATATGTAGGGCACATGCATTACATGCAGAAAGTCTCAGGTCCCTGGCATCTCCAGCCATGGGAACAGCCATGGGAATTTTTAGTAAAAGGCAAAAGATTTATATGATCTGAAGAGAAACCAGAGTATAGGGATGAGACAGACTCTTGCCTGAAAACCTTGAAAATCACTGCCAGTCAGTGTAAACAATACTGACCTGGGTGGGCCATTCATCTGACTCAATATTAAGAAGCTTCCAAGGGGAAATCTGAAAACTCTAGTCTCACCTGTATTGCACTGTGTGTGATTTTGAATGCAATCCAGGAGAATCAAGAAGAGCAGTATAATATTTGCATTGGAAAAGTACTGCACATTCTGTACCCATTATACTATGTGCAAAGCTCCTTCCTTTTTGAGGATGAATTCTTCTTCTTCTACAACTCAGGTGTGAACTTCTCACAATCAGATATGCGCATTGGTCACTGATCTACAGTCTTGACAGTTTGTCACATAATTATTAAGATAGCTTTCCTTAGGAGTTTCTTGCCTCCAGCTGAATATTGGCTTCTACTCTGTAACTCCGCTATCAGAGACTTTTTTCCTCCTTTTATCGTCTTATCATTTCAAGGGACGGGGGAGGAGAATGAAAAAGTTACCCTGCAGGCAGTATGAATGCAACATTGACTGACTACTCTGTGGTTGGGTACTCCCCCCCCCCCAAGCTTTTCAGTAAAATAAAATCCTACTGTCAGTATTTTTAAAACACTTGCAATATAAAAGAGAGACTGGCATCTTCAGCCTAAACGCAGTAATGAGATCCAGGAACTTGAGCAGGCATAATAAAGGCAGATAGAGTTTTGCAAAGAGAGTTCTGCAAATGCATGGGGCTCTTTCCCTGTGCTTTACTAGCAAGTAGGGAAGAGGATGGCCTTGCTGATGACCAGTTTTGATGTGCTTCTGATGGGGCTTATGCCCATTTAAATTTATTTGCGCCCACTTAAAACTTTTCCAGCTTCTGAGAGATATTTCACTGTGTATCCCCAGGTGAACCCTGCTGAAGCCTTGTTATACTTGTTGAATTCAGTCTGAGTCTCTAAACAAAAACGACCTGACCCACACCCCTCAGACTAACATGCAAATCACAACTTGGCTTTCCTTCCTTCCAGGTTTTGTGCATCTCTGAATGTTGCGACACAAGTTCTTGGAAGTTTCAATGTATCAAAATGTGCATTTAAAACTTACATGCATATTAGAGGAGCAAATATACATTCATATACCTGTTTTAAGTTGTTGTTGTTGTTTTTAAAAAAGAACTACATATTCATATGCAAATGAAACTGAATTATGTATAAAAATATGTAAAAGTGACACTGGGTGGAAAACAAAAATCCATCCACCTCTCACGCAATAGATTCCTAAAGTGAGGCTCTGAATGGCAGAAAATTCAGGCACAGCTTATGAAGAATGCTAGTAAGCACAGCTTACTTTCATTCAGCAATGACCAATGGAGTGGTGCGATCAGGGCTGAGTTACTGGCCTGGCTTCCAGACACCATGTGTCACTGCCAGTTACAGAGGGGCGGGGAGCCAAGGCAGCAGAGGGCTTGCTGTGGTGCTGGTACAGTGGTGGGAGCATCAGATTGGTTCTGCACCCACACCATGCTGAGCTCCTTGCTGCCTCGGCCTTCCCCCTCTCAGAAACAGGCAGTGACACATGGTGTTAGGAAGCGAGGTCAGCAATGCAGACCCACCAATGATACCCTGCTGGCCGCTGGTGGAGTTTCAGGGTTTGTTTTGTTGTCTAGTGAGTGTTGATACACCTAGGCCTAGGTGGCAATGGTGCCTTTTGGGAAGGTCTTGATCATTGGGTGAAGGCACAGCATCACATGTGTCTGGCTCCCAGGGCCCACGGGCCCTGTGTGTACAAGTGAAGACCTCTGCTTTGCATCATCCTGCATTCAAACAGGAGGCTAACATGTGCTCCATATTACTTCTTTCCTAAAGGACCATAAAACACACCAAATTCCTTGGCATTTTCAGCACAATGAGCTTTTCTCTGAGTTATCCACAAAGATTACATTAAAGTCAAAGACATTTGTAATGGAGATTATGCTTAATTCAGATAGGGTTGCTCTGTGTTTTGTTTTTATTCATAATGAAACTGTCAACCAAAGCAAATCCGTGCTTATTGAAATATGGAATCTCAATGTGAAAATTCATTCCAAAACATCAGAAACCTTCCTATTAGCGGTGATTTTTTTTTTTAAAAAAAGAATGTATGTAGAGTTATTGTTCTGTTGTCAAAGGCTGTAATTAGAGCGAAAACTTCTCCTTTTCCTTTCATGGTGGAAGCTGAGCGGCTCTCTTTCTAATCTTAATGCAGAGATAAATCAGTTTATAAGCTTGTATATGGAGCTGAATTTATTTTATTTTATTGCTGTTGCATTTGCAAACAGGGTAACCTATCAGCAAGATGGCCACTGCCACTGGCAAACTTTAAAAAAAGTGATTTTGCATAAGCCTTTTAAAAAATGTATGCCATCTCACCGCATGAACTTTCAAATTGCTGTGCAGAGCAAATCCTGGCCAGTTTCTTTGGCACATCCTGCTTCCTTAGCATTACCCATTGCACACACTGTGCCTGCTGTAATTTACAGATGGCTGTACCTCCAGGTATGGAATGACCTCTGTCAATATAATCTAAATTGGGCTTAGGAACTGCTACAATTTCAAATCAGATGGAATGGGCTATGTTGAGTGTTTACGAGGCGGGAGGGAGGGGGAGCAGTGGATTATAGATTTATTTATTAAAGCTGCAGTAGTTTTGCAAACATTTCTCTGCCGACACAGTTTCCAGAATGGCCTGATTGGGACCTAAAGTATGGGAAAATGCTCTTATAAGCATTATGAAGAAATGGCCTTAGCAATTTCATCTAAAGAGATGCTAATAAAAGCTCAAACTCCATTGGACCAGTAAAGCTCAATGACTCTATTAAAAGCTATGATATGAACAACATCTTGAAGGAAATTTTGTATTATGCTTGAGCGATATCGCTGAGAGAGTTTGAAATGTGTGGAAAGTAGCGTAGATGGATATCAGTCAACTGGAAGCAGAGCTTTAACATTTTTTCCTCTCTTTTTGACTCACAACCATGCAGCAGCTTTCAGAAAAATAAGTTGATAGGGAGATGAGAGCAGGTTCCTGAAGATTGCACTGCCAAGGGACAGAAGAACGTGTCGATTCTGCCACTAAACCCAACAGATGCCTCAGTTTACATCACGATCAGAAAATACAGATGCAGAGAACTGGATGGGTGTTAAGGTCAGTTTACAACTTTGGAGCATCAAATGAGGTCTCATAAACAAAAGGAACAGCCGGTAGCAATTCCTCAAATGAGGTCTCACATACCACAAATCAGACACACACACCGTGTGTGTGTATGTGTTCCTTTTAAAAGAGCAGCCATGGAAGATCAGGATTACTTGTCCTTGCAAGGGCTATTTGATGCCTTCTCTTGTTTTGTGCTAAAGTAAACTGTTGTTAATTTGCTGCAATCTAGCCCTTTGCCTGGCTTTAGACCACTTCACCAAAGATAGCCTACATGCCACAGGAGCCGACTCCTAGGGGTCGAGTTCCCTTTGCCCCCCAATCAAATATTGGAAGGGGCCAAGCCCCCACCCAATTTATGGGCATTGCCATTCAAATGGAGTGTGTGTGTGTGTATGTGTGCCACATTGTGTGATTAATTATGCAGGTGGGGCTTACCTGCTCACACACATACAGCTTTTTTCGAAGTTGGCACCCCTGCTATCTGCATCTAAAACATAGGATTTTAATTTTTTTGAGTTTTATTCTTCAGAACTGTTGTGTCCTCAAAAAGCCTTCAAGGGCCTATTGAATGCCCCACCCCATCAGATGTCAGGGAGATTAGTAACTTTAGAAAACATCTGAAAGCAGACTTGTATAGGGAAGCTTTTTTAAGGTTAAATGTTTCGTTGTGTTTTTATTTATGTTGGAAGCTTCCCAGAGTGGCTGGGGCAAGCTGGTCAGATACAAATAATAAATTATTTGTTATTATTATGTCATGTATTCATTTCAGACCAAGTTGCTCTTTGTCTAGAGTTAAGGGTTTTCTCTAACCCTGAAATACTTTTCCATCTGCTTTTTATGAGAAAATGAGGGAAATCCAGAAGATGAGTTATGATGCTGCTAAGATGAGAAAATGCCAGGTTTGGACACATGGATTGGTTTGTGAAAGTAAGGCTAGTGCTGCAAGTCTTTTTATCAGACTGACCAAACCTGTTTGTCATTACAGCAGTGCCATGACACGATACAGATATCCTTAATCAGTGACATTTTTAGGCATAAGTTGTAAAAGAAGCAATGCTATGATATGTAACCAAAATAAATAAATAAATTGGATACCATAAGTGAACTTCATCTAATGCATTGGAACGCTCAGGGTTCTAAACTTGATAAATAGCATTTAATAACATTATATTAAAATGTACTCCCACTTGGGGACTGTCTTTTACATTCAGGCCAAATTCAGATTCAAGAGAACAGCTAATAAGAGCTAAAAGCAAACAAACAAACAAATAAATGCAGAGAGATTCAGCTCCTCTGAACGCTTGACCTTGTTTTCAAGAAAGCATTACCGTATCTCCCAATCTGAAATTAACTCCATCCATCTCCACATAGGAGAATGTCTGCAGCGTTGTGTCATGATGAAGCTGTTCTTTCACTCTGGATTTGGAAAGGCGTGACCAGACCACCGCATAACCTATAGACGGATCTGAAGTTGGAGTGCTGAAAGTGCATTTGAGGTAGACATGGCCTCCCAAAAGCTCAGGGGTGACAAGTGGTTGTAAAAGTGGGAGTTGAGGTGCCCCTGTGTACAAAGAAAAACAGAGGGCATGATGCACTTGAGTGGGATAATAGTTTAGCCAAGAAATCATTATAATTGAGATAGTACTAGAAAATATAGACTAGTTTCACCAGCAGTGACTGGTGTGGTAGGGCACAGCTGACCTTCCAACAGTGGTGTTGCTGAAGCTCAGCTGAATAGGTGTGGGATGGGGCAAGCTGCAACTGCAGGTGGTAGAGGACTATACAAACACAGGTGTGAATGTGGAACATTTTTCATGTCCTTTTGGATCCCAGCTATTCTGTTCCAATAAAAAACAACAACACATATTTGATGCTAACACTAATACATTACCTAGAAAGTTGATATCTGCTCCAGTTCCTCTGGGACCAAAATAGTTAAATTGTGGTTCTTCAACAGCTAAAGAAATAAAATGAGATTAGTATGGCCCCAGGAAGTGATAAAACTAGTGTTTAGAGCTGTGTTGTTGCTTAATTGGACTCATTGGTCTGAAAAACTTCCAAAGTTCTCATCCATTCCCAAATACAAAATTTATGTAGTAGCGTGCCAATTGTGAAAGGCATATGTGTATTTAAATGCTCAGCTTCTGTTGCAATATGAAAAGAACTGGACATCTTGAAATGATTGTCCCTAGTTTTGTATATATTTCAGGGAAAGCCCAGCATTCATAAGTATGTGTGCCATTTACAATGAATGTGCCAAATATATCCATACTCAGGTGCAAACAGTAAAATGCATAGCACTCTTGTCTTCTGCTGTTGAACCCAGCCAGATGGGCAGGGTATAAATAATGAAATTGTTGTTGTTGTTGTTGTTGTTGTTGTTAGTGTGCATATTATGAAATGTGCAATCCAGCCAAGGTCAACCACTGTTAAGTCACACTGATTTCAATAGGAGAGATTTAAGAATGTTTATTTCAATTATTACATTTATATCCCATCCCCCCACCCCCAGATGCTCAAAGTGGCACGACTAGTTCTGCCCTCTGCATTTAATCCTCAGGGCAACTATGTAATGTAGGTCAGGTTGGGAAACTATGACTGTCCCAAAGGCACCCAAGCTTCATGGTAGAATGGGGATTTGAACCATAGTCTCCCAGGTCTTAGGTCCATACACTAACTTGCTAACTATTACACCAGACAAGCTCTCATTTGGCAAGTGAATATACTTATCTTTCATTGACATCAAGGAGTTAGTGTAATTATTTCATATAGTGCTGCCTATCTGCATGATGCTGTACAAAGTACCAGAGGAAATCTCCCTGCATTTAGTAGCTTATAATATATGAAGATGTGGAATTCAGCTTTGCACTAAGACAATTGTTTCAACAGGGCTAGCATTTCAGCTGGCCAAAAGGAATAATCTCCATCTACCCCCACTGTTCTGGGGGTTCTCTCAACTCTCAACCACTACGACAACTGACCCAATCTTAGGGAGGGGCATGAGGGGAAGGAGGGGGAACAAGTAGAAAGGCTACCACTGATGTGACACATTAGTTCAACCCCACCCTAAAATCTGAACCAGGGGAAGCAACAGAAGAAGAGAAAGTAAGTAAAGGTGGAAGTAAACATTGACAAAATCTGGAATTATTTCAGTTGCACATACTTAGGCTTAGTTTTAGTAGGGAATGAGAATTAGGAGGTTGTGTTACAACCTTCATTTAAAAAAAGGAAAATTTTGAGGAGAGTTATGGATAAAAAATGGAATTAGCATCACACAGGTGTTCAGGGAAGCAGTTCCACGCATACAGGGCAGCAATGGGGAGTCTTTTGAGAAACAGAAGTCTAATCACAAATTAATATTTCAGTGTTCCTTTCCATTCAAACTAAGACATGACAAAATGGCAGAAGAGTTCACCTAAATAGCTATGGTTAGTGACCGGCAGAAGGTATGGGAACAGGATTTTGAAAAGCTGATAGCTCTAGTCTTCTTTGTGTTGAATCCATGAGATCCAATTTGTACAATAAGATTCAGGTCCCAAAGGCAAATACAGAGGAATAATGTTCTGTGCCTCTGTGAGTCTCTTAAGGGAGAATCATTTCTAGCAATCTATATGCACTTGAAGACACTGAGTTCAGAAGGTGTAACAGAGTGAGGAATTGCTATCTGCCTTTCCTTTTGTTTTTGAAATATAGAATAGAGCCTAGAACTCTTCTGGTGGTTTGGCGATTATTTTTGACAAAAGTAATTATAAAGCAAAAAGTCACCAAAAAGCTGTTTTCTTATTCCCTCCCTTGCATCCTTTCAAGGGGTTTCAAATCATCATTTCTATCTCTAATAGATCATTTCAGTATTAGATGCCACTCTGTGATGTAAACAAACAAACAAACAAACAGTAATAAACATGCTCAGCCAGTTAGCTTTGCTCTTTAAACCAAATGTGGACGCAAAAGGCTGTAATAAAGGTTACGTAGGAAGCGTAACCAAGCTAAGCATACCTTGGTAACATGCTGTAGATTAAATTCTGCCAAAGTAATAAGAGCCATTCCTCAGAAACACCCTGGGCTGTTGCTGATTGATTAGCTACATTGTCTGCATCTTACTTGGAGCAATGCTTGACTTGCAAGGTCACTGGGATGTGCAGAGCAATAACAAAACCTTTGAGCACATAGGAAGAGAAGTGCATATACAATCTGGGTGATAAATATGGACTGTACGAAACCCACCTTCTGCGCAGAATCCCATGCACCCTTGAGTTGGTTGCAAGAGATAAACGAAGAACTCTCCACAATGTCTGACCGATATGGGTATCCGGAACAGACAACAGTCTTTGATGCTTCCAAAAAAGAACTGCCAGGTAGCACAGGCGGTGAGCTGCTTTCTCTCACCAGGCTGCGGGAGGGAGTCAGACTCAAGCGACAGCCAGACTGGAGCTTGCGTCCCGCATTTGTTCATCTGTGGAAATATATAAACCAAATCAATCAAATGGCTGCATTTCTGCTTGGCTTCCCCCCCCCCCCTTGAATATAATTCTTTTCCCTGGAGCAGGGGTGCAACAGTGATGTTTATCAGCTATATTTTGTCCTCTGTTGTATTCTGTTGAGGTGATGGGCAGCGTATAAATAAGCTTAATAAATAACGTAATAAGTACATCAGTGCAGGACTTAGCAACAGGTGTCTAGGGGTCCTCACAGCAGAAGGAACAGGAGAGCCCCCAAATACAGCAGGGATGTTTTGAAGTAAGTGGGGTAACACCAAAAAACCTTTCCCCATACAACCAACAAGTCCCGAGTCTTAAATAGCCTGCTCCACCCACCTCATGAGGTGTCGTGAACTGGCAGGACAATAGGGAGAAGGAAGAGGAGGGAAAGGAGTGTATCCGAGACTGTGACACACTGGTGCAAGCTGGGGGGGGGGCAGACGGGGAAGGAAAAGTTGGTGTAGGAAGTACTCACAGGGTGACTGATGATGGCAAGGGGATCGGGGGGGGGGGAGGTCAGTGCACAGGAACCATAACAGCTGGACCCTTCACCAGAGCCAGGGAGGCCCCTGTCTCCACAAACACAGTGGGCTCTGAGGCGTAGGAAGCAGCAGGAGGGATGTTCCAGAAGGCCGAAGCAGGCAAGGGCCCACAGCCCAGCTCCCTAGCTGGCCAGGTGGGGCTCATTAGCTCTGGGAGGAGGTGTGTGTGATTCCTCAGCTGGAGTAGGCTTGGAACAGGTGAGGGTCACATGCCTCATTAGGCCCAGATGCTGCAATCAGAATGCAAACTATAAAAGGGCAGCAGAGCTGAGGGGCTTTGGCTGCTTAACTGCTCATACTGATGGATTTCAGCTTGGATGATCCAGGATCTCTGCAGGACTTCGTACATGCTAGTTGATCCTGGACTGAGGACTTGGCATACTCATTTGCTGCCAGGTAGGCCAGGGGTTCAGCTTCTGTGGACTACAAATGCTAGTAGCCCTTCTCAAGGTTGGCTCCTCAATCAATGTTTATCCCTCAGATTTAGGCCTGTGCAGAACAGGGGAGGGGGGCAGATACACATTCCCCAGGATTGGGGGGTGGGGAGGCTAAGCTGCCCAAGGCCCCCACCAGGGACTAGCTGCTGTTTGGTTTAAGTTTATAACTTTGTTCTAACAAGACTCTTGCTCAGAGCCTCAGACAAGCTCTGCATGGCCCTACTGAGACCATCCCAGAAGTGTGGTGGGATCTTGGAAGTTCTAAGGAATAGGGAAGTCACCCCTAATGTCACCTGCCCTCATACTGGAACTGGTGGGGCTTTAGGGTGGCCAGGAGTTATAAGGAATGTTGTCCAATCCCCTTCAACCTAGTGGTATTTTGTATAAGTGTGCACAGTAGCAGTTTGCCTGTGAGAACCATGTGAGGGAAACTGGCTGGTTTGGTCTTTCTGGTGAAAAGTAATGGGGTGCCTTGTGCTACTGAGGACTAAAGAGTGTGGAAGAACTTAAATGAAATGTTAAAGGGACTGAAGGCCCAAAGGGCATTGGTATGTGCCTCATCTTTTCAACAACACTTGTTCCATGTGGCAGCACTGGCTGCCTTTGTGGGGGTGGAAGGAGTTGCATGTTGAAGATCTGATGGCAGCCTAGGGCTGACAGCTCATGCACTGCTTTAGAATTGGTGGGTCTCACCTTCAAAGGGTGTGTGTGTGTGTGTGTGTGTGTGTGTGTGGTTGGATTCACCAATCTAAAACATATTGGCTTCAGAAGGGTCAGGTTTGTTCTTTGTCTGCTTTTTCTGTGTTGTGACTTTGCTCTGCAGTGGCTTTCCAGGAACTTTCAGGGTCTTGGTTTTTTGTGATCAGGGGGGTTTCCTTATGACCTGGGATTGCCTCCTGCCAACTTTGCTTTCAGTTTGGCCATGTTTTGCAGCCTGTACAAGTCTTAGTGTTACACTCAGGAGATAATGATTTGGGGGTTATTGAGAAGTAAGGAACCTTATCTTGCTGGCCTTCATGGACTTTGTGATTATTTGGCAACAGTGGCTTGGGGTAGCCAACTTTTGGTTGGGTGTGTTTCTCTGAATGGTATGGGGAGGCTGCCCTATGGGTTTAAACTGGGTGGTCTGCAAGGTAAATAGGAGCTGCAGCCTCTTTATTCCTGAGTCTGTTCACAAAACTCAAGAGGCCAGTGCTGCAGCAAAAATATTTCAAGCACACTGACAGCCACATTGATGGAAGAATGACATTAATCTGCTATGATTGTATTCTTGCCCTTTTGTGCGTTTCTAATGAACCTCTGTAGTGCAGGTCATGTTATTCATATTTGTGATAATCAACACTGTAGCCATTGGAAGAATATTAATTGCCTTGTATCATTATTATTCGTCACTGGGTTGTTGTTGTTGTTGTTTTTTAAAAAAAAAAACCCGACACTGGCAGTTTACAGATGAGACCATCATAGACATGCTTATATCTGGAATAAGAGATATAACATATATTCTGCTTCAGAGCTTCAAAGGAATGCATCTTCATTTGAATTCTGCATTTGTTTGAGCAAACCATAAAGTAAACAAGAATTTCAAGTGTCTGGAGAAAGTGGGAAGATCTAAAAACTAAACAGTTTTCCCTCCCATCTGGGAAGCTGTTTGGTTTCTCATTGCTACTGAGAGAGCTTTCGTAGCTGGGGTATAAGCAGGAACTTACTATGGAACGATTAAAATAATATTCAGCAAGTGGAATTGAGGCATAAGTGTATTTTAAAAGTCCCATTAAAAGCCTTACAGAGTAATATCTGTAAGCCTTTTTGTTAAGATTCCTTAAAAGAAAACATTTTTAATGTGAAAACTGTACATAAAATGTGAAGAAATGAGCAGAGATTTCATGGTGACGTGCCTGCCTGCATAGGCGCCAGGTCTAGGGGGCTCTGGGTGCCAGGGCACCCACAACACAGGGCTCAGAAGTCATGTTGGAGCACTGATGCAACCTTCCAGACCACGTTGGAGGACCTGCTAGGCCTCCAAACATGACTTATGGTAGAAAGAAGGGGGGAGCTGGGACTCCCATGTGAGCAATGGAACCAGTCCAGACATGCCTGAAAGAAGGGAAGGCCATTCAGCTTGCCCATCTCATTCATCCTTATCTCCCTCATTGTCTTCCTCCAAATTCTGCCATTCCAGGTCTGAGCCCTGGTGTTGTAGGTTTCATGACAGGCACCAGGAAACATTTTGGGACAATACTGGCCTGTCCCATAAGAGTGAGCACCACTTGAGCCAGTAAGAAACCAGACTGCTGGCATTTGAAATTCAAAAGGTATGAGAGCAGCTTTTAGGGTGATTGCTGGGGGGGGGGGAGTGGGCAGGAGCTTGGAGCCTCCAGTTCAGGACATATAATCCTGAAAGGATGAGGGCAAACATGTTTGATTGTTCAAATGGGAGAGGGTAGAACCAGGCAATGAAGCATGAGAGGACATGATAAAAGTGCAAAGGAGCCCAAGAGCCAAGAGGGAAAACCACATGGACCAGAGACATTTAGAGAGACACCAGGAAAGGTGCACTAACAATGGTCTCGCTCTGTCTATAAGGGGGAGGGAACCCTTTTCAGCCAACCTTCCAAAGACTGTGTGTCAGTGGTGAGTGCAAAAAGAGACAAAAGGGAGTGGATCAATGAATGCAATCTTAAATTTTTGTATAGTAGGCTCATTTCTACACACACACTCACACCCCTCTGTTTTCCATCTAGACGAGGCATGATCAGACTTCAGGGACACATTCCAGCCAGACCAAAGCTCTCAGGCCAGTGAGGGGTGTTACTTGGGGAGAGAGGCATGGCCTGAAGAGGGTTCTGAGGGCCAGAAAGAGAGGCATCCCCCTGGGCCCGAGGCTCACCATCCCAGCAGTCAGAGGACATGGAATCTGGCAAGCTATAAATCCTAAAAGGGGAAGGTTCCTTCACATATTCCTTCACCTATACAGGTAGCAATACCAGGCCCCAAGAGCAATTAAGTGCTGGGAACATACTTTCTCAGCCTCAACTAAAATACCCTGTGCGATCCTGAAATCGGAAATGAATTCAGTGAGACATCCCATGTTCTAACAATGGGTGGGTGGTTTTAATTATCACTTGGACTGGTTAAATGTGTATTATAGTCACGACAAAATAACAGCATCCTAAAACAGCTGGTCATGGAACAGAGGGCAGGTGACCCTAGCCTGGCCAAGGGACTGGTGAGAGATGTGTCATTGAACTGACTGGGGATAGTGAGTGCATTGCTTTCTCATTCTTCATATATGTAAGCAGTCAAGCAAGTCCAACGCACTCACATTTGATGTCGAAAGAGAAAACTTCCCAACAATGGGACGACTGGTAAACAGGAAGTTGAGAAGGAATGAGGGGAGAGTCAAGCCTCCTCATGATCTTGGCAAGTTCTTTAAAATCACTAGCTCGGTTAGAATAGCCCAGCTTATCGTATTTATTCAAGCTCCTGTAGATGCTGCTGTGTTGGTTCTTTTAATTTACTTGATTTTAATGAATTTTATATTGGGGTGAGCTGCCTTGAAATGTTTAATGAAGGATGGCGTACTAAATAAAAGCCTGAAAAGCGCTTGTAAGAACTGCACAATGAATAAATAAAGGAAGAAATCATTATCACAAAATGGAACACTTATAAGCTTATACCGTCAAAATATACACCTGCAAGAAGACTTGACTTATTTGCTGTTTTTTTAAAAAAAATAAAAATTGGCCGTCAATTTTTTTTTAAAAAAGAGTTTAACAGTTACCCTTTGCAAAGAGGTGAGCACTTTCAAATTGTGCACTATTCTGCCTCAATTTTGGAGCTACGTGAAATAGTGTTGTGCTAAAATGAGACTGGTAAATCTGAGCATTATGTTGGGTTTGGTGGGGGGGGGGAGAGAGAGAGACTTTAAAAGAGTGGGGAAGTCTCCCCGCCCCCTTTTGGTGCAGCCCTGCTGGATTCCTTCAGCAGCAGCAGTAGTAGCAGAAGCTCTTTTGTAGCACACACAAAAAATGGATCGTGTATGACAGCAGGGTGAGAGTGGAGGTCACAGTATTAGTTATGCTGGCTTTATTGTAGTTCTGTCAGCTGAATTTTTACCTGGCAGCCCCAATGCTAAAAGACACCGGGAAAACTGAAAGCCTGCCTGGGCTTTGAGAATAAAATGGTGGGAATGATAAATTAATATCTAGCATTTGCCAAAGCATATTTAATTTGTTTGTTATTGCCTCGTTTGAAAGGCTATTGTTATTTTATTTTATTTTATTATTTATTTTCTCTGATGGGAAAAGATTACTTGGGGGTTTTATTGAATTCATAAGATTCATACGACGTTACCACAGGACGGATTTAGGCCATAAAGCACAAATCCTTGCCCAGGGCTATGATTCTTCATGCCTCAGCCCTCTTCTCTTTTTCCTTGTCCTTTCTCAGTGCTTGGCAGATTAAATGGCAGGAATCTAGCCACTGTGTGCCATAAGCAAAGCACATCGCACCAAGATTTCTGCTTCTTACTCAAGGCTTCTGCTTATGACTGATATCCAGGTACTAAAGGGGAAGTTAAGCAAAGTACCCACCGTATTGAAATACTGAGTTAAAGGCAAGCATGACAAACCTTGTAGGCAAATTAAAGAAATAAGTGTACCTCTATCAATATAAAATTAGACGGTGGAATGTGCATGCATGCACACATTTGTATTATATATATATATATATATATATATATATATATATATATATATATTCACTCTTTGTTGGCATTCCCACAGAATTTCAATGGGCTAGGGTGGTGGTACTTGATTTCTAATTGAATAAATGTACATGTGCATGTGTTACAATCTAGAATTAAAGTTGCAATGTTGGAAGAGAGAAAAATAAAATATGCAGAAAGTATAAACATGGGGGTGTGAGATACAGAAGCATGTTCAAGAATATCCCATTTTTTTGCAGTATTAGGAACACATTTTCAGTCATTGTTTTGTACACCTTGACAAAATGGACTTTTGTTGTTAACTTGGTCATCAGTTGCCCTGTAAAAAAAAGTGCTTCTATAGGCACAATCAGTTACGTTGAATGTGATATTTTGGGCAAATAAACACTCCTTCATAATGGTTTCTTAAATATAAAACAAGTAAAGTTTTATACGTAGCTAGTTTTAATGCATGTGCTTAGGAGAGTGATACAGGCAAAGAGGCACTTAGTATAATTGAATTATATAATTATAGAGTTGGAAGGGACTGTGAGAGTCATCCAGTCCAACCCCCTGCAATGCAGGAATCGTTTGCCAAGTGTGGGGCTCAAACTCACAACCCTGAGATTCTCTTACTGTACCAATTGAGCTATCCCACTGCTTCTATTGAACTGCATGGGGAGTGAGCATTCAGATTTTTCACATTGAAATAAGGAGTCTTCAGTTTGCTTAACTTCAGCTACATTGTGGCCAAGATTTTTGTTATGTGCATGCCTTATCAAGATGCAGGAAGTGGTTGTATGTCTACACCACTGGCAGCCAAGGACATGATCTGGGCATATTGATACCTCACTGATTTTTTCAGTGAGGTATTTAAATACGCACTTGAGTCTCTCCTACTGAAATTAATGGGAATGAAAAGTGTTCGGCTTTGTTGGATGCTGTTCAAAACATCTTCTTGGTGTGGAACACTGAAACTTCTGGAGTTTGGGGTGGGAAGTAAAGATACGTTGACACTGTTCAGTAGCACAGGATGGAGATCCCTTGCAGACTCCTTGCTGCTCATCTTTTGATAAAACTCTCCACCCAAAAAACCTCTATACGTTATCTGCTCTTCAGTTAGGAAGAGTGATATGATCAAGCACCCTTCTCCAAAGCAGGATCAGAGAACATAATATGCAATTTTAGAGGAAAGTAGTTTAATGCAATCAGATGCTGGTCTCTACCTGGCACCTACTGAGCACTCCTTGAAGGGGTTCAGCTTCAAAGTGGGAATCTGAATGCTCACTTCCTGCCATATTTTGTCACTTTTCATTAAAGCATACTGTACTGACATTTCTTAATTAATCCATGCAGCGCCACTGCAAGATAGGTATGTATGTCTTAAATATTATTCATTCCTGGCTAAGCAGCCACTAATCCATCAAATTATTCAACTTAAAATCTACACATAAAAAGTGGACGAGCTGCCCATTTCAAGTAAATGGAGAACACACTGGAATTACTGCTGCACCCTGGGATGTCTTATTCCACTTATTCGGGATTTAGATATTCAAAGTGATTTGATTGATTGAACATTCCCAGGTTATATGCAATTGCAAAGTTTTTTTTAAAAAAATCAAGCCGTTGGACCTATCATTTGGGGTTTGCATAGAAATTATGGTATTAAAAATAAGTAGGAGCTTATAAGAAAAAATGCTGCTGATGTTTAAGTGATAGAGCAGCTTCTTCAGCATTTTGCTGGCTGTTGGTTACTGGTATTGCTGATCAGTGCTTGAGATATTACAAGCTGCTTCATGAAATGCTACACTTTATTATTTTTTTTAAAAAGAATAATCATATGGAAATTAAATGCTCTATTTAATTTCATCCAAAAACAATTAATTTCTCAGTGAACTGAGTCTTGATGTCGCTTGTTCTGAGCACATGATATTATTCAACCAGTCAATTAATATGTATTTTGATACATTTCATTCAACTATTTTCTCCGTTTGGTGTTCGGTCAATATCTTTGTCAGTAAATGTTTGTGAGAGATTAGGTTGCAAAGCTCGGAAAATCACGGAAGATTTCACATCTTGAGTAGGCTGATTAATATAATTTAAATGAGATGGTTATTAACTCTGCTGCATGTATTTGGTTCAGCTCTAATGGGCTTACTCTTACTTGACTTAGCGGCAATTAGCATCTGGAAAATCTAGTATGTAGTTGTAATGCAGGGAGCCTAATGCCATGGCAGTGGAAGATGTTTTAAATGAACAGTTCCAGTGGTCCTGAAATAGACAAACATAATGTCCCTAGGGGGTGATCAGAGACATAGAGCAATTTCACACACTTACCAGACATGGGATGCATGAGTATGGTGGGGAAAATGGGCATGTGTACATGCTCCCACCATACAAAGAAGATATGTGCCATAGGTGACTTGAGTATACATCTACAAATTTCAATTTGTATTCAAAGTACTGCTAAGTAGGTCCCTGCACAAGCAGAATGACTGCCCCTTGTGTAGCCATATTTTTTCCTGCTTCCCCCTCCCCCATGTGCACTCCTAAATCTCTTCTGAGGTTTCTCCCAGCCCTTTCAAGCAGATTTGGGGATGGTGTGTGGAGCATGTACTGTTGGAGGAGACGGTGGGGGGAGCCCCCATTACACAAGCGTAAGTCTTGATGCTTGTACAATTATTTAGTTGAATGCTACCAATATTTTTCTTACTCAAGGGTGAACAAAAATCACCTAAACCAGGTGTACAATCACTGTGTCATGTGCTGTCTTCTATATTTGATGTGGGAAGGGCACACATACAGGATCCATGCTTGGTGAGTCTGTGACCCAGCCCCAACAAGTTGGATGACTTTGGTGAAGCTTTGAAGCCATTTTAATGACACTTTGAAGGTCATTAGGTGGACTTTCTAGTACTGTGCTGGGTAACTTTTTTCTTTTTCATGATCAAGTATGTAGTTGCTGGAACATCAAATCTTAAATTCAACAAAATTACAGCACAATTTTACATGTAACTACCGTATATACCCGAATATAAGCCGACCCGAATATAAACCGAGGCACCTAATTTTCCCACAAAAACCTGGGAAAGCTTATTGACTCGAGTATAAGCCGGTTCACCTTTGCCGCTGTGGAGGAGGAGGAGGAACGAGCAGCCCGAAAGCAGCCCTTTGGGCTGCTCCTTCCTCTTCCTCCTTTGGCAAGTTTGCATTTATGCGAGCAGTTCAGGAATAGAACAAGCTGCCTGGGGAGAGTAAAGAACCGCCGTTCTTGTACACTTCTTAAGGAATGGTTGACTGGGGAGAGCGGGTGGCAGCACAAGCGGAGAGAAAGGGCTTCTTTCTTGCCGACCCCACCGCCCGCCTCACTCAAGTATAAGCCAAGGGCAGCTTTTTCAGCACAAAAAATGTGCTGAAAAACTAGGCTTATACTCAAGTATATAGGTACTTAGAAGTCCCATTGAGTTTAGACAGTGACAATTTAGACCAAAAGAAGAACCAAGAAAGGAAATACTAAGTTTTGCATTCATTTGCTTAAAATCCAATACATCCCACTGGTTCTTTTTTTCTTTTTTCTTTTTTTGGTACAGTGTTAAATTATGATTCCCCCCCCCCCTTCTAATTTCAGTTCAAATCCCATTTCACTTAGGCTGATATCAAATGAGGCCAGCTTTTAGCTGAGCTGCTGCTTGGAATTATGAGTTTATGAATTTATTTCATTTGAATTATGAAGTTATCCACAGAAGAAACCAAATAATCTATTATTTAATTTGAATCAAAAAGTCACCCATAGAAGAAGCAAAACCTCAAAGGATCTGTAGCTTTAAGTAGTTGATTAGAGGGATTGAAGATGTTTAGAAATGCCCAACACACTGAGAGTCACCTACTTCCCCCAGGACAGCTGGAACATTATCATCTATGCACTTCCTCAGAAAAACCACAAAAGCCCTGCATATTCATGGACTGCTTCACAATATGCCAACTTCTCAACCTACATTTTGCATGCAAAGCAGCGGATGTCAGAAAGATGGCTTGGAGCTGTGAACCAGGAAAAGTGTGTTGACTTGTAAATGCTATTTTCAACATGTCAGTGGAATTGTCAAGGTATGAACAACGTATGGGAGAAATTCATTTGCTTACTGAATGAAGAAATTCACACTAATCTGTTTGCCTCTATGTACACATCTCCAGCTGATCGTGGGGCACGGAAGGAAAAAGTTAGGACTTCCAGGAGAACAAACTCACCAATAGCTTGAGTCAGATACACCACACAATACAACTAATACAGTAAAATCTGGGTGATCTAGCCCAGGCATAGGCAAACTTGGCCCTCCTGATGTTTTGGGACTACAATTCCCATCATCCCTGACCACTGGTCCTGTTAGCTAGGGATGATGGGAGTTGTAGTCCCAAAACATCTGGAGGGCCAAGTTTGCCTATGCCTGATCTAGCCCATCCAATATGGAGGGGGACAGTTCTTCCAGACCCTAACCATACATATATCCATGGTAACACAGGAGGCTAGAATATTACTGAGGAATATATCAGAGGTAATTTGCAGAAGAGTGTATCAGAGGTGAGCTGGAATCACACAAATACTGGAAAAAATATTCTTTAAAATGGTACGAACCTCTATACACTTCGTTGGCATTTCTGCAGGCTTGTTGTCGATCATGAAGCGGTACCATCCTTGAGGAAGGGAATGATCGCAGACCATGTCCTGAATGGCAGTTTCCTGCAATTGCAGGGAATCAAAAGTGATGCTGCGATAAGCATTGTGTAGAACACGGTGTCCTTCTGGCAAGCATTCTGGAGCTAACGATAAGAAAAAATATATCTATTTTGCTGTGTCTTTTCTGTAAATAATAACCAATAAATCATTTGTGTCCTGAGTTTTACACTAAAATTACTGAATTCATGTATCAGTTGCAGGTAGGTAGCCGTGTTGGTCTGCCATAGTCAAAACAAAATAAAAAATCAAAAAATCCTTCCAGTAGCACCTTAGAGACCAACTAAGTTTGTTCTTGGTATGAGCTTTCGTGTGCATGCACAGGTATCTGAAGAAGTGTGCATGTACACAAAAGCTCATACCAAGAAAAAACTTAGTTGGTCTTTAAGGTGCTACTGGAAGGATTTTTTAATTTATTTTGTTTTGAATTCATGTAGTTAAGTGAAATGTCAGAACTCATACTGGTGACCTCTCTGGTAGTATTTTGAGGTTTTTCTTATCTACCCAACTTCCAATGAATTCTGAGATTTCTTATGAAATTACGTGCCAATCCTGAGCAATCCAAACCCCACTGAACCATTCCATCAACATGGGGCTTGTGGAACGATGAACTGATCCTCGGACCCAATGCCATGCCAACCCTTGCCCTGCCTCCTGCTGTCAATAAAGATTTGGCCTGATTTTATCCAACCACCTTTGTACAGTCTGGTTATTGTGCTGCACACAATGGGCCTGCCTGGGCAACAACTTCATGGTGAGTACCAACACCTTTTCTCTCTCCTAAAGATAAAGCCCTAAAATTCTATAGATCTTTTTGAAAGTTACCATAAGATCTGACCATTGTAACAATACTATGTATTTGGAAGAAAAGATATTGTAAAACAAAACGATAAAACAAACGCTTACTTATTGACTTTGTCTTCTTCCTTTCTTTGTAGAGCAAAACAAATTACTCTTAAAAGGCACAAAAAGAGCCCAAAGCAGCTATGGAAGAATGCACTAGTTTCATCTTCCTCGTTCATCATCAAAAGAACTGTCAGTTAATTTCACACTGTGGGATCTTTATTACTGGTGGTGATGTAAGAAGTAGGAAAAAATAATAATGCTTTCCCCCTACTACCTAAGATTACATAGGCAAAGATATCACTTAGAGCCACCATCTTTTTTTGACTTGTAAATTGGGAATGCTTTATGTTAAGTCACTGGCATGAAGAAAATCTTCATGGTGTTATCTGAGGCCATATTTCAACTGTCATTTCCCAAATTGATTCTCACCCTCCTCCTAGTACTCCAATAGTGTTGAAGGAAGAGGACTGGGAATTTGTGTAGCTGTTTTACCAGTGACATGATGATGATCATGCATCATTTTTGATCATTTGGTCTATGGGCATGATAGAGAAGATTGACATCCATTGTTTTCACCTAGGTTGGTCATCATCATGGCAATAGTGATGAGACAAAAATGTAACGAATCAGAATAACATATCTTTGGTGAGGATGTTGTAACAAAATAGTAGTAGGCAGTGCTTTTTTTTCTGGGGGTACTCAAGGGTACGCAGTACCAGCACCCCCCCCCAGTGTTAAAAGTTTGGCACTTACTGTGACAACTTCATGGTGAGTACAGACACTTTAAAAAATTATTTTAAAAAGCACTGGTAGCAGGTATTTTGTTTATAAAAGTATTCACAAGGTGAATTCCTATACAAGTCTACTCGGAGATAAACCCCATTCAGTTCAATGGGACTTAAGTGAAAGCCTTCTTTCTCTTCACCAGGAACAGCACATCACTGTATTGTTTTAATGGTTTATTTTATTTTTATTTTTTTAAATTACAACTGTCCTTTATCAGAGAAGCACTAGATATTTTTCGCAGAAACCAGAGAAAATTGTTGTGGAAAACACTGTTTCAATGGCCACCTCCTCACAACCAAGATTTGCCTTTGGCTGACCTAATACGGTGTCAAGAAAGTGCTGATTTATATGGCATAGGTATTCCATAAATATGCAACATGAAAGCCACAAGGAATTTTCTTGACACTTTATACAAAACAAATCAATGGTTGTGAAAAGAATGCATGCGGTAAATGTATTTTGTTAAGTGAAACCAGGTTAGAAAAACTACATCAGGGTCTCACAGAACACGATGCTTAATCTGAATTCTGCTTACCTCAGCAGATGGTGTAGATGAAGGCTGAGTGGAAGAGGGACAGTAGGATCATAGAGGTTTATGTGTAGGAGAACCACAGGTGCCTTGTCTTAAGCTTTAGCAGATTTCTACTGCAATCCTGTGCACACTGACCTAAGAGTCCTATTGAACTAAATGTGGCTGACTTCTGAACATGTACAGGATTGCACCAGGACACCCCAATACTGTGTCAGTTCTGTGACAGACCCCATCAGACTGAATAGGGGAAATATCTGTGGCTTGAAAGTGGTTATGCAAGAGGCAGGATAGATGCACAAACTGAAATTATGTACCGGGACACAATAATTACCATTCTATTAGGGTTTTTAAAACAAAACAAAACCAGTCTTTATGGTTAGTCTAAACTGTTAGTGTGGCATTTCACTTGTAAAGGCAAGGTAAATGCTAAGATTCCTTTTTTTCCTGAGGAAGCTGTAAAAATTGTTCCTTATTCTAAGCAACGCTGCTTAAACAAATTGCACAAATACCCTGTATGTACACTCATATTCAGAATGTCACTGAAGATTCAGACATCCGACAAGTTGAATTAATAAACCTGCACCCAGATAATTCCACTTCATAATGCAGGTAGGAGCACACTTTGCTGACTGCTTCTCCATGTAGAAGAATTCCCTCCACATGCAACCACAGAAGTTGGTGAGAAGGGCCTAGCCCTGAACTGACCATGCTTCTCAGCTTTACAAGCACAAAATAAATGAGTGTTTAGCTCTGAGCATAGGTGCTAAGGCAGTTTCACCCCTCAATGTATTTTGTGAGGGGGCCCAGCCCCCCTCAACGTTCCAAGGGTGTTCAGCTCCACCCCTTAGCTCCTTGAAACATCACGTGTGTGATAGCATGACGTTGCATTGGGCCCCCTCAATCCACAGAGAAGATGGTGTCTCAGACTGTGAAGCAAAGCAGAACATGAAGTTCGAAAAGTGGTCTTGCTTGCCCTCCATGCATTCATTTTACATGTAGAGGGCCATGTCTGTACATGTACAGGGCTCATGTTTCCAAAAAGCCAAAGCCAAACCACTTCCTTTAGCTACCTTTGGCCAGCCTCTTTAATATTCCTATCTCCTCCTGCTTTCTGTCTCCTGAGATATTGGCCCTGAAACCATGCTCTGTGCAGTTTCTACGAAACCTCACTCTGCTGAGACCTTTCCCTCAATTTGGAGAGTATGCTAACCCTTCCCAGCAATTAGGTTTTTTGGGGGGCAGAGGGAAAGTTCCTGTTGACATTTATGGAATTAATCCCACATTTATTATTTACTTGTTGGTACTTGTTACCATAGTATTACGAAGTATCCAACACCATAAGCACTTCTAATAGTATTTGCAGCAGAAGAAAAGGGGTGGTGAGAAGATTTATTTATTTTTAGAAATATGGGTCCCTACTGAAATACGTAATCAATTTATTCAAACTTATTATCTAAGTCGTTATAGCTGAATCTGTAAATGATTTCTTATGGTGCCTGAATAAGTTTTCTTTCTTTCTTTCTTTCTTTCTTTCTTTCTTTCTTTCTTTCTTTCTTTCTTTCTCTTTCTTGTATAAAAATGTTATTCTGGAACAGTCAGAAAGCAGCATTTGACTTGCATAAAACATTAAAGTACAATTTGCCTGGGAGGAAGGTCACTTATCATCCAGGGTCTTCCATGAAGTAATGAACATGCTGTTGCCAAAACACTGGACAGCTGTGCTCTCTGTTTAGTTGCCGAGAAAACAATTACCTTTTCATATGCTGGTCTGTTAGCTGGAGTTTAATATCTGTTCCTCATGTGTAGATTAGGAATGATTGCATTGAGGATATGAAACATCTATTATAGTCAGACTTTCCCGAGAGTATTTACCAAAAACAAAAAACCCTCATACTGAAGTTTGCAACCAGATGCAGAAGAATATAGTGAACCATTTTTCCTCACAGATGTTCAGTTCTTCTTGGAAGAAGCTAAGATACATGAATACTGGAGAAATGTATTAAGCAAATAGGCCTGGGGTATTTGTATGTATGCACATGTGCATGAAATCAAGTGATTTTGAAGGTGGAAAGATTCTGAATTCCATAAATTACAGTCCCTCTTACACAACAGTTGAAAATGTAAAGAGTGGAGTAATTTCACTCCATGGGACTGACCAGGCAAGAAAACTGGTACAGTGTCAGAGGAACAAGACTGTATATATTTTCTCACAAAGGGGTTAATTCCTGAATCTGCCATATGTCTTCAGAATATGACTATATTCATCAACATCAAATTGACACAAGGCAAAATGGTGGAAGAAAAAAGAGGTTAACAAACAATTCTGGAAAATGTATCTTAATTGAAAGGATTTTGGCTTGACAAGCCAAACTGTATTATTGTCTGCATTAGATTTTATTGGTTTTCTAACCTGCATAGATTTAGTCGCTTTCAGTGCTGCTATGATAATGAAAAATTGTCATGGTGTCATTTATTGTGATGTCAAGCCAAAGAAACAGCGAACATCGTTTTCGGCTACCATTGGTCCTGTGGCCAGCTAGAAAATATCGCTGTTTTAGTTAATTCTAGCTCTTTTACTGAATAAAACCCATAAGAACTTGAAAATAGAAATGCTGTTGCTTTGTTGAGGATTTTTAGTCCTGTAAATTTGCACACTGACTTTAAATTAATGAAGGTCCCTTGAAAGACTTCTGAGCAATCAATGAAGAAAATTATAATTATGGTTATTGATTGGCTTCCCCCCATCTCTGAGAATGAAGAAGTGTGGCAAAATTAACAGGTTCTTGCATCCTAATCTCAGCCAAACACACCTTGCAAATGCTGCTTTCCTAAAGAACACAAATAAAATGAACAAATATGCCTTGATTTTTAGAATCCAAGGGTTTGTATTCAGATGGAAATTTGATTTTCATTCTTTCCTCCTTTGAGAATCACTTATTTCCATACAGAGGCCATAATGCAGTCTAATTATAATTCAGGAATCAAAATATTTTTCTCACACTGCTCCCATAGTGGACCAGTAACTGAATTTTTACAATATTACTCTCATTGTATTCACACTGTAACTCATCCAATCTCATTTCTACCTATAATCAGGAGAAAGTCTTGGACTCAAATAATGCTATATTTTTGGACTGGCTACAAATCCACACACTAGCAGTGCCACAATGCCATAAAAATAGTGATTCTACTTTAAAATGAGGAAAGAGTGGAACCGCAATCAGGGGTGGAGGAAGTTGTTTAACTGTCCTCCCACCATTTCTCCCTCAAGCAGGTTTCATCCACCACTGTGGTTTCAAATGTGTGTTTATCTCTAGCTGTGCAAATGTACTTTATTCTACTATAGCTAAAGCTCCATTTTTGGGGGTTTATACCAGTGATCCAGGCTTTTTGCTTATTCCTAAGTAGCCTATTGCATAGCACTCTGTCTCACCAAGGCCATGTGTTTCTGTGTGATATGTGGGCAGTGCTTGCCAGCAAATTTCTGGTCCCCACTGAAGATGCTCACATTAGCACTTAAAGTCCTTAATGACTTTGGTCCCAAACCACTTTCATCTCTTCTGATCTTCCTTGGGTGTTAAGATTGGCAGAGCAGGGAATCCCTGGCAGTTCTGCTGCTCTCAGAAGTGTGGGGAAAGGTGGTCCAGGGAAGGGCTTTCTCTGTAGCAGTCCTTGAGTTGTAGCGCTATTTTCACTATGCTGAAGATTCATATATTTTTTTAACCTTGGTCTTTGTCAACTAAGGTACTTTGCTGTGCACATCCAACCTCTTTTATTGAATTTACACTCTTTTGCTTGAAATTGTTTTGTTTCATCATTATAACCATATAATCTTGGGGATTTTTAAATAGAGGAAAATCATATTGTTATAACTGATCCAATAATTTTATATTATTTTGTTGTAACCTGCCGTGGGACCTCTTTGCAAAGGCGGGTAAGAAATCTAACAAATCTTAGTCTAACAGAGACTATTGCGTTAGTCTTTGGCAGTCTGTATTGAGACATTCCATTACAAAATAGATTTCTTCATGAACTGTGTGTATCTGTGTTGATAATAGGGAGGGGGGGTATTAGGAGCTGGCCAAGTGCACATGCTCCAGGTAGCAGGAATGTTTCCCCTGAAGAATTTCAGCCTTCTAGCAGCATGTGATACTTTATTCAAACCTAGACAGCCAGTGGTTTACATGCTGGATGTTCTGCCTTGTTCTTAACAATAAAGTAGGACAGGAGTTCAGCTTTCATTGTGGCCTGCTCTCTTTTCTGTCATTGGGATAAAACTAAAAGGAATACTTAGTTTGGAATACAATGTGAACTTTGTACTTAAGTGTATTATGGACTGAGAATCCCAACAATAATAGGTGATGTGGTTCTGGTTGGACAAAGATACATTCCTCTCATCCTCTGCTCCCCAGACATCCTCAGGCAAAATCTAAGAGCCAAAGTTCAAGCCAGTTCACATTACAAATGGAACTATATGTAATTTACCCCCAAAGCCAAATGCTTTTTAGAAGCATATTTAGATCCAGTCCCAAGTAATTTAGCTTCCTTTTCCGTTGCTTGAAAATTCAACAAATTTTTGCATAGCTTCCAGGACTAGAAGCACTCAGTAAGCTTGCCTGGCCAGCCTGATAAGATAAAAGTTCATGCTCCCAAGTATGGAATTAAAGCATTAATTCTACCATCTCTGTTGTCCCATGTTTTTATCACCAGCTGTCTGTGTTTGCTTTTTTTCCAGCACTTGTAAGCAGTAATTTCTGAAAACATATCTGAAACAATTTAAATGCTGAAATATATGAGCTCCCAACATTATGTAAAGCATGAATTAATTTTGTAAAGTGTGAGGAGAATGCAATTTAATTTAGTTCTCTCTGGACTGGGAGCAAGAGGTACTTGAACTATAATGACATGTCCCAGGAGTTTTACAAGAACCTCTTCTTAAACTCACTTCTGATCCTTATGTCATTACATGCCTCTCATGAACCCATTTAGCAGCAGCTTTCTTATAAACAGTTTCAAAAAGTGAGTTGGGAAAAGTACCATTTATAAGCAGCCTGTAGTCTGCTTATATGGCTTTTTTCAGTGTGCATGTGATGAGCTCCATAGAAAGTTATTGTAACCTGACTTTGAAGAAGGTATCTACCTGCTCTTACAGCTATCGAGGCCATGAAAGTACAGGTATTGTGGACAGCAACTGTGTTTTCCTGATACTTCATACACTCCAACATTTCTCTGATAGGGACATCCTATCATCATCATCATCATCACCATCACGCCACGCATCTGACTGGGTTGCCCCAGCTACTCTGGGCGGCTTCCAACATATATTAGAACATAATAAAACATAAAACATTTTTTTTAAAAAAATCCTTATACAGGGCTGCCCAGATGTCTTCTAAAGGTTGTAAAGTTACTTATATCATTGGCTTGAGGGTCACGCAACTCCATACCATCCATTATTTCTCCAATGAAAATAAAGACGTTCTAAGGAAAAGCAGGACATTCCTGGATCAAATCAGAAACCAGGACGGCTTCTGTAACTCAGAGACTGTCGTTTGAAAATAGGGACATTTGGAGGGTCTGATACTTACTCTTTACTTTCATTCCTGGAATTCTATCACATTACAGCAATGCTTTTAGTTTTATTTTACTTTTTAAACAATGTTAACTTTTCCTCTGCATGTGTCCATATAATATGTGTTTTAGGCTGTAATCCTATACACTCAGCGGCGAGTAAGTCTCACTGAATTCACTGGGACTTATTCCTGAGTGGTTATGCATCGTATTGTGTTGCCAATTACTGTATAATAACCTTCTGATGATTTGCTAGAAGTAGCAGAAAGGTATCAGACGTCCAACAACCTACTTAAGACTTCAGATGGAAGCCAGTTAGTGACCATAAAAGGCATTCCAAAACAGCTGGTTTCAGCTGAAGTCCTTGTTACACTTCCAACTGTCTGTCATGCTCTTTCATTCAGTTGTTCCTCTAATAATGAAAACATCCTTCTCTGGGCATTTAATAGGGTATCAAAAGCCAGGTGTACAGTGCACAGAAGAAAACGTCAATGCCGCTGATAGAAGGAAATGCTGTATTTTGCATCATTTGGTGTATGTTAAAAGTAAAATTTGTTACCGAAGGTACAGAAAATGAATGTAAGACAAACTGTTCTTCAGTTGAGTAACTAATGGCACATTTTGTGAGTGTTGATATTAACACATGGGCCAACAAAATTTTAAAAATACAAAATATTAAAAACAAGTAGGCCTATGGAACAAATGTTCCCTCACAAGATTTAGCTATAAGAGAAGAAGAGTTTGGATTTGATAACCCACTTTATCACTACCCTAAGGAGTCTCAAAGTGGCTAACATTCTCCTTTCCCTTCCTCCCCCACAACAAACACTCTGAGGTGAGTGGGGCTGAGAGACTTCAGAGAAGTGTGACTAGCCCAAGGTCACCCAGCAGCTGCATGTGGAGGAGTGGAGATGTGAACCCGGTTCACCAGATTACGGGTCCACCGCTCTTAACCACTACACCACACTGGCACAAAAGTAGAGAGCCTTGTTACTTTAGGCCAAAGGCCAATCTACATAGTGTCCTCTTAACAGTGGACAACCAGAAAGCCTATTAGAAACCAGAAAGCAGGATCTGCATGCAACACCACACTGCCCACTTCTGATTCTCAGCTACTGGTACACAAAGACATGCCACATCCCTCAGTGGAAGCAGAACATTGCCATCAGCGCTAGTAGCTATTGATAGTCCTTCCAGGAGGTTATCTAACCCTCTTTTATTCTGACAACTGAATGAATAATGGAATAATCACACAACAAACCCTTGAAGAAATTGCCGAATGGTGGAATTAAACCAGACTCCCCACTAGGCCAACTATTGGCTAATTTCATCATACATTATAATTGTTTCACTGTAATATACAATAGGCCCAATCTACTACTGTTCTTTGAAACATACTGTGAACTTTCAAAACATGAATTTTGAAAACTGGCTTAATAAAGGAAAACTTTCATCTTCATACCTGCAGGCTAAACAACGTGTTGTTGTTTTTGAGAAACAAGGCCAGGTTTTAATCATAGTTGATACCTGGAGTTTATTACAGGCTTTCCATTTGCAATTTGTGTTTTTTAAAAACAAACTCTAAACAAGCAATTTACATGTAAAAAGCTGTAAGGGAAATGAGTACACAAAGAAAACAACGGGCAATAAATTTGCATTTCAGCCTTTGTTCATTAGTCAGTGGTTGTCTCTGCAAACCTGCTGTTTGGAAGTTGTGTCATGGATGATACAAAATCTGTTCAGTTTAGAATGTAAATGTAGAGCTTTATATGTAGAGCTGAAGTTAACCAGACTCTGGTCTGTAGACCACCAGTGGTTCACAAGCTTCATTCGGGTGGTCTACAGCATGTCTGTGGATTTGTGATTGAAGACAGGAGATGGCACAACCATTGTGTTACAAATAGAGTTAAACATGGATATGGATATGTATTGCTGCTTTTATTTCTTACATTGTGTTTTATTGTAATACAGTTCACATTCTATGGAATTAATACAAATTCTAGTGCAGTAAAATACAATTTGGAAGAAATAAAGGAAATAATAAAAATACAACTGAAAATTATATAGCATGTAGCACAGTGTTACAATTGTTACAACAGGCAAAAAAAACCCAACTCATTAAGTGGTCAGCCAAAATCCTCAGCAATTTTCAAGTGGTGAGGGAGTTTGGGAACCACTGATGTTGTAGAATATAAAAATGGAGCTTTTCTTACATGTCTCTTCTTCTTTGCTATCAACCCTGAAGGCACACAAGGTTGCCACCTCACTGAAACTAAACAGATTTCTTTCTAGTTAATGCCCAGATGGGTGAATGCCTGAGAATAGCATGTAATCTGCCTTGCATTCCATGATAGAAGACAGGTGGGCTATAAATGTAAAAACATAAATCAATAATGTATACTAGAGTCTCCATTGTTTCCCAGAGTGAGGCAATTCATTCCCATTGAATATAGTGCTGGTCACAAGCTTGGATATCTTTTCAGATTAGACAAATTTAGATTAGAGGGTTATTGTTCTCTCTGACAGTGAACTCTACTGTTAAATGCCAACAGTATTAAAGCCGAAATGGGGTTGCTGAAAAACACAACAGAGATAGTACAAAATAATGCAGAAGTACAAAATAATCTTCAGGGAGTGCAAAAGTTCAGCCCAATGAGGTCTGAACAAAATTGTACATCTATCTTCAGTCATAGTTACACTGCTCTGAATACCAGGTGCTGGGGATAAACAAATGGTCGTGCTGGTACTGTTATGCTTGTAGGTATCTGCTGGTGATTATTAGAAACAAGATACTGGATTATATAGACCTCATACTGGTCTAGCAGAGTTCATCTTATGTTCTTACATGTTCTCAGTTCAGAGCACCGAATGATATAGTTTTCTAAGCAAGCACGAACAATAGCAATGCACAAAATATTTTATGAGCCGGTGTACCTGCTACTCATACATATCTTTCATATACATATATTACTGCACAGACATCTGTTGTAAGCATCACATCAGTTCATTCCAACACAATTTCTCATTCTGTGTGATTAGTGATACCCATGGTTGAAATATTAGGAACACCTCTTGGAATACATAGTATTCGGTTGACACCATACATGCCTAGAATAGAAATCGCTTCGTTATGGGCGAAGAAGAGTTTCTTTAAAATAACACTAAGTTTACCTTGCCTGAACTAAAATTCTTCAAAACAGAGGGTATATCCAGCCTTATGTGAGGAATGCATTTCATGTTTTGCCTTTCAACATGTGCAAATAAGAATTTCATTAACCTTTGCTTCAGCCTAGGTGTCAAACTGAGCTGTATAAATGGTATCTGGAGATAATTAGAGGATTGTGGCTGAAGTTACTTTGCCTATGATGCTAAAGCTTCTTGTGAAATCAACAGGGATTACTTAAGAAGAGATTTTTTTAAAAGAATCATAATATTCTTAAGATTCACTTTGCTTCTTTGAGAAGAGGTGCTGAAAATACCCTATGATAATTGGGTAACGGCTTGTTCTCAAAAGCTGCCATGTCTGGATCTATAAAAAGCTATTGTCCTCACACACCCTTTTCTCAATTCCACATTTCTGAACTTGTTCTGTGTTTTGGTTTATATCATCAGTTCCACTGCAACATGGTGTGAAGAAATGAAAGATAATCACATGATTAATATGTTACTCCTGAGGAATTTGCAACCCTGCTGCAGTGAGGATTTACAATCCCCTTGCAATCTTAGAAAGAAACACAAATATTATCTTTAACCAAATGGAATTTAGTTTGAAATCTGTCATTCCACTAAACTGAAACGATGTCCCCAAACCGTCAGGAGATTCAGTAAAAATTATCACTGAATACACCACTTGTTCATTCATCAATAAACATCTCATTAACAAACATCCCATATGCTGGGATTCATCTAACCCAGCGTGCTAGCACGAGGGCTCCCGCTAACACAATGGCCTTTTGCCCCGTCCTCACCCTCTGCACACCCTGTGCCTCCCCCAAATCTGCTTTGGAGGGGCAGGAGAACCTCCAGAACAATGCATGGGGGAGCAAGCAGGGATTGTTCTGTCTGGCAATCAGAAATGTTTGTGACAATGGGAAGAGTGTGATGTTGAATTCCTCCCATATTGTTCAAAACAGTATCATTATCCAGTGCTCTGTGTGCATAGCCCCACAGGCACAACAGAATTTCCATCTCCTCTCCTCCCTTACATGCTGTCATACAAAGCCTCCCACCCTCTGGACTTCATTGCAAGGGTGTGTGGTGGACTGGAGTGAGCGTGCTCTGTAGTTTGCATGGAAGTCTCTTGCACCAGTGGAGCTTCAGCACAGGCTGCAGCTAATACTTTAAAGTTTAAATGACAAAACATATTATTTAGTGCAACTCTGAGTGAAGCACACCTGCACAGAGAAGTTCACAGTTCCAACCCCTGGCCAAAAGGATTGTGTAGCTGGTAATAGGAAAGCCCTCTGTCTGAGACTTTCAAGAGCTGGTGCCTTGGAAAGCTGACAATAATTGGCAGAGCTTAGATGGACCAGCATTTGACTCGGTTTAAGGCAGTTGGAAATGAGCAATAATATGCAGCATGCAGCCCCTGTAAAACAGGATAGTGTCACTATGAACAAATCATGCATGCATGATAAGCAAACTCCAAACTGTCTGGATTTTGAAAGAAAGGGTGGCTGCTCCGTAGAATTCTGCTGCCACCGAGCAAAATAAATAAATTCATATATCAATAAAATACCCTGCCCTGGGATTCACCGAGATGAAGGGCAAGCTATAGTTAACCAAATAAATGGAAGGGGGGGAGGCGTGAGGAACTCTTTTCCTTTAAGTTTTGCACACTGCTTCTTTCAACATATATGAAACTCACAGTGCCTTTTTCTGGGGGTACTCAACATTTCAACATTAAAGTTTTCAAATGTTAAAAGTGTGGCACTTACTGTAACAACTTCATGTTGAGTACCGGCACCTTTTTTCTTTTTCTTTTTAAAAAAGCACTGGAAACACATATTTTTTGGAAAGTCTATCAAGAAATCAACTAAACCAGCATATGTAAATGTGAGGACAAATACAGCAGCCCCCTCAGCACTCAAGAGCAGCTTTTCATGATGCACAGGTGTTGCATGTGGGGGTGGGATTCATGGAAATTGGGTCTTGAGCACAGGAAATTCTAGCTTAAAATGAGCACTGGATACAGACCATTTTTTTATTTCATTTTTTGATGTTCAATGCTTAGGCACTTCAGTAATTAAGCAGTATATAAATAGCTTGACTAAAGTAAATAAATAAATGCTCTGGAAATTATGTTGACTTCAAACAAATGGAAAGTGAAAAGAACACTGACAAGAGTCTCTGGTCATCACTGAGACCAGTCAATTGGGTTTCCCAAACTGTTTTTTACCCTCTTTCAGAGAGTGATGAGTGACTTGCTTGATATGAATGAAACTCAGCCCCTCTTCTAGAAATCCTAACATCTGTTAGCAAAAGTTAACAGGCAGTGCAAATGGTGTTATGAGGACTCCTGCCAAGGACTGTGCTTTCCCAGAGTCTGTCTCAAACATATCTATGCCTTCTGCAACTTCAGTGGAGTGTTAGTTTTGGTTGGATTCTCTTTCAATGGGCAAAATGATTCCGTAACAATTTGTGTTTGTCATGCCTTGGTCTCTGCAGTCCTAAAAATTTATCTTCCATCAATAAAGGTATCTGGCACAGTGCTCACTGCCTCTTAACTTGACTGTGTATCATAGAAAACAGTACATTTCTTCTTGACGGGGGCTGCAATACTGAACTTTGGACTGCCAGGATGTGAACCATATCAGGAATATAGTCAATGCAGTTAACAAACCTCTTTTTCCATCATTCAGTTTTTTCTTCATTTTTTTATCTCTCTCAAAAAAGGGACAATTATCTTGCCGATCACTCTCATATACGCTTTGTTTCAAATGGGTCGCTTTGGAAGACATTTCCCCTACAAATTCACCTTGAAAATATCTGCTAAGTCTTGTTTAAAGTACAGTGCTGGAGTCTAAAACTAAACCAAAGATTATTATTAGGGTATAACAATGTGACAAAGGGCTGCAGGTCATGACACCTTGCTGTAGACCAGGGTTAAGTAACCTTTGGCCCGCCATATATTTTTGGGACTATAACTCTCACTATCCATGAACATTCATCATGCTGGTTGGGGCTGATGGGAGCTGGAGTCCAACAAAGGCCTGGCAAGCCAAAAATGTCCCACCCCTGCCTCAGGCCACAATAGTCATGATTTCCCATAATTTCTCAAACTGTTCAACACTATGTAAAGAACAAACATGCAGTTTGTCTAAACTGTCTTTATCCCAGTAGCCTTTCTGAATCTGTAATAAACTTTCCCCATGTGCTAAGAAAGCTATTTTGAAAACGTGAAAAGAGGAGAGGGGGGAGATGCATGTCTAAGTATACTCCACAGCCCCACATGGTAACCAGGCCCTTAACATTAAAGTAATTTTGTTTCCCTTGTTGACTATTACTACTGCGATCCTTTTTTTAAAAAACAAACAAACAGACAAACAACAGCAACATACGGTTTCAGGATAATTTCATTACAGTGCATATTGATTCATCAGTTGACTCATTAATATTAATGACATTCAAATGGCTGAATTTCTGTAAGCTGGGATGAGAGTTTCCTCAGAGGAATCCTAACTCCCAGAGATGAATTAAACTAAATACACTTCTTCATACAGATAGGGGACCACATTATGCTACAAATTACGTGGTGTAAATGCGGAAAGACTGAGCTTCTTACAGACATGCTGTATTTCCCCGGATTTAGTCCAAATGCTTATGTGTATTTGTGTTATCAACTGATATATTAAGTCTAGCTAATAATTTGCTGGTTTACTTCTGTTACATTAATATGAATTAATTTAATTTCTGTCCTTTAGAACATTGGGGGGGGGGTCCCAAATTAAAATCAAGTGTCCATGCAGCTTAATCCTGAGAATTGACATTGGCAGCTACATCCCTGTGCATTGGGAAGAACTGTCATTCACTAGTTGAGAATAATCTTTGCACATATTCAGTTCCCAGTATCTGCACATAAGCCAGGAAATAGCAGTAGCAGTTGGTGGGGCAGGGCTTTGCTAGTTGCCTGGTTTCTCAGTGTCCTGTAGTAGATTATTCCTATGGCTGGCATTAAATGCTAGTCAAAGTAAACCCATTGAATTTAGTAGATATAATTGACAAGAGCGAGCTGGTAGTAATTCACACTGTGCACATTGGAGTTAACTTTATTCGCAGGAACATGATCTGCACAGACTTGGCAGAGTGTCAGGCCTAATGAGCACAGGAATTTATCCCCAGTAGGTCTTGCCCCTAGACTAAAGGTCCCCACCTCCCCACAGCTGTCTATGTCTTCTCCTCCTCCTCCTCCAAAGTTCCCCCACAAGCAATCAGTGACATCACCTGCATGTCTGTCTTTGCTCTTCCCACATCATGCCACTTCTGATTCTGGGAGACCAGCAGGGAGGGGAGCTTGTCGCAGTGGAATGGGGGGACCCATTCACTACTCTCACTCATCTCTGCCTCTCTCCTCCCACCCTTCTGCTTCAGCTTCTGCCTCTGACTTATCCCAGCCACGGACTGTCCCAGCTCACTAAGCCATTAAGCCTTCAGCTTCCGACACCTCCTCTTCCCAGTCTTTTCCCTCTTCTCCCTCTGACCACTCATCATCACCCAACCACCACTTCCTGAGCTATGAGCCTTCTTCCCTTGCTGGTCCCCCAGCTGGTTCCTCCCACTGGTTCCTCTGCACCCAATCAGACCATGACAATAACTAACTTTACCATTTTAATTCGTCTAATCTGCAGAGGGCTTAGCTGAATGCAACCCCATGTGTTTGGCCTTGCTGTTCTGTTTATTTCCACTATATTTTTCATTGAGGTAAATTGTTAAGCAGCGAGCCCTCTCTCTGTCTAGTCTGATCACAGCATCTGGGAACAGACTATAGGATACTGCAAGTTCATCCTTCTGCACTCTGTGCCTACCAAGCAGAAGGTGTTTGTGTTGAGTAGGTGGTCTGCCATCATAAACCTTCTGATTGTTAGCACAGAAACCTCCACTGCTCTGGTTGCTCTGATACCAGCAAAAAGGGGGCACTGTTTGGAAAGACTGAGGAATTTGGATATGAAGTTACACCTGCTTTCCTAACGCATCCTCAGAATGGAAGGGAAATGTTCCAGCTCTGGAACTGCTGCAATTATGTTTCATCCCATTGAGAGCAATAGGATATATTGTAAAAATGGGTCAGAGAGGACAAGGGGGAAAAACAGGACATTCCACTTTAGCCTAAGAGGGCTTTGTATTTGGTGGTTTCTCCCTGTCAAATGCTCCCTCTCCCACCCCTCCACAGGATTATTCTGCCAGTCTGTTTTCTGCCTCGGAAAAGAAATTGTCTCTACATGCAGTGAGCAACATCTTCAAGTTTTCTTCGTAAATTTCATTAATATGGTTCGTAATCATATTACAAATACATATTGCAAATGGTTTGTAATATAGTTTGATACTGAAAGTGCCCCTGAGGAAAAACATCATTCAGAATGCAGTGGGCTCAATAATAGTGTCCTATACAGTGAGTGTATAGGACTTATATCTCCCAACTGTCCTGATTAAATTGGGACACCCTGCTTTTGGGCTCCGGCACTGTATGAAGAGGAGATTATAAATAATCTTTTTTGTTTCTCTGAACTGAATCACACTGTCTTCTTTGGAAGTAACCTTGCCTGGCTGAACTACTGGAGTAGGTCACACAATAGTAGTACTAACAGCGACAATTACTGCCAACAACAATATTCTTGTGCACTTGGACACTTCTTCCTTATTTTCCCTGCCTGTATAAGAAATGCCACCAGCTTTCAGCAGCATTGGTAATATGTGACTTTTCTATTAAGATAATTAATGAGAAGTTACTAGGTAACACAAAGCATGGAGGGCTTATTGGGCTGTTGTTTTTATTTTGATTATATATATTGTGGTTTTATATTTTGATTTTTTTCTGTGAACTGCCCTGAGACCTTTGGGTATAGGGTGGTATATAAATTCAATTAACAACAACAACAACAACAACAACAACAATAAATCAGGTCCTCCCTCAAAAAAGGGCACGTATTGCAGTGAGACTTGGAAACCGACACCCTGTGTTGTGGGCGGGTTCGATTGGTCTGCCACAACACCCAATTGGAAGGTCCCTCGATGCTGGGTTCTATCGAACCAATGGGGTGCAGTTCAAACGGATCGAGGGACCTATATATGCCCATGCACGTGATCCAGAGCTTCCTCTTTTGGTGCATGCATTCGGAACACCCGCCCACCTCTCCCTACTTTTAGGGCTTGTGCGCTTGACCTTGCTATGCCATTGTGTGTTGTCTGTCGTTGGGACAGGGTCATGGCAGGAATTTTCCCCACTTGGCTGATTCGCTGTTGTCATTTGAGTTTCGCCTGCCGTGTAGCAAATCGTCACAACTTGTAAGGTTGTGGATAGGCTCTGGTTCAGGTGATAGGTATGGGAGAACGTTCTCGCCATCCCTATGTGAAGGGTATTCCGTTAAAGAATCTAGGGACCCGATGGTTTGGTCAACCCCTGAGGGGGGTTGTGCCCGTGCCTGAGTCCAGGGGTACATTTGGGTGGCAGAGAGAGCACGTTCCTGGCTTTCCGCTTGTCCAGGTGTTCACCCTTGACTGACCTGTGCTGGAACCCTGGGTCAGCCCAACTGCATGGCAGGGAGTTAGTCAAACCAGTGCCTATGCAACCACTCACTTTCTGTAATCAATAAAGTTGTGGCCTAAATTCTGCCAAAAACCAAACTAAAATTTGAGTCAAGTGTGAATTTATTTAGGAGGGAGGTTTCTGGGTCTGAATACGCAACAATAGTTTTCGATTTACACTCCTTAATACCAGTAAGGCCAATACGTTTTGGGTCTCATTGCTGTTACGCATGATTAAATCAATTTCTTTAAAGCTAGGTTTTAGTTTATTTTTACTACATTTAAACACTTTGCATTGTAGCTAAAAAAAAGCATTTTATGTCCCTCTCAAAACACAAACAGTGTGTTTGCTATAATAAAAGTATTAGGTCCAATCCTATCCTGTCAAGTCCATTGCTTTCTTTGGGTCTACTCTATGTAAGACTAACATAGAATATCACCTACTACCTACAATTAATCACTAAATCATTTCAAATCTGAAATATTTAACATTATATTTTTAAAATTCACAGGCCTTGAAATTCAAAAAAAGAAACTAATATCTCCTAAAGGAGTCAGATAAAGATGTTTCTCCAAGGAAAAGCCATGCTTTGCTCTCTATGCTTTTCTGTTGTTCAGACACATACCTGTATTTGTAGCATCTGTGAATAGGGCGCAGCATACAGATATTCATGAATTTGGATTTGCTTATGCTATTATTCTCTCTGCGGTTGGTTTATATGCACTCGATTTAAGTTCTTGTCTACTGAGAATTTGACTCTCAATACCTGAATTCACTGTATCTCTTGGAGATAACCTTACATTAATTCCCAAAGCACTACTCAGCTGATAAAAATGAAAAGAGTAAGCACTTTGTAAGATGACAGTGAATAAATAAATATATTATGGCATTAGCATAGAAAGCATCGAGAAATTCTGACTTTATTAGGGTTTTTGTTGTTGTTGTTGTTTAGTTCAAGCAAAACAAACCAGTCCATCCTAAGAATGGTAGGTTTTTTTATTAATATTTTAACACTATTTTTGGAAAATGTTAAATCTAGCATATTCTAATGCAAACCAGCACAAAATGAACTTTGCATAGCAAATGGTTCTCTTTCCCTGAGCATTTGTGGTTCCTGGGAGAATTCTAAATGCCAATAGTTTGCAGCCTTTCCCTGCCTCTTTTGGGTGGTCTTCCCCTATTAATTTCTACTGGTGCACAAGGGCAACTCATCAAGCCTTAGCTCAGTTAGTGCTAGCAGCTGTCACATGACAGCCAAGGGTGCATACCCTCCTCCCTACACATCAAAAAATATGCAAGTTGGGACCTCCACAATGATTCCTGATTTTGTAGAGGGCCCTCTACATTTGCTCTTTTTTGAAGGAAGAGACTTCATTTGTTCAGGAGTTGGCATGGAAGCTTATGTGTTCTCTGAGGTGTATTTTAGAGAGGTATCCATGTCCAGCCCACCCCTTTGAAAGGACCACTTTTGCAACTGGTCATGTATGAAACAAAGCTAACCATGAGTGGAAGATAAAGCAGTTTCACGTGGCCGAAATCCATGCACCCCTCAGAAAGATGAAGCAATTTGATGGAGTCTAATCGTTATTTACAATGTCCTGGGTGATCATTGTCATTATGTGATTATAACCTTGCACGTGGTTGCAAAATTATGTGTAAATTACACTTTTAAGATATAATGAGCAATTCAATAAGCCCTTATGTCAACTGCCTGCTAAAGGATAATAAAGGATCTAGGTATGTATATGTGTGTATGCCTTTTTTCTGGAGAAAGTTAAGCATCAGGAACATCCCTTTTGTGATCTGTTTCTGATCTTCAGCTATGACATCACTTTTTACTCCTCAGGGAGGTGGCAGAGAAATGAAATCTCTGGAATACTGTGCAAGAAGGGCAAGCTTGTGTAACAATTCAATCATAGTTCTGCTAACTTTTATCAGCTGGGAAACAGGCCTGTGTACATCTGGCTGACTATCTCTGGAAGATTTCACTAAGAATCAAATGGCTAGCAAGAAAGTGAGATCATCAGAAATATCAAGTATCTAGACATTCTTAACACTGTTTCTCGGTGTGTGGGTTTTTCGTTCTTCCTCCTCTTCCCAGAATTAATCTGCCAAGACTGCTGCTTGAGGAAAGATTTCTTTTAGTAGTGTACATTTGGTCCATTATACATATCCCCCATGCTAATCGCCACCCTGGGAAACTCAAGCTCTATACAAGGCGTGGAAATTGCTTTCTGTAATCACCCAGCATTATTTTACATTTGATTACTTGAAGGCTTTGGGAGCAAATATTATGCTTGATTACAGTTGTAATGTGTTTAAAGCAAGGGGCACTCATAAATGGAGAAGAGGCAGTGAGAAATACATCTAACATTTGCACTGCCTCAGTCCAAGAGGCTCCGAAGGTCAGAGTGCCCTTTTCACCTAAGTCACAGTTGCTTCAAGAAGCCACTTGTGACTATATTTATTTGTTGCATTTAACTTTCTTAACTGGACCTGCCATTTCAAACCTTTCCTAATAATCTTACTGTGCATTTAATTTGCTTCCTGTTCCTATTAGCTGCTGTCAAACAAGACAAGGCTATTGTGTCTTGTCTTACTCATTTTAATTTAATCGTTGCTCCTGTAAAGAAAAGAGAAAGTGCATAAATAATTTCGTCCCTGAAGATGAATGAAAGGGGAAAGGGAAGATGCCCAGCTGAGCTAGTTTAAGAATGTGTTACTTGAAACTTGAGGTAAATTTCTGTTTTTCTATGAAGAAAGACAGAGAAATTTACCTAAGATTGCTTTCCCAATTCTTCCCATGTTACAAGTTCCAGGAAATGTCCTGCCTTGCTAGCTAGTTGGGTGGCATGATGGGGGGGGGGGGGAGACAACAGTTCCAGAAGAGAAATTTTCAGCTTGGCCTTGGCTGCTCAGGCCAAATCAAGATACAGTACTTCATTTTCTCTCTCCTAAGTTTAGTTACCACTGAATGCACCCTGTGTACTTTCATTATATACTGCATCTTGCTAACCATTATTACCTATTTTGCCATATTAACATGAGTAAGTGGACTGTTCTTAGCATATTTTTCATGTTCCCTAGCCATCTGACAATAAATATCCTAGTAACTTTAAAACGTCTGATTTGTAGACCCTTTCTGTGAATAAATTGGATTTATAGTTGCTTCTCTGCAGTTCCGTAGAGGTCATTGTGAATGTGGACTCACAGTGCTCTGTTTTATTCTGTTGTATTCCCAAGTGTACTATAGATACTTATTATTTGCAAAAATAAAAATAAAAAAATTCAGAGTTGCATCCAGACATATGTGTGCGTAGAGTAGATCCGTTGGAATCCATAGGACTCAGATTAGTCAAGACTGACTGAAGTTCCATTGTTGTAAATGGGTCTGCTCTAAGCAGGACTAACAATGCAATCCTAAAGCACAGACACAGAGTCCTATCTTATCAGCTGAATCATCTGGGGAGGTGGGTTGTGGGCCATCCTCCATGCTTAAATTGATCAGTTTATTGATTGGGAAAATGCAATTTGCATCCACATTAATAGGCAAGGCTCTGCCTGAGCACAGTGCTCTACCTACATCATCCTTATAACTATTATTTTGCCACCACAGCCAGAATCACTGGAGTTTGGGGAAGCCATGTACCGGTAAGATCCCCAGAACTAGGGATTAGTCTCCTCTGCTCAAGTATCAAGGATATTCTTCAGACTTGATCACTACTAAATTCAAAAGAAAGCTGACTAACTCCATGTACAGCTTTCCTTAAATTCTGTGGCCAAAATTGGAAACTTATCAGCATGCTGTGTAACTACAAGTGCATAATCATTCTATTTTTTAAGTATTCCATTTTTTTCCTACTTCAGAGCTGAACCACTCAACTGAACCACACACACAAAATTTAAAATTACAAAAGATCAGAGAGACAGATAGACAGAGAGAGAAAGAGAGAGAAGAACTAACATTCATGCCGAAGGCCTTACTAAAAAAAAAGATATTGTGTACATAACCTTTCAGCATGGGAATATAGTATAAAGTAGCTTCCTGTGGTCTAAATCGGACCATTGGTTCATCTGGCTGCCTATTTTCTTATTTTAAATCTCTGCTGGGGTTGCCTTACCAAAGAGTAATTGCCCCAAATTTGGATCTTGGCAGGAATTCTCCTTTTATACCTATTTTTTCCCTTGCAACCAATGCTGAGTACATTGACTAGCAATGGCTGCGCAGCCTTACCTGGGGATTGAACCTGGGATCTTCTGCATGCAAAGTAAATGCTCTATGATTGAGCCATAGCTTCCCCTCCCACCTTCAGTGACCTTAACCAGATAGGTTTGTGTCAGTCTTGGATATAACTTTTCCCCCCTTGCTCACCCTATTTTGCTGTGTCAGAGTGGTAGTGTTATTTATGTATTATGTTTCTTAAGAGAAATGTAGTCCAATGAACAAATGATGGATCACTTCAGAGTTATATAAATTATACAGAAAGCTTGCATTTGAGAGTATGTTTTCCTCACATAAATAAATAAATAATAAATAAATAAATGTTATGCTTCCTTTAAAAAACAACACATAATTAAAACAGCTCTGTGCTAGCTTTCATTGTCACGAATGAATGCAGAGTTCAAGTGCAATATATTTTGATCCACAGAAGCTATAGCAATAAGCCAAGGAAACAATAAGCCAAAATAAGTTCATTTGCAATCATTCAAATTATTACTCTTTATGCTTTTGTATATTCTCCCAAATAAATGGTAATTCTTGAAAACAGAAGAAAAATAGAGATTTGCTTCTCCTTTGACCAGCATTCTAAATATTCAGGGTGAGGTAAACGCTTTTGGTTGAAAGTAACAATGTGGTTTCTTTGTTTTAGCAGAATTACAGTGTAATACTATGTAATACTATGTGTTATTATGCAGAAGTCTTATTAGTGGGACTTATTTGCAGACAAGTGCTCTTAATTCCTAAGAAGGCAGTCGGCTTCCCTAGGGTGACATACTTACTACAGAGATACTATATCATTGGATTCAGTGGAGCTACAAATATTGTTTAACATTAATATATTTTAGGGTAATGGTGAGGATACTGAAACAGAAACACTGACATTGGGAGTAAGTCAGTTTGCAGAAGTCTGATTTACATTTTTAACCTTCTACCATAAATGTATCGTTTTCCTCAATTGGTGAAGTGGGTGTCACATGTCTCAACATCAAACGGGTCTAGAAAACTTGCAGAAGTAGGTATTTGTCTGCTAATGGGGATATTGTGGTGATAAAAAGTAGCTCCACAACATTCTTTTTTTAAAAAGAAAATCAAAATATCTTAGTTGTCATTGGACAGAAAGTGGGTGTTTTAATAATTCAGTGAAGTTTTTGAATTAAATTGAATTTTGATGTAATAGACCTTAAGCCAGGGCCTTTGCTTCCTATAATACATGGCAAATTTATTTCACATATCCATTTTATTAAAATAAATCAGATAGTAACAGGGTAATTTGATAATTCACTGAAGTCAAAAAGGAGACTTCAACCAAACACTTCAAATATATTTTAATAACGGAGAAAGAATAAAAATAGGTCTGTCTCTGTGTTCACCATCAAAAGAAATTACAACTTAAAAAAATGCAGACTATGACTGTACCATCAAGCAATGGTTACCATACTTGTTCAGCGCATACACCTGAACCTATTTTTCATGTTTGAGGAATAAAGTACAAGGGATGACTGAGGAATTTGCTCTGGTGTTAGGGAGACTTATTCCCCTAGCAACTTCTAATTCCATTCCCACCAGAAGACAAGCTGTTGTCAGTCTAGTATAGCTGGCCCAGAAACTAGCACAAATTGCCAGATTTATAGAAGTATAGGTAATTTAGGACACTTGGTCTAGATAATAGAGCATTCTAAGGAAAATTGGAGTGAGGTGAGAGAACAAGAAGAGAATTAATAGAGAGCTTTACCTATTCTCAGTCTGCTAGTATGAATTGACAAACGGACAGCGGAGGTTCAACCATTAGGTTGAACAAGGAATTGCCCAACCAGCTCACATGCCTTCTTACTTACAAACCAGCTCAGGGAATGACACCGGCTGTTTGCGTCCTCCTTCTTAGTTTCAGTGTTGCCATTGTAAAACTCAGCAAGGAGGAGGAGGATATGGACAAAACTAGAATTAGGTGCCTTTGCCAATCACTAGCTCCAGCTTCCCTACTGTTGGCCTCCCTGTTTTTCACCCAACCATTCCAATTGCACCCGTCACCATTAGTGGAGGAGGAATTCTCAGCAATAGATTAAATCCCAGATGACAGAGGAATCCAGCAGATTGAGCATCCCCCATACCCCCCCCAAAAAAAAAACTGGTGTTGAGGGTTCATCAGCCCTGCATGATGGCGGGCGGGAGGTTTGTACATAGTATTATACAGGAAAGAAGATATGTGAAAATCACTTCTCTATCTTCCACCTGCAGGAGCATCCAGTTAGTGAGGTGAGAGCCTCCACAGGATCAGAGTCCTATCCACGAACAGAAAGAGCCCTTTAGAGGAGGTTGTTTGTAGACAGACTACAGCTCAATGGTGGAGCATCTGATTTGCAGGGAGAAGATCCCTTATCATCTCCAGGTAGGGGATGGAGAGATCGCTGTCTGAACCTCTGGAGAATCCTTGTCAGTCAGTGTAGAGTAGACAATACTGAGCTAGAGGTTGGTGTAAGGCAGCTTCCTATCCAACTCATGTGTTTGGTGCCATTACTGCCTTTCTGATTTTAATTTTAAATTCTCAACATGATTTAAAATACAAGGTTTCACACTATGACCCTACTGCTATTGATGCAAACCACCACCAAATCATCAGGATTTCTTAACCTACATGCATGCTGTATGGCTACATCCATTTTCCCTTTCCAGGTGTCCCATCACACACAACATGTGGTCTGAATAGGTTTCATTTAGTGGTGACATTGTACTGTGTTTAATTCCAACTACAGATTTCAGTTTCTCCACCATAAGGAAGGCAGGTGGCCCTGTGCCTTTCAGGAACAAATTCTAGGGATGGGAAAGAATTATTTATTAGTGAAAACAGTATCATAGGAGATGAATGGAAAAGCATTGAAATTAGGTGCTTTGGGGTGTTGCATCTCAGACTCATTACATCATGCTGTTAAATTGGTATAATGATTTGAGATTTTTGCCCAAGGAAATGGGGAACTATTTAGCACTTTTTGATTCAACAATAATTATTAGAACATCTGCTGTTGAATAAATTTCAATCTGTGAATTTTCATTTGCTAGCTGGGGCAACTAGGGAAGGCTTAAACGTTTCCTGAGAAAACATTGAGCACTTGAATACAGTATAAATTATGGAATGATATATTATATTTACCCCAAGTGTATTCCTGATTTCTTCCTGCTGGGTTTATTAAAAACAACATTTTTATACGAGTTGGTAAAAAATGAATTAGACGATGTGAAAAAGGTAACCAAACATGCACTTGAAGAACACAGGACAAGCTCTTCCCCTGCATATATGGTATATGCAATACACCTGCAGAGCCTTTGATCCACCAAGTCTATCACTGCCAGGCATCAGGGAGGGAGAGTTGTGCCTTGTCCAGTGACTAACAACCCACCTCTTTGTGTAGTTCCAGGCAAGTGGCCAAAATAGGAAATCCATTGAGCTTGATTGGCTATCAGACAATGCTCTGAAACAGCATTTGGCTTGGTATGTCTTGGTAGAGCCATTGTGGTATACTGTAGTGGTTAGGTTCAGGTAGGTAGCCATGTTGGTCTGAGGCAGTCGGGGGGGGGGCATTAAAAATTGTCCCGTAGCAACTTAAGAGACTCAAGTTTGTTCTGGGTATAAGCTTCCGTGTGCATGCACATAAGAACTAGGAGAGCAGCTCAGCCATGAATCTCACTGGGCGATCTTGGGCCAGTCATAGTCTCTCTCAGCCTAACCTAACTCACAGGGTTCTTGGGAGGATAAAATGGGGAGAATCGCATCTGCCACCTTCAGCACCTTGGGCAAATGGTGGGATTTTAAGGTAATAATGAAATAAGATTATTGTAGTGTGACAAAGCAGGTAGGACTTACTCCTTAATAATGTGTTGTTGTCCGAGCATTTTATGGATTTTGTATTGTCAGAGTTTTAAATTTTTCTCTGGTTGTGTTGTGTTGTCAAGTCACAGATATTTTTTTACTGTAAAAAGCAACTGATAAATGAAATATATAATAATAACAATATATAAGTTGTGCAGGCTGTACCCATTCATGCTGATCCAGAGACTCAGCAACATAGGAATTCGGACCAATGGTCCTTTCAGCTTAGATGGTCTACATTGACTGGCCAAGGTTTGGCAGGTTTTCAGAGAGTGGTGTCTCTCTGTCTGACTTGGGAGTTGTGGTGTACTGAACCTGGCACCTTTTGTAGGCATCGCGTATGTTCTACTACTGAACTACAGCTCTTTCTTTGTGGCAATGGGAATCTGATACATGCATGTGCTTTGACATTCATTTCAGTATCAGGGACAGCCCTTCGTGGGCATTAATTTGTGAATGTACAGCTGCCCCTTTCATTGAAATCAGTAAGGTGGCCCAAGCATGCATTACTTCTGTTGTGCTTAACATCACAGTCTTCACACAGCCCTCAGCTGGAGTGACTAGACTAGCTCCATTATGGACACAAGGCGACATCCAGAAAAAGAAAGGGGAAACAGAGGCTCATCCTTTCTCAACCCTTTTACAAATATTATGAATTAAGTCATGAAAATACATAGTTAAATTATCTCTCAGTACCTCAGGGGCAATGAAACAATGTTTTTACAGTAATGATTTGTCATGACTAATGTGATCCAGAATATCAATAGGTTTGGCTTTGGGGCTGAATTATAGTTAGGGAAAAGAAATGTCCCCTTTCTCTCTAAGATTAGCTTACTTTGAAAGTACCTAAAGGCTTGGCTGCATGAGCTCGCATTCTACTGGCAGAATGCCTGGAACTGGGTTTTAAGGATTCCAAAATTGTTTCAAGGATACAATTTTTGACCTTCTGTCCATGTTCCATCACAGAAAACACTGGGGAGTGGGGGCACACAACCCTTACTCTTTAAAAGCTCTCAAGTTCAAAAAGCCATTTGGAGAACTGTTAAAAGAAGTGTCACTTGTGTCCATGTGTTATATCCTCCCGATTGTTCCCTCCCCTCCTCTGAACACAAATAGACAGTTGCAGATATGTAAGTCAAAGACAAGGCTTGAGGGTGGCAATGGAGGTCTCTTCACAATTCTAGGCTTAACTTTGAACTGAGAACAATAGCCAGATGCCACTGAAATAAACAAGAAGCCTCCACTGACCTCCCTGGGGCACAAAAAGTGTTGTTGTTGTTGTTTTAATGTAACATTTAGGATTTGTTAAAAACACCACCGCCACCACCACTCTACAGCTATATTCTTTTTCATATATATTCAAAAGTTTGGAGGAGTTTCTTCTTTGTCCCACCCTCCCCTCTGGGAAACTGACATTGTGGTTATTTAAGGAGATGTTGAACATTCTCTGTGCAAGTTCAGCCCTCAGGCAGAGAGTAGAGGTGCTTTGAAACAAAGAAGATTAATACTGTACTATTGTTTGAAGTGTTAATGAGCTGAAGTGCCCACATGCTCATGCAAATGAGAGTAATAAGTAAACAAGAGCAAGATATGTTAATTGACAATGGATATTGTGATGGGATATGGGTAGGCATTATTTAAGCTTGCAGAGAATCCCTCCCACCCCACAATTTGTTGTTGTTCAGTCGTTCAGTCGTGTCCAACACTTCGTGACCCCATGGACCAGAGCACGCCAGGCACCCCTATCCTCCACTGCCTCCCGCAGTTTGGCCAAACAATAAAACCCCACAATAAAACTATTTAAATCAGTATGTGAGAGCTTTGTTTATATAAGCAGCTGATGTGTGAAGACACATTATTCACATATCCCAGTCCGATATTGTGCGCTCAGAATACACACACACACAATATATATATATATATATGGGATATGGATAGGCACAATCCCTCAAGCAGAATTTTTGGGGTGACCTCATGTCCCCTTGACCTCCTGGTCTCCATTACACATTTCCACCCACATCTATGCTCCTTCTGGCTGGGCATGGATGTGGGAGATTTTATCCTGGCAACATCACACACACCCAGCAATTGCCACTTTGCCAGGAAACGCTCTCCCAAGACCCTCTCAATCACTCAGATCCATGTTGGCTTTGTCAAACTGCGAGGACTTTGAATGGAGTTGTCTGAAGAGACTGCACCTCTCTCAACCAATTACAACCATCCTGCATTCCTTCCACACAATGTCTATACCAGGCCAGCTGGAAAACTTCTGAAGTGGTCCTCAGGCAGAGCTATTTCAGTGTGCAAGCTGACAGTTCCTGACATACTTGCCTTTCTACAGAAAGGCCCCAGCAAAGGACTTTGACCCAACACACTGAACCACCAGGCAGCAACTCTATCTTCTATTCTTTCACTATCGGATGCTGAAGTGCTTTCCTTATGGTGCAGTCCTAGAGTGTCCACTTGCATTTTAATGTTCTGTTGGAAGCCGCCCAGAGTGGCTGGGGAATCCCAGCCAGTTGGGCGGGATATAAATAATAAATTGTTGTTGTTGTTATGGCCCACAGTTTTCCTTCCTAGGATCTGTTTTCTCAACTCTGCAGAAGCCTCTCTTTGAACCTTTGGGCAAAATGTCACTTAAACTCTCATCCTTTAAAGTTCTCTTTCTAATTGCTGTTACTTCTGCTCGTAGAGTGGCAGAGTTGGGGGCTCCATCCGTAGCATAGCTTTTATGTATTTTCCATAAGAACACGGTATTGAGAACTGACCTCTCCTTTCTACCCAAAGTTCTGTTGAGATTCCATGTTCAGCAAGCAAAAGACAATTCTCTTCACGTCTTGTCCCAACTTTTCTTGCTCATTGAAAAAGTCCTGGCACTCATTAGATGTGAAGTGTGCACTCAAGATGTACTTAGCCAGGACTAAAGAGTGTAGATCAGGCATAGGCAAACTCTGATGCTCCAGATGTTTGGGACTACAATTCCCATCATCCCTGACCACTGGTCCTGTTAGCTAGGGATTATGGGAATTGTAGTCCCAAACATATGGAGGGCCGGAGTTTGCCTATGCCTGGTGTAGATTAACTGACTTCTTATTTGTTTCCTTTCATCCCACTTCCTTGGGCAAAAAGCTTAGCTCCTCCACGTTATCTAGGTGGCTTATAGCCTCTATTGTGATGCCATATGGAGGTTTGAAGCTTCCCCATCACCTTCTATTACAGGTCATTCTATTAAGCCAGCAGCCACTTCAGCAGCTTTGTGACAATGCCCCTTTGATGTTTATCTATTGGGCTGCCACTTGGGCACCCTGGATACATTCACAACACACTACAAGTTGGAGGCTTAAAACACATTCTTCCACCTTAGTACTGGGTCATTCCATAACAAATGATCCAACTTTTTTGCCTATGTCATCCAATTTTCTCAATATTCTGTACCCTTGTTGAATGATCAAAACTAAGTTTAAATTTGAAATGGTAGCTTTTAATCTCATCCCTTTTTTATCTCATGTCCCTGAAGAGTTTTTTTCCTGCAGCCTTGTCATCAAGGCTGAACCCTAAACTCAACCTGATAGCCCAGCAAAAGCCCCCTAAATCTACCATTCAAGCAAGTACCAACTGTACTCTTTCTGCCCCCTCTTACTTTCACCCATAGTCTTTGGGAAACAGACCATTAAAACAGTGTTTTGACAGACCACTGCAAATATCGTACAGCACACAAAACTAGGAAGATGCCACCATTTCAGAATAAACATTGCACTTTGATCTATAAGCAGTGACACTATGTATTACAAATTTTGTAGGACTTTAAAAAATGTCCTAACAAAGTTGTGAGTGTTTGCTACATCATGAGAAGAACAGTAGGATTTTGTGAGTCACTGAACTGATGAGATGTTAACATTACCTAAAGGATCATGCATTGGGGTTGCCAACAAATGAAGCTGTCAAAAGGCTATCATGATATAAATGCACCTGCCAGCTTGTAAGATTCATCATATCAGTGAAGCCTACAGATAATTTGCTGTCCAATCCAGAGAAGCTGCCCAGAGAAGGGAGCAGAATATACTTACCTGCCAATCAATGAATAAACATAAAAACAGCAAGAAAAGTTGTGTACGCTTTCCTACAATTCTGTTATTATATTAGGCAATCAATTCTGTTCCTGCCATTTTAAGGCTATTCCCCCCATGATTCTCAGAAGATGTCACAGAGCAATCAAAGTAATGGAAGTTGGGCAAGTCAAAGAGCTGTGTGTCAGAAATAGGTTTACATTAAACAAAATCACATAGAATCATAGAACTATAAAGTTGGAAGGTACCCTGAGGGTCATCTAGTCCAATCCCCTGTGATGCAGGAATCCCAACTAAATCATACATGAGAGCTCAGTATGTTTAACTCCTTTCAGAATAGCACGTGCATTGCTTACAATTATATGCTTGTTAATCATGTAATGAAGTCATCAATATTGAGTAGACAAGAGGCTGCTGGTGGCCCATTGACAATTCTGTCAAGGAGCGTTGTGGGCAGAAACCAAAGTATGGTAGTAGCTCTGTGCATGCAAGGAAGCTTTGGATTTGTCTTTGCAAAATACCAGCTCTCACCACCACCGCCTACAAGAGTTGCCTGTGCTTGAGTGGGGAACCTTTTTCAGCCGGGGGCCACATTCCCCACTGGGCAACCCTCTCTGGGCCAGATAATCATGGTGGGTGGCAACAGAAGCAAAAGTGGGTACAGCAACGCATGTGACTCTTCATACAAATCAGCCATGGAAAATCCAGATGTTTTATTCATTCACAAAAAACACTGTTATCACCACCCAGGCAAGTAAATACATTGTGTTCGAGAACACCTTCCAGCCAGGTAATGGTGAGAGGTGTGTCTTGGGGAGATTAACACTGGCCAGATAGGGAAGCTTGCAGAGCAGTGTTTTAGCCTCTGGCCTGAGGTTCCTCAACTCTGCTGTGAGTAGAGTCCGACATCCTCTGATTCCCCTCTCCTCTTCAACTAAGAGAAACCTTGCTGCAGGCCTATATTTCAGAAACCCGCCAAGGGTATATAATCCTATTATGAAAGCTGTTCCATTATCAGTAATGGCATGCAGCCTGAATCAGTTGGCAAGGTTCAACAAACAATGCAACAATACATTTCAAACCTGTACTGGTTCTTAAAATTACAACTTCCAGTGAGGAATCCAAAAGGTGCATCTGTCTTTCAGGACATCTTCCTGGTTCCAATCATCTCACAAAGATATGAAAATACAATTTTGGAAAGAATATAAAGATACGTTGTTATTAAGGTTAACAATAGCATATGGTTTCCTATCTTTCTTTTTGGGGAAAAAAGAGAAAAGGAAAGAATGCCACTGAATTCCTATTAAAAGAAGAAGAAGCCACACTTAAATCCAAAATATATATAGTTTTACAACATTCAACCAAAACAGAAACTATTAAAAGATCAGAAAACAAGAAAATACAGTGGTACCTCGGGTTACATACGCTTTGGGTTACAAACTCCACTAACCAGGAAGTGGTTGCTCCAGGTTAAGAGCTTTGCCCCAGGATAAGAACGGAAATCACGCACCAGCGGCGCAGCGGCAGCAGGAGGCCCCAGTACACAAAATACCACAGAAATTTCTCTACTTTAGGGAAGTTTTTAATGTGTGACATGTTAATGTATTTTTAATCTTTGTTGGAAGCCACCCAGAGTGGCTGGGGAACAAATAAATTATTATTATTATTATTATTATTATTATTATTATTATTATTATTACTCTTGTCTGAGGAGGAATTTCCAAACTCACTTTGAATTTAGGAGAAATCTGTTGGCACCATTCACCAACACTAATATTATGCTTAATCACAAGGTAGGTAAAGGGGGGTAAAGGGGACCCCTGACTGTTAAGTACAGTCGCGAACGACTCTGGGGTTGCGGCGCTCATCTAGCTTTACTGGCCAAGGGAGCAGGCATACAGCTTCCAGGTCATGTGGCCAGCATGATTAAGCCGCTTCTGGTGAACCAGAGCAGCACACAGAAACGATGTTTACCTTCCCGCCGGAGCGGTACCTATTTAACTACTTGCACTTTTACATGCTTTCGAACTGCTAGATGGGCAGGAGCTAGGACCGAGCAATGGGAGCTCACCACATCATGGGGGTTTGAACCACCGACCTTCTGATTGGCAAGCCCTAGGCTCTGGTTTATACCACAGCGCCACCCGCGTCCCTAATCACAAGGTAACCTACCCCCAAATTGCATGTTATGTTAATCATATTTTTCTTTCACTTGTAGCCAGCATTGGGGAGGGAGGCGAGATGAGTACAGTCATGCGTAAGCTTCAGCTTACGTGTTTTTAGGTTGCAGACCGCGGGAAACCCGGAAGTACCAAGTTTTGCCGCTCATGCATGTACAGAAGCGCCAAATCGCACCGGCACAGACGCTGCACTTCATGGTGCGAATGCTGCAGGTTGCGAACATACCTCCGCAACCCGAGGTTCCACTGTAGTTGTATTCTGACATGGGAAATAGGGGTTCTTTCATCCTTTGACCCTGTTGTGATTTAGACTGGACCATTTGCTCCTTTGCAAATAGCTGGCGTGAGAGGGGTAATGGACTAAAGCTTTTCCCTGCTCCTTGCCAGGGTCATTATCCTGACTAGGGCTTCCACAATGGCTATTGAGTGGGGAAATCTTGCACTCAGTGGCAAATCATGTGATTAACATACCCGGTAACATGTAGTTTTGCCCTTAGAGCTGGTAGGAAAGAAAGGGAAATTCAGAATGAGGGGAAGACAGACACTGATCCCACATTCTCCTATCAATTGCTTACTTGTGGCTCAGCAGTCTGAAGTGGCCCAAAGGCATTTTTGTGTGTGGGGGGGGGTGCATGCGTGAGTGCATGCACACACTGACCTACATGCTTGGTTCAGTGTGCTTTGGTTCTGCCTAGAGTCACATCTCCTACCTACACCCAAGAATCACCAGTAGCGTTTATTATTGTGTTGTGCATAGTGCTTAATTCAAGTAATAACTACAGAAAGCAGCTACAAACACTGCTGGTAACCGTTTCATGTTTCTTCTTGCACAAGGAAACATGAAAGTGCAAAAATAATGAGAGTTTCATTAATCATTACTCAGTCCTCGCCTTGTAAATGTTGCTGGAGAAAATCACAAATAAAATGTTATTTCCTGCTCCTTATGATTTTTCTCTTCTCCTTAATGAGGCATCTGCAGACAGCTACTTGGTTGCTTTCCCCCTATCCACAGTGGAATTAGCAGATTTGTTATCGCCAGAATATAAAAGCAAACAGCATATGGTTTTGTTAATATCATCGTAATGTCACAGTGCAATCTGTCACAATGCAAACTCCTTCCAAGCAATTTCATTTGAGTGGAATACTCAGCAAGAAATGAAAAAAGGAAGGCAATCACCAGTTTCATAACTCTTTCATAATGCTCACCTCTCCCATCATTTGCATCTGTCCCAGTGTCTATAAATATTACTTTCATTGGCTATAACCCCTGAAACGGAAATCAGTTGCCTCCAGGAATTAAAAAGTCATTTCCCCTTGGTGCAAAGTCTTTTCTATCAGATAAGTAACCACTTACACTCTGGCAACCCTTCAAAGGGGTTTAGAAATTAGAGACACTGTTTGAAGATCAAGGAGATAAGGTGGTTTGCCTTGTTTTTAGCCCTGGAAACCTTCCTGGGTGACCCTTTGAAATTCAAATGAAGGATGTTTTAGATAGCTCTTTCTCTATACAGTATATGCCTAATGAATGCTGCCCATTGATCACTTTTGAAATCAACAGAAGGTCCAGCGCTTGCAATTTATTTTCTGAAATACTGCAGTATGTATTCGGCAATAAGGAGATTTGCTTAGCGTACCCTATTCCAACTGTGGGCACACATAGCCTTTTATGCTTCAATCTCACTGATCAGCTGCTTTGCAGAAATGGAAGACTGCACAGAGTCCACTCTACTCCCATCCCTGAACACCTGCTCTGTGCTAAGGGCCTTTAACTATCAGGTTAATACATGCACAGCACTGGCAGCTGAATAACATTGGAGAATTATGCGTGCACAATGATCCATCCAGCTAATGATGCACATGTGAATTGCCCGCATGCACATACATGTGACCTCCAGCAATGTGACCTTTTAACATGCCATGCCCCCCTCTCTATGGCTTGAAGTGTTTTTTTACCTTCTGGTTATCCTTGCAGTATGCAACCTGTTAAACAGATGCTCTCAAAGTATCACGGTTAGTTTATGCATGCTACTCTGTTTTGTTGTCTGTCCATTATATCAATACTTCTAAACAGCAGCATCTTTTCTGTGCATTTAAAGTCTGTATCCAGTTACTGGATAACTAGGTATTTCATTTACGAATGCTAGCACCACGAAAATTACTTTCCTGTCTTGAAATTTTATGTTGCTAAGTGAGCCATTAAGACAATTTCATTTAAAAAAAAACCACCAAAACATTTCTTCTTACAGGACCTGTTTTAAAAGGGGTTTTTATTTACTCAATTTAAGTACTTTCCTGTATTTAACTCTCCCCACCCCACCTCTAAAAAACATATCTCAAAGATTTCTGTTTTGTTTCATTTATATGCTTTCAAAGAGAAATGACAAGATGCACTAATACTTCAAGCCTAACAACTCTTGGAAGAAAATTCCATTGAAACAAGCAGGACTGATGCTTATGTAAAAAGCATCAGAACGGAGTTACAGTGGTGAGTGGATGACATGCATCCCTCAAAATCTACAGTATTACATTTAACTCTACTTCCAACTTACTTGGGATCAGAAATGTGCTGTTGTTGTTTTGCTTAATTTCCGAGTTTGGGTGTAAATCCCACCCAATAGGCAAACCCTTTATCCTTCCCAGTCTATTCCTCTTTGAGCTTACCACCAGCCTTCCCCACACCCCAGAAAGGACCAAGTGTTAAAAGCTCAGGATCCTTACCTAGTTCAGCTGCCCCAGGACCAAAGCTCAAGAAGGAGCTCCAGGCAAGAGCTGAAGCAGCTAAGAATTGCAGGTGGAGGCAGAAGGGCTGCTGCTGCTGCTGCTGCATGTTGTGCCAAGGGTATTGTATCCATACGTCTGCAGTTAAGAATTAACTTTTTTTTAGAAGTCTTGGAGCATTGCAGGAAGACGCATCAGCTCTCCTTTGTGCTTGTGCTCATTTCCCTTTAACTTTCCGTTCTAGGTAGGACTGACTGTTTTGCCAGTTTCCACTTTTCCAATAGGAACCCCCCTTCTCCAGTTATGAGCACACACCCTGATCAGCAAAGAATGCAATCCACAGTCCAGCTGCATGCAGTCCAGCTGCTACAATTTACACACCCTTCAGCAAACACACACATACACAAATGGGAGCAGTTGTTGCCATGTTCCCCGATGCTGACATTTTCAACAAATCCACTGGCAAATTCAATAAAAGTAGGGTTGTCAGCAAAGTGCTCCCAATCAGGCCAAAATAGAGAGTGTGTGTATGTTTTAAAGGACCCAAACTGTATATTTTGCTTGTGCCCAGTATTTAGAGTAGGTTCATTCAGGAATGGCCCCCATTTATTTATTTGTTATGTTAGTGTCAATACTCAGGGCAATGTAACTTATTTTGTGATTTGCTACAACTATAATAATTTCAAAAGGTAAATGAGCATTTTCCATTCTCCCATGACTGTCTCTTCACAAACTGGCTGACTAAATTATTACAAGGAAATATTACATTGGAGTTGCTGTCTTGTAATGGAAACAGAATGCTGATCTTGATGCATTAGGAAGATATTAAAATGATTTACTAAGATCATTTTAGAATAATTAGAAGGATGTGTTGCTTAAATACAAGTGACAGCTCTCTCTCTCTCTCTCTCTCTCTCTCTCTCTCTCTCTCTCTCGTGTGTGTGTGTGTATTTCACGTATGCTGTATTCTCATGAGGTCTGAATTGGCAGTGACTGACCAGGAATGAACCGTTGGGGTTGTAGTGCAATCAATGAAGATGTTGACTGAATGTATGGCAACTGTGAAAAAGGATCATTAGGAAAGGAACTGAATTTATAATGCTGTTATACAAATCCAAGGCACACACAGCCAGCCCAAGTTATTCTGTCACTGGAGGCAAACCACCAAATAGTGACCCCCTCCCCACCAGGGACCAAAGAGTGAGTAAACATTTACAAGAACAAGTGAGGAATAAAGATCTACATCAAGATCGGCTGCTCCTGTGGATCCTGTCACCTGAGGCAGTCACCTCACCTTGCCTCATGGAGGTCCGGCCCTGTTGACCACAACTGCAGTTGGAATATTCTGGTTGCCTGACCTCCAAAAACGATGTGCTAATACTCTAGAAAGCGGATAATTAAACACTCTAAAGCGAGGGTGCCAACTTCAATAAAATGTTGTGGGGACACAGGTAAGCCCCACCCCACATAATCACATGATGCGGTGCACACACACTGTTTGAATGACAATGCTCATCAACTTGGGGGGAGATGGATATTTTATTGTGGGGGCTGAAGCCCCGACAGGTCCAAGAGTTGCTCTAGGGCAGGGTTAGCTAACAACCTATTAAGGGTCTTATCTGAACTCCCAATACATTTTTTATTATCTCCCCAAGACCCTACCAAGTTTTGCTGCAGAGGGGGGATTGTATTCCTATATATTTGTCTGCCACTGTGTGTGTGTGTGTGTGCGCGCACACACACCCTCTGTATATGCACGTGCAACTGCATGTGAGGGTGAATGCAGCTGTCAGTCCCCCTGCCATTCTAGAGATAGGTAATACCTGCATAGGATACATTTTGCTGTATGCAGCATAGCAACAGCTTCAGATGTCTACCAGGCTGCTTGCAGATGTCAACTTATCGTCTTCAGCTACAGATGTGGCTAGATGAAACAGCTTCCCTTCTGCTGCCTGACAGGCTGAAGTGTTTACGCTACAGATTAATAGGCGTTCTTGTCACTAAACTCAGGTGGTAACAAGATACTGTATTTTATGACGTATTCTATCCATCTCTCAAATATCAAGCTTGAAAGCAACGGCTGTGCAGAGAAAACTATTTGAGAGTGCTTAAAATTAATTGCAATTGCAATTTATGTGAAATGGAATGATGTGCATTCCTGATACTGTATTATTTTTACATTGTTGCAAGAATTAGCGAGTTTAAAAGGCTGGAAATAAGAAACAAGTCTTTCTCATAAATATCACATCCGCGGGACTTGCTTCTGTGCAAACCTGCATAGGCTTGCTTTGTCTGTATTTTGTTTGGTTTTTAATGAGCATTTGTTCAATTACCAAGCAGTCTGGTACACACTGTTGTTACTCTGTTGGTCCCCGTGAGACAATGAGGCATTCTTAAGTGATAGGGTGCTGCTTATGACTGCCAACTCTTGGTTTGGGATTATGGACTCTTTGGATCAAAAACCCTTATCCGACAGCTGCCAAACCAATTCCCTTCCCCATTCACCCTTAACAGAGAATTGCAGCGTAGAAGTGTAACATTGGTAGAAACAGCAGCTTCTCCCTGCCCTCCCACTCCAAAGCTTTCAAAACCTCCTGAAAGGCCTGGTCTCTACATGCTGCTAGGTAAGCCACTCTGCTGGTCCACTGAGTTCAGATATCCTTTAATATCCTCTGCTGGGCTCACTAACTGATGACATCCCGAGAGACAAAAAGAATATATTTCTTTACGGGACAGCAGCAGCAAGAATAGTGGTCGCTAAAAACTGGAAAACAGGTACAACACCAGAACTGTCGGAATGGAGATCAAAAATTTATGAATTTAGGGCAATGGCAAAATTAACGGCGTCAGTCAGAGGAGGCTCTACCCAGAAAGTCAATAAGGGATGGGAAATTGTAGAAGTATATGTGAAAAAATTAGAAAGGAAAATCAATTAGCAGCAAACATAAAAGATTAACGTTCGCAAGGATATTGGGTATTATTATATCAAAATGTGTATAACGAGAACAAAAATAAATAACACAACAGAATAGAATAGTGTAAGTTTAATAAGATCGCACATGGGTGAGGGAAGTATGGGGGAGGGGAGGGAGAGGGGAGGGTGGGGAGCATAAGTTATAATTGAAGAAGTATTAAGAAATATTAAAATGCGATACAAAATGGTTTGAAATAAGTAATAAGAAATATGCATCAGAGGTTGTAAGACTTTTGTTTCTATATTCTGTTTTCATATTTTCTTTCTCGGGTTTCTTTCTGTATTGCATTTGTACTGTATAATAAAATAAAAATTTATTCAGGGGGGGGAAAGAATATCCTCTGAAATAAGCAGCTGTCACCACCTGCTGATTTACAAACAGCAGTTGGAGCCTCCTTTTATATTGTTGCATGCCACCCAAATCTCCAAGCAGTGCGAGATTCCATGGGCCTTTACCCAGGGTTCATATTTCCTTTAGGAAATGAAACACAATGGAGACTGTGATGTCATTTTTGCTGTGGCAGCCAGCCTCCACCACCCGCCGCCACCTCCAGGGCCTGAGAGCCACAGTTAAGGCAGTGGGCAGTGGGTGACGTGCAGAGGTGGCGAGCAGCAGCTGTGGCAGGGGGGCAGCACCTGGAGGCGGAGTCAGGCTGCAGGCGGATGTCATTATGGTGTGGCACAGTGTGCACCAGTGTTGGGCACCCTCAGTGTGGGCCCCAATTCTGTGCCCCTGGATGTCTTTATGATACATGGTTTATTTACACATATATCCAACTTGGGCTTACGATGGAGGGGCGTGCAGCATTAACACCCCAAAAGGGTCTTGTTTCTCCTATAGCTGCAGCCTTTGGTTCAAGCAGAAATCAAATATTGTGCTCTGCCTCTCCAGCCTGCAGCCCTTTTCATGCAGCTTCTAACTTGCAAAGCTCCTTGTCTAACCTCCCTATTCTAAACTCTCGCTTTAGCTGTTGAGAGAGGGGGTCCTCACCCATTTGCCATCTCGCACTGAGCCACCTTGATGTTTTTTTTCTCCTGTTAATGACCCATCACACAGGCAATCACCTCAACACAAAAATTTAGCCTGGCTTGATTAGCTTTTAACACTTGCTGGATCAAATGATTTGAAGTCTGGCACCCAGCTTGACACCCCAATTCTAATACTTACTGGATCCAGGGATTTAGAGAGGTCATAACATATATTCAGCATGTGGGGTGATATCTCCTAAGCTATTATTCCCTAGAGCATAACATATCCATACATTTAAAAATCACTATAATTCCAAATAATAGTGTTAATAGCCTAACCTGTTCTCACTATATTAGCTGCCATAACTTCCAGCTATTTTCCTATATCTTCACTCTCCCTGATTTCATTCGTTCCTTCAAGCTGCAGCTCTTTGTGCAGTTGTCTCTCAACTCATCCCTTCTGTCACTTCTCAGCTCAGCATTCCATCTGTCATTTTCTCCCGCCCTGCCCATCACACTCCCCTGCTGTCAATCATTTTTTTCCACTCATCTTTTTATTACACCTCTTTCATAGTGAGGTACAGGTGGTGAAGACTGGAAAATAGGGAAGAGCAGACAGTTTTTTTTAGGAATGGGCTGGCAGTTGTAATTAGTACTGGGACAAAGAATCACTAAGGCAACATTTTAACATGAATGCTGTGGCATGTGATGCATGCAATATCCCCTAAACTTTTCCCCAAATGTATCTGAAATGGACAACTTCTGTGACTGCAAAAGAAGTAAGGCAGCAGAAGTAACACATTTCCCTGTCTTCTGTCATCCCTTTCTTCTCCATGGCTCCCAATCCAAAGCTTAAAGTTAAGCAGCTCTTTATTGTTTTGGTGACTGGGCACCACTCCCCATCCTCCAAGCATCAGTAGTGGTTGGTGGTCCAGCAGTGTTTACGACACTGTGGTGTACCAGGAGTGGGAGAGGCTTGGAAAAGGGGCTTTCAAATAGCTCTGATAATGTCATAGTTTTAAGGAGCAGTGCAGGGAGGTTACAAAGGATTTTCAAACATTCCCAAGCTGCTCTTTAAACGTCTTGTTTTTGGAGGTATAAGGAAGAACACTAGCATCAGGATGTTTTTACAAAGGGCTTTCACTGCTGGGTAACCCATCCTCATCTGGTTTGATCTTCCATGTGATTCCCATGATGTCTGATCTCATGCTGCTGTTATGAAATGTGGGAGGGAAGGTTTAAAACTTTTCCCTGCCTGCAACCACCCAAGCACTGCTCAGCTGACTGGGGAAGAGCTGAGAATAGTGAAAAGGGGGCTGGAGTCAGGAATATGAAACCTGAGTTGAAATGTGCACATTCCTCAAGGCCTTTTGGGGTTTATGCATATTGGCTGGAGGGTGTACAGAATTCAGCTGGTTGTTATGCACAGTAACTACTCCACATTTTCCTTTGTAGAGTACATGGAAATGTAAGGCTGTCACCACCCATTTCATGCAGGGAGCATGAAAAGGTCTGAAGAAAAAGGCTAGTCTGGTGGCTTCATAATTGGGTGGAAGGCAGGAAGGGTGCTTAGTTGTTGCAATGTGTGGGAAAGGAAGATGCAGGGAGTTACCATAGGTGTGGTTTGCCAGGGGGTAGGCACAAGAGGAGGGGAGAGGTATGGGCATGTGGATGAAGGAGAAAACAAGGGCGCAAAGCAGGCCGGCAGAAATAGAGGAAAGAGATGGGGTTGGGATGGTGAAAGAAGGCTTGAGGTGGGAAGTGGAAGCCCTAGGGGGTTAATGTGGTGGAATGGCAGAGGGATTGGCAACATTTATGAACATTTTGGTTTTCGAACACCGTAAACCCAGAAGTAAATGCTTCGGTTTTTGAAAATGCCTCAGAAGTCAAACATGCCACACGGATTCTGCTGAGTGCAAGATCCGGAGGCCTAGCTGTCGGCTATTTCAGAACTCGCACGGTCTTCTAGAACGGATTATGTTCAAAAACCGAGCTCGCTCTCTCTCTCTCTCTCTCTCTCTCTCTCTCTCTCTCTCTGTGTGTGTGTGTGTGAGAGAGAGAGAGAGAGAGAGATCAAAAATTTTGGTGGTTAGCCAGCTCTAGAATATGTGGCCTGATTTTAAGGCAACTGGGGAGAAATACCTATCAGCTGTGATGGTATCTGATCAGCACGGGATAAAACAAGATACTGAAAATCCTGCTGCCTGGAGTGGTTTATGGTAGAAATAAGCTGGTGCGTGTTTTTTTATATATATAAAACTCTGTTGAAAGCTCATTGCAATCCCCTCTGTGCTACACAGAGTAGCAAAAGACACAGATTTATCTTAAAACATTTTTCTTCATTTTATAGCTCTACTGATGATTTTAAATGTTTATGCTATTGGTGCTTATAGGCTGTAAATCATAAATGATGTATTGCAGCAACCCTTTGAAGTGAATTGCTTTTCTTACCTTTATTTTTAAAAATGTGAATTTAGTGTCTGTGAAGAGTAACAGATTGACAATACCAGTACATTAAGTCCCTCATTTATCTTCAGCAAAAGTATAACATGGACAAGAACAATATACTTCCCGCACCCGCCTCCCCTCACCACACCACTTGGCTCCCATGGCAAGTCACCCAAGCAAGAAGATTCCTCAACTTGGTTAATTTTTCTCATATAATCTGTCTCCTCCAGGCTTGCAAATATAATCCTAGGTTTGTCATTTGCTTATCATAATTGTGATTTCAAATAGAAAAGCAGTGGGAAAGAATATCTGTTGCATTTCAAGCACTCCAAATCGTCAGATTTCACTGGTGTTTTGTTTTAATTTCTTATCCATCCTTACCCTAAAAGCTATCAGTGAGTAACTGCTTTTTTAAAAAAACAGATGGCAAAATAGTAAATTAAGATAAATACTTGAGTATTCAGTCTATTCCAAAATGTACATATAGTATGAAATGTACATTAGAAATATAGGAAGTTGCCATGGTCCAACAAGCTCAGTGGTGGCTACGCTGATGGCAATTGTTCTCCAGGGGACATTTCTACCTGGAGATGCCAGAAACTGAACTTAGGACAAAGCATGTGCTCTATAACTGACAGTGGCAGCTGGTAACGTTTTTACTTGATAGAGCTAAAAAAAAGTTAACCTTTTACAGCTCTTATTTCGGAAAGTGTGCCATTACACCTGAGTAACGCAGCAATTAGGGGACATTAATGGTTTTCTAAAAACAGTTTTAGCTAGCAAAAAATAGCAGAGACAGCCTCCCCCCCCTCAGTATTCCAACAACCCTGCTTTGCTCAAACCTCTGCAGTTATTTAAAACTGCAATTTCCCTGTCAGTGATTCTCCGTCCATGCTTTACTCAAACCTCTGCCATTGTTTTAAACCACCTCTTTCCCCTTCCCAGTTTCTGTCTCTTCTCACTCCCGTGTCATCACTTCTGCTGTTGTACAACCTGCCTTCATTTTTCTCCTCCAGTACCTTGCCCTCACTTAATGCAAATCCAGGATTGAGATGTGGCACTACAGATCCTCCAATGGTAGCTGTACAATGACAGCCTTACATTTTTATTATATGGAGAGGCAAGGCACATGACTACATAGGTATCTGCACTAAATAATGATGCGCTCTTGCTATGATGAACAGAGCTCTGCAGATTTGCAAATCAAATTCAAGTAGTGGTTTCTCTTGGCCTAATACTTAAATATGCACCCTTGGAGAGTTACCACATCAAATCATTCTCTTTGGCTACCTAGCCATCATTTAATTTGCTGCGGCAACCTCCAATTTGTTTAATCTAATTTTGAAACATTGACTGAAAATGAACTAGACACTTTGTTTCCATATCTGTAACAAATGAGATGCAAAGGCTAGTATCATAAACCATTCTGGAGAATTTCTGTAAAGATCAGTGAAGGAAATTGGTTTATGACTGTGTCCACATTCAACACAAAGGACCAAAGTATTCCACAGGTATTACAATTCAGTAGTTTGCATTTTTTTTTCTATTCTGTAAATTGTCACAGTATGAAGACTGGAAATAAACCTGGGAATACAATACCTGTAGTAGTAACAGCAGTAGTATTAGAAGTAAGTAATGTAGTAGTTATAGAAGCTGTAGTAATGCAATTTAATGGCCTGACATTGTAGTTTATGGTGCTATAAAATAAGCAAGAAACCCAACAATCCCATAATCAAAATAGGTTTGCCTGCCTCCAAAGAGCATACAATCTAAATTGCTACAGTAGAAGAGAAAACAGAGAAAAGGGACTGCATACTAGGCCTAACATCTGAGGAAGATTAAGTCAGAGGTTCATATATAGTAGATAGCACTAGGCTCCCCCCACAAAAAGTCCCAATGGTTTTAATGAAGATACTCTGCATATGCTTAAAATCAGCTGAAATCAGCTGGTCTCAAAAGTGCTTAACATTGGCACAACAATAAATTGACAAGATATGGGGCTGGCTTGTAAGAAGTAAGGAAATGTGTAAGATTCAGCAGATACAGAGTCTAAAAATGCTAATCTCCACTTAATTCTAAATAGACAAAAATATAACTTTTAAACTTAGGCAGAGTGAGGTGACAGTCTCAGGCAGCATATGCTAAGGAGGAGAGAGCGATCAGTTTTCTGTGTGCCACACAGCCTGTGCTGCATCCGGTGTCCTCAGGGGACTCACTCCCATCACCAGCAAAAGAACCACTTGCTGGTCTTGTTGGCTTTTGTACATGGAATGGAGGAAGCACCACCTTCTCCTTCACCTTGCATGCAGCAAAAAGTCTTAGGCTGGCCTTAAGCTGATCAATGGGAAGGAAATGCCTGCTTTGTAGCCAGCGCAGGAAAGGAATGAGTGTTGGTTCCACAAATACAGCAATAGGATGTTACCTTTTGTCTTAAATCTTCCCTGTGTATGTATGTGTGTACGTCTGCATGCATTTATTTAATATACAAATGGTTACCCTGCCTTCCCATCTTTGATTCCTGAGGTGTCTAAAATAAATTAAAATATCTCAAAAGGCAAAAGAGATTCAAAACAGGAGCTGTTTAAAAGTTGAAAACCATAACACAATGAGACAAAGCAGCAGTGTGGGGAGAGGGAGAGGCAACGTGGCAGGCCCAAAGCCTGCTAAAACAGGAGGTTCAGCAATGAGGGGACAAGATTTCTCTCTCTGGTCAGGGCCATAAAGAAGCCTTGGTTTTTTCCTACACAATGCTGTTTAGATGCTGGCAGATATGGAGGGAAACCATTGATACAGTAGAAAACTTAATAGATGAGCATATGCAGGAGGGATATGTGGATGTTGAGAAGTTATTTTCACGTGCAGTGGGATTGATTCACATATGGAAACTTGTTTCTGTAGTCAAAACAAAATAAAAAATAAAAAAAAATCCTTCCAGTAGCACCTTTGAGACCAACTAAGTTTGTTCTTGGTATGAGCTTTCGTGTGCATGCACACTTCTTCAGATACTTGTATCTGTAGTGCTGAGTAGGGGAAACGATCCCAAGTTCTCTTTCTTAAGTGGCAAGTTGTATAATGACAAGAAGTGGTTTCCACCCACCCGCACTGCAGATGATTTATCATTTTCTATTTATCAGCGTGGTGGTGTTTGCCATTTTGTACCCGTTCCATTCCCCTGGGGTTCTGTGCGGTAGTGCACTCCGTCATTTTCAGCAGCTTACTTCAGACTTAACTGCCTTTAAAAGTTTGTCATCGTCTGCTAATTTGCCTGACACTTCATTCTTTGCATCACTTTTCTAGGTTATTAATCAAAAGGAGAAAAATAAGGTCTGATTTTGAACTTGGAGGACGCTAGACTTTGACCTGCTCTTAAACAATTCTCTTGAGGCAGTCATTTTTCAGCTCTGAAGAGAGTCAAGCCACTGATTCTTTATTGTCTTCACATTTTTTTTTGGACAAACTTTCCTTGACCTCACATGAGTAGCATCTTTTATTGCAAGCTTTCCCCGATAAAAAATACTTTAAAAATAAATAAAAACACAAACCCTGGATTCTTACATTTAACAATCCTAACTGTTCCCTGAATCCAGCTGTTCTAATGATTTCTGTTTTTCCCTCATTGCTTTGAACCTTTTGTGCTATTACTGTCATCTGTCAAGGGCTGCCGTTCATCACCAAGGAATTCTCAAGTGAGTGAATTTGATGAATTCCAGGTATAAATGTTTCTACATTGGAAGAAGAGTTGATATTTTAAATGACAGGGGGCTTCTATATTTTTGTCATGTTCCAGTGAAATGCTGGACACTGGCAAAAATCTAGTTAGATATCAAGACTTTTTATTAGGATTTTTTATGACTTTTCTTCAAATGCATTCTTCTTTGTTGAGTTTTTATATAGGTAGATTTTACAGCCTCAGTCCTACGCTCTGCAAGGAATCGTGTGTTCATTTTAAGATCCCTGTTGAAGAATTTCATTTGGAACAAATCAGTTTTACACAGCAGTGTAAACATAAAAAGCTACATAATGAAGCTCATTCCATCATAAACTACAATAAATAATATTAATTTTATGTTTACATTAAATTATTCTCAATAAGGCATAAAAAGCATAGGCTTCCGCTATATTAATACTGGTTATTTTAAGCCATCTTGCGGATTCATTTAAGGCTGAGGCCCAAATGCAAGTATATTAATTCCAGAGTCCAAGTACAGTGGGACATAATTCTAAGTGTATCTAACTAAGTCATCCTGTTACTGCAAGGACTTCCATTTGTGCAAAGAAAGTCGCCGTCCCCTACCTTTGCCTGCCCCAATCTGCCCTAGGTTTTCCTCCAACCCCCAGCAACAGATTTGGAAGTTCCAGAAGTTAATGATGAGAGGCAAGGAAAGGGAAGTTTTATTGCACAAGTGGAAGTGCTTACAGTCATGGGACTATCCTGTGGATGCAATTCTAAGTATATATAGGAAATGGTGCCATTTTCATTTACTCATCTTTGAATTTTGTTCTAGACTGCAACCATGAGGCAATAAACTCTGTTGAAAACAATGAGATTTTCTACCATATAATGGGTGGGTACTGTCCAAAGAACAATGACATTAACAACAACAACAAATGTTAGGGGCACCTAAACCTCATTGAACAGGATCCCAGAGGTCCAACTGATTTAAGCAAAATATTTAAGCAGATGATTAATTTATTACATTATAATCAATGAGATATGGTTACCTTTGGTTAGACTACCTACTGAAATAAATGAGACTTGAGTACATAGTAAGGAACAGTACCATTGATTATTACGGGTTGTAAGCTGTGACCAGGATAGTGCTATTTTCACATTTCATTGCAGTTTTATTATTTGCTATCCCAGCAATTAATTCCACATATTTCATTTTCATGTGTTCTACCTCTTCTCAGATTTTTTTTTTACATCTGAATTGTAAAACAACTGAATTTTCCCTAATGTATCATTGAACCTATACACTCCAATAAATTAAATACAGTGAGATCATACTTATGTGAGGAGGGTGGGTGGCAAAATTCGATAGTGAAGGGCCTGACCAACTACTATGACTGAATGAAAAGAAACCAGCAGAAAAAAGGAAAAGCTAATATGATTTCCTCCCCCCATCCACTAATGGACAGGGGCAGCAGGTCCAAAACCTCTTCTCCCCCTTCCTAAACTTTTTTCAAAATAAACTGTACTTATAGGGTGACTGTGTGCATTGCAAATATGCAGTACAGGTGAGAGCCCAGGTATCCATCATAGGTAGATAGGTAAGTAGGTATATATAGATATATTCTTTAAGTACCTAACAGCACCCCACATAATGAAATCCATGGAATGAAACAATGACTTAGAAGAAGCAGAAAAGAAGATCTATGATCTTTAACAAGAAAAAAGTTTTTCTATGAGGAAATCCAGAATATAAGCACAAAGTAAAGAGCAAAAGTGTTGCATAGCAGTAGACAACGCTATCAATCTTTGTTCACAGGCTTCTGTGAAAATGTGGGGAGCTGAACTTAAGGGTAGATAAATTAGAAACTGGCAGAAATTGAAATTAAGAAGTCCTCATGGGCATTCATAAGCATTTTAGTGTAGATCTCTCATAAAGCATACATTTTCTATGAAATTTTGCCTAATATTTACATTTTTGCAAAGCAATTTCTCCTCATATAATGCAGTTTTGTGTAACTTTCACCAATACACACATTTTTTGTGCACACCTTGCCCTAGTATTATGCATTTTGTACACAAGACTTGGTTGGAGAACTGCACTGCAAAATTCAGAGAAATGCAAATTTTGAAGGATGGCTGGTTTGCATTGTGTATTGTTTCAGAAAGTACAAGTTAGGTATGTTTGCCTTTCAAGGCAAGCTAAAAAAAAATCTCCTTCATCCGAACCTTTGCTTTCTTATTTCATAATACCACCACCAGCCAGTGTGGTGTAGTGGTTAAGAGCGGTAGACTCGTTATCTGGGGAACCGGGTTCGTGTCTCCACTCCTCCACATGCAGCTGCTGGGTGACCTTGGGCTAGTCACACTTCTCTGAAGTCTCTCAGCCCCACTCACCTCACAGAGTGTTTGTTGTGGGGGAGGAAGGGAAAGGAGAATGTTAGCTGCTTTGAGACTACTTCGGGTAGTGAAAAGCGGGATATCAAATCCAAACTCTTCTTCTTCTTCTTCTTCTTCTTCTTTTTCTTTCTTTCTTTCTTTCTTTCTTTCTTTCTTTCTTTCTTTCTTTCCTTCTTTCCTTCTTTCCACCTATCTATGCCAATCCAGTTCCAGACACGTGCCAACGTATCTCCTCCTCACTCAGTTGAATTGACAGCTCTCTTTCAGAATCACTGAAACAGAGTAATCACTGAGTGAACACTGATCAACTTTGCTAAATTACAGCAAGTGTATGCTTTGGATGTTAGAGTTCTATTAAAATGTGTATGGAGTTCCCTGTATTGTTTTTTGTTTAGAAGCAGCATATTCAGCTTGATGACCAAAATAATGGCCAACTTACAGAAGGTGGTTTTCACAACTAGTACGTAGCGAATGTGTTGTACGTTTGCTGCATAGGCAAAACTGTATGAGCCTATTCAGACATAGATTTTCCACTGCCTTGGGTAAAGCTTCTCCAATGGACCTTGGGCTTGTACAGTCCCTTACTTGTTCTTCTCATAGAAATGAATGAATCTTTTAAAGGAGAACTTAATCTTTCACAGTCATGGGAAACGCTGAGAATGAATGGATGCCCACATTTCTTCAAGGGGAGGAGAGGGTCAGGCTAGGAGCAAGGAATGCATACATGGCATGGCATGGCCTACTCCCAAACTCTCCATGGGGAAAATACCTCATAAAGCAAGTGGCATGTAAATAACCCAGAACCCTCCCTGCCTGATGCAAATAACAAAATGACACTCCCCCCATTCCATATACAAAAGCTAGCAGCTGAATCTGACCTTGACACTGAAAACAGGAAAGCTGACTAATTTAGGGTGTGTAGGGCAGGTCATGTGGAAGACACAGCTCTATCAATTTAGCATTTTCCATCTGAGGCTGCTGCTTCACTCTGCCTCACAGTAGGACTGGCCCTGGAATTGGATCTATGTGAGCCTACTAATCAATAGAGGATATGCAATGCCACACACTTCTCATGCCGCCACTTTCCCCAAGGATGAGGCAGGCATAATAAAGTGAAAGGGACATAAAATCCCAATTGTATTGGACAGCAAAACACTGCCGTGTATAAGCGTGGTACTTGCATTGTTTGGCCTTCCTTTATTTTGTTATATAGCCTATGTCTTCCACCAAACAACTAAGGTTTACAGTAAGAATAACTGATTTGTAACCCCATTTTAAAAGTGTCCTGCTTTTGTTGTATAATCTCTGATGCATTATAGCCTGGGTATTACTCCAAGCTGGTTTGTGTCGAATTATGCCACTACTTGGCCTCAAGTCGAAAGTAATAAATGTTTTGTTAAATAATTGATCTAACACTATAGAATGAAGCAATTTATCACTGAGTCATGATTTTGTGCCTGTTTCCAGTAAATTGTTACAGTATAATTTCCTCCAGTCATTCATCTTAGAAGACTTCTAATGCTTAATGGCACCACACAATACTGAATTTGCCTTGTTTAGAAAGAGGATTAGGCATTTACGTGAGCATCAAGAATATCTGTATTTGCCCCCAATGCAAAAATAAAATAAAATAATAATGTGCATTATCTTTTTAGTTAATTGACCCACGAGGTGAAATTTCAGTTGCATGCAGACTGGGACAAAATCATAATGCTTAATGACAAAATTTGTTGGATAATTGGATGAAAATGCAGGTGGACAAAGGAGTAAAGTAGAATGTGTGGTAACCATGTCTAACATGCCCCTTCTGTTATGGAAAGGCAGCTACAGTAATGACTTTTCAACATCTCTTAAAAATGTATAAGCTTATCCAAGCTTTCCTGGACTCTATTAATTTTTAATCTTTTTTGCTTTGGGCTCAACTTAGTTTTATTTGTGATATGTACCTGCATTTTGCTCTCGGCTTGTTTTTAGGAAATTTTCTTGAATTTTGTTGTGTTTTTATTGTTTTTATGTAAACCGCTTACAGATTTTATGATATTAGGCGGTATAAAATTTTAATAAATAAATAAAATTCTAGGACTCAGCACTGATATTTTATTAAAGACACTCCACAGTTTATCCCTGGTGATTTGTTGAATGATTGAAGCCCTGGGTAGATCAACATTTTATCCAACATCCAGTGGTATGGTGGGTGACAGTGATTGCCTGGTCTCCAGAGAACTGAGTTGCTACTGAAGGGAAAGGTGGGGAGGCAAGTGTGAAGCAAACACACTGGCAGGAATGCCGGATTATCTCTGCCATGTAACAGTCTTCCCATTGCCTCACCCCTCTCCCTCCCCCTGCTCCCTCCCAGCAGTGACTTGGTTGTTAGGAGGGCAGATGAGCGCTACCTGTTTGCCATGCCATCTGCTACTGATTTTATCAGTGGTTTGCATGTAGTTAGTTAGTTAGCTAGCTAGGATGATATATGTGTGTATGTGAGTCCCTTATTTCCTTGGGAACCCAATAATCGGGATAAGAGAACATTCACATACAAAAAAAGAAGTTGCCAGCTCTTTGTACAAAACAAGAGCAAATAACTGTTACCTACAGAACATTAAGGACTTTTAAGGGATGAGATCTTCAGTCTGAGAAAGTCCAAAGAGATGAGGGAGGGAGTGGAAAGAATATTATCAGCTCTTCTCTTTCTCCACTCGCTGTCCTGTTTTCAGCCTCCAAAGCAGATTTGGGGAGGGTGTTGTGCACATGGGGAAGACAGTGGTTAAAGTCCCATTGTGCTTATGGTAATCTTTGCGCCGATGGGACATGTAGTAAAGTACTGTTCTATGAGAGTTAAACAAGATAAGCCTTTTCATTTTAGAGTCCATTGAAAAATTGACACCAGTTCCCAGGCATATGGAGCAAACTCTGTGCATACCTGCGCCGTGTGCCTTACTGCTATGCCTAGATATAAATACAAATCAGTCTGAAATTACCTACTTACACCACTGTGCTCTGTTGCTCTGCGTTTTCTAATTTAATTATTATTTTTAACTAGCTGTTGTCGTTATCTGCTAAAATCTGATTTTACATTCATATTGCTTATTTGCTTATGAATTAAATTATTGTGGATTTTATTGCCATTAGCTGCCTTAGGCATTTTTTTAATGGAAAGGTGTGTGTGTGTGGGGGGGGTAAATTAATAAAGAAACAAAAAATGGAAGTAGTTGAAGGATGCAAATCAGTCCTCCATATTTTTTTTTTCAAATAAGTCAACGGAGAGAGATTGCCACTGTTCTCAGAGAAATAATTCTGGATAATTGCCCCAATTGACAGTAGGAAACAGGTGAGAGAACATCCTGCACCCAAAGTGTCGGTACAGACATATCCTGCCAGTGAACTGAGACAATAATACTATGCTCACTTGGCTTGTGACATAAGTCAAAACACTGTTCCTGTCACATGGGAGTGGTTCCTTTTAGAGTGCAGCTAATTTCCAACTCAGTTATAGCTCAATTTGAAATACTCCTGCAAACACATCAAAGGTGCAGATAATATACACCTTACTTTATTCAGTACAAAAATAATTTATCACAAAAACTGCTTTAAACACACACAGAGAGGGGGGGGGAGAGGCAGAATGAAAGAAGTTATCTCTAAAGCATTTTTTTCCTTGCTTTTAAATGTATAGCTGTTGTTCTTGCAATTTACATCTTAAAAACATTCTGGGTTTTTTTGGGGGGTGAGGGGGGAATACAAACAGTATCATTGTTGGTATTTTTTACCAACATTTGGGGAACAAAATTTATATTGCTTTTCTGGAAACTGACTTCACTTTGTTATTTAGCATTATACCTTGATGGACCACCTTTCTCTCCTCACAGAATACAAGAAAGCATACATGTGGTTCTCAAATGGTCACCCATCCAAGCATTGGCCAGACCCTGAACCACCATTCAGGAGAGGGAGCAGGGTTGAGCTGAGGTTAAGCTATCCTAGCTCTCCCACTGCATATAACAGGCATAGGTAAACTCGGCCCTCCAGATGTTTTGGGACTACAACTCCCATCATCGCTGACCGCTGGTCCTGTTAGCTAGGGGTGATGGGAGTTGTAGTCCCAAAACATCTGGAGAGCCGAGTTTGCCTATGCCTGGCATATAGCAAGCTGGAAAGTAATGGTGTGGTATTGCAGCTAAAACAGGAGTGGGATGGGATGGGATAGGGAATGCCGGAATGACTGGGTGGAGATTCCGCATGTTGTCCCTCTTCTTGACTTCTGTGTATACTGTTTAATTCTTCATATACCTATGTCAGGCATAGGCAACCTTCGGCTCTCCAGATGTTTTGGCCTACAACTCCCATGATCCCTAGCTAACAGGACCAGTGGTCAGGGATGATGGGAATTGTAGTCCGAAACATCTGGAGAGCCGAAGGTTGCCTATGCCTGACCTATGTGTATGTGATGATACACATTTAGAGATTTCTCCATGCAATCAGGAAGCCCAGAAAAGTAGTGTGGAAAGAGCACTACAGATACATTCTTCTGTGCATATTGGATTGAGGCCTTCAGATGAAATTTTGGAGGTCAGGAGAAGACACAGCAAACACAGCAAACACAACTACTTTCCCCTTCCTCACTTTTTTAAAAAAATGTAATCTGGAATCTTCGAAAATGCTTATCGATGTATAGATATGCAACTCCATCTGCTACTTTTCCTGAAGGGAGTAAACATATTCATGGCAGTTTCAGAACACAACACAGAGCTGGGGATTGCTACTGTACCTGTGGTGCATCACTATTGGTGACAATTTGTAAATGCCATTTCTTGATAGGCTGCAAATAATTAACGACTGAATGGCTAAACAGATTGCTTGGAAAGAAAGCCATTGTAAGCTTTGATCTCTGAAAATTATTTTCTTTTTTTAAAAAAAAAACCTGCTGCTAACAGTAGGTAAAAAGTTAATGAGAAACATGTAAATGAGATACATGTAAATAATTAATATATCCTTCAGTTCTGAGAAAGATTTGTTGGTGCTGCTGCTTAATAATCAGTTAGTTCATTGTGTTTTTAATCCTTGACAACAAGGGGTGGACTGTTCTTTTCATACTTTTTTAAAAGAGTTAAATTGTTGTACTAATTACCTGGCAAATTGTGGCTTTTCATGTGTCTACCGCCCAAACATCGTATTGGGATGCCTAGGGCAAATCACTTGGTAATATTATGCAAGAAGGAACATGCTACCAGGGCATTATAAACAGAAAAGAGCACATCAATTTGCTAAAAAGCAGTGTCAACGGCATGGCTGTAATTGCACAAATGTTGCTGCTGCTGCTATTAGCTATGGCAGCTGGGGCAAAGCAGCTAATGTTGAAGGCACCCTTGAGGCCAGAAATGAGATTTTTGTTAGTACTTTGTGCTGCTCTTATCTTCTTGAGCCCTGATGCTGCAGTTATGGACATGATGCTATTGGGAAACATCAGCCATTACTTTGACCTAGTTTGGTGCACTTGTGTTATTAAATTCTTACATCCTTAATGTAAGACAAGAACTGTTAAGTGATTAAGAAGGCTCATACATTCTTTCACCATCACCTGGTATGGGATGTTGCAGCTGGGTATCTTTCTCTGTTTTTTTTCCATTAGTTATTAATTGAGCTCATAATGAGCTGTCCCAGCATGGAAATAATCCAGGTCATTTGAACTGTGAGTTTCAAGTTTTTACATCAAAATTTGCAAGTTTGATGAGGAAGAGCCTTCAATCCATTGAACAAACCACACAAAAGTTTTCCTCTGCTTTTCATCAAAATTCTGTATACCAATCACACCTTACAGCTGTGCAAAAGCTCCTAGTGGTAAATCTTTAATTCTCCAGAGAACTGTGTGCACTCCCTGAACTGACCAACAGGGTACAGCACAATGAACCTTCTGAGCTTTAGGAGCAATTTTTTTTGACAATGCCTTAGTTAGTAGTCTGTCCAACTGTTGGCTCTATTGCGCAAGCTGATATTGTACATAGTATGAAAGCTGAGCCAATGACCTCATTGCTAAAAACTTCCAAGAGCACAGTTTTCTTGATGTGACATCTTGCCACAATTCGGAGCATAGGATTCCACATCTTTGTTTGGATTACACTTCCTAGTTATCCTGCCTAGCAAATGGTATTTCTAAATCCAGGCCTCTCAGCAAAATTCCTCCTAAGAAACTTTATGAGAAAGTTATGGTTGATGGGGGTCGATTTGTGTTTTAACTTTGCAAATTTGCAATATTATCAGCCTTAACATCACAATATGAAGAAATGTCTCCTATATTTGGATTCCTCAGTCAAATTCTGAAATGAAAGAAGCTAAAACCAGCTGCAAATATATATACTCCTTTTTCTCTCCCCCCCCCTCTCTCACTGAATCAGATGAGGACAATATCTAAATGAGGTCAATACAACTTTCTCTTCTTTCTGTCAATTTCAGGCTCGTGCAGCTGTTAGCATGGGAGAAAAGTATCTGGCTTTTCTCATGTTGCTTTCTATGCTTCCATTTGGTGTCATTGCCAGGCAACCAACCAGGAATACAAGGAGGTGTGGGAAGAGCTAGTATGAATTCAGTTTACCTTTTGCAGCTGCTGTGGCAGGAGGTTCCAGTGCTATAGAAAATCTCATATCTATTATCACAGGGTTGTCTGGTAGACTACTATTCTGAATCTTATCACAGAGTAGTGCCCAGTAAGACTGGATGAGAAAAAGGGTTGTGCAGCAAGATACCTCATGGGTTCATCAGCATAGATGATATTTTTTATCAATGGCTTGTGCTTTTTATCTGGCTATCAAGGTACAGAAAATGTAGAATGGACACACGAGTCTAGATAGATTGTAAAAGGAATGACAAGGTCGAATCAGATAGCTATTCAGGAATGTAATTAAATTGCTAGAATATTTTACAACATTTTCATTCATATATTTTTAGTATGTTCATAATGCTTACACATTGTCCAGTAGATGGTGGTATTATTTCAGCAACTCTCTCACTCTTATGTGGGAACTGGTGACCCAGGATCTCTCTCTCTCTCTCTCTCTCTCTCTCTCTCTCTCTCTCTCTCTCTCGTGCTAGCAACACTTTTTTTTTTTTTTCTTGAATTGCCCCTGTCTATTTCTTTTTTCTTTTTTCTTTTTTTTTATTTAAACTTTATTATTTTAAAAATACTCAAACATACAATGGACATCACAACATTGACGATCAAGTACAACAACACACAACACAAGATAGAAAAAAAATGACAAGAAAATAGGGGGAGGGGAAAAGGAAAAAGGGAGAAGGAAAAAAAAATCAATTAAAAAGAAGAAATTGGAAATATCTACAATATTTCCAAGAAGAATAATCCAATACAAACATCAGCCACAATATTGTAACATAATTTCCAAAAATCAAAACATTCTGATGTTAAATAAAAATGACTTCCAATTAAACTCGCTGTTTCTGCTTTTCATTATCTACATTTATCGCACAGTTCTGTATTTAAGTTTTATTCTTTTTTATCTCGTTATTAATTCTAATTAAATTGTCCTCTGGTTCAGTCTATTTCTGCTATGAAGGAACTTCTTATGCCATTATTCTCCAGGTAATCCTTAAATAATTTCCATTCAGTGTAAACTTTTTGTTTGGGCTGCTCTCTCACCCTTCCAGTGTTTATTGCAAGATGAAGATATTCTAGCATCAAATTTTGCCAATCAGTTATATTTGGTAAAGTCTTGTTCTTCCAATTCCTGGCTACTAATATTCTTGCAGCTGTTATTCCATATAATGCTAATGTCCTTTTTGATTTTTTGAATTCATCTGGCAATATACTTAATAAAAATAATTCCGGTTTTTTCTTAAATGTACATTTCAATAATTTTTTCAATTCTTCATAGATATCATTCCAGAATATACTAATCCCTTGGCAATTCCACCACATATGCATATAAGACCCACATTCCTTGCCGCATCTCCAACATAAAGGTGATCTATTTTTATACATTTTGGCTAGTTTTTCCGGTGTATAGTGCCATCTATACATCATCTTTAAAGCATTTTCCCTAAGGGAATAACAGGCAGTAAATTTTATATCTACTTGCCAGAGCCTTTCCCATTGGTCCATCAAGATATTATGGCCTAGATCTTGGGCCCATTTGACCATTACAGATTTCACCTGTTCTTCTTTAAGATCCCAGTCAAGTAATAGGTTATACATACGTGAGATGTATCTGCCTTTGCTTTGTATTAATTCTTTTTCGAATTTTGAATTTTCTTTTGCAATGCCCATTTTCCTGTCTAATAAAAACCTTTGGTGAATCTGGAAATATTGTAGCCAGCCATTCAAATAATCCTTTACCTCTTCGTATTTTTTTAAAGACCATTCCTCTTGTTGTTTTTCTAATAATATTTGGTATGTGGCCCGTCTTCCTTCCATATTTGTTTTTTTAATTGAGATAATTTCCACTGGTGAGGTCCACAGGGGTATTTTTGGTTCCAAAATTCCTTTGTATTTTGACCAGATGTTATATAAAGATTTTCTTATTAGATGATTTAAAAACCCCCTGTGGACCTTAACCTTATCATATAACAGATAGGAGTGCCAGCTAAATCGATTATCTGACCCCTCCAAGTCCAATATCTCTGGGTTTTCCAATGTAATCCACTCTTTTATCCATAATAGCCCTGCAGCTGCGTGATACAGTTCTAAATTGGGCAATGCAAAACCTCCCCTCTCTTTACGATCAGTCAATAATTGAAATTTTATTCGGGGTTTTTTCCCATTCCATATAAATTTTGTCAATTCTTTTTTCCAGTCCTTGAAGCACTTCATGCCCCCTAGGACTGGAATGGTTTGAAATAGAAATGTCATCTTTGGGAGTATGCTCATCTTGACAGCAGAAATCCTTCCCCACAATGATAAGTGCAGCTTGTTCCATGTTTCCATGTTTTTCTTAATATCTTTCCAAGCTTTTACATAATTATCCTCATATAGATTGATACTTTTAGCAGTTAACCAAATCCCCAAGTACTTTACTTTATTTTTGATCTCCAATCCTGTTAATTGTTGTAACTCCTTTTTTTCTTTTGATTCTAAATTTTTAGTTAATAATGATGTTTTTTGGTAATTTATTTTCAATCCTGCTAATTCCCCGTATTCTTTGATCGTCTCTAGAGCTGCTGGTATACTCTTTATCGGGTCTTGGGTGGTTATTATAATATCATCAGCAAAAGCTCGCACTTTATAAGAGTTCTTGCCTAATGTTATTCCTTTAATATTCTTATTATTTCTGATATTTTGTAAAAGAATTTCTGTTGTCAAGACGAATAATAGAGGTGAAAGGGGGCACCCCTGTCTTGTTCCTTTTGAGATCATAAAGCTTTCCGTTAAATTCCCATTTATTATGAGTCTAGCCCTTTGGTAGTTATATATTGCCTCAATGGCTTTTTGCATTCTTCCCTCTATCCCAATTATTTCAACTTGTTGTTTCATAAATTCCCATGAGACATTGTCGAATGCTTTTTCTGCATCTAACAATAGAAGGGCTGCCTTTTTATCTATTTTGAATTCCAAATATTCTATTATATCTACGATGTTCCTTGTGTTATTATACAGTTGTCTCCCTGGAATAAAGCCCACTTGATTCGGATGTATTACTTTTTTGGCCACTTCTTTTAGTCTGTTTGCTATTATTCCAGCAAAGATTTTATAATCGCTGTTTAATAAGGAAATTGGTCTATAATTTGACATTTTTTCATTATCTGTGTCCGGTTTTTGCAGGAGTGAAATATATGCTTCTTTCCAGGAATCCGGAATTTCAGTTTTTTCTAAAGCATGATTCATTATCTCAAGTAAAGGGTCTGCCAATATGTCCTCTAATTTTTTATAATATTCTATTGGTAGGCCATCTGGCCCTGGGGTTTTCCCTGATTTACTCCTTTTAATTGAATTTTTTATTTCTTGTATAGTTATAGGGGTATCCAATTCTTTCATTTCTTTTTTTATATTAATTCCCATTTTATATTTTTCCAAATAATGCTTTATCTCCTCTTTATTTTCCTCTTTTTTATTATATAACTCTTCATAGTATTGGACAAATTTTTTCATTATTATTTGTGGATCATCAATAGATTTTTCCCCTATTTTTATTCTGTTTATTAATTTTCCATTTCTCTTTTTTTTCAATTGCCATGCCAAATATTTACCCGGTTTGTTTGCAAATTCGAAGTTGTTTTGTTTCCACATTTTTAAGTTCCAGTCTATTTCTTGTTCTATTTTAATTTTATATTTTGTTTTCAGCATGCTAATTTCAGTTTTTATGGTTAATTTTTTGGGATTTTTATGTAGCTCTTTTTCTTTCTTTTCTAATTCTTCCAGAATTTCCCTTTTTTCTTTTTCTTTTTCTCTTTTTTGTATGGCATTTTGTTTAATAAAATATCCTCTAATTACTGCTTTACTAGTGTCCCATATTGTCTTTATGTCTGTGTCTTTTTTGTTATTTAATTTAAAGAATTCCTGTAATGTTCTTTTTGCGCCATTTATTACTTTTTCATCGTGTAGTAATGAAGTATTCAATTTCCATCTTTTAATACCTGACTTCCATTCCGAATTTAAGTGTAATAAAATCTGATTGTGATCAGATATTGTTCTTGGTAATATTTTAACTTCCTGAATTCTGCTTAGTAGCTCTGTAGAAAGCCAAATAGCATCAATTCTACTTGCCATATTTTTTGAATCCGAAAAGAACGTGTATTCTCTTTCAGTCTCATTTTTAAATCTCCAAGCATCTTTCAGATTTAAATTTTCTATCATATTAAAAAAGGATATCGGTAGTTTCCCTTTTTTGTTTTCCTTTCTATTTCCTGTCCTATCTAATTTCGGATCGATTACTCCATTTAAATCCCCTAGAATTACCATTTTATTTTCAACATATTCCAATAATTTTGTTTCCACATTCTTGAAGAACTCTGCTTTATTGGTATTTGGCGCATATATTCCTATTATAAATATTGTTTCTCCGAGATAATTTATTTTCAATACAATTATTCTACCTTCCGGATCTGAAAATATTAATTGTGGTTCTAAACCTGTTCTTACATAAATCACTACTCCTTTTTTTTTGACTTCATCTGCAGCTATGAATTCTTGTCCTAGTTTTGGGTTTATCAGCAACCTTTTATGCTCTTTTTTGATGTGCGTTTCCTGAAGACATATAATATCATTTCTTTGTTTTAATAATATATGAAATATTTTATTCCTTTTGTTTTTGTTATTTAATCCATTCACATTCCAAGAGGAAATTTTGAGATTCATTTATTTATTTATTCGAATAAAATCAGTTTATTTCTTAAGTCGAAGAAAGGATAAAGAAAAAAAAAATACGGAAAAGTCTACTATTTATTCACTTTCTGAATTGCTGTCTTGACGTGCTGTTTTCTGGTTAGGGTTTTCTTTTATTTGTTGTTTTTTTACTCCCAGTTCATCTTTGTACTTTCTGAAAAAAATATCTGCGTCCACCGGGTTATCAAACCTCCTTCTCCTGCCTTTAAAGTGGAAGGATAATCCTTCAGGGTATTCCCATTTGAAAATTATAGAATTGGCTTTAAGGGGTTTTGTTAAAAATTGGTATTTATCTCTCTTTTTCAAGAGACGTGGGGGAACTTCTTTCAGGATTACAATTTCTTCCTCGTCTATTATAAGTTTCTTTTGTCTCCTAGTTTGAAAAATCCTGTTTCTCCATTTATTTGAGGTGAATGTTATTAGACAGTCCCCTGGCCATTGGTTTTCTTTTGCTTTTTTCGAGTTGACTCTAAATAGACTTTCTATGTTGTCTATCAATTCTTCTTCTTCTACCTCTAGCCAGGTGGCTATTTCTTTAATTAAAGCCCCTTGTAGATTTTCATCTAACCTCTCTGGGACACCTCTCAGTCTTAGGGTCTTCTCCTTGGACTGCATCTGTAACATAGACATCGCATCCCAAGTAGCCTCTTGTGTTATTTTAAATTCTTCCCTTTCTTTACCAGCTTTTTCTCCCTCTTTTTTATAATATTTTATTTCTTTGGTGGCTTTTTTGATGGTCTCTTCTAATTGTTGTGTTTTGGTTTCCCCTTCCTCTATTTTTTTAGCCAACTCCTTATTTTCTTCTGAGAGCGCATTTATTTGTGCTCTCATCTCTGCGATTGATTTAGTATTATCTTCCACCCTTATGTTCATTGAGTCTAATTTTTCCTCAATTCCATTCATTTTGTTATTCATTTCCCTTTTCAACTCAGTGAATTCTTTTCTCATTTCTCCTATGTCTCCTTTAAGGCTTAGAATTAATTCTTTCACTTCCATATCTGTATCTTGGCCTGAATTTCTTCTACTCTGCTGATTATAAATCACACTTTGACTGTATTTCTTATTTGTTGACATAATAATATCACCTTTTCAAATATTCTCAGCCAAAATTCCACTAACATTTACCACTTATTTCTTTTAAATCCTTAATTTTGTTTTCTTTTGTTTTCCGGTTTCCAGTTGTATTTTTAAGTCCAACCACTGGTGGTCGCTGTTTTCCCTTATGGTGGTAATATTGCAATTCAAATCTCTAGTGTCGCCGTTCCCAGTTCTTAAATTTCCAATCTGGCTGTGATGTCAAAACTGGCCACCGATGTCGCTGTCCTCACTTTTTTTTTAAATTTTTTAATTTCCAAGTCCAGCTGTAATGTCCCGACTGGCCACTGGTGTCGCTGCTTTCTTTTCCCCGCAGTCTTTCTATATGCAGTCCTTCTTCCACTGGCTTTACCCTTTCTTCTATCCTTTATTGTGTCCTTCCTCAATTTCCCCTTTAGTACTTAGAACTCCACGCCTCCTTATTGTCCACGCTGCTCCATTTTCGCCGCAGACCCCAAGAGCTTCACCCCAGCCAAACAACAGCAGATCGTCTAGTTTCTCCGGTATGCTTTCTTTTTTTCCCCCGTTGCCTCCTCTTCCCCCTCAGGATTGCGCCCGACCACAAAAAGAGAATCCACTTAATGCACTTAATGCATCAGATATCGCACTATCCATATTAAATTCGAGTGCCCATACACTTTTTTATCTCCCCCTTTCTGGTTGTAAGCCAGGGGGGTTTTTAGCAGTACAGTTCGTGGTGTTTAAAAGCAGCTTTTCTGAACCTCTTAGCTTCTGCGCTGAGTTTTTAACAGCGAGGTTAATTTCCTCTTTTCTTCCGTCTTAACCCCCTTATTTCAGTTCTTGTTTCCTAGGTGGCTAGACTTGTCTTAGATTTTCCTTTCTTTAACGCCAGCTAGGTATGTTCTGGGGTAATAAAACTAGGAAATTTTACCGCTGCCCACCTTCCCGGTAACGAGGCTTCTTGCTGGTAGGTGTTGTGCCCACACGTCCGAGTCCCCCGATCTCCCGTCGCAACAACGTAGAATTCGGAGGTCCCGTCCGACGCCGCTGGGTATTCTGACTCAGGGTCACCCCCTGAGTCTTTTATGGGGTCGTGCAGCCTTCACGGAACCCCAAAAACCTCTCCAGCAAGCGTTCTCCTCTAGGCTTTAGCAGAGCACTAGCGGAACGCGTCCATCCCGGTGCGCGGTAAAACCGGAAGTCCTCGTGCTAGCAACACTTGGGGTTCATAGAATCATAGAATTGGAAGGTACCCCAAGGGTCATCTAGTCCAACCACCTGCAATGCAAGAATCTCAACTAAAGCATCCATGGCAGATGGCCATCCAACCTCTGCTTAAAAACTTCCAAGGAAGGAGAGTCCACCACTTACTGTTGAACAGCTTTTATTTCAAGAAAGCGCTTCCTGAAGTTTAGTCGGTATCTCCTTTCTTGCAATTTGAATCCATTGGTTTGGGTCAGAGCAGGAGAATACAAGTTGAGAGGTCACTGGGGGATCTTGGAACATGTTGAAAATAAATGTTTATAAACCTGCCCCGAGATTTACTGATGGCAGTTATGAAAAGTACCTGTATGAGATTTATGAAAGCTTCCATTACAAAAGAAGCACAGTCCCAAGTGGGCTCTGCTACAATTTTTGGTTCTTAGTTTTTCTGAAAATGAAGACGTGAGAGATGCACATTTTAGTTTTACTTGGTTCCTAGGCTTGTGTTTTTGGCAGGATAAACACACTTCTCATGAAGTAAGCAGGATAAACACACTTCTCATGAAGTAAGAAATCTCACTAATTAGTAAGCATTCATGGACCAAATGACTCTTTGGATATCATCTGTAGGTAAGGCTGCCATATGCCCTGCCAATCAGGCAAATGTCCTGGGAAACTGGCAACGGGGGTTAAATCGTGTCTAAAAAACAACTCCTGGTTTTTACTTTTTGAAATATGGCAACTCTATCTGTAAGTGCTGTACAAAAACAAAAACAACATCAAGTCCCTCCCCACAGACTTTCATTCTAAATTAGCATATCTAAATAACCCAGTGTAAATGAACTGAGTTGTAAAATGGTCTGTTATTGTGCTGCAGGCCTTTCTTATTTTACAGAAAGCCTGGACATGGTAATGGAGTGCATAAGGGCCAATAATATGAAAATAAATCCAGAGAAGATTTAAGTACTGTTTGTGGGTGGTTTGTCCCCCTGGATTAGTAGGCTAGTGTGCAACCTATTTCGAGGGGAGTTGCACTCCCATTACCCATGTTCATTGTTAGGGTTGCTAATTGATCAATCTTCTGTCAGTATTGGCTGATACACCAACTAGCTACACACAGGTAACCCTTGCTTCAGTGATCCATGTCCTGGTAACCTCCTGTTTGCATTACAGCAATGGATTGTATGTCCAGTATATGGCTAAAAGATTGTTAAATTGGAGCTGGGGGAACACAAAAATATCACAGCAGTGCTTTGACACATCTGGTGATTTCCAGAACTGATTCAAAGTGATTTTCTCAAGGCACTTCACAGCTTGAGACTAGAGCATTTGAAGGATTGCTTCTCCCCTACCCAGACTCTGAGAGCTTTGTCAAAGGCTCTTCCCAGGATATCTCCACTGGAAGCTAACTAGTGTGAAAGAGCCTTTTCGGTAATGGCACCTTCTTTTTTGAGTTCCTCCCACAGACAGGGAGGCGCTTACTCTGTTTTGGTACCATGCAAGTATCTTCCTATTATCCTAAGCCTTTTACATTTGTTCTATCTATTTTAGTCCACTTTTGTTCTCCACATCCTATTTATTTACAGGCTGTCTTATGACAAACATGCAACCTAAAATCAAACCATCCCAAACTGAGTATAAATTAGCATCCTGTTGTTCAATGCCATAACTGCAGGAACAGATGGGTGTGCCAACAGTGCTGACATACAGAACACAGGAGGTGTAACACAGATGGAACAGAAGCAGGACGGGACATGATACATACCAAAATACCTTCAAGGTTTCCATTATAGTGGCACAAACCTATGTGCCTAACGGTTAGAAGCAAAGCAAGTTGGGGGTGTTCAGGTGTTGCTAGGCTCCCAACAGGTCCAGTGTTAGGAAAGAACTAGTTGCTTGACTAAAATTCAATATAAAATTCAGTAATCTCTAAACTGCCAGGTGAACTAAAGGGGATTTAAGTGTTGTGAACACCAGTTTATCCCATTTTGCAAAGGGAAAGTGCTCGTTTTGCCCTGCATAGGTAGGGTTGTCCAAAAGTAGTAGTAGTAGTAGTAGTAGTAGTAATACTTTATTTATACGCCGTCCATCTGGCTGGGTTTCCCCAGCCATTTTGGGTGGCTCCCAATGGAATATTAATAATATCTAAGAGCACACGATCACAGTATGACCTTATGACCCTCGACAGCTTCACCCTTGTCAATTATCCCAGTGACCTGAAATGTTTTATACTGTGATGCCAATAAAGGTATTTGATTTGAATAATAATAAAGCAATAAAGCGATAAAACATCAAACATTTAAAAAAAACTTCCCTAAACATAAAATAAAAGTCCCTTTTATTTATCCCACATATTTATCTCAATATTCCCTTTAGGTGAAATTTGGTAGCAGCTCTATCAAGAATTACCAACTTTCCCTTCTGAGTGGAGAGGTATTTTTTGCTGTGGACTCCCCACAGAGGAGACAGAATGTGACAGCCATAGTCCATCTTGACTACTACTACCCAAAAAAGAGAGAACCTTTAAGAACATTTATTTGGTGCTAAACTGTTCTGAGAAATGTCACTGCTTTTAGAAGCTTATTTTCCCAACCCTGCCTTAACATTTGTTGAATATTTAGCTGAGCAGGAGCCGATAAATTTCCCTCAGACTTTAACTAGACAAAATTTAGTGGCAGCTCTAGATGGGGCATCTGACAGTGGATGAAAATGCCACGTCTTGCACTATCAGTAGCAGCAGCACAGAGAATCCATTCCACACAGAGAGCCACTACAAGCACAAAAACAAAACAAACCAATTCACATTCAGCCCTAAATGCAATATTAAAATGGAAAGCACATGCGCATAAGGCTGCCTTAGAAATACAGACATGCTCCCCCTGCCCAACCCCAGTAATATAAAGCAATTTATATGTAAAGCATCTGTAATCGCAAAAAGTGCCTTAAATACAATATTCACATTCCAGCAATAAGAGCTCCTATATCTGACAATGATAAATCAACATATTAAAAGGCACGCTGCTCTCCGCAGCAGATGCTATTTGGAAGGAAAACAACAAGTGAGGTTTGTAATGCGGAGTGAAAATAGTGACAGCACAAAGGGAGAGGAGTAGCTGTAGGCCAGAATACACACACCTTCACAAGGGGAAGAATGAAAAAGATGCAGTGACTTTGGGATGCCTCTCTGGCTGGAAGAAAAGAGCCAATGACTTGAAGGTTGGGATTCCACCACTTCTGAATCCTGATTCGGAAATCCTGGCTGTTCTTTTGGAATCTTGCATTGGCTTATCATCCCACGTTATTATTTTGTGTCACTATATTGTTGTCAGCTAGTCTGAAAGCAAGTAGAGATATGAGGATGTATTTTAATAATAATAATAATAATAATAATAATAATAATAATAATAATAATAATAGTCCTGCTTTCAACAAATCCACTTGTTCACAGAGTCCTGTATTCTCACATGCTATATAACCTTTTTGCATCAGATCGTCCTCATTTTGACGGCTTTCTCACAATATTATAAACCATGCATGCCAATAAATATTGACACCCTGGGCATCAGTCAACTAAAATGGATGGAAATGGGCAAATTCAGTTCGGATGACCATCATATCTACTACTGTGGGCAAGAATCCCATAGAAGAAATGGAGTGGCCCTCATAGTCAACAGAAGACAGGAGTGCCTGGCGTGCTCTGGTCCATGGGGTCATGAAGAGTCGGACATGACTAAACAACTAAACAAAAACAAACAATGCATGCCAAACTAGGGAGACACCACATCATACATTCAAAGCACCATAATACGGCTTTGAACACTGATAGAATCATAGTTGGAATGGATCCTGAGGATGGCGTCACCCAAATAATTCTGGGAGTTGTAGATTGCTAAGGTTGCTGGGGGTTGCTAGGAGACTCCTCTTCTGCTCCCAGAGCTACAATTCTCAGCATGGTTTAACAATCAATCCCTTTCCCCGGGAAACTCTGGGAACCATAGTTCTGCAAGGGGAATACAGGATTCCTAACAACTACCAGCACCCTTAACAAACTGCAGCTAATAGAATTCTTTGTGAGAAGCCATGACTATTTAAAATGGTATCGTAGTGCTTGATTGAAATGTATCGTGTGAATGTGGTCAGAGTCTGGAAAGGAAGGAAAGCATTGTTCTGAAGCTCAGTATTGTCTCCCCTGACTGGTAGCAGCTCTCCAGGGTTTCAGGCAAGGCTGTCTCCTAGCCCTACTTGGAGATGCTGGGATTTGAATCGAGGAACATCTGCATGCAAAGCAGATGCTCTACGCATGAGCTACAGACCTGGTTTTGATTAGTGTGAAGCAGCTGGCAAATTTTGTAGTTTTGCAACATTTCATTCTGTCAGGAGAAGCATTTCAGCTTGCCAGATGGAAAAATTCCCCCTCTTGTTTTCCTGCATGCTGTTTCAGGGGTTCTCCTGACTCCCCTAGAACTAATACCAGTTGGAGGAGAAATCCCATTGCACAAGTTCAGGGCTTCTGCTGATGGGACTCATTAGGTGAATCCCACCCCATGTCTCCATTTTACTTTCAAATGTGCGCCACCACAATAGTATCATAATTCTATCCATAATTTGTTTATCTCAGGCTCCACACATGGTCACCTGTTTGTTGCACAAAATGTAGTTGTTCTAAATCCAGAATCATCAATGTTCATCCTCAATGTGCTGCTTCCAATCTAGACCAATTCTAGATTCTGTTGTCCAGAAGGGAGGGTGTGATTACTTGATATGCATTTGAAAACCCTCCCCTTGATTACGTTATCCACACCTTATCCTTCCTGCAAATGCCCTAGATGAATTACGATTTTGGTCTATGTCATCCCACTATGTGGTGCATTGATGAGGCCACCTACGTCTATTTTCAAATAGACACACTGAGGAGTTATGCAGAACCAATCTGCAATGAGTTTTTATTTTTTGAAATAAAACCAGTTTTCCAAGAAGCACTTTTCAGGGACAAGATGCCCTATCTTAGTTACATAGACATCTCAGAACATTTTAAAAAGCTGAATGATGTATGGATAGACCAGTATAAACTCACTACTAATTCCATATGATTACGCCAATGACATGTTGCAGAATACACCTTCCTCCTCATCAGTGTGGAGGGGCCCAATTTAATTTTGGGGGACAGGGGTGTTGCACACCCTTATGTTATCAAATTCTTCCGAAAGTCACAGCTGAAGTTGCTGCTTAGGTATAATATGAAGAATGTTGAAAGAAGAAAAAGAGTTTATAGAGTGAGCCAGGTGCATCCAGATGGAGGAGACCAAGATAAGTTATATGTTATCCTATGCCTGCACAATCATTACGATTAAAAAAAGGGGGGGATGGTTAACAGTTGGTGGGGCTACCATGAGGGTGGATCTGGCCTAAAGCTCTAGCCCCCCCCCCCCCCAATCCAAAGAAAATGCTATGAGGAAAAGGCGAAGAACTTGGACGTGAGAATGAAACAAGATTAGTACAGTGGTACCTCTGGTTACGTACTTAATTCGTTCCGGAGGTCCGTTCTTAACCTGAAACTGTTCTTAACCTGAATCACCACTTTACCTAATGGGACCTCCCACTGCGCCGCCAGAGCACAATTTCTGTTCTTATCCTGAAGCAAAGTTCTTAACCTGAAGCATTATTTCTGGGTTAGCGGAGTCTGTAACCTGAAGCGTATGTAACCAGAAGTACCACTGTAGATCTAGTTTCTGCATGGACTACATAGAATAAACAACTCCTCAGTCTCCATTAATTCTAGAATAAATTATTGTGTATGCATAGCCTAAATCTGGGAAAGGGACTGCATGTGGGATTGTGCTGGTCTGCTTCAAAAAGGAAAAGGAAAAGAAAATATGCTACTGTTTCCATGAGGATCCCAGATGTATTTTGTCTGAATCTCCACCACAAAACTGACTGCAGCAGAATGAATTCATGGTCAGAATACAGAAATCCTCTATGGAAACTATAACTACCAGCTATTATGAGAGTAATATTTCCATCAGTAAAACAAATCCCCTGGAGATTTTGTTTTGTTTTGTCTAGGGATTGGCTTACTTTATGCATTAGAAAAGATGATGTGATGTTTGCCACATTAATTACTTTCAGCAAAAATCAGAACACAAATTACAAACTTTGCATGCATGCATGAGGTACTTGAAGTGCAGGTGCAGGCTCTGGACTTTTCAGAATATGCCAGCGTTTGCACCTGTGGAATGAAACCAACTCATCGCAGCCTGAGATCTCAGACTCACATCCAGTTTCTCCCAGACTTTTAACTGACTTTAGCACATGATGCAGAAAAAGAACAAACTTATGCTTGGCCTATATTCTGCTTCAATGGCAACAAAACGAAACAAAAGTTTGACTAGGCTGATGGGCTTTCCAACAATCCTAGTGGGGGACATGAAATTCCATGTCTCCATCATCTTCTCTCTTTTTTGTAATTCTTTTTATTTGAGTCTCAAAAATACAGTGGTGCCCCGCTAGACGAAAATAATTCGTTCTACGAGTGTCTTCGTAGAGTGAATTTTTCCTCTAGCGAAGCGGCAATGGAGTGCAGAGGTTTTCACGCCAAAAAAAAAAAATCGTCTTGCGAGGCAGCCCCATAGACTTTTTCGTCTTGCGGGGCAGCCTTCCACTAGACGAATGCCTTCGTCTAGCGAGTTTTTTGTCTAGTGGGGCACCACTGTATAAACATACAACAAAAAACAATTCAGAATCCAACTACAGTGGACCCTCGGGTTACGTACCTCTCGGGATACGTAATCTTCGGGTTGCGAAAGCGGCAAACCCAGAAGTATTTTTCCGGGTTTTGCCGTTTGCGCATGCGCAGTAGCAGTGCTTCTGGTTATGGATTTTTCAGGGTGCACACGGACCCCTGGAATGAATTAAATCCAAATCCAGAGGGCCCACTGTATCGAGATTACTCTGAATCTCCTGACTTCCCCCCATCCCTTCCATGGGTCCTAATGGTAATATTTACAACTGCATGTCCATACTTATCCAAATTTTTATCCTTCTAGATTATCCATACTTTCTGGCCATCTTCTATCATTCCCCATCCCTGCACCTGAAGTGAAATGAAACTACTCAATTCTCCCTGATCATGTGATCCTGCTCACTGTTTCGTCCTGCTTGTAGAACAGTTTTAAAAAAGATAATTAGCAAATGAGCAGGAAGCTGCAGAGGTGGTCAGAATCATAAATCCATTATAATCCAGAATCACCAAGATTAGCTTAGTTTATTTTAGTGGCTACTAAGCTAAGTTCAAGGTGCTGGTGCAGGTGAACACAACCCTATATAGCCTGGGACCAGTATAATTGAAAGTTTATGTCACCCTTTATATACTCAATCCATCAGCAAAAGGTCAGGTCCATTCTGTACTAGGAACAGGGCTTTTAGTGGGGAAGAACCTACCCTTTGACTGTCCCTCCAGGTACATGTTAAACTGGCACTATTTCCATTGGCTTTTTAGCCCCTATGGAAGACATTCCTTTTTCAACATGCCTTTTACACTAATATCTTTATCCCAGTCTGCATCTGTTCTGGAACTATCTTAAACTGTTTTTATATATGGAAGTGTTTTTAATGGTTTTTACACCTTTCTCATGTTGGGGTTGCAACAGTTTTATTTGTTTTATAATTGCATATTTTATCACTGTAAGCCACACTGGGACCTTATGGTAAAGGGTGGATAAGAAAACTAATAAATTACTATCATCACCATTTATTTATATGCTGCTTTTCCACAGAAAACTACTCTCAAGGTGGCTCGCAATAAATGACCTCTCATCTGTCTCTTCAGGTTGCTTGGTATATTTTGTTGGTTGGTTTGTTTGTTTTTGTCCAACAGTGAGTACACTATGAGCACAAAACAGAGGCAAACAACTACTTGCAGCTTAGTGCACAGTAAGGATGGAGGGAGAATTCATTAGAACCGCTTGTCACAGCAGACTCAGTGAATTCACCGGTTCCAAAGTTGCCTGCAAATCAGAACACAACTCCCAGTCACACTACACATTTATCCAGATATTGCAATACATTTTCAGTGTCCCAAAAATGCATGTAAAACATATATTTTACAGGGGGGGGAAGGCATATAAGGTGCATATTTTACAGAAAATCACATTGAAAAGCATTGAATAAATAAGTATTTTGTGGGAAGGCATACAAATTTGTATACATTTCACATATTCATTCAAACACTCCATGCAATATGGGATGGAACAGACCAGACAAAAATGAAATCCGATGGGGTTAGCCTAATCTGTCCATTTCTTAGTGTAAACTAAAAAGAGAGCTTCAGCCTGTTACATCTCTCAGACTTATGGCCAGATAACTGTTTGCAAACACAGTATGTGTTGCTTTCACACTTTATGCTGTTAGATGTACACACCTAAGAAATGGAACATGTGAAGAGGTCCTTAATTCAATCTATCATGAAGCTATGCAGTGCTAAAGAAAAATCGCAATTATGGTGATATTAGACCCCCCACCCCCCACAAAAGGCAAAGCTCTGCTTTGTTTGTCTTCTAGTGCAACTGTGATAGTAAAAGCTTGGAAATTCTGTTTGTGTTCAAAGCTGCCAACCTTGTCACCAAGGTTAATAGCATCTTTGCCTTGGGCTCGTTCACACAAGCAATGAATCCCAAAGTGTTTTCACCCACTAATCTGAGTCATTCTTAGTTCAAGGTGTGTTCCTGTGAAATACACACAATGCCCACCTCTGCCTATGAGGGTACTATTACTCTACCTGTGATGCTGACTATAAGTTCAGTTATACTGAAGTGAGACAATGGCGAGAAATTATCTAGGGGACTTTCTTCTCATTTTAAAACTGCCATCTTGGATTTACAGCTTGATAACGCACATCTCTGGATAAGTGATCAGGCCTGCAGTAGCGGCAAGATGCAGTACCTCCCCTAGGACTCTCAGTTAGCTCCCATCGCTAGCGGCCATTACAAGGGAAGGTAAAATTCTGAGTTCCAGAAATAACAGTGTTAGCGCCCTGGAATGAACTTGGCTCAGTGATACTCAGAGCAGTATGTCACAAAGCAAACCCACCTCCTTCAGAATATAACAAACATACCAAGCAAAATCATTTTCTGTAATGGTTCTGCAGGGAAGTATAAATTTTACAGAGATTGATTGGTCTGGTAGATAAAGCCCATATCAGGTGAGCATCAAGCTGCGTTGTGAGATAGCCGTGCAATGTGGGGCATGGAACATGAAACCTGGGGGGAGCATAAAACCTGGGCAGAGCATCCAGTTACTGCCACATCATAAGTAGATTAACACACACATACACACATGCTTTGGTTCAGCTTTCTAATATTCAAGGCTATATTCAACTTTCAAATGGGTAAGCAAAAACTCCTCATCCCCGACAGTGTGCTATAAATTCAGGAGGCATAGCTATATCTAAGGTGAAAGCAATAAGCTTAACCTAGCCTTGACTTGCTGTTTGTCCTCCAAAGTTTTGGCTCTTTATTTTGTATTACTAGCCTCCCACATAATTCACAGTAATGAAATGCAAGTAGAACATTATATATATATATATATATATATTTATAATCCTTGGTTCACATTATTAGGAGTCTTAAAATAGCTATTTTGTAGCAATCCATAAAGTTTAATGTAGAGGCTGAATCCAGCATAAAAGAACTCTCTCCAATTTCTTTTGCATACGGTTATGACCTTATTCATATGTGGCTTCTTTATTAGATTCAGAATGTGCCAAACTTTTTTATATGTATAGAAAAACACAGCAGGAACTAAAGTGACACTTCTGGCTCCTTGTGCACCTTGTGCTTTCATGATCCTGCTGGGAAATGGAGAAACTCAAGGACCCTACAACTTTTGTAGTATTGTGCAACAGGAAAGGGCTTGCTGTTAGATTTTTTAACACCATGTTTTCGTTGGTTTTCTAGCAAGTCACATTGCAAGTAACACAAGCAATGCGGCAGTGAGCAGACAAATGCAGAGCAATGAAAGAGCAATGGTCAATCAGAAAATACGCACACAAACACACACACTTGAACTGAAAATGCATTAGAGCCCTGTCTAAATGCAGTGATATGAGAAGTAGTCTCTCCATTGTGAGACTTGAGGTGCTAGTGGATAGTATGTTGTGCTGAATATTTTTAATCTATTTATTGCACTGATATCCCACCTGTTTCTCCAAGGGTCTCAAAAGTGGCGTACGTGGTTCTCCCCATCCACATTTAATGTCCACAACTATGAGGTAGGTTAAGCAGAGAAGAAGTGACTGGCCCAAGGTCACCCAATGAGCTTCATGGCCAAGTGGGGATTCCAACCCTCATCTCCTACTCTAACCTTTACACCACACTTTTGTTAATAAAGCTTATAAATGGAAACAATGCTATATTGAATTTGTTGTGTTTCGCTGTTCTTTTAAGTAACCTGGAAGAAAGGGCTTGTTTACAGGAGGTAATAGCCCCTGGACTTTCTTCAACTGTGATTTTTTTAAAATCTAGACTCCAGCTGTGGTCTGTGGCACATTCAAAGCGAGAGGAACTCAGAAAGAAACATCTTGCTGTCTATCTCAATACGGCCGGGGGGGGGGTTAATGGAAACAATGGCTGGGTTTTCACAATGCTGCCTCAGGGTACCCATTCCAGAGGGTGGCAACATGAGAACGGGCCTTCTCTGCAGTGGCTCCCCGTCTGTGGAATGCTCTCCCCAGGGAAGTTTGCCTGGTGCCTTCATTATACACTTTTGGCACCAGGCAAAAATGTTTCTTTTTAACCAGGCCTTTGGTTGATCTGTTTTACATCCTATGCCCTTTTAATATTTATTTATTTATTGGTTGTGGGGGCTATTGGATTGTTTTTGTTTTTATTATGTATTTTGTGGTTTTATGTCTTGATTTTATTCTGTGAACTACCCTGAGACTCCTGGGTATAGGGCGGTATGTAAATTCAGATAGAAGAAGAAGAAGAAGTCAGAAATTACAGCTTTTATCAACCAGGCCCTTTGAGGGACCAGGGTGGAGTGAAAGTGGTTTTGAATATTAGATAACAGCTGTATAATTTTTGGATGCAATGATAAACTATGGTTTGTCATTATGTAAACTATGGTTTATCATTAAGTAAGCAAGTCTCCAGCTCTTCAGCTTTCCCTCTCCTTCTCTTCCCCTGATCTGGCTGCATTTGCTTTTGTTTTTAACTAACCACAGCACTATGCCCAAACCCAGACAAATTGTGGTCTGTTTTAAGCAGTGCTTTTTATCTTTTTAAATTTTTTTTAGGGGTACTCTCATTTTCCTACTCATATTGAATTACTGCCCCTCAATGAGGCCAAACTTAGATTCACAAAATGTTTAGGGGTATGTGTACCCCTATGTCCCCCCCCCCCTGAAAAAGCACTGGTTTTAAGTATGGTACTTAAAGTATGGTACCAACTTCAGTTCATTCTTTCTTAACAAAAAAGAAAAGAAATTATTATAGATTTTCCTTGGTTACAAAAGCACCTGCTTTGTCTCTTTTTTCCAGGTCGTAGAGTCTTCTCAGGATGATTCAGACGTAACACAAAACTGTGGCTAATTGAACAAAGGAAGCAGAGATTCTGATCTTCATAGCCATGCCAGAAAGGTGAGCACACAAGCCTAAGTCTTGTTCATGTAATGACAGCATGTCTGAATGAAGCCAGTGTGTTTGGTAAGCGGTAAAGATTGCAAACATTTAAATTATTATCACTCCTGTCTATCCCATGGTGAGACATGAAACTCACCTGCTCCTCCTTTCTGAAATTTCCTTTGATGGGGAAGGTGCTCTGCTCTTCAGTTTAGATGTTATGCTGCATGCATAAGCAAAGACATTTCGATTCCCTTAGATTGCCAATGTGTTTTGTGATACCTACCAGCATTCTTGGCCACCTGATGGAAAAGCAGGAAAGAATGATAGAAGCAAAGTAGGGGGTGGAGCTTTTAATTTTTCATAAGCTTCACCAGCTATTGTATGCATCAAACATTTTCCCTTGGCTGGCAGAAATTTTATTTCTTTGTTGTTCTCCTTATTATTCTGAATGCTATTTAAACTGACAGTGTCTGATCACTGTGCCATGCACTGGCGTCAGCTATTTTATTATTATTATTATTTTTAAAAAGCTGTGCACCACTGCACCAGTGCATACCATTAGATATTCCAAACACACTCTCAAATAATAGGGGGAAAGTGGGAATTAATCTACATGCATGTGCACACACAGAGAGAGACTGAGGACAAAATACTTGATTGCCTACCCTTAACACAGAATGAGGATTACTCCAGTCATATATGATTATCTTTAGAAGAGATGCACAATAGAGCTACTTGCTATCCCAAGAAGGATTCTCTGATTAACATGGGCTGATAGTCAGAGGTTTATTTACCAGAAATTACTCGCAACTTTCCATTTTGACTTGCCCTTGACCGTCTGCAAGCAAATGGAAGAATTAACAAAAAGGTGGCGGAAGGACAGACACCAGAGCAAAACATAATTGTCTCTTACACTGTGCTGAAAACCAAACCATTTGAATACAATATCACATGACATGGTTCAAATAATTCTGATTAGCAAACTCTATTAGAGAACACAAATTTGTTATCACGCAGAGGGAAATGCAAAAGCTACAGTCCCTCAGCTCCCGCAAATCAGTTCGTTGAAGCAAATGGTGCTGCGCTGATTTACAACTGTTGGGGATGTGGCCCATTAGGTTTTGTGGAATCCTCTTTTTAGTAATTCTGCAATTTGATGTCTATTACAAGGTCCATGGAGTTGGCTTTAGGCATTGAAAGAAATGAGAAATACCTTGCCTATAGAGGCAGGTTTCTGGGGGTATGGGAATTGGAAGAGGGAAGATTGTTCATTTCTGCTTCAGATCTGAGAGGAATATAACTACATTTCTAAGAAGACAAGAGATTCTTTATGTGTTCCTAGGTCTCTTCTGCTCTATCCATTCACCTATGCTCCATTTGATAAGTAATCTTGCTGACCGTTGCTAATAGGAATGTAATAGTTGGCCAGATGGACTTTGGTTTTTCTCTACCTATGAGAATGGTGTCAACACATCTTACTCCAGAATATTGCTTTATCTGATCAAACCATTACCAAGAGAGAGATGTCAAATCCTACCTGCTTTATTGTATTCAGAGATTTAGTACATCTCCACTACAGCAAAACCTGCGCCACTTGTTTACTCTCAGTGTCTGCTGAACTGTGAATGCCGGAACACAGGACCCCTGACAGAGAAAGAAGATGAAGTAAGTTTTGGAGTCAGCTGGGGTGCCGCAGTGCATTTTACTTCAACCTTCTCTCACAGCTGGAGTTATCTTTCCACCTACTTGAAGCAATTCAAACCACATAATGCAAGGAGAAATTTGTGCACCCAAGATAAATTCGATTGACAAAACCATCAGGGATGAGGAACTTGTCATTATATGAAAATGACTTTTGGTTTTATTTTGTTGTCTGGAGATAAGTTTGTATAGGGCAGCCCCCATGGTCCTGTTCCAGTCCTGCAGAAGAGCACTTGAGGAAAAGCAGTTCTCACAACACCATGGACAGCTCCTAGTGAACAACTTGCTCCAACCAGTGGAATGAGGCCTTTCCTCTGGTCCGCTTTGCCCCCACCCCTTAGGGAACTAGAATCTCTTATAGGAGCAACCCTCCTGACTGAAGATGGCCTTCACTCCTTGGCTTCCTGCCTGGTGTGCTCCTTGTGCTGTTCAACTGGCAAGACAATGTGGGAGGCACTCAGTTCTTCAGGGGGAAGTGCCAATGAGGTTTCCTCAGGCTCTTGATACTTTGGGATACTGTTCAGTGAGCTCCTGCTTGCCAGGCATGGGGGTGAACCATTGAACTTCATGTTACAGCCTCAACATATATAGTTTAGTATCCTCAGACCCTGAACTGACCTCACTTTCCCTAACTGGTTATTGATTCCCCCCACATTCCAGTTATGCATTGCTTGAGCAACAGTGTCTTCATAAGCACTCTAAGGAGTTTAACGTGGTGTACATGGCTTTCATGCTCACAACGCTGTGAGGTAGGTTAGTCTGAGATACAGTGACTAGTCCAAGTTCACACAACGAGCTTTTATTCAATTCAACCCAGGTCATAATCTAACACTAATCATTACATTACACTGGGATTATTTTTTGTCTTCTTTGAATAAAAAAAAATGAATACAAATTGACTGTTGTTACATTCCTCTCTTAGAGTTGGTTTCTTATTTCTCTCTAGGCCACTTGAATTTTAAAGAGACTGAGATCTCCCAAGTCCCCTTTGTGAGCACTGTTGCAAATAAATACATGGAACACTGAAATCATTTGCACAGAATGGAATGTAGGGGGGGGGGGGTCATATGACCTTAAATAGCTTGGATGCTTTCACAATATCTGAAGCTCAGGCAACCTTAATTGTTACTGTTTTAGTTGACTATCAGTCTTTAATCAAAACTTACTGAGGTTGTATTTTGAGAGTAGCACATAAAATTCTCTCTCTTTAAAGAAAGAGTTTCAGATAGTCATGTGTCCTTCAATATTGGACAGACTATAAAAAGAGGTGCTATATGAAACTTGATCATCTCTTAAATCACTTGTCCCTTTTCTGTAACTGTTCTATGGCTTGGTGCTGAACAAACAGGCCCCCCCCCCCCACTACTGCTTCTGCTTGGCAAACATCATTTCCAGAGGAAAGGCAATGCACAGCAAGCTTTATGGATATCAGCTTGTGAAAAAAGTTTACAATGGATTTGCTGACAGACCTTCAACTATTATAGACCTAGTCAACCAGCTATAATAAAGGGATTTATCTTGGATTAGAGTCCCTGGAATTAATCATTAATTGGATTAATGAACAGCAATTCATCATGCATGCCAAGCTTTGCCTTCTCCTGACTTCTTGCTCCAATCCCCTTGTAAAAATTTATCAAGGGGAACCCCTCTGCTTGCATAAAGTTCGTGAACAAGTCTAAGAGATCTGTAATTTTGTCTTCAGTGGAAATGCCCAAAGTGATTGCAATTCCTTCTGTTTTCTTTGATTCCCCCCTCCCCCTGCCCGTGGTTATCTTATTATAATTTCCTTTTACTTACATTGGCTGATTTCTCTTATTTCAAAAGGGGAAGTTGCAAAATTATTACATTTTCCAAAGTACAAAATGATGGTGATTGGATTGTGGGTAATTTTAATGTTGGTTTTTTAAAAAAAAATAAATAGAAAACACGGTCATATGTTTAATAATGCTAAGTCAGTCCACATGTTTTATTCATCAAGGGGGAGGGTGTGGAGCCTTGATGCACAATTAAAACTGGCTGCTGTGTTTTGGTTCTTGTATTATTACAGGAAGTCCGAATTAGTACGGTTTGCCTTTAAATGTGAACTGAATCTAATTTATTCCTTGATAGCTCAGCAGGTGCTGCCAAGGTTGCAGGTTTGATCCCTATATGGGACAGCTGTATATTCCTGCATTGCAGGGGGTTGGACTAGATTATATTCAGGGCCCTTCCAACTCTACAATTCTATGATTCTACCTACCATTCTTAATCCTTGCTTAGGGCAAAGGCATGCTTTTAACAGATGATCTCCTTCACTAGATATGGGCAAAGGCACCCATAGTCCCTATTAAGTTTGTTTTTTTAAACAAACAAAAAAAAAACCTGCTTTACATCCAGGCTGGAATTTTTAATGAGGAGGTTACTATGGAAATAAGTTTGTCTCCAGGTCAACTGAGGAATGGAGATATCTAGCAAAGCTCCAGCAAGAGCCTATTGGCTGTGCCAGTAGTCTTATTTTCTAAGCAGTCTTTTCTTAACTCTTTCTACCCAGCTAGGTGGGTAGGTGGGAAAGGCAGAGGAATGCAACCAGTTAGCATTAAGTCAGGAAACCAAATTCAAACATAATAGCAAACTCAAGCCAAGATCCACAAATCAACTTCAAATCATGTTTTCAATTTGATGGCCCCAAAGAAACAAATTAGTTGGCTGGGGCAGCTTTAGACATACAGACAATTCAGATACAGGTTTCCAGTAGCACCTTAGAGACCAACTAAGTTTATTCTTGGTATGAGCTTTCATGTGCATGCACAATTCAGAGTTAAGCTAAACAAACCATGTTTTTGCATTGCATCTGAACCTAGTCAATATGTGTTAAAAATATTGGTACAATCTAGCTAAAAGACCACATATTGGTACAATCTAGCTAAAAGACCACAACAACTTTCAAGTCCTTTCAGTTTCAATGGTGCTCCAAAGTGCTTCTGTTTGGTTGGAACATGCCCTGGGTAGTTAGCATTGATAACCCCTAATAAGAAAATACCCGGTACATCTTACACTTCAGTGTCCCTTCCAGCTCTATGATTCTATGATTCTGTGATTCAATACAGTTTTAATTCTCTCGCCACAGCTTGCTGAAGATGATACATGATAAGAATTGTTTGCAACTTTTCCCTTGGTTAAGCAATTTACACCTTCAAAGGGAGCCATTTGCTGACTATGAAACTGTCAAATGAAGGGATTCCAAAATAGCACCAATGGTGCTGTTTAGCTTTTCGAAGGCTGAAAAATAAAATTACAGGATGTTTAATCCTTCTAGAGTTGCTAATCATTTTCTTTCAATACCCATAGCAGTTAGAAATGCTTATAATGCCTCCGTTAACAGCAGGTCAGAATTAGAAAGGCAAATAATGTCTAAAACTTCAAAGTTACTTCATTGTAGATCTTCCTAATGCATATGCACAGGGTTTCAACTTGAAATCAAAGAAGATGTTAGCATGAAAAACTATGTAAATCATTAAGGCTGCAATCCTGCACATAGGCTGCTTAAATCCCATTCACTTTAATGGTACTTAAGCTGCCTAAATATGTGTAGGTTTGTAGCCTAAATCCTCTTTCTCTCCTAAAAGAAGATTAAAAGGAAAATGCATAAACCTGTATTTCCAGGGGAGACAGACAGTCCCATCAAAGTAAGCACACCTTACTAGGTCAGCATTATTTATTTGTGACAACTTTGTTCCATTTTCCTTCCTCTTTTGAACCACATTACACCCATAATACAATTCTGTGATGTCACAGAATGCCTAAAGGACAATTATAATCCATATAGTTGTGTGTCTAATGCCTCCATTCCTAGGAAGTTAAGAGGAACCTGCTGAAGCAGGGCCCTTCCAGTCAACTGTCCTCTTTCTCATTGTCACCATCCCCATGCAAGGATGGCTAGACCATGCAGCACTGGGATTCAGGTCAAGGCATCCTCAGAACATCTCAGAACATTTAAAAAAGCTGAATGATGTGTGGATAGCCCAGTATAAACTCACCACTAATTCCATATGATTGCGCCAATGACATGTTGCAGAATACACCTTCCTCCTCATCAGTGTGGAGGGGCCCAATTTAATTTTGGGGGACAGGGGTGTTGCACACCCTTATGTTATCAAATTCTTCTGAAAGTCACAGCTGAAGTTGCTGCTTAGGTATAATATGAAGAATGTTGAAAGAAGAAAAAGAGTTTAGGTGCATCCAGATGGAGAGGACCAAGATAAGTTATATGTCATCCTATGCCTGCACAATCATTACGATTAAAAAAAGGGGGGATGGTTAACAGTTGGTGGGGCTACCATGAGGGTGGATCTGGCCTAAAGCTCTAGCCCCCCCCCCCAATCCAAAGAAAATGCTATGAGGAAAAGGTGAAGAACTTGGACGTGAGAATGAAACAAGATTAGTACAGTGGTACCTCTGGTTATGTACTTAATTCATTCTGGAGGTCCGTTCTTAACCTGAATCACCACTTTAGCTAATGACCGCTCCACACATCAAATGGGGGGGCGACGTTTGCATGGTCGTGCGCAGCCTCCTGAATTCCTGGGCGACACCTGGTAGTTCGGCTGGCTGTGCCCTCCCCCAGAAGGGATACCCGCCTGGGGGAGGCATTGCCAAGGGATTGGCCAGGTAAGGGGAAGGACTACCCAGCCCACACAATAGAGTGTGTAGCTTACCTAAGAAGAAGCAGCCAGCTCCAGAGCTGCTCCCACCCTCCACTACCTCAATTAATCCTTACATTGCAGGTTAACCTCTTCTTCACATGTATGCAGGTGCTGCTATGCCAAGGCCGCTGTTGAAGGGCCGGAAAGGAATTTCCCTGCACTGGCAGGTTTCGCCTTTCTCATAGCAATTCGTCACAACTTTGGCGGTTTCAGGCCTTGGGCAGAATCCTTTAGTCATCTTCCTAAATGGAGGGGGCGTGGGGCGGTGACTCCATGCCCCCAGTGTGGCGGCGATAACAGGGTTTCCCGTTAAAGGGGTATTGGGGGGAGGCATTGTCCATACGCCGAGAGGTTGTCATTGCTCTCCCCCACCAGTGGTGGCAAAACGGGGGGCGGGCTCCCTGCTTGAACATATGTTCTCCAGAGCTAGCCCAATCCCCACACATTCTGGATAACCCTGACATTTCCCAGATCCCCGGCTGGGAGCTGGGAAGAATAAATGCCCAATGCCTGAGCCAAGGTTTCCCTACATCTGGATCTTAATAAAGTTGTGGCCAATTTTAATCCCATAGCACGTTGTCTTGTGTTATTATTCTGCTTGGGGGTTGCCTAGGGTTTGGGGGACTCCGCCTGTCCATGCAATGGGACCTCCCGCTGCCGCTGCGCCACCAGAGCACAATTTCTGTTCTTATCCTGAAGCAAAGTTATTAACCTGAAGCATTATTTCTGGGTTAGCGGAGTATGTAACCTGAAGCGTATGTAACCTGAGGTACCACTGTAGACTAGTAAATGAGTCAAGGAGTTGCTGAGCATTAGAGTACATGGCTGCAATACTCAGGACCTATTGTGTGTTGAGGTGTCAGGTAGAATACTCAAAGAAACTCTAGACTCCAAGCTAGGGCCAGTAGCTCTATGGGATATCTAACTACAGGCATACCTCAGAGATATTGCTGGTTCAGTTCCAGACCACTGCAATCAAGTGAATAGTGCAGTAAAGTGCGTCACACATTTTTATTTATTTATTTTTGTTTCCCAGTGCGTATAAAAATTATGTTTATACTATACTGTAGTCTATTATGCCAGGCCACTCTGGCTGCAGGGGTGGGAGGGGGGGAAACCCAGCTCCTGCCTTAGCTTGCTCCACTCCTGTGGCCAGAAGAGAGGCAGCGGCCAGAGTGGGGCCTTCCTTCCCCTGGAGGCAGCTGGGCTGCCTGCAGTTGCACCCATGTCCTTGTAAGAAGCAATGCCTGTGAAGCTCAATAAAGTGAGGCGCAAGTCCTCCCTCCACTCTTCTACATGTGATTGCTCTGCACTGTCCCCAAATCTGTGAGGCTTGGGGGGGGGGGGACACACGACCCAGAACAGATTGGGAGGGCACAGCAGGGAGGGGATAAGTCCCATTGCACAAGCAGAAGTTGTTCTGGCCATGCGGCACTGTTTGGATATAACCCATGTTGCTGATTGCCATGGATGCGGTCTGAGATGTGTATGTTCTAGATGATGATACCCTGTGCTTTGGGCAATCAAAGCAAAAGAGGCAGTGTTGTGTGTTCCAGAGCCATATGATCACTACAGATCTAGACAGTTTTAGAAACCCCCAGGAATGATTTCACAGGATCGGTTCCATATAACTGCTTCTAATATATTAATGGCTATGTTTAAAGTAGATTTTGATTTTATTTTCCCCTTCCTTGCATTACCGTTGACATTAGCAGAGGCAAAGTTAGGCCAGTGCTGAGCACTTCTGCAAATCCCTTAAGCTTCTTAGCTGAACCATTGTAGAGCTCTCTTTTAACACTGCTCATGCTAATGTGAGTTAGATGTGTTTTCCTGGTCCCTGTGGAGGCATCAAACTGTCTTTAATTGAGTTTAGAAAACCATGTTTTCTATCCTGGGCATGGCCCCCAAAAGCTCTGCCCAGATAAAATGGAACAGAAATGAATTTCGAAACAACTCAGATGGAATGGTTAAAGAAACATTTATTGAGGTGGACAAAAGCCATATCATCCATCAGAAACAACACATAGCTTTGGCGAGTGCATTTGCTGAATAGTGTACTCACCATTTAACAATGGAAGCACCTTACCCCAGGGAATTATTTCTGCACAATTGTGTGGCTCAGGTAGAGATTCTCTGGCTGTGATTCCTCAACAAGATAAATAATGGCATGTGCTTCGCGGAACTGTGAATGCAATGGCAGTAAAGAAAGAAAAGTTTATTACATATAATTGCTTGCTCTGTTTATGTGACTTCCATAGGAGTTGGACAAGCAATTTAGTTTACAGAGATTTATAATGGTTTTCATGAAGATGTATGAAACTAAAAAGCTGTGAGCTTTTCCCAACCACCTATAAATCATTTTACACATTTAATTTCTCCTGGTTGTGTGTGTATATATGTATGTATATAAAAAATTAAGGCTGGCTTTCTAAACTGGCAGATACTTTGGGATTTCTTTTCCCCATTCTGCATAAGTACAGCCTCCCTTCATTCAATTCGTAATATACATTACAACTGTTTAATGCAGGGTTAATGGATGTTATCATTATATTTATTGGGGGGGAAACCCCAGAAAATAATATATTACGGGTAGGTGCACAGAGGCATTATATACTGTATTTGGCTGCTAAGCTGAATAATAGTAATCATTATGGAAGAAAAATGAAACCAACAACTACATAATGATACATAAACAGGGTTCCCTGTGTCTCCTAAGTAGCCCCAGAACTCCTCTAATGATCTGGGTCAATTTCCTATCTTCCAACATTACCCAACTGAAAACAGGTTATGTATGGTTTGCCACTAGGCTCCTATCCTATTTCTTGGCAGTGGCAGAATCTGCATCTGCTGCTGCTGAAGGGAACAAAAACCAAGAAATGTACTGCTAGCTGAAAGCAGGGAGGCCAGCATTAGGAAAACAAGCCATGCAGGTGGTCATTGTCAGTTTCACTCTGTGACTTCTGTTTTTGAGGCATGCTTGGGAATCTTCATGGGGATCCTTTCGGAGAACTCAGAGCATCAGTGGTGCGTCCTATTGGGAAAGGTAAAGAGTAAGGGAATCTGGTTGCCTTCTCAGTTGCTGTCTCAAGGTACCTGGAGCATCTTAAAAGCGGTGGTTCCAATGGCTCCCCTCATCCCTTGTCTTTCCCATCACAACAGGAAAGATAAGAGGCCATGGAAGCTGGCTCTTTGCTCCTACTCATCTACATCATCAGATTTGGGTGGCTGTTGTGGGGAGGAATGTTTTAAACATTCCCTCCCGGCCACCTCCTCTGCTCTCCTGCTGCAGTGAATAGGGATGTGTGGCTCCTGTGTTTGTGATTTATTTGAGAGTTCTTGGGCATTGTTAGTGTACAGTTCTCTGAAGCATTTGTATTCAAGCTCAAACTGAATGCCCGTCATGAAGTGCTATGCATGGTGTTGCCAAGGTGAGTGAGTCTGTTGTCGCCCATTGGTTATGTGCAAATTGCTTTTTCTGTTACTGATAATTTGGACTGCATTTTACAAAAGACTTCACACATCCTGGGTTAGTTGGTACTGAAAATGTAGCAAAGGAAAATTTGAAAGCGTTTTCTTAGCTGAAAAAAAGGAAGGAAGAACTCATTCTGAACCAATGTCAATAGTATACAGTTGTGGTAGATTAGCAATATTGTATTATGTATCTGTGAGTGAGTGAGTGAGTGAGTGAGTGAGTGAGTGAGCGTGTGTGTGTACATAATCTTTTTGGCCCCTATAGTGCCATTGAAATTCTGTCAGTGAAAGATGTAAAGAGGGATAGGAGAGCTAGCAGATTTCTGGGCAGTGCATTTCACAGCTAGCTGTACTTATAAGCATTGCACTTTCCAACATAAAAACAGTCAAGTACAATATTACTCATCCAAATAGTCTGGAATGGGTGGGGGAAAAGAACAAACGATTTAGGCTTTGTACATATGAACAAAGGCAAAACAGCAGCACATCATTATAGACTATTTGGGCAGTGGTGGGAAAGCGGCTGCTGATTTGGGTAGCCAGACTTCAGAGCGGACATTAGAGAAAGCTGTACCTGCTTCTTCGGAAGCTGTAGGAAAAACAACAAAGGAACTTGTGGCGCCTCGACAAGTAACATATTTATTATGACACAATTTTTTAATGGTCTAGAGTTCACTGAATCAGACGCATGGTGTGCCACCTGAATTGGAAGGTACACACACACACACACACACACACACACACACGGTTGAAGAAGGGGAATTTAGAGGAGTCAGGTTAAAGAAAAAACAAAATGAAAAAACAAACAAACAAAAACCAGCCAGTAATAAAGACATAGAACTAACTGAGGGTGGAGACGGGGGGAGAGTAGGTGATGGTGAAAGTTTGGATACGATATTCCAAAGCATAAATAGATTTGTGCCTGGGGAACAGTGTTAGGTGCTGTGAAGGGCCTTCTTAGCCATCTCCACCCCATCCTTTGGGCTGAACAAGGAAGGGTCAACAAGAGGCTTTTCCTGACTGACAGATGCAGGTCATGAGAAGTCAGGTAGGTGGAACTACTTTCATCCTTCTGCCCTGCTAACTTAGTCCTCTTACCTTGCACTATTCCCGTCCTAAGTCTCCATCCCAAATCCAGTTTATTAGGCAGCAGTGCAGTCAGTTAAAGGCCAGTTAAGCCCAACAAGCATAAGGATGGGACCCTCCCTTTCCTTTTCCCTTTGAATATGAATCCTACATACCCTCCAACATTCCACATGACACCCACCCCATACATTTAAAGCACTCTTATACCACTGTAAGAGTCATGACTTCCCTCAAAGAATCCTGGGAACTGTAGTTTGTTAATGGTGCTAATAGTATAAAGGAGGTGCTTAACAAACTACATTCATTGGGGAGAGCTATGACTCTACCTTAAGGTGGCATAAGAGTGCTTTGTAATGTGTGGTGTGGGTGTGAAATTTATTTGATCTGTCCTCATGTTGTTTTCTGGGCAGAAATAATAGCAATTAGGATGGTGAATAAGTAACATGCATTTCCAAGCTCTGGTTGTAATTAATTTGAAGGAGTGTTTATATAGGTAGAAGATTGTGCACATTGTTCTCCATGTCAGAAGCACACAGATTAATTAATTAAACAGCGCCTTAAAAAAAACAACTCCTCTCTTTGTGAGAGTTTGTCTGTATTTTGGTCCAGAACTTTTATACTTAAATTGGACAATTTTGCTTTTTTGCATTTTGTTTGGTAATTAGGAAGAGCATTGTAGCATGAGCTTTTCAGTGACCTCTCTTTAAGATTCTGTTTGAATCATAGTTAATTTGTTAATCATAATTAGGGACGTGTTGGGATTAAGACATCCACGCTCCACGTATGTTTTTGCAAAATATACAGAATGTATTAAGAGACATGCTTAGCACAGTTCTTGGAGATGCATGTATAGGTATAAACAGCCTTCTTATACCTTTGGATCCAGTTCACAAGTATAGAATTTATGTGTACATGATGTAATCCTCCAAGAGTGTAATGTGTGTATTGGATAGCATGCCTTCATCCACACATATCCTTGATGCTTGTGAACTTCCCACCTTTAAAGGGAGGGGACGTGCAATGGCAATATTGGCACCCTGAACTAATTAATGATGCCATTTCTTCTGGTGGCAGCACAATTGGTAACCACAACAAAATTGGAGAACTGAGGAAGAGGGGTCTGGATGAAGAATCATAGAATTGAATCATAGGATGATAGCACTGGCAGGGACCCTAAGGGGTATCTAGTCCAAACTCCTTTTGCCCAACATGGGTCTTGAACCCACAACCTTGAGATTAAGAGTCTCAGGCTCTACTGACTGAGCTACAAGAAGCCACCAAAGGTATAACACACTGTTGGAAACAGCTCTACCTCAGAAACTGTTGGAACAAATTCTAGCAATGAAATGCCTGCCTGCTCTAGAGATTTATTATGGCTGCATTCAGACAGCACCCTATTCCATTTTCCTGATGTTTCCTTGACTGTTAATTTCCACATTTTATGTGATCTTTCACACAAATAAAAGCCACTTCTGGTAATCTAATAGAATCCAGTAGATGTTTAGCACTCATCGCCATGAATTGTTTCCAGTAAAATCCATTTGTAACCCCGTTAACTCAGAAAATCATGAGAGATTTGCATTGTAATATCTTGTGAGAAAATTGGGAGTGATATCCTGGCATACAGTTCTTTTCCAACATTTAAAAATGAGTGCAACACAGCAGTGTATTGATCAGAAAAGCAACATTCCATGATGGAACAGGTACTGCAGTGTAAAAGGTCATCAGAAATGAATGCAACCTGTATGGTTGGAGTCTAGCAACAACCTACTCATTCTATCCTATTAGCATGGCTATGAATAACAACGTAGGTTTTCAGTCCTTATTTAGAAAGCCTTGTCCTATTCACTTCCACACTAGTTCTCTATATGGCGTATTTCCAAGAACTAGCAACAGTAAACAAATTATGTGTTCCCATACTGTTTTACATGGCAGTTAAGAAGTTCAATGTCTTTCCATTACTGCTGCAATATTTACCTGTTGGGACATTCAGGTGAAAAATATATTTTTGCTCTGTGCTTAAAATGGCACAATTGTAGAGTATCAACTTGCATTTTAAAGCCATAAATCCACAAAATTACATTATGCTTATAGTTGTCATCAAAATATAAAAGGGAGCATTAATCTTCCAGAATTTAATTTTGCCTGAATTTTAATTCCTCTCTTTATTACCAAGGGGATTTATAGATTTTCACAAAGTTTATGCTTGAGTAAATGGTATGCTACAGTACTAAAGTAATTTTCTAGCTGATAGTTTCAGCATTGTCCTCTTATTTTCTATTAATTTACATACAACTATTATGATACTGATTTATTTCTCAACTCAGCATAAGTGTTATGCTTGCAATATTTCCACACTTGGCTGATCTCTCCAACCAGACATTCCTTTGCCAAGGGAGAAGGTTGGATATTTCCTGCTGCACTTCTTCCTACTTTCTCCTTTTCCATCTTTGTTGGGTGTAATTTGCATAGAGGCAGCTAGCCTTGTTCCAAGGGGGAAATGCTTGTGTTGCTTATTTAAAACTGTACAGGTTGCAGTTTTGCTCAATGGTCCATGGTGACTAACAGATAAAATTACAACTAAAATGCAACAGTAGAAACAAACCAGCAGTACCAAATCAAATAAAAGGCCAGTAAAAAGGATGCCCAAGCAACAACAATAGCCTAAGCTCAAAAGCCTGGCAAAGCAGCAGCTTCCTAACAACCAAACATGCAGTGCACAACGACTAGGTAAACTTTCATGGGGAGAGAATTCCATAATGTGGCCACTTTGGAAAAGGCCCTGTCTTGAATCACAACCAGCTGTACCTCTAATGGTGGTGGAATCCAAAGCAAGGTCTCCTTAGAATACCCCAACAGATGGACAGGTTCATGCAGGAGAAAGCAGCCCTTTAGGTCTTCTGGGACCCACCATATAGAGAAGAAGTGGAAAACAGGTTTTTTTTTCTGTCAAGAGCTGCATTCTCTCAGGGTTAATTTGTCGGGGACTGCATGCCAGAAGTGTTTGGAAGCAGAGCTGGTGATGGTTGGAGCCAGAACCAGAAGTTTTATGGATTAATTTATCTAGAACAAATACCACCTTGCTTCCTCAGCTTAGAATTCCAGTGCAGGTCTACTCAAAAGTAATCCCTGCTGGGTTTGTTGGGGTTACTGTCAAATAAGTATACAGGACATTTTTTTTTTTTTTAGTCCAACAGATCAATAAGCTTCAGTTGTGGAAAGCAAGTGAAAGTAATTCCTTCTGACTTAAATATTTTCCATGCACAGACCCTGAGCAATTTCTTTTTTATCAAATAAAATACTATACATCCTAATTGTTCTGGAACTACATATATATAGGAGGGAAGTGATTTAAAAGGCCACTGGAAGCCAGTGCTGGTTAAGCAACAGTGGGATAGCATGATGTAAATAATGAGCAGGTGGAGCTGTGGTCTAGACCACTGAGACTCGGGCTTGCCAATCAGAAGGTCAGTGGTTCAAATCCAGACAACGGTGGTGAGCTCCCGTTGCTGTGTCCCAGCTTCTGCCAACCTAGCAGTTCGAAAGCATACCAGTGCAAGTAGATAAATAGTTACTGGCGTGGCGGGAAGGTAAATGGCCTTTCCGTGCGCTCTGGCTTCTGTCACAGTGTTCCATTGCACTAGAAATGGAAAGCTGTCTGTGGATAAATGGCGACTCCCTCAGCCTGAAGGGAGATGAATGCTGCACCCCATAGCCACCTTTGACTGGACTTAACTATCCAGGGGTCCTTTACCTTTACCTTTTTACCTGATACCCATTCTGGGCTGTGCTTTCCATGAGGCAGAGTGCTGAATATGAAAAGAGAACTCTTTTGGGGGAAGTCAGTTTGTCTAAAGGCTATATATGGAGAAACTTCCACCTCAGTAGAGAGCCCAGCTGAATTTTCAGAGCAAAACCTGAACCTGAAGTACCTGGTTTGTCTTGACTGGTCAGTTTCATCTTATATTCTTAGATGGTGTATACATGGCACTATTCAGAAAGAGTGTGTCTATAGTTGTATGGCCCTTCTGAGACTTGTATCACTCCAGAATGCTGGTGGGAGAATCCACAAACACCCTCTGCATGCATAGAAGGCTAGAAGAGTCTTCTACTTGATGTCCTGGGTTTCTATAAGCAGAAGGTTTTTGTCATGAGGGAGTCATACCTCCTTTCTGAAGTGGCACAGCCCCAGAAGGATTATATCACATGCCTCTTCCAAATGCAAGGACTATTTCTTTGGAAATGCAGGGCCTTATCCAACTAACCAGTTACGCAAGCACAAGAATCCTCAGCTGTGCAGTGGAACTTCCCCACCATCTCATCTACCCACACATGCACTACCTGTCAGGTAAAACTTCTCCGGAGGGTTGGGGGGGGGAACCCAGAACAGATTTAGGAGTTCCATAGTTGTATTTGCAGAGTAAGCAGAAGGCAGGGAAGTTAGCATAACTATTGGACACCACTCAAAACATGCAACCATATTTAGAGAGCTTCTTCTTCTTCTTCTTCTTCTTCTTCTTCTTCTTCGTCTTCTTCTTCTTCTTCATTTATTTATACCCCGCTCATCTGGCTGGGTTTCCCCAGCCACTCTGGGTGGCTTCCAACAGAATATTAAAATGCAATAGTCTATTAAACATTAAAAGCTTCCCTAAACAGGGCTGCCCTCAGATGTCTTCTAAAAGTCTGGTAGTTGTTTTTCCTCTTTGACATCTGGTGGGAGAGCATTCCACAGGGCGGGTGCCACTACCGAGAAGGCCCTCTGCCTGGTTCCCTGTAACTTGGCTTCTGAACCACCAGAAGGCCCTCAGCACTGGACCTCAGTGTCCTGGCAGAATGATGGGGGTGGAGACGCTCCTTCAGGTATACTGGACCGAGGCCATTTAGGGCTTTAAAGGTCAGTACCAACACTTTGAATTGTGCTCAGAAACGTACTGGGAGCCAATGTAGGTTTTTCAAGACCGGTGTTATGTGGTCTTGGCGGCTGCTCCCAGTCATCAGTCTAGCTGCAGCATTCTGAATTAGTTGTAGTTTCCGGGTCACCTTCAAAGGTAGCCCCACATAGATCACATTGCAGTAATCCAAGCGAGAGATAACTAGAGCATGCACCACTCTGGAGAGACAGCCTGCGGGCAGGTAGGGTCTCAGCCTGCATACCAGATGGAGCTGATAAACAAAACTGTCATAGTTGAATTCCGTTGAAGAAATAACAATGGTTTGTTGAATGTCATCTTTTCTAAAACACAGATCCTGATGGAAGAAGTACGGAAAGGTTTAAGCAAAGATATATTCATTTAGACTTCTCCTTTAGCAGTCTTTGTTGGAAGGCAATGAATAACTTATAAATATTTAAATATAGAAATATGACACAGCTATGTTAATTTAACTCATAAATATTCTATGGACTCCATAAGATTGCATATTGTTTTGCTTTGCAGCTTCCTAACTTGTACAATCTATTTTTAGGATTCAATTATCATATCAGGAACAGCATCACTTATCAAACCATTTAAGTACAGTGGTACCTCTGGTTACGAACTTAATTCATTCTGGAGGTCTGATCTTCACCTAGAACTGTTCTTAACCTGAGGTACCACTTTAGCTAATGGGGCCTCCCGCTGCCGCCGCGCCACCATTTCTTTTCTCATACTGAGGTAAAGTTCTTAACCCAAGGTACTACTTCCGGGCTAGCGGAGTCTGTAACCCGAAGTGTTTGTAACCTGAGGTACCACTGTACTGTATTTAGCTTTGAATTATCTGACATTGTTTTTTAAATGTTTTGCAAAAACTCAGTGTAAGAAAATTATTCCATGAACAGCTGTAAAAATAAAAAAGCAATGCTTAGAACCAGGTACAAAGATAATTATGTGAACCGGGAAGTGGAAAGGAATTTGAGCCCAAAACTGGCTTAGAGGGTTTATGATATCCCCCTGCCCTAGGAACTGTAACTGAACCATGATTTAAATTCCCTGGCTTTTCTTGAAAAGAACACACACACACTTCATGATGGATGTGTACTACCTCCAGTATTTGTGGCAGTGTGCCTCATCTTACCACCTGCTGGAGAGGGTGTTGTTATAAGCTTCCTATAGGCATCTGGTGGACCTTCGGTCTGATACAGCATAGCACTGCTTTGTTCAAAAGCAAAAGTTCAGGAGTTTCTTTTGTGAGTGATAAGGTAAGGGCCTCACTTCCTCTTCCGACTAACCATAGAGAGGAAGGCAAAAGATAGTATTTTTGTAAGGTAACTGTTGCAGGAGATGAGAGGAGTAGCAGGACTTATCCTGGGACTGAGGGAATAATTCTTCTGTTTGCTGCAGGTATTTTGTACCACAAATACGAAGTTCATATGAATACACAGATAAAGCTAAGCTAAAAGTTTGAAATTTCCAGAGGCTGTGCTATATCAACATGAGAACATGAGGAAGAATTCTATGCATCTATGCTATGATAAACCAAAAAGCCTAAAACACTTTACACCTCTCTCGTGCGAAGATGCACTACCTGTCTTTGATCATTTTGTGCTGCGACGCTGTGCAGATTTAGTTAACAAAGTTGAAATTGCTTCTGAATAGACATGCTTATGATCCAGATGCAAGCTGGCCTAGAGGATATCCTCTCCGAGATGAAGAAACCACAGTATCAGTATTATACATGTGGCTAAAGCACACACACTGATACAATTCCATTTACACTTGCCAGAATTCAGAAATACCTGAAATGAAACTAAAATGATGTTTTCTTTTCCCGCCATGCGAGCTGATTTAGAAATAATATTGTAGGACTGAAATTCATTCTGCCTGCACAGCTGTCAATGCATTCTTTTTATATATAATTACAATGATACATACAAAGGAAGTAGCCACGTAATTCTATGCATGTCTGCTCAGAAGTAACTCCAACTGAGTTCAGTAAGGCTTGCTTCAAGGTAAGTATCATAGGTTTGCAACCTAAATCATATTAATTCCAAAAGAAAAATAAAACGAAAAGAAGAACCAATTCTTAATATTAATGTATGTATGTACAATAATAAAAGAGGAGTAAAATCCAGGCATCACATTTCAAAGCAAACCTAACAATGGGTTTTGTTGTTTCTTTTCTTTTTAACATGATGTCGGTACAATATGCTAACAGTTATTGAGGATGTTGCATCTGTGTATGGAAATTGCTCTTTTTTCTCAAATTATTTATAATAGTGTCATATTTCACACTGCAATTGTAAACTGCACACTAATTCTATATAAAATGTATTTGGATGTATAAAATCAGTTAGTTTTTCACAGTTGTGTGTGGACTGGAACCAAACCAAATAGGAATGAACAGGAACTAAACCCATATTTCTATTGGGGCAGCTCTCTAAAGTGAATACAACAGTGCAGCCTGATCTTGTTCACTGCACTTCGCAAAGAAATCAAATGTAGTCATGTTGATCCATAAAAACTTCAAACCATAATTGGATAATACCTTTATGAAGACCAACAAAAAGGTTACAAAAATGTGGCAAGCTTTTGAGTCCTGCAGACCTCTTCATCATGCAAGATGTTACACAAATCAAGGAATGGTGGGACAAGGGAACAAGGAAATGAAAAAAAATGGGCAAATGTTGTAGTCAAGAAGTCAGCTTGTAAGCTAAAGAAAGTATTTTTCAACTGTGGACTTTGAAAAATGGTGGCTTGTTCACATAGCCATAATTGCCAGATGTTTTGGTAGGATGTCCAAAACTCTTAGGAGATACAGAAATAGATGGAAATGAGATTTGTTGAAGGGGAGGGAATGGTTGTGGCTAATGCCATTATGGCTTCCATAGACCACCTAGTTCTCTTAAATTCCTTCCATGTATCATGGTGGGTAACCTGTAGCCCTCTAGATTTTGCTGGACTCGACTCCCTTCATTCCCCACCAAACCCCTATATACATACCATTAGTGCAGTTTTGTTGCATAGTGTAACAGGTGAAGAGGACTCAAGAAATAGTCCCGAGTAAAAAACAACAACAAAAAAAGGAAAGCCTGTGGGTATTGCTGCCTATCTTCTACCCCATATTTTGAGAAACTTTCCCCTTTGCTTGGAATAATTATTCCAAAACCTAGAGAGATTTCCAAAAAGCTTCTCCATCCTTCATATTTTCTTCAGGCACTCTAAATAAATAATGATCCATTGCAATTTGCTACTGTATTCATGTGGTGATCTTTCACCCAAATGCTTTACTGTCCAGAAACACATTGCACCTTCCATCCCATTCATGCTTTACTAGTTTTTTGAAAAGGTTAATACAGGTGGGCTTTTTTTCACTTTAATAGCTACTTGATCATTGCTGAAGTCATGCTGTATGCATTAGTCATGCAGACTAAAGAATATATCTAAATGTCGTATCCAATTATAAAGAGAGCTTTTCTTAAACTAGGATATCTATATTAGCACAGCTGGGATTGAGCAGACATGTTTATTAGGGGAAAGGGCACTGGGTTCAATGAGTTTTGGGTGTCTGCCAACCCTGAGGTAGTTGACTAGACGCTCGCCATCTGGTCAGTCAGTTATTTTGATTGTATAACCTGTCCCGCTAATGCATGGTAGCAACACACCATTGCTGTTTTTTCCTCTGAGTGTGGTGCTCTCTCAAAATTACATTGTGTGCTGGGAAAACACAAGCATGTCATGAACAAAGGCACTACGACTTCAAGTTTCCAGATAGAACATCTTTCCTTCCTCTTAAGGTATCAATATGAATGGAGCTGTCCTGGCTTGGCAAACTTGTTGCACAAATGCATGGAAACAGAAATACAATGTACGCAGGGCCAATGTCACGCACGTGTTGGCATGGTTGGGAATTTGCCAATGGCCATGGTCTAATAGGAGGTTTGGTGCCAAGTCCCTGGAGGCTTCTGCCTCTGCTGCTTCTCGTCCTATCTGTTACTGCCTGTTCAAAGCAAGCAGGTGGGCACAGAGTAAGGAGAAAGAGCAGTGACTTCCACACACTTTGCTCTCTTTCCCATGGAAGGTGGTGTGGGCTGGGCTCAGCGAGAGAGGCAAGTGAATGGGCAATGGTGGGGAGAAGAGCCTCTTGGGAGGAACCTGTTCAAATCCTGGAGTCAGCATTGAACAAAATATGATTCATAAAACTCATTCTGCCCATTGCACTCTTCTTGCCTAGTCACAACATTCCAGCTGCTGTCATTACAAAATACAAAAATGGGAGTGAGCTTTTCATTTCCACTCTCTTCTTGACCTTGACATCCTATCCAGTTCCCTCTACCGTCACACACTGTTTCACCCAGTGCTTTTTTTTTCTTTTAGGGGTACTCTCATTTTGACTCAAGAAAATCACCATTTTATAGTTCAAATCGGGGGAAATAAACACAGTAAATAGACAAAAGTACAAAGATTCACAAAATGTTTAGGGGTATGTGTACCCCTGCGTACTTCCAGAAAAAAAGCACTGGTTTCACCTGTGACCAGCGAAAAGTCAGGAAAACCAGGTGAGATTATTTAGCTTCCCCCCCCTCCCATTTCAGTTGTATCAATAGATTGCTGAAAGCAAAGACACCGGTGCTTCATGAATCCTGCCAGCTCAATCTGTTTTCTTTATTGTTATCAAACCATTTAAGTAGAATGCATATTTGATTTCAAATAATGCACTCAAAAGAAGCCACAAGTGTCTGAAATGTCAAGAACTCTGTTCACCCCACTAACATTCAGTCTTTCTCCTACTGGTTTGGATTTGTCACTTCCTACTGCTATCAAAAGATAGATAAGTTGATGCCTTATGAGTGGAAATAGCAATGGAAGCCTGAGACTACACCCACTGTCAGGTTGTAATTCACCGTTTTCAAATTGCACAATAGAACAGGCATGGGAAACCTGAGGCCCAGGAATGAATGAGGTTGTCCAAGTCTCTTTATCTGGTTTTCCTGAGGCCACAGTCCTCATTGGTCTTGTTTCACAACTTCTTGAGTATTTTCATGTGGCGGGAATGTATCCTTGAACTCTGACAATGCCCCTTGCTTGCCTGGGTGTAAATGAGGGTGTGGATATATGTAGAAAGTAGCTTAGCTTGTGAAGGAAAAATGTTCATTGATTGTTCCACCCACTTTTACCTTTGGTCCCATCCACCAATGGCATGTAGCTCTCAGAAGGTTGCCTAGGATGGGATGAAGCCCTTAGGTTGAAACAGTTCCCCCACTCCAGTGGTAGAATGTGGCACCCATCACTATGAGGTCACAGATTTTGATCCTGGGATTGGGTGTTCCTAGAACAAATATGTCTGAATTGTAATAGTTTCCTCTCTTTGATGCCCCAAACTCAACTATCGATGGAATATATAAGGTACATACAGTCCTTTTTCTCCTACTAGAAAGGGAACATCCCTAAAATAAACACTTCTGGTTTACATTCAGAAATAACACCATTTTTGAATATTATTCAGAGAACTTCTGAACATCCTCAAAGCAATAAAAAGCTTTAAAATGAGGCCAAAAATTGGTAGTCTAGAAAATGGCATTTTAGAAATGGTAATGTCTATTCCACTCTTCCATTACTGGCAAAAATTGAGCTTGACATTTGGCGATATTGAAATATATTTAAACGTTCTTCTGAATCAGGTATGGAGTTAAATAAATGATGGGCTTAACATCATACCCCCCCCCAAAAAAAGAGTGGCGCTCCTGCCTCTATTTTCCACTATGTTATGATTCTGAAATTAGGTAATTTATATATAGATAGGTGTTCAGTGAAGCAACATGCTAGCTTTGTGATTATTTCCTAAACACTGGGGGTAAGCAGCATTCTGTATAGCTGCTCAAAGAATCAACATTTCCCCTACCATCTCCCACCCAATCCCTTTATCAAAGCTGTGCTTTCTCCTATCTGTTGCTGAGAACACATTTAAACACAGCTGAAGATCCCCACCCCAACCCCAAAAAGTGGAGATACATTTAGACTGAACCCTAGTATGCATAAATTTGCAGAAGTATTTTATGCACTGAAGAGGAAATAGTACATATTTAATAGATTTTGCAGCATAATACATACAGTAAAGCATAGTTCGTGTCCTACACATTTCCAATGCACCCTTGCACATTTCCTCATGAAGAATGTGGTGTACAGCAGCTCCTACAAGCCCCTTTACAACACCACCACCATAATATGTTTGCACAGTCTGGGTTTATTCCTTCAGGTGACATGAGACATGGGCCATCAAATTACTTTTAACCCTCCTTACTGCTTATCATGTTGCCAGATCTGATCCAACTAAATTCCTGGTTCTGCTGAGATGACCCTAACTCTGGACCCTTGGGAATTAATAGGTGCACTCTCAGATGCTAATGCAAGATGACCTCAGTTGCAATAGTACAGTCTTACTAACTTGCAGTGTGCTCGGCTGCTCATGGAGGAAGGATAAATAGTGCTCTTTCAGAACTGTTACACACTTCACTCTCCATGAGTGGAGAGTGGAGATCTGGACTCTATCTAGTCTGATAATGCAACATTATGTTACAATGGTGTTTTTGTTTGTTTGTTTGTTTGTTTGTTACTATTAATTATCAGTGTCTTCATTAGACATAAAGCACTGTCAAAAAAATGACACCTTTTTCCAGCATGCATAATAATGCATTGCAAACAAAATAAGCGCCATAGTTACGGTACATAAATAACCAGTAAAAAACTAACACTAGATGTTCCAGAAATGCATATTCTTATTACAATATAATTGAACTTCCTCATTAGGAAAAAAAAACCCTCTACAAATGTTAATACACTTAAAATATTGCTCAGGTAGCTATTCAAGCAAGAGTAATAAAAATGTGGTTTGCATCTCAAAATAGCTGTGCTTAGCATATGGGAGCATATTTTTAAATGAGGTCAGAGAGATCCGTATCAAATAAAATTGTGAAACATGTAATTATATACCAACTGCATCATTAAAATGTCTACATTTACTCAGTTTCTCAGGCAATGATGTGGCACAAAGTACAATTAGATAGATATAATTGTGTTATATTCAAAAGTGTCCCTTTAAGTATAACTGTAGCATGGTTTCTATCGTTATCTTTCCCCCCTTGTTAAACATTTTAATTATGTTTTAAGGCAGCACAGAAACAACCAATAGGAAACAGATGGCCAGTCATGATGTATTTTCTGTTAACCCAATCCTACCCACCTGTATCATTAGATTAGCCAGTATCATTAGATTGAATCCAAAGGGATTTTTACGCACATTTACACACTCAGGGGTAGATTATGAATTATTTCTGCTGATTCTTCCATTCAGTGGCAGCTTCCAGCAAATATATCCACTTTGCTACTGATGATCCCTCTACATTCAGGGTAAAGTCTTCAAGAGGTCAGAGAAAGAGGGGAGAAAACTGATTTGTTGATTCCAACTCTGCTGAGTAGAGATGAACAGCAGTAGGGATGCATGAATCTGTCCATTTCCATTTCTCATTTTTCCAGATTTGTCACATTTCCACAGCATTGTTTTGTTTTAAAAAAAGAAATTTGCATAAAAATTATTCAGCATTTTCTGTGTGCATTATTTCCCATAATATAATGCATTTGAACAGTCTTTTTCACCAACATATGTGTCTTTATTCACACTTTCCCCAATATGTGTATTTTTGCACACTTTTTTGGGTTGAGAAACTGAGTTGCAAGATTCGCAGAAGTGTGGATTTCACACGATAGCTAAATTTAACTTTATATTTTGTTTCACAAAGTGTGAATTAGATAGGTTTGTATTAAAATGCAAACTGAAATTCTTCCCTGTCCCTAATTACCATATACTCCAATAGAGGTAAGAAATATCTTAAATGACAGAAAGGAAAAGGAAACATGAAATATTGATAGCAGCCTGGACAACTCAGTTGGTTAGAGCATGGTGCTGATGTTGCCAAGGTTGCAGGTTCAATCCCCATATAGGACAGTTGCAAACTCTTGCATCCCAGGGGGTTGGACTAGATGATCCTCGGGGTCCCTTACAGCTCTACAATTCTATGATCCTTAAGAATTGGTCAAAATTGCACAACCCCCACCTCATTGCATATTTTAGGTCAACTCACATATAATATAGACTACATCTATTGTGACCATTCTTAGCATTTTTTAAATCTATGAGAAGTAAGGTCCCATCAGAACATAAATCAATGTTGATTTTATTTGAAATTAACACAGCCAGATGTTGCTGGACCTTTAGTTAAAATCTGAACCCAAATCTCTTTTGAAATGCTTACATTACTCTTTTTTTTTACCAATGTAAAGTTACATTACATTAAGTCTTCTAATTATAATGAACAGGAATGCCATTTGAACACTCCTTGTTGGCATAATTTTAAGCAACTGGCATTCCACATCATTAGGGGAAAAAAGGTTCTTCTGTATTACTCAGTGTCGTGTTTGATTGGCCTCCACATACAAAATATGAAAAGGTATCCAGTCCTTTGAAAAGACGCCCCCCCCCCAAAAAAAGCTAATTTCTAACCCTTGTGCTTGCAAAGACATACATGCACAATGGTACTCTGACCTCTAAAGAGGAATGAAAGCATACCCTGCTCTTACTTCAAGGAGCTCAGAACAACACAGTATCACTGGAGGGCAGGGCAGGTTGAAAGATAGCATCTTGCTCTGGGCCACTTAAAGAGCCTTATAGGTCAGTCTATGAAGTGTTCACATCTGAACCCTGCACTTTATTGACTGTATCACGTTTATTATTTTTGCTGGATTTGATCCAGAGTGGAACTCTGCTCAAAAGACATAGGACAGAAAAGGGTGTGTGCTTTTTCTGATTCTTTTTTCCAATTGCAGCCTCCTGGAAGACTGATCTGGAAGGTTGGGATTGCGTGTTAAGGTTCCCAAACTGCCCTTGAAATAATTCACAATAGACACAGAATTATGGTTTAAGGTTTTGGGCATAATTTTGGCCACAACTTTATTGATTACAGAAAGTGAGTGGCTGCTTAGGCATTGGTTCCTGACTAGCTGCACCTGACCTTGGCAGGGCAGCACTGACGCCTGGACTCCGGCAGGTGTCAGTAAGGGAAAACAATCTGGGGGAAGTCTGAGCTGAACACCAGTCTCTAACCTCACCCCAAATGCTCCCAGGGGCTCTGGCATAGCCCTAGCCCCTTGACAGGGGTTCGGACAAGAGCAAAGTGAGCCCCTGGATTCCTATAACGGAATATCCTTGCAGCAGCAACTTGGAGGGGCAAGCACAGCCAACCACATCCCCTCCACCAACCAATTGAACCAATGCCTAACCGCCAACCTTACAAAGTTGTGACGATTTGCTACGCAGTAGGCAAAAACTAAAAGGCACCAGCCAATCGGCCTATGGCAAAATTCCTACCAGGCCCCTGCTCCAAAGCAGACAACACCATGACAGGCATAGCAAGGTGAATAAGCCCCTAAATATAGGGAGGGAGGGTGGGTGATCCTGTGCACGCAGCGAAAAGAGGAAGCTCAATGACACGTGCAAAGATATAAATAGCCCCTTGGTTGCCAATCATGAGCTCCCTGAGCCAAATTCCTTCCCCACCAACTGAGGGGCGACCAATTGGGAGTTGAGGCCATCCAATCGTACCCGCCCCAGCAACAGCAGGACAGTTGGGGTGACCTCACCACAACATCTGCTCTTCGTGATGGAGGACACGATCTGTTAGAAAAAAACACTGGGACCTAATTTGAATAGTAGAATGTCTGGCATCTGGTGGGCGGAGCTATTATGTTGTGCTCCGGAATCAGCCCCTCCCTTTGGGTGTTCAGTTAAGTTCAGTTAGAGCAGTCATCCCCAACCTGCAGCCCTCCATATGGTTTGGCCTACAACTCCCATGCTCCCTAGCTAACAGGACCAGCGGTCAGGGATAGTGGGAATTGTAGTCCAAAACATCTGGAGGGCCGAAGGTTGGTGATGCCTGAGCTAGCGAGACCAACTGTCATTCTTGCCTCCTGAGTTTCTCTCAGATAGTATGTTATTGTGTTACAGTTTTCTTTGTTATTAAAGCTTTGTTTGACATATACATGAGCCACTTACATTGCTGAAAGAAAAGAAAGTGTGCTGAAGAATGGTGGAATATCCTAAACTAGGGTGAGTGAGGTGATATTCCCAGTCTAACAGGAGTATTGATTTTTTAAATCACCCCCTCCATCAACTACAACCTTCCTGCAGAAGATGCCGCCACTGGAACCCAATCTCTTCCCTCTGTGTAAAGCAGCTGGAGGACAAGGAAGAGAATGACGAAAGAGATGTGAGTGGAAGGGGGGCTTTCCCCATCCTTTCCATATCCTGGGAAACTCAACAAACCTGCTGCACCTGGAACTGAGTGTGGAGGGTGCAGCTAAATGGGACACAGCTGTGGGCAGCCTGAGGAAATGCCATCTTGCTCATAAACAGCAAGTCTATAGTGATGTCTGCTGTTTCCAGGGGCTCTTCTCATGGTAAGACTGTTGTGGGTGAGCTGAGAGTTTGTTGGACCCTGAGTGAGAACCCAGAAGCTGTGAGGGAGGCTGTGTCAGAAGGAAAAGGATATTGATTTTTTTAAATTGGGTTTTATAAACATGAAAACTGTTATACAAACAAGTATACCAAGTTTTCTCGTGTCATTTGTGTATCACAAAAATACCATCATAAATATGGGGGGGGGGGGAAATCTGCAACATATGTTTCATTATTAGTGGACAGTGTACAAGTTCTTGGTTCATGAAGTGGTTTAAACAATTAGGAAGGGAAAGGGGGGGAAGTGGTGAGTGGGGTGGGGTGGTTATGCTTCCATTATTCTACTTAGTGTGTGTGAGGGATTGTGTCAACGTTACTTGTATGGGTTCTCTTACTATTCACTTATTGTATTACCTTGGTGGTGAGAGAGGGGATGGCTTAGGGTGTGGTTGGTTGTCTTTGGTTAGCTGTAGTGTGAATTGTTTTTGTGTGAGAGTGTGTATTTTTGAATCAGGTTAGCCAGATTGATTCGTATGCTGTCGGCAGTTTCTTGTTGTGGTCTTGTTGGGCTGATTTTTATATATTAGTAACTTTGCACGGAGGCAACATTTTTATATGTAACTGTGTAATTTTTTGTGATATTTCTTTAAATTTTCTGTTGTTGCTTCTTGTTTGCACACCAGTTAAAGATTCTTTTAATATATGAAGCGGTATAGCGATTAAAGCAAATGAAAACCAAGGGCAGGCCTGAACCCAAAGCTTTGTTTTTACAGTACTGATATTACAGACCACTGCCACAAACATGTGAATAAGTAAACAAAAGCCCTTCCCACTAGGGTTTAGTAGGTTTGCATGGCTATAGATGTATTCTTTGACTCAGTAACATGCAGATGAGGGCAATGGATTTCAGTGGAGTGTACACAAGTACAGCAGCATGAAGGATTGGAGTCTTACCTGGGTTTTTCATGCTATCTGAACTGATTTACATCTCCAGTGTAATAGTAGCCGTGTCCCAGCCAAAATTCTAAAGAACAGCAATTACAAGATAAATAGTGCAGTGCCTGCTACCGTTCACCTCGCAGGGTCATTTATAATGAAGCACTGGAATCCTCAAGAGGGATTACCAGAGATCTGAACCAGTATTTAGTGTCTGGCATCTTGAAAAATATATTGTCCAAAGGACCATGTGATTGCCATTAAAACAATCCCTTTGGACTGTTTGATTTAAGAAGCTGGTGGCAGGAGGCAAATTCTAAGCAGATGCAACTAGAATGCAAGGTTAACAACAGAGTGCCTAGCCATAAAAAAACCTCTTTAACAAAATGTAAACACACCAGAAGAGAGACACATCTTTGTCACTACTCCACAACATAACCAACATTGGAAGCACGTATGCATGTGCACACTCCAAGGCAAAGTCGGCTTACGTGTGTTTTATAACCTGGTGAAAGCAGTAACAACTCCTCCGTGACTAAGGTTACTTCATATGCCAAGTACTGTTGAGTACTTCAAGTGTCAGCGAAATGGCAAGTTCATTTGTCTTCTTGAATACGGATCTTAAAATAGAGAAAGATCTTTTCTCTGTAAATGCAAAATGATAACTGAGCTGCAAATCTCAATGACCGATTAAAATACAGAGGGAGAAAGTGGTGGCAGAGGTGCTGGCTAATTAGTCACCCCAAATTTCAGAGAGTTACCAGTTATGACACTACTAGATCAGCCTCTGGATGAGGAGTCATACCATGAGATCATATGAGAAAGTGTTTTATTTCTAAGCAAGTATTTTATTTCTAAGCTTGGCTGCAACAGCTTTGAGGACATATGGAGTCCACAGTAATTCAACCACCTGTTGTGTTTCTTTGCACATTTTCTAGTTGAGTGTCTCAATCTGGCCATCTTTTTTCAAGCTCAGAAACTCCTGTGTACAGACTGAATTCACCTGCATCTATTGTGTCTGCATAAATTTTCATGAAGGAAGTTTATTTTTATGTCCCTTCCTTTTCAGAACCCAATTTGCTCCTTCCATTTTGAGTTATAGGGAGAGCCAGAGACACACAACCAAAGCAGGCCCATGTGTCTATATAAGTGCAAATGGGATTCTGGGTTTGGACCCTGCTGTTTACTTGTTTGAGGTGGATTATCCAGAAATGGAAACAGTGCTCAATATGGAGATAATATTACTTTGTTCTTTTTAAAATAACTTTTCTTCTCTTTACTTTTTAAGGTTTTCCATGGTTTGCTTCTCCCTAGCATTCATTTTCTCCATCCCTCTGCCATTACTCTTATTTAGGAATGGATAAAATGGTCAATTTCAGTTTCTCATCCCCCCACCCCCCCGTAGCAGCAGCAAGACGCATACATGTTAACTCAGTGAAGTTGAGTTTATTTAAAGAAACCAAAGAAAACAACCAAGCCTCTAGAGTGGAGCTCCCTGCTCTCGCGACCTCTGGCAACTCTGTTGATGACTCATCTGAAACTTCAGGGTGGTTCCTCTTCCCTTTAAAACCTTGCGAGAACACCATCCTCTTCTGCGTCCTCTGCGACGACAACTTCCCTTTCTCTTGCACCCCACCCCTCCTGCGTTCCTCTGAGGTAAGAGGAGCCGGTAAAGGCTCTGACAAACTGCTTTCAGAGAGATTTGGACTAGCCCTGGACTGAGCTCTTCCCTCAGTCTTATCTCCAGCTGTTTCCATGACAGCCTGCTCTCCCAGTTCTTGACTGCCATCCCAATCAGACAGCTGCAGCTGCAGGCTATTCGGCTGTAACCTGACACCTCCCAATCTTAAATTCACTTTGTCATCATCTTGCCATTTTTTTTAAAAAAAAAGGACCCTCCTAAAAATTTGTCTGCATTTTAATGAACATTTCTCCCAATATGCGCATTTTTGCAAACAGCTCCCCCAAATAGAATGCATTTTTGTATGTCCTTTTCATGGTACCATGGGTTTTTATGGGCACTCCCCCTAATACATGCATTCCTGTACACATTTTTTTGGCTAGAAAATTTAACTGCAAAAATGTGAATTTTAAAGGAGAGCTGTGCTTTGCATACTATTTTGGAAAGTTTGAAATGGATAGGTGCACATCAGTGGAATGCGGTGATTTTTTTTTTGTAGGCGAACAGTTAAAGGCAGGGGCACAATCGGGGGGGGGGACTTCGTGCACATGTCTTCCTGAAGTCATGTGTGTGAGCATCATGCCTCCCTCTCTAAGCTGGACAGAAGCTTCCCAGGCTTTGGGAAGGAGGTGCCGGGGAACATTTAGGGGACTAGCCTGGTCCACTGACTTTTACTGGTCCTGGAACTCCCTGTTTTGCATTGTTTTAAAACTTTGCCAACATATCATTCCCCTTTCCTTTTACTCCTTTCTGTTGACCCCACTTTCCTTTTCATGTCCACTGTCCTGTTTATATCTCAATTGGATTGCAAGCCAGGAAACTTGTCATTTCATGTGTTTGAGCAGTGGCTCATATATTTTAGACCCTCTAGTAGTTAAATGGTAAAGAAAAAAGGGGAAGTTGTGAATCATTTATAATTTTTCTGACTGGTATATAGCCACAACAAAGCAAGGTCAAAGAAGCAAAAGGGAAAGCATATTTTAAAAGGCTTCATCAGTTAAACCAGAACATTGCTATTTGTGCTAAAGAAGAAGGAATAAAACTGCATAAGGTCATCATAATTACCAGGGTGCTTCCTTTTGTTTCATCAAATTCAAAGGCACAGTTTTGTTCCGGGTCATCTTCTTCATTTTACAGCAGCACAGAACTATCTACAGTTATTCCAAAATACCTTCCTTGATTAGTTAGTAATAAGTAATTCAGTGGGTTGCTCAAGATGTGTTCTTTTTTCGAAGTGGAAGTTCAATATAACTTACTTAACTGTTATAGAAACTCAATGTTCCAAATAAAATTTCCATGCATCTGTGGCCAAAGTACATGTGATGCTAATTATGTCTCTTAAGTTGTATGTTTCTGTCCAGATGCAAATTGATTGGGTTCCCCAATCTACAGAGGGTGGAGGAATTTAACCCTCTTGTCCTCTATCACGGTCCAGATGAAAATTGCCCTTCCAAAATTGCTATTTGCATGAGAGGAAAGATTCCGTTAGTGCAACACTGGAGGGGGGAGGGATTTTTCTGTGTGTCACCTTTTCTCTTCCCACCACCTCCCCACCACTCCAGAACCTAATTGAGCTCTACTGAGCCTGTTATTTGCATTTGAAAAAAAGATTCACACAACATAACATTTAGTATGTGCAGTTTGGCCCCAGCAAATTCAAATGAAGACAATAAAGGAGAAATATATGTAGAAGTTGCCTTAGTTCTCTGGGAAGGAAGAGAGAAATGCACACATTAAGGCACACACAGGTGGATGGTACCTCCCCCTACCCCTTTGCTTCACACCAAATTGTGTTGTAATTCCCATTCCACCTTAATAACAGACTGGGGATGGGAGCTTATCACATGTCTGTATAGTGTTCCAGTGTGCTGCTGGGAACTTCCGTTCCTCAGTCTGTACTTTCTCTTTCGTTTTTCCGAACATGGAGGTGACTGCACGTGTGCTTTCTTTTGTCCTCATGTTCGCCTAATAAATGCTTAACTATAATGCTCATACCAGCCTCTGTGGTGCATCTTCTGCTGCTGTATCGACTGAAAGAGTGCCTGGCTTTCTGAAGCTAGGTCTCTGGTTTCTGCTGCTGTTCCAGGGCTTCAAAGTTCGACCGGCAGTTCGGCTGGGGGTGTTTGGCCCAGCAGGGAGCATGCCCGTTGTTCCCGTTTCCCTGGACAATTTATAACAAATTGATCCCTATAGTTTCAGATAGCAAATGTATTGTTAAAAGCAAGCACATGTCAAATTATTTTCAGCATCTTAGAGGCTGAAGAAGACTAACTTTTTACTAGTTAGGATGGAGGTAGCTATAGAGATTTAATTTGAGTAAAAAGAACAAGGTTGATTTAACAAGAATGAAGAATTCTGTTGAAATACTCTCTGAAACTTCTAGCACCTCCCAAGAATCAGATTTAAACTGTTTGGGCTTTGCATGGCCATTTTAGTGGAAAGGGATGTGGGACAGCTACTATCTATCCATATGCTTATTATTATCCCATGCCAGCTGTAAGTAGAAATGTGGTATTGGAGGGACATATGCACAACTTCCCTCTTGGTATATTGCAGGCACGTCCAACAGGTAGATCGTGATCTACTGGTAGATCACTGGACGTCTGTGGTAGATCACTGGTAGATCACTGGCTCCCCCAAAGAAGCTCAACAACTTTGGCTCCCCTAAAAAAGCTCATTTTTTGCACTGCACCCCAAAAAAACCAGGGATTTCCTTCTCCCTAAAAAAGAAGCTCAACAACAACTTTGACCTGAATGCCTAAAAAAAATGGGCTTTCCCTTCCTCCTCCCCCCAAAAGCTCAGCAACTTTGACCTGAACCCCCCCCCCAGGGGGTAGATCTCTGCCAGTTTTTAACTCTGTAAGTAGATCACAGTCTCTTGGGAGTAGGCCACCCCTGACTATATATTGCTACTGAAGCTCTGCAACTCGTGCTTCCTTAAAAAAAAATGCATAGTTGAAAAATTATTATTGTACTGTACAGTGCTTATATACCACCTTTCGTCAAGGAACACGAGATAGCATACAAGGTTCTCCTCCTCACCTTTTTATCCTCACAGTAACTCCTGTGAGGTGGATTAGGCAGAGAGTGTGACTAGCGATGGGCCAGCGAACTGAGCAAAGAATTGAATCCTTGACACCCAGCTCCTAGTTCAATCCACTAACAGTTACACCTCACTGTCTCTCGCGTTGAAGATAATTAAAAGTAAAATATAATTACAGTGGAATAGAGGAGGTGATGAACTTGTAAATACGTTTGAACCAAGCTAATTTATAGGTCAAAATGTGCACTTTGAATTGTACCCTGAAGGCTGCAAGCCTACAAGATGCCACATAAGCAGTGAAGCATGAAGTTAAGACAAAATGCTGGCTATTGCATTCCATGCAAGCGGAATATGGGGGGTGGGGATGCTACTTGGGAGCCTATCCTGAGCCGTCACAATAAAATTGGATAGGAATAATAAATAAGAAATGAATATTCAACCAAAATAATGAATGAAGAAAGCAACTGAATGGCTGATTTTCAAGTAATGAGCATAGTCAATTTCTTCACATTTTATACAGTACAAAAACAAGTTTCCATCAGGAAAGTCACAAGGCATATCCCTTTCCAGATGTTTTATTGAATTATTTAAATACATGAGTCTATTAGCACCAATTCATGTCAGCGCTACACTTCAGGTGTGAAACGATCTTAAACGAATATCAGATAAAGGATGGACCTGTTGCAGCAATAGATTTACTGTTATGGATTTAAGAGGTCTCCACTGTATTCACATTACTTTATTGCCATTTAGTGCACTCTAATTAAAAATAAAAAGACTTCTCCTTGCCTTCCCCCCCCCCCTCTTGTGAATTTCTGGAGTGATTTAGCTTTAAAGCGAAAGAGCAAATGACAGATCACAGGAAAATGTTAAACTATAAATCACCTACTTCTCTGGACACACTGACTATTTATGAGGTTGGAGGGTGAATTCTAGTTAAGTTTCCAGGCATTTGGATACATTAATTCACCTGCGTCACTGTATCCACCATGCACCATCCTTCTGTGCATGTTAGTTACTGCCTTACTGAAAACCTGCCAAACATTTAGCAGGTCCTTGCCGGTTCCAACTGAGCCACATTGCAGCCTGGCATAATGACTGCAGGAGGTCACTGAAACATGCAATGCATAGAGGTATCAGTTCAGGTTGCTAGCATGGCAAACCTCTGGTCATTGTAAGGGAAGAACAGACAGGAGGGCAAATCAAGTTTATACATATTTTAGAGGTGTTTTGGTTAGAGATGGGCTCTAGCTTTTTGGGGGGGTAGGGGGACAGAAAGAAGTCACCTATTAAGTCAAGTGAGAATGAAAGAAATATTGCCAATATTTCAGGGAGGAAAGAGTTTGTTTGGCTTACCTTCCATCAAGGGTGGAGAATCTCAGGCTTAGGGGCTGAATGTGACCCTTCAGGTCTCCACAGGATTCCCATCAAACCTCTTCCCCAGGCCCACTGCCTGTTCCCAGCCACACCCATAAGTAGCCTTGCTTCACAATCTCCTTGACTGTTTATGCCTGACTAAAATATGTCCTTTAATTCCAATAATTGCTTGCCTGGATGAAGAATAGTGAAGGGTGTGTGTGTGTGTGTGTGTGTGTGTGTAGAAGCTAGCATAGCATACATGAAACAGTTACATTCATTGTTCTTCCCACTTTTGTCTCTGGCTCCACACACCCCTGACATACGGCTCCTGAAAGGTACTGCACCCCTCAGGCTGAAAAAGGTTAACCACTCCTGCTTTACATAGAGTCGTAGAGTTGCAAAGTACCCTGAGGGTCATCTATTCCAACCTCCTGCAATGCAGGAATCCATGACTAAAGCAACCATGACAGATGGCCATCCAACCTCTGCTTTAAAACCTCCAAGGAAGAAGAGTCCACAACCTCCTGAGGGAGTCCATTCCACTGTTGAACAGCTTTTACTGTCAGAAATTTCTTCCTCATGTTTAGTCACAATCTCCATTCTTGTAACTTGAATCCATTGGTTCAAGTCCTATCTTCCAGAGCTTGCTCCATCTTCCACATGACAGCCCTTTAGATATCTGAAGATGGCTATTATATCTCCCCTCAGTGTCCTCTTTTCCAAATGTCTCAAACATTCCTCATAAAGCAGGTGAAGGCATCATCCAATTGTGCTGATGCTGGTGTACCATGTCATTTCTTCTTTCTGAGCTCCTCCCAGTGGTCATTCCTCTTCTGGGCACTGCTGTGGATACATGACTTGACTGATTTGTCTCCAGACACTGCAGTCATCTGCAAGGGTTCACCACATAGCAGGGTTAATGTTGCCAACCTTCATGTCGCATTTGCAAACATCTTTGTATCGCAGAGTTTGCCTGCTAACAGGCCTAGTGCCTGAAGCCAGTGACCCTTGAAGATCCTGCTATCTCCCATTCTATGGACATGACCAAGCCAGCATAGATGTCACTGAGATAGGACATGCTGAGAATGTGGGATTGAGAGAGAGCACACCTTTGTTTGAGACTTTGTCCTGCCTTGTGATTGCCAAAATGTCCGGACTCTTTTCATCAGCATCAAAAAGTGACTAGAAAAGAAATAAAAAAATATTACAGGTTAAGATTTCAAATACACACTTACTTGGATGCAAGTCCAGTTGAACTCAATGGGGCTTATTTTTGAGTAGACTATATGGCTCTCATCCTATGCCTGTCTACTCATAAATGAGTCCCATTGCTTTCAACATGGCTCACTCCTAGGTACACTGGCGGAGGAAGAGGGGGGCGGGGGGAGCTCACTGCCCCCGGTGGCACGATCCTGGTGGGGCGCCATTGTGGCTGCCCCCCTGCCCCCCCAGGAGGCGCACCACGCCCCCAGGATGTGCGCTACGCCCATGCAGGCAGCGTGCCATGCCCCCGGAATGCTCACCATGCCACCACCTGCTCTCCGCCCCCCCACGGTGCCGGAGCATGAACCTCTGCCATTGCCCAGGTAGGTGGGTATAGGGTTGAAGCCTGAATGTACATAAATCCCATGGGATTTAGTGATACATCTGAGTAAACATACATGATCTAATGCATGCTTAAGGTAAAGGTAAAGGGACCCTTGACCATTAGGTCCAGTCATGTCCAACTCTGGGGTTGCGGTGCTCATCTCGCGTTACTGGCCGAGGGAGCCGGCGTACAGCTTCCAGGTCATGTGGCCAGCATGGCAGAGCTGCTTCTGACGAATCAGAGCAGCACACGGAAACACCATTTACCTTCCCGCCGGAGCGGTCCCTATTTATCTACTTGCACTTTGGCGTGCTTTTGAACTGCTGGGACCGAGCAACGGGAGCTCACCCCATCGCAGGGATTCGAACTGCTGACCTTCTGATCAGCATGTCCTAGGCACAGTGGTTTAAGCCACAGCACCACCTGGGTCCCCATGTATGCTTACCTGAAAGCAAATCCCAGTGACCTCTGAAGCACTTAGATTTAGTAAATGTAAATAGGCTTTAATAATAATTAATGAATAGGATCAAGATCCAACAATCAATGTTTATTTTGCTTAATAAATGGGGTCATAGTCTTTTAATCCTACTTTCCCTTTCTACACTGCTATTTGTGGAGAGCTAGACACCTTTTTAAAAAAGTTAAAATAAGTGATCTCTCAAACGATGTGCAGAGCAGCATAATGTTCTGGACAACAGTTATTTTATCCTATGTTTATTATGTTAATTTGCTGCAGATTTTCAGTATATCTGTAGCAAAGTGGATCATTATAAGAGCCTCTGCTCATCACGGAAAACATTTCTGTTTGTTTTTCATTATCTCTTTCTTGTAGCAGCTGATTTTTCAATATTCATAAAAATAAAAGGTCCATTGTGCCGTGTATTATACACTCCTGCCAGAATCTGCTTAGTTCCCCCTCTGAAAGCTGAGTGAATCCTGCTTAGCATTATATAGCTGTCCTTAGCTCTCTTTTTAGCAGTGGCTGCCAAACCGCTTGGAATTACTTGCTGTCTTTGTAACTTACACAAATGCCTGCTGGGGACTGAGATTAATACCAATTCACAGTGTATAACCTTTCCCACCTGCTCACACTTTTACTATTAGGATTGCCTTTTCCTGGGAGGAACAGTAAAAAGAGGGTGATTTTCCTTGTTAAAGGTTGTCCTGGTTAAAGGATATTCTTTCAGCACCATTCCATAGTTTCTTGTTTTCTTTCTGTCCTTTGTTGATCCAGCTGTCTTTACAAGTTCCAAGTGTTGCCTTGTTAGATTAAAGCAGACTGAATTGAAGGTGGGGGGGGGGGGACGGGACGACCTCAATGCAAGCATCCCTGCAAGTGTTGCCAGCTCTCATTCACTCTGACTTGAGCAAGCCTATGCCTAGAAATATCCACCATGAATTGGGCCGAAAAGGTGGCTTGAGAATAGCCTGCTTTTCGTGGAGTATAAAGAGAGGAAAAATTTCCACTAGCCATTAATTGTCCCTTCTAAGGTCTTATGTACTGCTCTTCAGCTCCTACTATTCAGGAACTGTGACAGGTGTTTAATAATGAATAGTGAAGTGTTAAATTGTATGTATATGAAGTCATTTTTCCTGATCACCGAAATTCCAAAAAAACCCACCCCCAACCCTTAACAGCTGCACGTTGAATTCTGCAGGTTATGCCGCCAGAAAAGAATAATTCCTAACCCATAGAGCCATTCATGTATCAATTTAAATGCATTTGTCTGTGTGATGGAATAAAGCAGCTACTCTGTGAATGAAAAGCAGAGGAAAAGAATAATTCATCTAACCTTCACAATGGGAGAAAGTGGATGAGAATATGGTAATTATCTCAGTGAAGTTTGACTGGGGCTCTAGTTTCATTACTCATGGAGGAAGCTGCGATTTCTTTTATAAATATAATCATTTAGAATCGTTCTCTTCTTCTTTCGCTTAAGCAAATAATAAAGTGCTTTAAGGAACTTTATGAGAGTTTTGTTTTTATAGATGATGAGAGAGAATCAGAGAAGCATGTGCTTTCTTTCTAGGAAAATGAAGGGTCAAATCTAAAAACAACATTCCGCCCCCTAATCCAATAATGAGTGAGTCTTTCCTAGGCCTACTCACCTAGAAAATAACTGTGTTTATTGAAATGCATGGAATGGAGGGCAGGATTACATCCACACATCCTGCTCCCAACCTCTGTACGTGCAGCTGCAGGTACAGACAAGGGCTGGATCTAGACACATCAAAGAAGCGCTTCAGTTAAAGGCATCTGGTGTCACAATGTTAGAATGCACATACAACACATATAAAGTGCTTTTTCTTTGCCAATGTAGCTGAGTCCAGAGCCTGTGCATGTGTGAACATGCATGCAATTGGGAATGCTGCCATTTGCAGTATTCCCTTTTGCCTGCAGGCTGTGTTCACACTAGCTAGCATGATCTTGCTGCAATCTCCTACTCCACACGCTCAGAAAACATCTCTCTTGTGAACAGGGCTTCTCTAGTTACACAGCAGCTGGTTTAATATGTTATTTATTTATTTGATAAAATTTACACACCGCTTGAGGGTAAAAAATAATAATAATCAAAGAAGTTTTTAAAAGATAACAATGAAATGGAGAAAAATTAACAACCATGGTGTAAACATACAACAATTGAAATGCTAAAACAGATTAAAATTACCATAACGTTCTAAACCTATGGGTAGATGTTATAGAGAAATAGGCTGAGTGTCACCAGCATACTGATGGCGCCCCAAAACTACTAATGTCCACTCCCAACGGCTTCATGTAGGTAATAAATAGTACAGGAGAGGAAGATGCCAAGGACCACTTCATTCTTGTTCCAATATTTTTTAAAATCACATGAGCAGAACTGAGCCTTGGTGACCACTTGCTCAAAGTACACATTGAAGGCTACATGTCAAGCAGATCCAGGGATGTTATGTGGCAGAGGCAGCTTGTCTTGTTTTGCCACAGAGGCAAAACAGGAAGGAGCTCCAATCTACCCGCTCCCTCTTGCCACTGCCACTGAAGCCTCGCTTACCACAATTTCACGAGGCTTTCATGAGATCTCCCCAAAACCCAACAGAACCAATTCTCCTTGCTTCTCCAGCAGCTGCCAAAGGGCTTTGATTTTTGCTTTGTTCCTGTTCCTTTTGTACAGAGGCTTAGATTTTCCATTTTCCCACTGAATCTTCATCTCCCCCCTCCCATTTGTAAAGCTTATCTAATCGGTTTTTATAATCGTGCCATCTGAACTGGGAGTGGGGGTGGTTTCAGCAATAAAATGGTGAGGCGGGGAGACCATGCCATTATTCCTATCCAGGCTGGGAGTCCTTGTGGCTTCTTATTGTAAAAGGAAAAAAAGAGTTTCATTCACAAAAAAATTGATGTCACATCTAGTGTGACCCTTAGCAAAGTTGCTTTAAGTGCATATATTGAAGCTTGCTCCATTTTCTTTGTTCCTGTATAGATAGGTACCTTCCCTTTGTTCTTCACTTTGAAATAACACTGGACAAAAATGAAATGTACACTGAAGAAAGGCCTGAGGATAGCATGCCTTCAGCCCAGAACAAATGGAGGAAATTTCTCAATAAAACCATCATAATTTGCTTTATAACATAGTTTCCAGACTGGCTTTCTGGCTTCCCTTCTCTCTCAAGCCTTTACCTACGCCAGTGTGGTGTAGTGGTTAAGAGCGGTAGACTCGTAATCTGGTGAACCGGGTTCGTGTCTCCGCTCCTCCACATGCAGCTGCTGGGTGACCTTGGGCTAGTCACACTTCTTTGAAGTCTCTCAGCCCCACTCACCTCACAGAGTGTTTGTTGTGGGGGAGGAAGGGAAAGGAGAATGTTAGCTGCTTTGGTAGTGATAAAGCGGGATACCAAATCCAAACTCCTCCTCCTCCTCCTCTTCTTCTTCTTGGCTAAAAACCCCCAAAACCAATCAATGTCTCAAATCTTATTTGGATATTCTACTTACAGCTTGTTATCTGACTGCTGCAGTCCATACTCTAGGATAGTGCCATTAAAGTTCCAATGTCATTAGACCATTCCCCTTTCCCAGGCGGTGTCACTGCAGGCATGCATTTGGGACCTCCCAGTGACCCAGCAGTGGGCGGAGGGATGGCGCCCACGTCATTAGGACCACCAATCCAGTCATGCCCCTCAGCCGACCAATCAGGTTAGCTGGGGGGGCGTGGCTGATGCTGTTTAAACTGCAGTGTGGCTGGAGGGCGACCTCCATTTGCCTTCCTGTTGGATCTCTTTGCTGCGGAGTCGTCTTCTTTGTTCACTGCTCTCAAGCAGCCGCTTTGCCCAGGCTCCATCAGCTGCGAGGTGGCTGTAATAACCGCGCCCACAAGATCAGTTGTGAAGCAGCTCCTCTGTTTTCGTAGCCCTCGCATTTGTCTTATCGGCGAGCTTGTGTATGGGTGAAACACAGCATGGTCAAGGGCTGGAGAGTGCCATTAAAGTTCCAATATCATTAACAGATTTTCTGCAGTTCTTGAATATAGATCGTTTGAGCACTGTGCTTTAAGAATAGCTACCCAACTTTAAGCATTCTCTTTATACATGAAAGATAAAATGCCTTTTGCAATATTTGCACACATACATTTCCCACCACTCCAAAGGGGGGGGATGCATTTTCTATAATTTGAGTCAGTTTCAGTATTATAAAGACAAGATGGGGGTACTGCAGTAGCCATAGCAACAGAATCGGGGAGGAAGGAGAGAATGGCTAAGATCTCTCTCTCTGTGTGTCAGGGCTTTTTTCAGCCGGAACTCACCGGAACTCAGTTCCAGCACCTCTCAGGTGGGCGCCATTACCATTATAAGAGAACAAGGGAGTGTTCATGGTGAGTTCCAGCACTTCTTTTTCTAGAAAAATAGCAGGCTAATACAAAGGGGAAGAGAGAGAGAGAGATGAATGAGAGAGGATAGGATATTACAAAGGCCATTCAGACAATTATAAAACAGCAACTAAATATAATCTGTTGGTCAATTATTGCTCATATCTCATTTTTATAGCAATTTTGATCCAGAGTTGCACTAAGTGACATCACAAAGGATGCCCCCATAGGCAGAGGCACGGAGGCAATTTTCACCAATTCCCACTTCTTGCTGGAGCCCCCTATGCCGGGTTGTCTACTGCCACAGATTGAATGACCCTCACAACACCACAGGTGATTATAGTAGGCAGGGTCAGTCTACCCATGAGGGCAAGGTGAGGGACTCACTTCAGGAGGCAGGATCCATAGTGGCAGCAGATCTGGCCTACAAAGGAATGCATCACCGCCTGCTGTTGCCACGGTGGCAGTAATGGCTGCTGTGCACTCCTTGGAGACCAGATCTGCTGCCTCCTCAGCAGTCCCCTACCCAATGCTGCCTCTACAGCAGTCTCTTGGTGAATAGGAGGAACTGCTGGTACCCTCCTAGGGAAGAAGTAGCAGAGGCTGCCCTCTGGGATCTCCTGCACTCTTCAGGTATCCCTGCTGCTGAGGAAACATTTCTAGAATTGTGCTGTTGTTAAGCATGTCACAGCAAAAGATGCAGGCCAGTATGAAGTTGTGATGACAACAGGTTTGTATACCACATTCAAAAAAGTAAAAACGCTAATTAATTCAAGCTATCTGCTTTGTGTATATAAAGCCTTTAAAAGGGCCAGGCATGGGACCCTAATTAAAATCTATTAAAAACAATAAAAAATAGGAAACAATTATGACAAAATACTAATATATTTTCAAGGGATCTGAAACTAACAGAAATTGCAGGTGCATAATACTTCTTTGTGTGTCACTGAAAACCATCCTCAGTTAAGCCTTTTGTTTTTAGAACAACTAGAATGAAAATGCTAGACTTCCATGCAGCACATTCTGATCAATGAGCCAGATAATGAAATTCTATTAGCCTTATACAGTAGCAATAATAGAGGGACTGAGCAATCTAAAACCTGGCTGGGCAGTGGCAGGGACAGTCCCATCATTTGTACCAGCCAGAGAAGCAGAGGGCAGAAAAAAGGCAGCTGTGAGCTATGTCAGCTTGGAGTTGGCATGCCGACTGGGCCTGTTCAGGGCCTGATGCTGTCAAGTGAAAGCAGTGGGGCTGGCTTGGGATCTAGCAGATCCCAGGCTGGCTCTGCCCCTTTTTTTGGTTCTCTCCAAAGGCTACAATGAGCAAAACGCGCACCAGATGTACTTCTGCCACTTCCTGCAATGAGCAGGAATTACTCAATTAGCATTTAAGGTGGCGCTGTGGGTTAAACCACAGAGCCTAGGGCTTGCTGATCAGAAGGTCAGCGGTTCGAATCCCTGCCACGGGGTGAGCTCCCGTTGCTCGGTCCCAGCTCCTGCCCACCTAGCAGTTCGAAAGCACATCAAAGTGCAAGTAGATAAATAGGGACCGCTCCAGCGGGAAGGTAAACGGCGTTTCCGTGCGCTGCCCTGGTTCGCCAGAAGCGGCTTAGTCATGCTGGCCACATGACCCGGAAGCTGTCTGCGGACAAACGCCGGCTCCCTCGGCCTATAGAGCGAGATGAGCGCCGCAACCCCAGAGTCGGACACGACTGGACCTGATGGTCAGGGGTCCCTTTACCTTTACTATATTAGTAATTCAAAAACCAAGTGGTCTGGTCAAAGAGGGAAAGATCACTGTGTCCCTCAACTGTTTGGCAGAAGGTGAGGAGGTTCAATGCTAGTAGCCTCTTAGCAGGCTAATGCAAACATTTGCAGGTTCTGTTGCTCAGCCAAGAACCTCCCGCTCCACAACTGGTCTTTCAAGCAGGGCACTTCCTAATCAACAACTTGAATTGGAATTTGAGGCCTCTGTAAGTAAGCGCCTCCACTTCCGCTCACCATCCTGCCCTCTCACCATGCTCTCTTGCCATTCCCCCAGCTTCCTTTTCTCTCCCACCATCAAAGGGGTAAAGCTAGGCCGGAGATCTGCTTCTCCAGATGTTGCTGAAGTTTACTGTTTAGATTTGCCAAATTCATGGCCTAAAATTAAGTTGTAAATGTAAAGCTTTCTAACAACCAGTTCCCAAAGGTTTTCACTAACAGAGATTGGGGAAAAACTTTTACCTTGCGGTAGGTCACAAGAGACGGTTGTGCAAATTCCAACTTGACTCATAGTTTCATTGGAACCAAGTGTTAAAAAAAAAAAAAAAACTTCAACAAGTTAAAAGTTTATCTACAGTAGTCTTTCTTTTAAGTGGTTTGGTCCTTTGGGTTTTGAAAAAGAAATCTCAATTTGTAACACAATTGCCAAATGTTGCTCTTAAGAAAATAGCAATTGGTTCAATTTAGCAGTAGGAAGTGTGGCTAATGTGCACCTCACCTTCTGCTACAGTCGAAGCAAACAGGGCAGTGATTCCAAATGGCTCTTTGATTAATGATCACAAAAACTTCATGATTCCTTTACTTGGGTGAAAAGCTTTGGTGAAAACAGCAGTCCACAGGACCTCAAAAGCAGCTGGATTTCATTGATTAAGAATGAAATAATAAAGTATTAAATTTACTAAACACGAATCCATCAAATAGCAGGTCCCTAATGATGGGGGCAGGGGGTGTTGTGAATCTGCACCTGGTTTTTCAACTGCTAACATAATTTATGACTGCATAAGTTATATTAGAAAAATGATATTCAGAGTAGCTATCAAAGAGAAACATATATCGCCAAAGGGTTCTTCCTTCTATTTTAGAAGGTTTAACTATTATTTGGGTAATGAATCGACGATAGAATGGCCATCAATGTTTCGGGAGGTGGACATGAAAGACCAGCAAAGAAGGACCAGAAGGGAAATAACATTTGTCTCTATGTCTGATTATTGCATTCAGTGGAAAAATTAAGCCACATTTCTGATGAGGTAAATGTTTTCCTGTAACTTCAGATAAATAAGTTTGTCTTATTGGATAAGTGTTAGCCAAATTTATGGACAACTGTAAAAAACAACAAACCATATTTTAGATTCCAAGTGAAGAGGCAGTCCTGACATTTCACACTTTAATACATGACTAATGAGACTCAGTATATCAATCCAATTCTGCCTGAATGCTGTTGTTTGGAATGGACGGGGGGGGGGGGGGGGAGAGAGAGAGAGAGAGAGAGAGAGAGAGAGAGAGAGAGAGAGAGAGAGAGAGAGAGAGTCATACATCAGAAATTGCCATGAGTTTTCCTATTCGATATGTATATACACTTTCAAAATACAAAGAGCAAAGAAAGCCATATTTGTCAGGGACAGTGGAGTGAGAGATGAGCTATTTATAAAGCAAGAATCTGAACACAGGAAAGGAAAACTAATGAGTGTTTGTTTACATGAAGGTTCAAGCAGCTTCACTTGAGTTCTCAGCTCCAAAGTAGAGGATACACAAATATGTCTCTGGCAACTCAATTCCTAACTGCATGCAACAGGGAAGCATAAGGACCCACCCTCTGCCTGCACAAAAACTTACTCTCTCAAACTCCTCCTCCCAGCCCCACCCCAGCCTCTACCTGCATCCCATGATAACTCTTGCTCTCACTCTCGGCTCTCATCCTGGGTCCACCCTCTGCCTGCACATTTTTGAGGAGGAGAAGGAGCTAAAATATGTGAAAAGGTGTCCTGTTTTAAGTCCACACAGGACAGGGGACATTTTTCTCAGAAAAAAGGATGATCATGTTTTTCTAGGGAGAAATGGCAACCCTAGCTATGGATCATCTACTTAGAATAATTCAGGGCCTTAATCAGCATTTATACTTGGTTTTAACATTTCAGACCTTAAATGGTCTTAAATAAATGATAGGAGGTAACTATAGTGCTGGATTATGAACCTGTCATATCCCACATTTATATTTATGCTAGAAGCTATAATGGCTTTTTCTTTTTATCTAGGCTGATGCCCAAGTGACTCTGTCATTACCTTATGTCCTGGTATAAAAATGCTGTGTATTTATCAAAAGCAGGCACCACAAGAAATATAGATAGATACACACATGCAGATAGACAGAGATACACAGGCAAACAAAATCAGAGGGTGAAATAGAGCAAAGTTTCTTTAAAAACACCCCCTCCCACAGCAGCAGTTTGTTCTTTTTAAGAGCAAATGGAACTGCAGACATTAAAATTAAATCAGAGCAATTTCATGAAAGGAACAAAAAATGTCAAGACCAGTGAAACACATGCATAACTACATAATGAAGAATCCAAAGGGGAAATTGGCTAGGAAAAAAAGAACATATGCGAGAAAAGACTATTCTTGAAGTCTACTGTGCAGTAACTATCTCAAAGCCTTAAAAAAATATGAAATGAATTATCACCCTCTACTCACTTCATACCACTTATAATGAACATCAGGGAAAGGCTTCTTCTAATGCAAGAAAATTCTACCCATCCATCCCTATTAAGAGGTTCATTCATCTGAGGTAAAAATCATTTTCATTTCTGATTTTGAGAGTTTTATAGGGGAGGATTGCTTATTCCTTTAAAGCAGATTCAAAGAATATCCTATACGATGTTGACTGTCATTTTATAGTAGTTCGTGACAAATTTTAGAACTGGGGCAGTTTCGGAATCACAGGTACAATATGAGTGCACCTAAACCCCAGTTGGACCAGGTTAGTCAAGACGTTGCCACTAAGCAGCTGTTCCTGCAACCCCCTGGTCTTTTCAAGCAAACCTAACTTTTGAAGGGCAGGGAGATGGCCAGCAGAAAAGAGCTTGTAGGCCTTATTCCTAAAGCCTGTGCACTCCCAAGTTTTTTATTATTATTTGTTTGTTTTGTTTGTTACTGGGATACATGGAAGTGTAGTTAAGTCACATCCCTATCAACTGCACAGACTTTAAGAATGAAACATACAAGGCCAATAAATGTCATGAGCCAGCCTTGTCCACCACCAGTCCCCTGGCCCCTGGCCAAGATCAGTCTCCTAGGGAAGGCTGAGACTGCATGAGGGCAACCACCCTTGCAGACCCTCCAAGTGTCACTATTTTCCAGGACATGGCTGGATCCTGGTTTCTGATTTGATCCTGGAATATTCCGTTTTTCCTTGAGACGTCCCTATTATTGGAGAAATGTTGAAGGGTAATTGAGTTATGCAACCCCTGAGCCAAGAAGATAAGTAACTATACAACCTTTAAAGGTAAAGGGACCCCAGGACGTGGGTGGTGGTGTGGGTTAAACCACAGAGCCTGGGGCTTGCTGATCAGAAGGTCGGCGGTTCAAATCCCCGTGACAGGGTGAGCTCCCATTGCTCGTTCCCTGCTCCTGCCCACCTAGCAGTTTGAAAACACGTCAAGGTGCAAGTAGATAAAAAGGTACCACTCCAGCAGGAAGGTAAACGGTGTTTCCGTGCGCTGCTCTGGTTCGCCAGAAGCCGCTTAGTCATGCTGGCCACATGACCCGGAAGCTGTATGCCGGCTCCCTTGGCCAATAAAGCGAGATGAACGCCACAACCCCAGAGTTGTCCATGCCTGGACCTAATGGTCAGGGGTCACTTTACCTTTAAAGGGACCCCTGACTGTTAAGTCCAGTCGCGAATGACTCTGGAGTTGCGGCACTCATCTTGTTTTACAGGCTGAGGAAACAGGTGTTTGTCCATTTCCGCAGGCAGTTTTTGTGGGTCATGTGGCCAGCATGACTAAGCCGCTTCTGGCAAAACCACAGCACCACCCGCCAACCTTTAAAAGACATCTAAAGGCAGTCCTGTATAGGGAAGTTTTTAAAAATGTTTTATTATGTTTTTTATATATGTCGGAATCCACCCAGAGTGGCTTGGGTAACACATTCATATGGGCAGAGTATAAATAATTAAAATTATTATTATTATTATGAAATAGGACGTTCCTATTTTCATAGGAAAAATGTTGGAGCATATATGATGATGAATCACAGTAAATCATAATAATGCCGCCCTGTGTGTGAATTTCAGTGCCAAAAGCTGAATATCCCCCCCGATTCATAGACATTATGCACAAGACAGCTCTAGTCAATGAATTTTCAGTCAGTTCTAGTTCAACCAAGATATAGAATGAATATTAAGACAAGAGATGGATGAGGTTTGCCTTCCTCATGTAATTGCTGAGTTTATTTGCCCCCATCCACACATGCACCCCCCCCCCCCCCCATGGACCAGAGCATGCCAGGCATGCCTGTCTTTCACTTCCTCCCACAGTTTGGTCAGACTCATATTGGTAGCCTCAAGAACATCTCGTCTTCTGTCGTCCCCTTCTCCTTGTGCCCTCAGTCTTTCCCAGCATCAGGGTCTTTTCCAGGGAGTCTTCTCTTCTCTTGAGGTGGCCAAAGTATTGGAGCCTCAGCTTCAGGATCACTCCTTCCAGTGAGCACTCGGGGCTGATTTCCTTCAGAATTGATAGGTTTGATCATCTTGCAGTCCATGGGACTCTCAAGAGACTACCAGCTCTTTTTGCACACTGGAGAGGGGATCTCTTCCCTTTTTAATGCCACTGCTGCTGTGGTCCAAGTCCAATAAGTAGGTTTTTTAAAGGGAAGGACCAGTTCCATACTCACCTTGTATTCAGTCTCTTCTGATGACACAACCCCATAATGCATTTCAACTAGATGTAGCCACACATTTGGGGAAATGGGGCATCTGAAAACAACTCCAGCCTCAGATTACTCTGGCAGAGGATGAGCAAATCACAGATTATTCAGAATGTGATCTTATACACATTCCCTATAGAAAAGAATTTTTGATGGTGTGGGCTTATTGACGCTGCTGTGCTGTTCTTATAAATTAGACCGGGTGAAAAACATTGGGGCTATTTCACCTCTGAGGCAAGTTGACATGATTCAGTGGAGCTCCAAATTACAGCAATGAAAGGTGATTCCACATGTGTAACTTTCAGGTTAAATTTACAATGCTATAAAGGAGATTTTTAATAATATAAATAAACTTAAATCCCTCAACCTGCTGTTTTTTGGCCAGGGGGAATGAAGCCCAATTCATTTTCAATGCCATCCAGAATACATTGCCCCTCAGCAAAGGCACTCTGGGTAACTTTATACTTTTTTTTTACCTTTTGAAGTATTTGGGTCTGTTACTAAAATGTTTAGATAATTTATCACCATCTTCACTTGGGAGAGATACTGCCTAAGAAAAACTGAGAGGAAGCCAAGAGGGATTGTTGAATCTCACAAAACTAGCATTTAGCAGAGAACTGCTAAAGAATTTACAGTCAAGATGGATTGGCAAAAACTTTCCTCCATTCAGGCAAGCATGAGTTGAATTGGTTCCATGTGCTTATTTTGGGGTAATTGCAGTTCCAGATACAGTGTCAGTGAGAAGCACCTGCTTGTCCTGATCACCCAGAGCAACACAGAAGAAATCCAATATAATCTAATTTGTCCAGTAATCTAGATCAGATGGTGGAAATAGTTACAAATTACTGGCAAGGAGGGACTTACCTTGCATTATTAAATATCAACAAGTATGCTACAACAAGTATGCTACTATGTATGTATACACACACAGACACACACATATACTTACGGGGTAGCCAATGTGGTATTACACCTGTGTTGTTGGACTACATATCCCATTTTCCCTGATCAACAGCCATGGTGACTGGGGCTGCCAGGAGTTGGAGGAAGATTCCCTACCCCTTCTATTTCGCAATTATGTAAGGGAAGAGGAAGAGACTCCACCTAACACGACCACCATGTCCTATGGGGGAAGGAGAAAACCATATCCTGTAAATACAGATGGGATGGGGAGAGCACAAAAAATACAAACATTGAATTAAAATAACAGATAAACCCATAGCTAAATGCCCTAAAAATGCTGCCAAAGTGGTTGGAATGTCATGGAGGTTTCTGTTCATGTATGTGACGGAAGGCAAGGTGTCTATTAGGGTTCTAAGTAGATGAGTGTTAGAAATGTGGCCAAATTCTAAGTACTCTTTTCTGTGCAAAGTACCCTTTCACCTTGTTTATCATTACTAGAATTCCTCCTCCTGAGCTCCAAGTTTGCATGACATAGTGACAGAGAGCTAAAGATGTATGCTGCAACCCCCCCCCATCAACTTAGTATTGGTCTTCTTGTGTGCGGGTTATATAGTGGTGGTGCTGTAATGTGACTGGATCTCAACATACACCGTGCTCCATGCTCTCTAGTGGCAATGTGTGCAGTTGAAGGAAAGTAAAGGAAATTACTTGGACCAGGGCCAGTGTAAAGTTGTGCTATCAGAGGGAGCATGACACAACTCTGTCCTGTTTTAACGGAGTGTTCTGTCAGGGGATCAGTTCTTCTGGAATGCTATCAGTGGGGCATCCATCAAATATTTTATCTCATCAGCTGACAGAACCTGACCATAGTATTCTGTCCTTAGAACACAATCCTTAATACAACCCTCAGAATGGAACTTATTCTGAGTAAAGATGTATAGGATTCTGCTGTATCAGAAGAATGTTTGATAGGCCACAGTATTCTAGATCAATGGAAAAAGAACTATGTGTTATTAAAATGCCTTTATTATCATTCAGCCATTATCTCACTGATGCGTCATGGAGGTAGATGAGGATTTAGATCCAGCTCCTACCTTTTAGTAAAAGCTGCAGTTTCAGTAACTTTACCATTATCTTTGTTAAAGCTCTGGCATCTTACAGGTAAGTTTTTCCTATTGCAACCATTTCCCTTTCCAGTAAATCTATATACAGTTCAAAATGGCTGATGAATTTGCAGTTTTATAGAGGTCTTTCTAATTATCTAATTTTTCTCTTGTCGTTTCTCACCCCTGGTAACACTTCTGAGGTTTATCTGTTCAATTTCATGATTTCTTTTTTCACAGAAAAGAAATTAAGGCCTGAGCTCGCCTTTAATGAGGGCAATGAAGACAAATGGATGGCAAATAATATGGTAAGAACAATTTCCCAATAAATATAATGTATAGATAGAAAGGATAAAGTCGCCTCCTTAAAAAAATACACCTTCATTCCATTACTTCTATTTTAAGACTTCACGGGGAAAGAATATTGTAAATCCATGTGCTAGGAGGCCTTGGATAATCATTTATTTTCTTTGGATAAGAGAAATCTTAACTGCAATAGAATTGAGTAATCCTCCTCCCCCCTAAACCTTTTATTGTAGTATACTGCTGTAGTATTCAGTGGGGGCTACCCTGGGTCAAGTGACCTAACAATTGCAGAACAATGTTTTACTCATTGAAAATTGTTTTTAGATTGGTAAGAGAGCTCCTACTTTATCTACTCTGCAATCTCTGGACGTTAGCAGGAATGGGAGATGGCATAGGGGAGAAACACAGTGCTTGGCCCTGTTTTCTTGGCTTAATAGCAAACTGCCAATAGAAAATAGAGTGTGCAGAGTTACCTAGACCAGGGGTCTGCAACCTTTAAGACCAAAAGAGCCACTTGGACTCGTTTCCGAAGGAAAAAAAAATCTGGGAGCCGCAAAACCATTGTGACATTTAAAACAAATATAACACTGCATTTTATTTTTAAAAATCCGATTTAAATTTAAAAAAATGCGATTTAAATTTTAAAAAATCCAATTTAAATTTTAAAAAAATCATTCATTTTTATCCACCCTGGGGACCACTACCAGGTCACAGCCTGATCCAAGGTGGGTTGCAACAGCATACAAATATTTGATTTTTTTAAAAAATGAGTCCTCAACTGCACACTTGTGTTAAAAGTTTGTCCCATGTCATAGTGAAGACGGCTGGCTTTTACAATAATCTTAGTGTCTTTTACCCTTAATATTCCAGACCAGAGGCTATGTTCACCTCTTCCAACCTCCTCTCTTGCTAAATAAAGCACAGAATTGCACCAGAGAAGCCTGTGATGTTTGTGCTGACTTGCATACAGGTGGCTGTAGTAGTTCTTGGTGTTCAAACCGTTTTAGGGGAGTTCCCTGCCCCCTTAATGACAATGGCGATAGATTTTGCACATGAACACAGATCCAAGTTAGGACTCCTCTCTTCCACGCCAACAGGTGCTTTGTCAAGGCTCCCCTAACACACACTCAGGACAGAGGAAAAACTGCAAAACGTCCCGGCCTTGCTCCGGGGCGGAGAGAGAAGCGCGCCCGCGAGAGCGCGGTCTGAGGCTGCGAGCGGAACCAGGAGCGAAGGAGGCAGCGGCAGGGAAACAGGCGCCGCTTCCTCGACCATTTTTAAAAAGAGGGCTTTCCCCCCTCGCCACCACCCGCCGCCCCTGGCCCAGCCCGCAGCTGCCTACCTCGTCGTCGCCTCGACGCAGCAGCCAGCAGCCTTCCGAGAGGAACCGCGGCCAGCCCTCCCCCGCGGTCCCACGACCCAGCCGAGGAGTCCTGGCCTCCAGTGCCCGTGCGGGGACGCGTCTGAAGGCCCCCTTCCTGCCCCCATCCCGTCCTGCCTCCCAGCTGCCTCTGGATGCCGCGGGGTCCCACATACCTGCCGACCCCGGAGCTCCCCTGTCCGCCCCAAGGCCGCCTCCCACGCTAGGAAGACTCCCGGAGCTGGGCAGGGTTGGTCCCGCCAGGCAGGCTCGGGGGGCGGCCTCTCCCATAGGCGCCTGCTTCGGAGGCGGAGGCGGGGTCTTCAAAGTTCCCCCTCCCGCTCGCCCAGCTCCATCTCTTCCCGAAGGAGCGTGCGCGCCTCAGGCGCGCTCCCCGCCAGAGCCCTCGGCTGAGCTGCGCCACCTCTACTGCGTCCCCACCGCCTCCGAGCCCCGCTGCCCCGCTGTTCAAGGCCAGGTGATCCTGGGTACGCCCCTGAGCAGCGCCCTCAGCCTCCGGAGGGCGGGCCACCGGCCAGCTGGAGGGCGGTCGCTGCCAGCTGGAGAAGTGGGCGGGTGTATCCGCCCCGAAGCCCCGGAGCCGCGGCAGCCGTGTAAAAGAGCCGCATGCGGCTCCGGAGCCGCAGGTTGCTGACCCCCGACCTAGACCTATGGCATGGCATGGGATGTGTTGCAGATTAAAATAGATGGATGCCTCACTGCCCACCATCTCTTAATAGTTGGCATTATTCTTGTTCAGTCCAGACCATTAGGTGGTAATATGGGAGATACTTGAAACTTCTCAAACCTTTTAACCAATGTACCAGAGACTTTTCATATTTAGTTAAATATTCCCATGTGTACTTTACTACTAGTTAACTCAGGGATAGGGACTCCCCTCCCCATTGGTCACACTGCTTAGGGCTGATGGGAGCTAAAGTCCAACATCTAGAGGTCCCCAGATTCTCCTCCTCTGATATAGACATTGATGAACCTATGGAGTCAACTTGAACCTCCAATGGTCACTTGCATGGTGACTTTAGTCTTCAGCGGTCACAATTTCACAAACGTTAATTAGGAATTATTACTTTAACACAGGTTTTGAAACAGTCCTGGTCTCTACAGTACTTGCTCTATTCTCTGAATAACTCACATTTTGAAAAGTACCTAAATCCTTTATGGAAGGAAACAAATGCAGAATGCAGAAGCTAAAATGCATAACTAAAGGATTTGCTTTGGGGTAGGATTTTCAATATCAGGAAATGTTACCGTATAGACCACCAGAAAGCTCTGCTAAAAGTGTCCTTTAAAACATACATGGCTTAAGAAAATTTAAAATTGGGAGTGGTAAGCTCTTGCATGCATTAAGAGCATTTGGCGTCACAGATTTCTGGATAGCACACAAATCTGCGTTCCTAGTTTCAGAATAATCATGAGCATGCACTGCATTAGTTGTGACTGCCCTGAAATCAAAGCATTAGTTTTGACCTGCTCATTAATTATAAATGCAGGCCGTGCCACATATTGTTTATTGACCTCCTCAGAATCAATGTAACGTAGATCATACTAATTCAAGGAATCCAGACTGATGCAGCATGTGTGCCCATTGTCTTACCAAGGTGGAGGGTTGCTACGTGTATTATTTTCTTTTGTGAAATGCTTGCCTGTTCTTATTACTGTAAAATATTGCTTTTGTCTTTTTCTTTAGAAGCCCTCTCCCCAGGGCTATGAGATCTAAGAAGATACTTGATGCGAGGGAGGTAAGTGTGGGTTTTATTTTCCCTCAGAGCAATGCTCATTTAGAATTCACAGGAAGAACTCAAGGAGATATTTGCAACTTTCCCCCATCACACAAAGTTAATTTAATTTACTAGTAGTTTGATTTTCATGGCAAGGTACTGAGACACCTGGCATGGTTCTTTCTGTGATTTAAATTGTATCCACTGGTTCACATGCTATTATCTGCTTTGCTAGTCGTCTTGGTTCACCTACCATATCATGCAACAAAGGGCAATACCTTCCATGCCTTAAAAAATACCCAGGAATAATTAACCTCCCAAGTAGTCCTGTATGCTTGTCAGAGAAGAGTCGTTAAACAAATGCAGAAACAAAGGAGCCCTATAATTAAACTTCACTGAAGGACATTCCTGATATTTTTTTGAGCTTCTCTGGGTGCTTTTTGTCTGTTGCTTTCAATGCTTTCAGGTTTAGGCAGAACTGAACTGAACATTCACATTGCCTTCCAAGCTGTCCCCATTGTCAGGGCTTCGCCAAATATATATATATATATATATATATATATATATATATATATATATATATATATAATCTGTGTGAGCTGTATTCAACCCACTCAACCTTTCTCTCTGTTCCATGCAGCCAACATATGGTGTGACACTTCATCATAACCGCAAGGCTTGTTGTTCCAGGGCAAAAGTTGGGGAAACTTGTTTAGGGAATAATACAATGTTATTATGGGTTGGATATTATAGCCCTAAAGTCGGACTGTGATTGTTCATACTGATAGATTACACTATTCCATTGGATTTCTCCCTGATCTGGATATTATTATTATTATTTGTTAGATTTGTATACCATTCTTCTTTCGAATGTCACAAAATACATAGTCAAAACAAAATTTAAAAATAAAATTCCTTCCAGTAGCACCTTAGAGACCAACTAAGTTTGTTCTTGCTATGAGCTTTCGTGTGCCTGGGAAGAGTCCCTAGTGGCATATAGAGAGATCTAGTTATTGCCTGTGGGCTGGAGGTTCCATACCCCTGAATTGAGGAAACCTCATGGGTTTTGACTGTGACATTTACAGAGAGCTGATAAAACAGACATATTAACTAAATACAGGTGTAGGTGACTGTATTACATTTAAGCTACTGTTTTATTTATCCACCAACACAGCTTTTGGAGGGGGGGGTTGCATGAATATTTGCTTATTTTCCTGTATGGTGCTTCCTAGCACACAAAGATGTGTTCATATAAGGGAAGGCAGAGGCATCTCTTTTTAGTATAACACTTCTTGCACACCAAGTCAGCAAAAAAAAAAACACCTCCTTGGCTGTTTTTCATAAGTGTTCTAAAAGGGGATGTTTTACTAAAAATACACATCATCATTGCCCTTGGCATGCATGCTTCTCTGTATGAGATAGAAAGTAAGCCATGCATGAGTGAAGCTTTTGGGAAAGAAGGGCAGTATTAGTACATCACTTTTCATGAAATTGAGGTCGAGGCTATGTTTGAGAGGAATAAGGTAATTTGTACTGGGACAATCATGTATATTTCTCAGGATGAGGTTTGCATAATTGATTCGTGTTGAGAAAATAGACATAATCACAATTGCCTAACCAATTCTTGTTGGTAGTTGTATGGAGAGCAGTAACAACAATGTCTATAGAGAATTACCAAATCATCTGACTAAGAGGGGGGTGGCATGACAGAGATGTTTAAGATTATTCATGGTGTGGATAGAAAGGAGCTTCTCCCTCCACTCTCATAATACTAGAACCTTGGCCCAATCAATGAACCCAAATGTTGGAAGATTCAGGACAGACCAGAGAGAGTATGCTTTTCACACAGTGCTTAGTCCATCTATGGAATTCACTCACACAGAAGTGTAATGATGACTGCCAATATAATTCATGGAGTCTAAGGCTATCAGTGACTACCAATGATTGTCAGAGGCAGTATGTATACCAGCTGCTGGGAATCGCAAGAAGGGAGAATACCGTTGTTGTTGTTTTTGCAGGTCCTGCTTATAGGCTTCCCCTAGGCATCCAATTGTCTTCTTATGTTCTTATGCTCAGAATTGGATTTGGATTTTTATTTGCAGAAAGAAAGAGGTGACTGAGAAGGAGGCATGGTTCTGGAAATTTGGGAGCAGGGGTCTTTTATTTAAAAAAGAATGGAGAAGTGAAGGGTTGCAGTTTTCTGTTTGATACTGTTGTGGGCATATTTTGATCAGCGAAACACTTATGCCAGGATGCAAGACACTGAGGATATAGAGAACAATCAAAATTGTACAGGAGACTCTGATAGATATATCATCTTTCCCTCTGGGCCATTGGAGAGATAAATCTGAAATTTATTCATACTCAAAGCAGTTCTGTAAGGAAATAAATGGGTATGAAAAGAAATAACCTTAACAACAACAACAACAACAACAACAACAACGTCAGTAAAGACAGAAATTAAGGAAATAACAAATTGCACATTTTATTCATTTATATTGAAGGCCAGTCTTTAAAGGAATACCTAGCAAGACCATTAACAATGCAGAGCCCTCATTCTGTGATTTTATAGACCCCCAAATCATTGCAGCCACTTTTGCTCCATACAGACAGCCTTTAATTTCCAGGCATTCAGAGTGTACTGCTTGCACATTTTCAAGTGTTTATATGTTTGGAAACCGCATTGTATTCTAAATTTACACATGTATGGAATCTAGGTGTGCTTGTTGTTGTGATTTTATAAATATGGGGGGGTTGTGGGAGAAGTTGCTGTTATAGATCAAAAATAACTAGCACACCTGGGGTCTATACACATGTGAACAATTGGGAGATTGGCACTAACATTGTGATGTATCCTTAAAAATGCACATATAAAAAATATATAAAATCCAACTCATAAGTTTTCCTTAGTGGTAAAATGTTCAATGCTAATGCATAGCCTCTCCAATGAACTATTTTAGTGACGATATTATATATTATATACTGTGATAAGTGATAAAATAATATATGAAAAAATCATACATGCAACCATTACTGCGTCTCACTTTTTTTCATTCAGAAGCTGGACACAAAATCCGCCCCCCCCCTGCCCTCACAAAAAAAATGTTTTGTGAGGGAGGAGGATAAAAACTACAGTTTTGGTGGTCTAAAACACAGGGATAACATCACTTGAAGAAAACATGGATTGGGAAGGTTGTGGGACTTCCAAATCCTAATTAAGGCTGATACAACTAGATAAATGGAACATCCTGTATACCAAACAGAAGAACTTGTGGTGCAAACGCTTCCTTTCCTGTCCCAGGGATAGCCTTATTACATGTTGTCCCTGTTGCAAAGATAGAAAATAGTAACTCTGTAGAAACAACAAAATTAATGTATCATTATTGTTTCCATTTACAAGTTCCTTCATATATATTTTTCTTAAGACCGTAATTTGAGCACTTAAATCTTTGGCTACTTTCCTTTAGAGAAATCCCTGGACATAACACTGAAAATGTAATCCTAAGCATTTGTATTGCAGCCAAGAAAACAGGTCATTTCACTTAAGTCTAAAAATTCATCCTTTAGTCTCCCGGTGCGCATGGATTTTGCAGCACATTAGTTAAAGTCACATATTTTTTCAGAGACAAAAATAACAGCTTGTTCTTAAACCACAGCACATTATGGGTTCATTTAAACAGCAAGAAATATGTGGTTTGATTCATACACAGTTGTTTTTTGCAGCTTTTCCAGCATAAAACACTTGAGCATGCATCTGCTAGCAAACATTTTGATCTGTTGTAAGAGACAATCAATGAAATGAGTGTCAGAACATTGTTTCCATATTGCTCCCTAGATTACCATACCCACTGGCCAAATATTACAGCCCAAGAGCGGGTGTAAAAAAATAAAAATAAAAATGTATGTCACAAGGTGCAGAAAGTTTGGCTCTCTAATCATCTTGCAAAAGTTGTCACATTTCCAAACTGGCTGCTTTTATGAGCAACTACTGTATTGAGGTATTTAGTGCGTGGCAGCCCCACCTCCCAAAAACAACACCTTTCTTGGGGCAATAATTACATCATTAGGTACATGAATGAAACAAGTTGTATCTGTTGGGGAATTGTGCCCACGATTTCACACTCTGCCTGAGCTGTTGCCCCTTTCTTACCCCTCAGGAATGGGATAACTGAAACCAGTGTCTTTAAAAAAATGTTTATGGGTACTCTCATTTTCCTACTCACATTGAAATACCGCCCCAAACTTAGATTCAGAAAATGTGTATGGGTATGCATACCCCTGCATTCCCCCCAGAAAGAAAGCACTGACTGAAACCATTAAGTTGGTAGCACTTGTTGGAAATCATTTTTTCCTGCGTTGTAAAATATCCACTTCAGGATCCCACCACTTCATCTTGCAGCACTGAATTGCAACATCTCTGTGATTGGGTATGAACTATGTGGAATTATGTCTTCACCTTATTGGTCTCTTCTGAGAATGGTGCAGGAACATTCCTATCTCAGAGGCTCTAATGGGCCAGAATGAGCAGGGGATCAGGTACAGCATTTTGTTGATACTGGTACCCTGACAACCTGGTAAACACTTTTCTGAGTTGCTGTTCCACTTTTCCAGTACTGGATTTCATAGGACTGGCCTGTAAGCCAGCCTAACAGTAAATTGCATTGTCTTACAATCTGCTTTCCAGTATCATCACTGCTTCATGAATCTTCAGGACTCATTTCTTTTTCACCCCCAATCATAAGAGATCCAGCTGTCCCTGGAATTTTTCCATTGGAATTGAGTCAGATCCTTGCCATTGTCAATATGCACTTTTGTGAAGGTTTGGAAGAGATTCCTTAAGTGGAATTGGAGGTTTCTAATTTGTATTTTTATATGGCTCATTGTTATGCTAATGAAATCACAATGAAACAGCACCAGATGCAGTTTTACTGCCATGTACATGGTTCCTATTTCAAGAATATCCCATTGTGCTGAGTGGCTAATTGACTTACAATATGACTGATGAGTGCAGTATGCTTTAGACTCATTTCCAGCAGTTTCAGCTGTTATCATACCATATTTATAGATATTCTGGAAATATATAGAAAGAAATGCCTGCTGAATTATTCGTAGTCTCCTGTCTATTGTGGTACAGTGGTGCCCTGCTAGACGAAAATAATTCGTCCTGCGAAAATTTTCGCTTAGCGGGTTTTTCATCTAGCGAAGCGGCAATGACAGCCGCGCTTTCGCTAAACAAACAAACAAAAAAAAAGACGAACATTTTTCGTCTTGCGAAGCAGCCCCATTGACTTTTTTGTCTTGCAGGGCAGCTTCCACTAGACGAATGCCGTTCGTCTAGCGAGTTTTTCGTCTAGTGAGGCATTCGTCTAGCGGGGCAACACTGTAGAGTCAATAGAGAGCATAGGAACATCGGAGGTTGCCTTATAGCAAATCAGACCATTGGTCCATCAAGCTCAGTATTGTCTAGTCTGACTGTCAGCAGCTCTCTGGCATTTCAGACAGGAGGCATTCCCAATCCTACATTGAGATGCTGGGAATTAAACATAGAACCATAGACTTGGACACTGATGGTCATCTAGTCCAACCCCCAGAAATCTCAAGTATACAGAACTGGTGGCCATCCAATTTCAACTTAGAAAACCCACCAATGAAAAGAGTCCACCACCTTCTGAGAGATTCTGTTCCACAGTTGAACAGCTGTTACCATCAGAAACTTTCCTAAATCAGTATGAGGAATGAGTGTTGTGCAAAGGGTGGGGGGAAAGCACCCTTGGTCTCACACATATTTCCACATTGAGTTGATCACTGTTTCTTTGAAAGGGAAAAATCAGTGAGTAAGAGGAAGCAAGTGAGCATGACCCTCATACTGTCTTTTATATGGGGGGGGGGGAATTCCATACAGTCCCTTTGATTACTCCCTAATAAATCATTGCTTATTCACATACCTTTTCCTGCAAGTATGTTAAAACTACAGCAAATGACTGATCTTGCAAGACAAACAATGTGCCATCCATTTTAGAAACTATTATCCTTTGCTGTTGACAAAGAGAGCCTTTTGTGCCTGGCTCTTGGAAACCAAGCTACATTGATATGCAATTCATAGAAGTTCAATTATGCCTCTGATGAAAACAATTACAGCTGGAATTTAAAAGTACAGATTAAAAGGTTTGAATACTTGGCAAAAGTGATTTTAAGAAATATTAAAAGTAAATGGCTTTTTAATTCTATGAATTCATCAATTTGTAAGTTAATGAAATTAATGAAGCAAGAAATGAAATGGAAATTCTAGAAGTTTGCAGGCCTGTACTTAGTTTTCTGTCTATGCAAAGTCCTAGAATAGGCATTTACCACCACTAAGAGCTAAAGGTAATGAATAGCTTCATTTGAACACTAATTCAATTATACGACTCTCTTCCCTCCCCTTTCCCATCCACCAAATAATTTACAAATGTCTGAAGTCGATGATGGATGGACTTTCTTTTCTGACCAGCAGAAATCTGGGAACAAATACCATGGCCCCGATCCAGCAAAAATTAGTCCCACTGAAGTCCTGCTGAAAGCAATGGAGAAAAGGGAGTTTAAACTAACTTATATTCTAGTGGTTTTAGTAGGAATTCAGTCAGTTAAGTTTAGCACAACGGTAAAGGATTGGCACAACGGTAAATATAAAGGCTGTAATACATAGGCTGAAACTACAGAACTATTGCTAAGGTTTCTGTACGGGTCCACACATTCCCTCCTTACTCTGAATAACAATATTAGCTAAGTTTTGTGCTTTTTTCTTCATATTGCAATGACTATACTGAGAGGTGACACTTTCTACATTATGGAGTGTGAACAGCAACACAATATCCAGAGAAAAGATTTCTTGCCGCATTTTTATTAGGAAGTGGGGAGTGATGAAGAGAGGTCCAAAGGCATTTGCTATAATTTCTTATTCTTTTCAACTTAGTTGCCAAAGGGCAATTTCAAGAAAGAACAAGAAATAAACTACAAACAGAACTTCAGATTCATATAACCTTGAAGTTGGGGCTTTATTTTTACTTAATTTTGTTCTGATACACAATTTAACCATTTTGTGAATCTAGCCATCTTCCACGACTCACAACCACTCCATACATTACAATATCCTCCACAGATATTTACTTATCTACTAGGTGCTTATAATGTGGGTAAAACTGTCATGCTGCACTTAGAAAATTAGAAGCTATGCATACTTCCACATGTAAATCTAAAGGATTAATTCCAACTGAAGGCAGCAATATTGACTAGGGGCAGTATCCAACCAAGGTGTTCTGTTACAGCAAGGAATTCCATTTGTGCAGTAGAACTTCCTCTCTCTTTCCCCTTCCTGCATCCTCCTCAAATCTGCTCTGGAGGGTTAGGGGAACCCCCAGAAAAGATTTAGAGGTAGTAGCATCAATATCTAATTATATAAGCCTCAAAGCATTAAATGTAATTTAAGCTGCATGTTGCATTCATATGTGAAACAAGTGTACCTGAGCAGCAGATGTTCTTCATAGGAATGCATGAGGCTGCCTTATACCTTGTAAGACCATTGGCTTGACTAGCCCAGTACTGGCTTTCCAGAGTATCTGACCGACTAGGGTTTTGCTGGCAAAACCTAATGAACTGAGGCCAAGGTAGAATTCTCAAAAGGAATAATGAGCTGGAATAACAAAGCAAAGCAAAACCTTCTCGGTTCACCTGACCAGGCATGAGTGTGGTCAAGCCTTCAGACTCAGATGCCAATGGAATTAGGGACATCCTGAGGAAAAGCGGGGCATCCCAGGATTAAATTTGAAACTGGGATGGCTTCTGTAAATCTGGGACTGTCCGTGGAAAATCAAGACACTTGGAGGGCCCGAGATGCTCCTTCCTCTGTTCTAGAAACATAGGTAAATGGTGAGTGTACACACACACACACACACACAATGTAAAACATTGATCTTCAGTTAATGGGTTTCTACAAATAGTTCACACTAGGTGTAACTAATGTACCAGTTACAACAATAGTTTTAAAGGAGAGGGGTAGAATTAAAAAAAAAAATGATAGTGGCAAATAACAGTGGTCCCTGTGTTGTAAGTTGTGGCCAAACATGGCCCTGAAAAGTTTGAAGACGGCTGAGTAATAGAATTAAACTTTATATGAGGGGAAAACTTTTCAAGTTTGCAGTGGGATAACTGTACATAGGCCTATGTATGATGCAGCCAGCAGTACTTCCCATTTTTTTATTGCTGTACCTAGATCCTGGCCCTGACGAGATTAGATTAGATTTCTAAAACTGGATAAAATTGCTACTTTGCCCAAAACAAAACACTATTCTAGTTGCAAAGAATTTTTTTTTCTGTGATGATCTTTCAGATTTTCACACTATAGGAATGTGTTCATCTTTGATGCCTTTGACTGTGTTCAGTTTGATGCAGTCTTCATCCATTTCAAATAATTACAAATACTGTAATATCTCTTTGTGATATTTTCTTTTCTAGAATTTAAACATTGAAGTCATACATAGTGTCTGACTAGTGCATGACCTAATCTGTGTCTTGCATCTCTGGTTCTTGTGTTATTGTTGTTGCTATTATAACTGCATCTCTCTCTATAGCTTCTCATTGCTATGCCGCCTTATCTTGGCGGCAGCAAAGTAATCTCTTTTTTAATCATATAATTAATCTACAAGAAAATGTTGTTCTGCATCATCAAAAACTAATAAATATGTATTATAAAAGGGTGTGAGCCATGATGTTAAAGTAAATGGAACCTGCACACAATAACTTGATTAATCATTTTTCTCTCTTTGGTGAATTTTAAAATCGAGTTACTTTTGCAAGAATTTAACCTTGATAGAGAAAATTCTTCTGTGATATTAATAATAATAATAATAATAATAATAATAATAATAATAATAATTTATTTGTACCCCGCCCATCTGGCTGGGTCTCCCCAGCCACTCAGGGCGGCTTCCACCAAACATTAAAATACATTTAAAATATCACAGTTTAAAAACTTCCCTAAACAGGGCTGCCTTCAGGTGTTTTCTGAATGTCAGGTAGTTGTTTATTCCCTTGATTTCTGATGTGAGGGCGTTCCATAGGGCGGGCGCCACTACCGAGAAGGCCCTCTGCCTGGTTCCCTGTAGTTTTGCTTCTCGCAGTGAGGGAACCGACAGAAGGCCCTCGGCGCTGGATCTCAGTGTCCGGGCTGAATGATGAGGGTGGAGACGCTCCTTCAGGTATACAGGACCGAGGCCGTTTAGGGCTTTAAAGGTCAGCACCAACACTTTGAATTGTGCTCGGAAACGTACTGGGAGCCAATGTAGATCTCTCAGGATAAATGTATTCTATGAGGTTGGATCAAGGGTTTCATAGGGTTGTGGTGGGATACTCTGGAACTGGGTAAAGGCTTGTGCGACGAACCTCCACTTCCCACTCTGCCCTTGTTACTAAGTGAATTTCTAATCAGGTGTTCTGGGTCAAATTTCAATCCACCCCACCTGTCCCTCTGAGGTCCATCTGTTATGTCAATCCCCTTTCATTTATAATCTGGGGGTCCCTTAGTAACGGGAGTTTTCCTGTCCAGCGGCCGTGGCCGGTTATATCCTCTGCTCTGGGCTTCAGGGGTTAAACTCTTCTTTGCCTACAGTTCGGGGTCTCTCTTTCATTAGATCCCTCACTATATCAGTTAGCTAAGCCCTCTTAGCAACTCTGTGGCAATACCAGGGTTTCTGCCCGCTAGCCCCTCCTGAGGGAACTCCAAGACACAAACTATCACCCTGCAGGTCAGTTTTGTCCTTTCCCTGAGTTCACCTCCTCATGAGCATATATAACTCGCTGGACCAAATGAATGACGATATTTTCTTAGCTCAACAATAAGAAGTCTTTATTTCTTTCAGAACATAACGGTTTCAGTAATGGTTTATAAGCTTAGTTTCATAACAGTGTAAACTCTTTCTTTCAGCATCATATACACATCTTCAACGTATCCTAACCTAACCTACCCTAACCTACCCACCACTATCCTGGCCCCACGCCCTCCTTCTTCCAGTCACCACTCCTCCTTCTTCCAGTCACCACTCCTCCTCACTAACAGCTGCTCCCTCCTTTTAAAGAGCGGAATGTCCCGCCTCCCATGAGATACCTGCCACTCAAACTGGGGTGCCCATTAACTCATAAAAACCGTGGGTTTCTGAAAATCCCTTAACTTAGATCCATTTCGTTACAGCTTGCAACATGAAAACTATTACAACCGTAATCATAAGGAATAAATAGAACGTCAGAAAATACACAACCAAACTGAACAATTTCAACATGAATCATAATAAGATTTAAAATAAAGATACAAAAAATAATATAAATAACACCAACAACAACCCCCCCAACCAAAAACACTAAATAATAAGTATCTTATTAGTACTCAGGGAATGAGCAGTCTATTTAATATTTTTAAAGTGATTTTTGTTGTGTTAATTAGGAACTTAAAAAGCCAAGATATAATGATACAGTACAGAAAATATTTTTCCAAATCTTAATTCAAAGATATTTTTAGACTGTAATTATTACCACTACCAGCTTTTTTTTTTACACGCACTTGCATTTCTCAACCCCATACAAGTTTTCTTTAAGCATTGCAATTAGCTAAGCTTGAATATAAAACTAATTGTGCTGAACTGATAAAGAATTTCGTGTTTAACTTCCACTTGATTTTAAAAATAAAAATAAAAATGTTTTAAAACAATTTATGGAGTTTTCAAGAAAATATTACATCATTCCAAGTAATTTGATATATGTATAGCATACATTTCATGCTTTATTCCCTCATATAAAATTATTTTTTTTAAATGTGCAGGTAATATTAGACAGCTGAAGTCAACTCATTTTCACGTTAACCAAAAATGACTCTATAAATTGCTGAAACCAAACAAACTTTTTCCGGTTTGTTGTGAGAGCAATAGGAAAGTTGATTGCCACGATGACAGGGAAATATGGAGATAAGACAGAAATTTGAGTGGAAGTGGGTTAGATTTATTTAATGAAAGATATTCAGTGAGGTGAAGCTAGTGTAGGAAGTGGTGAAGACAGTGCAGGAAACTTAAAAATATTTAACTGTGGTGAGCCAACCCTGCCAAGGGAGGGGGTGGTATTATTTTTCTGTCCCTCCCCTTAAACCCCACCTTCTTAGATGACTAGGATGGCCTCCCTGATGCACTTTTCCCACAGTCCCACAACACTGGGCAGGCTGATACAAGTTGACCTCAAGAGTGCACCCTGTCTTGCTGTTGAGTCTCTCAGTCCTGAAGGCAAATCTTGATATTATTTGGCACTTTTAAGGTAGAAGGGGTAAATTACTTCACACTACCTCCTAAATATGACCAAATTAATTTAACAGCTCCCACTCACCAATCTATATTTATCAAAATAGAGGACTTAAAACAAAACACGGACTAGGCAGAACACACTCAGTTTGTCAGCTGAGCCAACATGATAACGGGCCAGAAACTCCTACTCATCCCCAAATGATGCGAAGCAGAGGAGCTTTTTACTCAAAGAGCTTGCACCTGTTAACAGCTATCCTGTTTGAATCTGAATATAGATAGATACAAAAAGATACAAGCTCCCTAAGGAATATTAGTGGCAAAATCTTTTATCCGCTTCTAATCCTCTTTCTAGGAAGCTGCCCGAAACCTTTTTCACTAGTGAAGTGATGCTCAGAAATCTGAATCGCAACTTAACGTATTTTTTTGTCTAAAAGACGCCCCCATGTATAAGACGCCCCCTATTTTGGGGAACTCGGGTTTAAGAAAATGGCGCGAGACACTATCCGTGTATAAAACACCCCCCCCCTTAATTTTTGACATTATTTTTTAGGGATACACGGGAAAATATGGTAATTGTCTCTGTTCAGTAAGTGTCAACATTTAAGACTGCATTCCTATAGCCAGTTACCTGACTGGAAGTAAGCCCCAGTGAACTCAATAGAACTTAACTCTCAGTAGACACATATAGCACTTTTAGACTTCCATGGAAAAGTCATTCATATATTGTCTCCAGCTCCTTTAAAAATCAGTATGGAATCCAGCCTGAAATATTTCATGCAGTCTTATCAAGAAACATTTTTTTTCTTTCTTCACTGAATGTTCTGCCCACTTAGAAGACTCCGCACTCATCTTTATTTTTATTATTTTCTAAATTCAGTGACAATACTATAGTTAAGATGTATAACATGTGTAGCTTTAAGTCAGTCCTCAAGGAAGCCAGCATTCCCTTTCCAATTAAAATACAGCTCAGGAAGTGAGAGAGCATATTGAAGTGAATTTTAGTTCCATATAATGAAAGCTATAATAATCTTTGTTTCTGAAAAGGAAGCCACAGTGATTAAATATGTAATCATTATAACAGCATGATCTTAAACACTGAATAAAATACCAGCTGGACCCACCTCAGGTGCCTAATTCTTGTGGAGAACGAGAGCCCAGTGAACAATTTAATTTCAAAATTAATAGGTGGTTAGTAAGAAGCTAGGGACGAGACCATATAAAGCATTGTACGTCAACGAGAAGATAGGGGGGAGATGCCCCAAGTTTGAGTCCATAATCTACGTAATTTAGGTATGAATGGATTTGTTCACACATAACAAAGTGCAGATTACGGTATGCATAAGACAGTGGTATAATAGGAATATAAACAAAAAAAATGGGTAAGACAAGATTAGTTTGCTTAATTAGACCATTTTTTTAAACAAGTAAAGCATGTTCCAAAGTGATGGTATTATAACTCACATAAGTGACAGCAAAAACAGATGTAGTTTTTGTTTCATAATCACTTAATAGAAAGCAATCTTACAGTCATTCCCTTTTAAAAGGGCAGACAGCTTAGTAAAATATTTGGAAATATTTTGTTGTTATTCAATGATGTTTCATAAGGCAGTATAGAATCAGGACAACATGGGGAGGTCTTTGCAGACCCTAGGTATTCATCATCTCAGGCTGTATTTGGACCTGAAAGACCAAAGAAAAGTGTGGGTGCATAGAGAGGAAGTTTTAAGCAAGCATAATTTGTGGTGTTGCACAGCACCATAAATGATCATGGGGCACGTCTGTAAAGGCATCAACCTTTAGCCTCCTTCAGGGAGCTGGATGCAACATAAAATTGTTGGATGTTAATTCAAGGTTCATTACTGTTCCACAGGAATATCTCTTTAAGAGAATGAAAGAAGTAAATTGACCTAGTTTTCCAGCTGTGGGACAGTGCAGCAGGTGATGCTGAGTTTGTCTTGATTTGGGCGTGGCAGTAATCGGGTACGGTATATAAGGAGGTCTGCGTACCTTCCTCAGTGCCCTGGGTGGTGGGTCACCGTATGGGTCATGTTTCTGTAATGTAATGTTAGCTGATGTAATTTCTGTTATTTTTGCTTTTCATTAAAACCACTCCTAGTTTTACTCTACAGTCTCCTCAACCTTCTTGTTGTGCAGCTGCTCAGCTTAATATGCCAACATCTGGTTATGGGCCCAACCATTGAGTTGATGACTGTATAGTTTAGGAGTTGGAGAATAGCTTAAGAAAGGTTTTTTCTTTTTGCTGCTGCTGTTGCGGTCCTGTGCGTTTGAGAAGCAGAATGGTGGACCGGGTTTCTGAAGTTGAGAAGGCTTTGACGTTTCCACAACTTACTGATGAAAATTATAGTTTGTGGTCATTTCGGGTGGAGGCGCTCCTGACTTCACGAGATGTTTGGAAGTATGTAACTGAAAGCCCTCCTGACCCTATGACTGATGCCTGGTCGAAAGGAGATGCAAAAGCCAGAGCATTAATTAACTTGGCTGTGAGTGACCAGCAGGTAGTCTATATAAGAAACAAGAAAACTGCTAAGGAGATGTGGAACAGCCTTGCAGCAGTTCATGTCAGAAAGGAGTCAGCGTCTGCCTTAACATTCTTTAAGCAGCTGTACCAGACAAAGTTGCAGCCTGGTGGTGATTTGGCAGCACACTTGAGGCATCTGGAGGCGATACGTGGCGAATTAATTCAAAGAGACATGGTAATACCTGACATTCAATATGTGTTTATTATTCTCTGTTCGCTTAACAAAGACTTTGATGCTATAGCTAGCCAGATATCTGTCGTTCCACCAGCACAACTAACTGTGGAAGGGGTGACGGCAAGATTAATGGGCGAGCTGGACAGAAGGGAGGCTTGTGAGATAAGCACTCCTATTTCTGGAGATAATGAGGAACGCCGTAAGCAAGTTTGTGGAGATTCAGCTGCGTTTAAAGCTGGCAAGCGTTGCTGGGTTTGCAATAAGCAAAATGCTCCCAGGACTGTTTCAGGTCGTAATTCACAGGCAACGCCCCAGCAGTCAGCAGCGTATCGTAAAGATGGACACGAGCCCCAAGCCTTTCATGCTTGGACTACAGGTCATAAAAGAGTTAAAGGGGCCACGTGGAGCTCTTTTGTTGTCGACTCGGGAGCGACGACCCATCTCTGTAATGACCGGAGCCTGTTTATGTCTTTTGAAGAGGAGATTGGCAAGATACATTTAGCTAACTCTGACGTTATGCAGTCGTTTGGCAGAGGTACTGTGAAACTTGACTCTCTAAACATTACCATAGCAAATTGCACTTACTGCCCTTCAGTGGACAATTTATTATCAGTAAGTTGCTTTGCTCGACAAGGCATAACTGTGCGTTTCACTAAGAAAATATGTGAGTTTTTCAAAGGGAATGAACGTGTATTATATGCCCGGGAGTCTAGGGGTTTATATAGACTGTATTTCCAAAAGTATTCACAACCACCTGTAAATTGCAAGGTAATACAGCCAAAACAGGGGTTGAAAAATGTAAAACCACATTCTGGATGTATTCATGAAGCGCACAGACTTCTAGGACATTTGAACTTTACTGATGTGCTTAAGACAAAAGAGATTGTTGATGGACTAAATTTGAAGCCATGTAAATACTATATGCAATGTATATCCTGCTGTAAGAACAAGATAAAAGTTGCACGCAAGGGTAAATACTCAGACAGAAAAGTAACGGACGTTTTTGAGCGTTTGCATGCTGATTTGGTCGGGCCACTCCCTAATTCATTAGGATCTTCACAATACTGGCTCACTTTGATTGACCAATTTAGTAAATATGTTTGGATTTTTACAATTGCGGATAAATCCCAAGCATTTGAGAAGTACAAAGTTTTTTGCAACTGGGTAAAAACCCACTTTAACAAATCTATAAGAAACCTATTTTCTGATAGAGGAGGGGAATTTATTTCTGAGGATTTTGAGAATTTCCTGGAAGCGCAGGGGACTACTCATGAGTTATCCTGTCCCCGAAGTCCCTGGCAAAATGGGCTTGTTGAAGTAGTACAGCGTGATTTGCAGGCAGGTGTTAAAACTTACCTGCATGATGCTAATTTGCCTAAAGAATTTTGGGCTGAAGCACTCCATGCATATACTTATGTCAGAAATTGCTCTTATCATTCTGGTCTAAATGTCACTCCCTATGAAATGTTGTTTAAAAAGCGCCCTAATCTAAAATATCTACGAATTTGGGGTTCAGATGTAATTATGCACTATCCTGCTAAGCACAAACTGGATGAGTGAAGTGTTCAAGGAAAATTAATGGGCTACCAGCAGGGGGCGTACAGAGTTTATATACCAGCAACTGGCAAGTTTCATATAACCAGAAGCATGATACAAACTGTAAAATGGAATAGAGTTGCTGTTTTTCAAGATGATGATGGTAGAGATGATACTGAGGTGGAAGAAGCAGATGAAGAAATAGAACCTGCAGCAGGGGATAGTGGTGAACCTGAAGATGTAAAGCCTATTGGGTCTAGTGATTTATTTGAAAATTTAAAGTCACAGACACCTGAAGAAAGGTTAAGTTCTTTTGAATTTCCTGATAGTAAGAAAAGTCCACAGGAGTTTTCTCAGTCTGACAATAATAATTTAAAGTCAGAAGCTAGAAGCCCAATTAGTTCCACAGATTCTGAAGGGTCTAGCTCTTCTTCAGGACTGAGACGATCCCATAGAAAGAGACAGGAGCCAAAACGGTTTTCAAAAGAACAGTTTAACACTGTGTATGCCAATAAGGCAACCTTTGAGCCTAAAAGCTACAATGATGTTCAGAAGTTACCTAAGCATGAAGCTGTAAATTGGTACAAAGCTATGGATTCTGAGATAGCTTCTTTAAAAGAGCATAACACTTGGTCTCTTGTACCACAAACCCCAGAGATGAGAGTCATTGATTCTAAATGGGTTTATAAAGTGAAAATGAATGACAAGAATGAAGTTGTAAGGTACAAGGCTAGATTAGTAGCCAGAGGTTTTCAACAAGTTCCAGGTGAAGATTATGATTTGTGTTATTCACCAAGTGTAAAGTATGAAACTGTTAAGCTTTTGTTGAAAGATGCATCCCAACGTAGACATTCTGTTTATCATTTAGATATAAAAACTGCCTATTTGTTTGCAGATTTAAAGGAACAGATTTTTATGCGTGTTCCTGATGGTGTATTAGCCTACTACCCAATGCTTCGCTGCTCTCAAAAGAGTGGTGATGTACCTTAAACATACCAGACATTATAGGTTGGAGATTACACCATCTATTGAAAAAGGTTTAGAAATATATTGTGATGCATCTCATGCAGTAGAACAAAACAGTTACAGAGGTGTATCTGGTATAATTATGTGTTATAATGGATGCCCTCTTGAATGGAAGTCACAGAACCAAACAATTGTTTGTCTCTCCACAACAGAGAGTGAGTTGTGCGCATGCACTCAGGCCATTCGTGATGTAGAATGGTATCTACAAATATTTGCAGATTTGCAAATGCAAGTCACACTCCCAGTAAAAGTTTTCCTTGATTCCCAGAGTGGACTTGCTATCCTGTGTTCAGAAACTAATACACAACGTACTAGAGTCTTAAGATTACGCTTACAGTTTGTAAAAGATTTGATTGCTGATAAAACAATTGAGTTTCAGTATGTTCCAGGTGACCATCAAATTGCGGACATTTTTACTAAGGCACTCCCGAAGGTCACGCATGAAAGACATGTACGAAATATATTGAATGTTTGTGTTTCACACTAATGAACCGCAGGGGATATGTTGGATGTTAATTCAAGGTTCATTACTGTTCCACAGGAATATCTCTTTAAGAGAATGAAAGAAGTAAATTGACCTAGTTTTCCAGCTGTGGGACAGTGCAGCAGGTGATGCTGAGTTTGTCTTGATTTGGGCGTGGCAGTAATCGGGTACGGTATATAAGGAGGTCTGCGTACCTTCCTCAGTGCCCTGGGTGGTGGGTCACCGTATGGGTCATGTTTCTGTAATGTAATGTTAGCTGATGTAATTTCTGTTATTTTTGCTTTTCATTAAAACCACTCCTAGTTTTACTCTACAGTCTCCTCAACCTTCTTGTTGTGCAGCTGCTCAGCTTAATATGCCAACAAAAATAGCTTTTTAACTGTAGTCTTACTGGCAGGTTTTTTGATCATTGGCATTTTCTGGTTTTTGAAAAGGAAATATATTAAGATGCTACATTCTTCAAACATAGGTGTTTCTGCATCTCAGACCAGTTTGTGTGTGTGTGTGTGTGTGTGTGTGTGTGTAAGAGAGAGAGAGAGAGAGAGAGAGAGAGAGAGAGAGAGAGAGCAGCAGCAGCAGCAGTGGTCGGCAGAGTGGCAGAGGAAGGGCAGCATTGCACAGCTGGCTTCCCAACACAGAACACGCAGCCCTTTGCTCTTTGCCTCTCAGTAAGCAGCAGCAGTATTCGGCCTTGGGAAGCCACATGGACAACACCACCCTTCTTGCACCACCCTGCATACAACTACTGTGTTGCAGGATGTGTTTGTGTTGGGGTGTGGAGTTGCATTCCCTTCATGCAGCTACAGTTGCGCTTCAAGACCCCCAACCCCCCCCCCCCCCAATGAAGATGCAGTGACACAGGATTTTAGTTTAAGTTATTGGGCAAAATTTAGGCCACAGCTTTATTGAATACAGAATGTGAGTGGTATTGGCTTAGGCATTGGAATCATCACAACTATATCAGACTCCCACCTGCACTGCGGGGAATCACCGTCAGAGGGAGCCCCGCTGATGCGAACTCACTCAATCTCACCCTCGGTGCCCCCATGGGGTCCTGGTATGGCCCTAGCCTCTACCGCAGGGTTTCGGACAAGACCCAGGCCAAACCCTGATTCCTTTAACAGGATACCCTTGAGCTTGGAGGGGCAGGTGATGGCTGCACCTCCCCTCTCCACACATTGCTGATCCAATGCCTAACCGCCAGACCTTACAAAGTTGTGACGATTGCTACACGGTAGGCGAAAACCAAATGGCTCTGCCAATCTGCCAGATGGAAAAATTCCTACCAGGCCCCTATTGCATTGCAAAACAGCCGACCAGCAACATCCATAGCAAGGCCAACACACCAGATAAAGGGGGTGGGTGGGTGGATCCTCTTCCACTGCGGGAAGGCAAAGAGGTCCAGCAAACATTGCGCAGGGATTAAATAATGTTTTGCGGCCACCCCCCAAGCCAAGCCATTGGCTATAGGGACCAAGTGACCACGAAACGACCAACCAGTGTGGTGCAGGGCATAGCCCTGCCCACACCAGGAGGTGGGAGATGCCTGGGGGCCCGAGCGCAACACATACCCTCCTTGAAGAGGATCCAATTTCCCATATTGGTTTTACATTCTATCCCTCTTGACAGGGCACTCTGGCACCTGTAGCTGTGTGAGGGGAAGAGGCGTCACTTAACCCTCATAACCCTTAACAAACTGCAGGTCCCACAGCTCTTTGTGGAAAGCCATGACTGTTAAAGTGGAATTATAGTGCTTTAAATCTGTGTATGTCCCCGTCCACCCCACTCTTCTCAGGCTAGAAGCAGCAGGGCTTGCTCTTCGCTGTTTGCTATTACCTCCCAGGAAGCACAACCCACTCAGACTGTGTCTACTAATAGTTATTTCATATTATTATATCCATTCCTCTTTTAATGGAATGGAACTGAACATTACACAATCTTTAGGGTGTTCAGGCTTTCTAATAACTTGCCCACTTCAACTGTGTGGGGGTTCAGCAATAACATCCTTCAACTGCCATTCTTTGGTCTCTGTCCTTCCCTGTCCAACAATCCGCTGAGGATAGGACAGATTGCTGTTGCCACAGGACTGAGCTGATTGCTTGAGGAGGGATTATGGCCCTAATTTCAAATGACCAAGAGCCATTTGAAATTAGGCTGAGGGCTGCATGTTCCCATCTCTGATCCAGACCAACAAAAAATAAGTTGTCCCTTAATGCTCTGGCAACACCATTTAACAGAATAATTCCACACACCACAGTAAAAGGAAGTGTGTAACAAACTAGAAGCATGAGTTCTTCTGTTTCTCACAGCGAAATAAATACCCAGTTGTCCAGTTGATATTATTTTTATCTGAAAGTTTTCTGTAGTAAATAGTTGTTGGGTTGTGGTAGTGGTGGGGTTTTTTTTTAGTAGCTTGGTTAAATTCTAAGCTTCATTGACCTATCTGATTCCTTCCATTTTTCAGAAATTATTTCTTCTGGGCACATTCTTTTCTAAACATGGTTTACTGCCTGCTCAGACACACACTCCATTGCTTCTAATCAATTCTGACTATCCTTGTATGATATTTGTATGGAGCGCTGTCAGCTAAAAAGTAGCTGAAGCAGAAGACCTATTTCTTCACAATGGAATGCTAGAAAACTCATCCCTTTGGCTCCCCAAATGCATTTGAAGGTAGACAAATACTGTACAATGGATTTTCAGTGATGCCTGCTACGGCATGCATACCTATCTGGTATATCAAAAGATTTTTAGCTGAAAGTCTTCACCAAACTGAGTGGTGTGTCTGCACGACATGCACACATTAATTCACTCACACTGTAAACTGTTTTTGCTTCAGGGTAAAAAAAAAAGGTCTTAGATTATGTTAGGTGAGTAAACATGTTTAGCTCTAGGTCAGGCACTGTAACAATAATAACATCAGTAAATTATTTCTAGCCCAGTCTCTGTCACGTATTCTAGCTAAGAAAGTTGTTGGCAAACATGACCCTTTCTTACGCTTCAAGAAACTGAACTCTGTTTGGCTAATCTGCATTGTGTTGTCACATGTTTCCCGTTTTCCTGAACAGCGAGTAATTTACAGGGTTGGTGCTGTTTGAATTTGGCATCCTAACCTTTGGATGGGAATAGAGGCGGACTGATAATTTCTACTATTGACCCACTTTGGAATCCTTCAGGGGAGGCAAAAGGGGGGTCAAATCTACTCACTATGTCCCCCATTTCCACACCTAGGCTATTCTTAATGGTTGCTATGGTGGTGGCTGCTGGTTGATAGACATCATTTGGTACTCTAAATTTTGTCTGTAAGTGACAGTACATTATCACATACCTTCAGTGCCAAGGCTATTCTGGGGATAGTGGGGGAGTAAGAACCACCACTTTCCACCAGGAATGCCTTTCTGAACAAGACTTGGTGCTATGTACAGGTAGCTGTCATCAGGACCGGTGCTAGGGTTTCTGGTGCCCTAGGCAGACCACCTTCTGGCACCCCCGCCCCCCGCCAAAACCTGCCTTAGCGGGAGATGGGGGGTGGTGGAGAGGCAAGCAGCAGTTTCTCCGCTGAACGGAGAAGCTACTGTTCGCCCGTCCCGCCGCCCGCCCCCCGCCAAAGCCTGCTTTAGCAGGAGCCGGGGGGTGGTGTAGGGAGCAAGCAGCACCTCTCCGCTACAGCAGAGAAGCTGCTGCTAGCCCATCCCGCCCCCCTGCCCAAGCCTGGCCAGCACCCCCTCCATTTTGGCGCCCTAGGCAATTGCCTAGTTCGCCTAAATGGACACGCCGGCCCTGGCTGTCAAGAATTCTGCTCAGTATTGATCCACAGCAGATTCCAACGTATAGTTAGCAGAGTAAAATAAATGTAGCATTTTGCAGGATTGCGGAGCTGTACTGCTACTGAAGGCAAATGAGCATAATGGTCACAAATCCATACATTCAGGATTGGCACTATCCATAAGAAATCCAATTGCAGCAGTCTTAACTTAAACTTACAATAACTTACAATAGGACTAACACCTTAACACTAAGCCTACTATGTACAGAACACATCACAAAGAAAGAGAGATAGAAACTGAAACTGCTTCTGGCCTGTTATTATAGTCTGCATGACTTTGAGTGAAAGAAGTAACAGAACCAGTTTAAACCAGCTGTTCAGCATCTCTCAAGGAAAAACCGAAACATCAGGTTCTTTCTGCCTGCATCTAGGCAGAACAGAAACTTGCTTGTCGGTAGAAACTTCCAGCTTGCAGTAGCTTTGTATCACACAGAGAAGCTTCCAGAACCCTCTTGAATCAATAGAATAGGAAAGATCCTTACACAGCTGATCAATACCTTCTGTACCAAGAAATGCAAACTCACAGTAACATCTACCATAGGGATATATATGGAAAGGGTGGGGTGTGTGCTGTTGACTGGGGAGACAAAGCAATCAGAACTAAAAGCAGGGCTTTTCTTCAGGGGGAACTCACAGGAACTCAGTTCCAGCACCTCTCAGGTGGGGGACATTGCCATTCTAAGAGAAGAAAGGAGGTGTTCATGGTGAGTTCTGGCACCTCTTCTTCTAGAAAAATAGCACTGACTAAAAGTAAGTTCAGAAATTTGGCCATATCCTCCAAAGCTTCCTGAAATGTAAGCCCCTCCCCATTTTTGCAACATGCATATATAGAGGCAAAATAGGAGAGGTACATTTCAGCTAAGCCCTAGAGGGGAGAGCAATAGAGACTTGTCATTTCAAAAATATTTATGTTCTCTCTGTGTAGTGATCCAGTGGAATAGTGACACTTTCTCCAAGATCTGAGGCATCTCATTTCAGATTCCTTGCTATTCCCTAATTATTGGCTGCCATCAGCCAGCCATTGTGGGCTATTAACTAGCATTCTGTCTCACAAAGGAATTGCAAGGCAGAAACCACAGTAGCATAGTTTGCCAGTAAAGTTTAAAACTCTGCTGCTATATTATCTCTTCTCCCTGAAGACATAACCCAAGATAAACAACACTACCTTCACTACTAGCCAGCCTAAGGATTTTATTTCTCCTGTTACTTTTATTTCTTCCTCTCTGTTTTGTTTTTTCTTTGCACATTTGCATGTGAAATGAGAAAACTTTGCATTAGCTTGGCGAACTAGCTCCTTGGGACATTTATACCTTGTACTTGGCACTGTGCTGTTGAAGTCTATAGACCATCTACATGATGAGCTATTCAATGCATGTCTACCAATTTTAAGATTGCTTCTTAACATCTGTTCAAAATTTGTTCATCCTGATGGCCCAGACATCCTTTGTGCTTGGCTGAACATGGTAACTTATGATTATCCCATTTATGCCAGTTAAAAATCTAAACAACCGCATCAGTGTGCACTCTGGTTTGTTTGCCTTTATGAAGATATTGAGTTTAACTTTTTGGTGCCTTTGGGGGTTTCTGTCTGTAATGCAAGAAACTCTTTTAGACAACAGCTACAGCATCATCACACGGGAAGCAAACAAGTGTTCTCCCAAGTCTGTCAACCTCCCCTCCAACTTTCTGTTATTACATTATTCTATCACTTCAAGTAAAATATCAACAACCTCAGATATGCTGATGATACTACCTTGATGGCAGAAAGTGAGGAGGAATTAAAGAACCTTTTAATGAGGGTGAAAGATGATCTGAAGCTCAACATCAAAAAAACTAAGATCATGGCCACTGGTCCCATCACCTCCTGGCAAATAGAAGGGGAAGATGTTGGGAAAGATGGAGGGCACAAGGAGAAGGGGACGACAGAGGATGAGATGGTTGGACAGTGTTCTCGAAGCGACTGGCATGAGTTTGGCCAAACTGCAAGAGGCAGTGAAGGATAGGCGTGCCTGGCGTGCTCTGGTCCATGGGGTCACGAAGAGTCGGCACGACTGAACAACAACAACAACATCACTTCAAGTTAATGCTGGTGCTACATGTAAAAAGGCACTTTATTGCTAGATTAGATTAGGGTGCCCATATGTACTACTTTCCAGAGGTCAGCTGAAGGGCTTTCCAGTCCAAATCCAGTTTAAAGATTAAGACCTATATAAAAAGGGAGAGGAGGTGCCTTGAAATTGCCCATCTGTACTCAGCATTCCCTGAGCAGGCACTCAGACCTCACTATGATCACAATCTTCCCCACTATGGTGAGAGACATATTGTATATCACTTTAAATTATAGTCACTGTTTCTAAATTTGCATCTGTACATATAAATTAACTTTTTTCCAGATCCAGATCCTCTTTTGTCTTGTCTTCTTCTTCTGTTCACCCTCTGCTAGGTGAACAGGGCCACTCTCAAAAGCATCAAATTGCCCATAAACTTCTTTTCTTGTTAATTCTACTTCCTGGAGATGGGACTCCCTGGTTTTTGACATTTGTGTGTGTGTGTGTGTGTGTGTGTGTGTGTGTGTGTGTTTCCCATTGATTAAAAGTGACAGTTTTCCATAAGAAATGATGGGCTTTTGCAAAGCTGTGATAGAACAATATAATGCTTCCATCTCTGTATAAAAGTTGGAAACAAAGATAAGAATTCATGCTTTTTCTAACTCAGGACTTATTCTGATTTAAAAAAAATGGAATAATGGCAAGAGGAGAGTAAGTACAGCAGAGGCTGTAGCATTTTAAGATGCATAGTTTATTTCACACCTATATACACTTGACTCTACATGGACAGGAAGAGAGTCCACAGCATTATATCTCCAGAGTGTCTCTCTTTGCTTCTCTCATAGCTTCAGCCAGCTTGAGTCCAGAGCAGCCAGCCATGCTCCCCTGTCTCTGGGTTGCAGCTTCTCTAGTCAGGGGCATAGGAAAGGGTGTGTGGCCCACCCTGGGTGTCATCCTTGAGGGAGGTGACAAAATGGCACTTACCATGGGGCCTGGCCTGCAGTGCTTCCGAGCCACACGTCTCTCCTGGGAGTGACACAGTGGCTTGGGCCCCCACACTGCCTGAAACGGCAGCATGGGACTTGCATCCACCAGGTGGACTCTGGGCACCATGGAGCCCCTGTGCGTGGATCGCCCTGCACCCGCCGCTCCAGGTGCTGAAGCAGCTAGCTACGCCCCTGTCTCTAGTCAGTCTTGGTTGTCCTCTCTTGTTCCACACCAACCCCCTGCTCCTTGCAAAATGACATTCTTCTCCTGTCATCTCACCACATGTGCATACACACACTCAACACCTTGGTAACCTGCCAATTTCCCTGTCTCTGTGCACTCCTCAGAGCGGGGGAAGGGGAAAGACAAGTTACTTTGCATGAGCTGCCCCAGTGATTCCTTGTCTGGTACAGTTCTGCAGCTTGCATTTCTACTTCCTATCCCAGATACTAGCTAGATTCTAATTTCTTGGATTGCAGGGGTTGAGGTCTTCATACCTTTTGTTGTTGTTGTTGTTGTTTAGTCTTTTAGTAGTGTCCAACTCTTTGTGACCCCATGGACCAGAGCACACCAGGCACTCCTGTCTTCCACTGCCTCCCACAGTTTGGTCAGACTCATGTTGGTATCTTTGAGAACACTGTCCAACCATCTTGTCCTCTGTCATCCCCTTCTGCTTGTGCCCTCAATCTTTCCCAACATCAGGGTCTTTTCTAGGGAGTCTTCTCTTCTCATGAGGTGGCCAAAGTATTGGAGCCTCAGCTTCAGGATTTGTCCTTCCAGTGAGCACTCAGGGCTGATTTCCTTAAGAATGGATAGATTTGATCTACTTGAGTCCATGGGACTTTCAAGAGTCTCCTCCAGCACCATAATTCAAAAGCATCAATTCTTTGGCGATCAGCCTTCCTTATGGTCCAGCTCTCACTTCCATACATCACTACTGGGAAAACCATAGCTTTAACTATACGGACCTTTGTCGGCAAGGTGATGTCTTTGCTTTTTAAGATGCTGTCTAGGTTTGTCATTGCTTTTCTCCCAAGAAGCAGGCGTCTTTTAATTTCATAACTGCTTTCACCATCTGCAGTGATCATGGAACCCAATAAAGTAAAATCTCTCACTGCCTCCATTTCTTCTTCTTTGGGAAGAATGGCCCATGATGAAATGGTTAAGTAACCCCCTTTTGCAGTGTCACTACTGCAATTGACTTCATTGCTGTTCCCTCTAGCCTGTGCCATGTGTAGTTTGAGCCATTGGATTATTAATCAATACCGCTTCAAAATGCTGCACTAGAAGTTATAACGTCCCTCTCCTTCTTCCAACACCTGGTCATTGTCGGTCAACAACTGGTTTACATTTCCAGAAAAAATACACCAGTATTTCTTCTAAATGTCAATTTCGTGTGGGTGCCTATCTGGACATTTCATGGCTTATATTGATTTATATATTTAAATTAAGAGTGATGTGTTTATGCTTATTATATTCAATTTTAATGTGAGATTATGGGTTTTTTCCTTATCTTTCATTCCCTTTTCTTTTATTCTTTCTTTCTCTATTAAATACGTTATAAAATCAATAATAATAAAAAATTTCATAAAATAATCATCAACCCAAAAAAAAACACCTCTGAGTTGATGTTGGGAGGAAGCCCCACCATCATTGCAGTTAATGCAATGCAATGCAATGCATTCCTTCCAAGGCGAACAGCAGCATCTGAAGAATGATTTTTCACCAGGATTGTAATTGTGGAGAAGTGGATTAAAGGTTTGTTCCCCACTTCCCCTTCCCACTTGATTTGCTCCCAGTGGCTGCTGTCTTCATTTTTTTTAAACAACACTGTGAACATTATATACTAATGCATATTTAATGCCATGTCCAGCTTGGATGTCAGTTTATAGCAAAGGTCTATCTAATCAAATGACCCCATTCATTCCCTGCCCGGTCAAAAGCCAGTGCAGAATTTACTAAACTGAACTAACTTGTGTGAAAATGCAAATTATGCAATGCATTTCTGAGCCTTCCAAAGTTGTAAACTGAAACGTTAAACTGGAAGGTTGGGTCTCTCTCTCTCTCTCTCTCTCTCTCTGTGTGTGTGTGTGTGTGTGTGAGAGAGAGAGAGAGAGAGAGAGACAGACAGACAGACAGACAGACAGATAGACAACACACACACACACACAGAGAGAGAGAGAGAGAGAGAGAGAGAGAGAGAGAGCTAGCCTGTCTGTCTCTATGCTTCAATCATACCCCTTCTTTATTTTTCAATAGCAGCAGTGCTTTATGACACAGTGATTCATGCCATCCTCACTACTGAGTTCAAGCTGCTTCACAGCAGTTTTCAGCAATGCAAAATGAAATATACCGGTAAGTGGTAATTTCAGACAGTAGGGAACGGTTCCTTCAGGATCTCAGGTAAGCAGGTGTGAGCCAGGCAGGCCTACATGATAAACTAAACATTTTGTCTGGGAGTAGTCTTAAGCCTTTGCTCTGAATCTTCAGACAGTTTGTGCCAAACAATTATATCTTAATTAAACACTGAAATGCTTCTTTCTTACCGGCAAACCCTTGCACAAACTCTCCCTGTACCCTATTAAGGTCTTTTCCTGGTGCCAGAGCAGCACTGCCAAAAGCTGCTTCTGCCTTGGCAAGGAGATGGGCGAGGTCTGGCTCCTAGCAGTGGAAGCTGAATCTGGGATCCCAGCATTCAGTTTTATATTTTGATGCTGCTGTGCAGAGGGGCATAGAATCAGACTCCTGCTTTCATAGACTTCAATGGAAAAAAAGGCAGCTTAAATGTAAGGATGTCACTTTTGGTGATTCATGGCTCTCATTGTACATTCTCAGTTGCTGTCACGTCAGAGATGCTTTCCTCTAAAGAGATTTAGCCCCTTACATGCTTTGCTTTATAAACAGACCTTGAGCACCGTAATGCAATCTGGTGGTGAATGTTACCAAATATCATTATAATTATAAAAAAAAATCACAAAGTTGTTTATCCAAATCACATATAATGCAGTGCACTAATACAATGGATAATGCCTTGACCTTGGGAGGAATATGTGTTCATAGAGCCAGACTTTCATGCACACTTTCATTTCTATGATTCAGACTGGGTGTTGAAGAGCTGTATATGTATCAGCATTGCAAAGTATGACACAAGTCATCCAATGGGGGTGTATAAGTCCCATCTACAAGAACATAGGAAGCTGCCTTTTATTGAATTAGACCATTGATTCATCTAGCTCAGTATTGTCTACACCGGGCTTCCTCAACCTCAGCCCTCCAGATGTTTTGAGACTACAGTTCCCATCATTCCTGATCACTGGTCCTGCTAGCTAGGGATCATAGGAGTTGTAGCCCAAAAACACCTGGAGGGCTGAGGTTGAGGAAGTCTGGTATAGACAATTCAGTCATACCTCATGTTACGTTCGCTTCGGGTTGCGTTTCTTCGTGTTGTGAACGCAGAAAACCCGGAAGTGTTTACTTCCAGGTTTGCCCCAGCGAGTATGAGCAGAAACGTTCTGTGCGGTTTGTGCATGTGCAGAAGCATTCTGCACAGTTCGTGCATGTTCAGAAGCGCGCTTTCACGCTTTCGCACATGTGCAACAATGCCGCTCAGGTTACGGACTTTTCGTGATGCGAATGACACCCCAGAACGGAACGGGGCCATAACCCGGGGTACCACTGTACTGAGCTAGATGAATCAATGGTCTGATTCAATAAAAGGCAGCTTCCTATGTTCTTGTAGATGGGATTCATACACCCCCATTGGAGGTTGAGGAAGCCTGGTCTACACTGACTGGCAGTGACTCTCCAGGCTTTGGAGACAGAAATATTTTCCAGACCTTCCTGGAGATATATGCAGATGCTCTACCAATGAGCTAAGGCCCTTCCATACTGAAATATGGATAGGATGGATAAGAATTCACATTGCTGCCTATGACTTGGACCACTAATCATGCACAACACCTTGTTTCGTGTAAGTACAGCTGGACTAGAGCCAGTAAATATATTCTAATATCACAGCACTTTAATAAAGACATTTAAGAAAACATAAAGGAAAGGGGAATATTGATATAAAAGATGTAGATTTCAGCATCTTACAAGTGTGTTGTGCTTGTGCCTTTATACTTTTTTATCATCTGCAGGATGATTGTTAACAAAGGCTTTCCCCAGTAGCTTGTAAGCAAAATGAAAGAGAAGATTTAATATGGATAATATGAAGCTCTTACCTATGTGCCAGAAAGCAGCTGATAAGGTTTTTTCTTTGTGAAATAATGTTTATATTCACAGGTGAGAGAGTACAGGTCATTTCCTCTGAGGACAGATTCATCTTTGTGGACAGAATCATAGAATTGTAGAGTTAAAAGGCATCCCCCAAGGGTCATCTAGTCCAGCCTCCTGCAATGCAGGAATCTCAGCTAAACCATCCGTGAAAGGTGGCCATCCAACCTCTGCTTACAAACCTCCAAGGAAGGAGAGTCCACCACCTCCCAAGGGAGTCCGTTCCATTGTTGAACAGCTCCTACCTTCAGAAAGTTCTTTCTGATGTTTAATCAGAATCTTTCTTGCTGTCACTTGAATCCACTGGTTCAGGCCCTATCCTCCAGAGCAGGAGAAAACAAGCTTGCTCCATCTTACATGTGACAGCCCTTTAGAAATGTGCTAATTTTTTTATTTTACTGTACTTTGGATGCCAAACACTGACAAAGATCCAAAGGTTCCCCCCCCCCCAAAGAAGTTAGCTTCTACAGGTAAACTGCTCCTGAAGCTCTAATTCTGAAGTGGCTTGTTAGACATCATGGATGAAGAGGACTGCCTTGGAAAGAGAGGCTTCAGGAGTCTAAGGTCCCCCATTCCCATTATGGTTAGGAAATACTTTTCCTTTGAATCTTAGCATAATACAATTGCTAACTTTTAGTTGGATCCAGCATCCCAGAGCAGCAGCAGAAAATAGGAGCAGCTCGTTGTTGTTGCTCCTAGCCTAGGCATAGACAAACTCGGCCCTCCAGATGTTTTGGGACTACAACTCCCATCATCCCTAGCTAACAGGACCAGTGGTCAAGGATGATAGGAGTTGTAGTCCCAAAACATCTGGAGGGCCGAGTTTGCCTATGCCTGTCTAGCCTGACACAGGATGGAGGAGAGTAGTCGTAGTTATCACTCGAACACTTCATGTCTCAATGAGCCATCAGAGAGCAGAACATTCACATCATCTCACATCACCTCAACAAAAACAATGTTTTTCAACTGAGTTAACGTTTTTAGCTGTAAGTCATAAAATGATGGCAAATCCTGATTCTAGTCTCTGACTAAGGCTGATTGAAATCCCCACTCAGCTGTGAAATTTGCTGGGTGATTGGGCCAGTCATTGTCTGTCAGCCTAACCTACTTCATAGGGTTGTTGTGGGGATAAAATAAAGGGTGGGAAAGCCATATGTTATTATAAGCTGCTTGAGTTTCTTTGAGGAAATGTGGGATAAAGATTTGTAATCTAAAAATAAGGTGATGTACATGCAGTGTATTCCCCCCCCCCCTGGCAGTATGCTGTGATATGGAGTACTAGCACCTTGTGGGTAGGGGTGGCATCTTTTAAGATATGAGTTGTTGTTGTTCAGTCGTGTCTGACTCTTTGTGACCCCATGGACCAGAGCATGCCAGGCACCCCTATCCTCCACCGCCTCCGGCAGTTTGACCAAACTCATGCTAGTCGCTTCGAGAACACTGTCCAACCATCTCATACTCTGTCGTCCCCTTCTCCTTGTGCCCTCCATCTTTCCCAACATCAGGGTCTTTTCCAGGGAGTCTTCTCTTCTCATGAGGTGGCCAAAGTACTGGAGCCTCAACTTCAGGATCTGTACTAGCACCTCATTTAAAACAAAGCACTTTGTACATGTACTGTATGTATAAATTAGCCTATCACCTTTTTGTATCTTTTAAGCACCTCTACATATCACAATTAATTATCACACAAAAGAAAACCAGGTGTAAAGACATATATATTTTCCAAGCTCCAAAACCTGAGATAAAGCAATGGCCAAACAGTAGTCAAATAAAACCATTCACATGTAATGTATCTGCCAAGTGGTAGTTGTCAAAAACTCAACAAGATAAATTTGAACTGCCTTGTGGTAAGTTTTGTTTACCAAACACAGCATCCAGCCCCATAGCCCCCAAAATATTATTATTCTTTTCTATAATTGTACAGTCAATTTACTCTGTCTACTCTGATTGCAAAATCTTTTAAAGTACGTTAGTAAACTGAAACGTTGAAAGCAGACACAAAATCTAATTATCCATTGTTTCAAAATACCATATGTTTCTTTTAACATCAAACAATGAAGTAGAACACATGCATATTTCAAATAAGTCTTTGGTAGTAATGGATAAGGAGGAAAGGCATTATCTTGGCCTATATACAGCACGTATGTTAAAATTTTTATTGAATGCTTTTATCTTGGCCAAATGTTTTACTTTTCCTCACACAGAAGGGTAAAAGAAAGCACACAATGTAGCTTGTCACTTCTATGGTAGACATAATTTTGGATCCAGTTATGGTCCTGTATAGTATTTTTGGCATGTTGATCCTTCTTACAAAATGGCCAGATGTTCTTACTGACAGTATGAAGGGGCAGGGGAGACGTTGAAATAAAACATATATCGCTAGCATCAGGAATAACCCAATTCTTTCTGAGTAGCGTAATCATTCCAAAATGCAAATGAAAGCAATTGCTTTTAGTGCTGGAAGAAAAACGTATCTGCTGGTTGTTGTTTTTTAACCAGCTAGAAAAAGGAATAATTCCAATCACAGCATACAACCAAAGTATACCCTTTCTTCACATTCAAGTAAATGGATCTTGAATAAGAATTTAAATGTCAATAAGAGGGGACTAAAGAATACTTTGCCAAAATAAGCCAAAAGATTGCCGATGTGGCTCTGTCTGGGAAAACAATAATTTTGTGGGAGAAAGGAGAGGTGCCGTGTACGCTCACTCTGCCCTTGCCTTTGTCTACCATGTTGTCCCTTCCCAAAGGCTGTTGAGAGGTTGAGGGCACATCTGCAGTGGAGCTGCCTACTGAACCCACAGAGGCTGTCCCTGTGAGCTGGAGCCCCGAACAGTGGTGGGAATAAACATGCACATCTCCTATATCACTCAGTTTCTCCTCTATCACACCACTGTAGCACTTATGTTTGACTAATGTCAGTTTCTGGTGCTCTTTGGCTACTTGTTGTTCCTAAGAACCCCACACTACTTCCTATATTATTATTCTTTGTAGATTAGTTCATTCTTTTTATTCTATTGTGGGGGGGAAACAAAGAACATGCCATTGGGTCTCTTCCAAGCATGCTGGGATTTTACAATGTAACAGAACGTAGTTTTTTGTTTGCTACTTCTCCAACCACACTGAACAATCAGAACTGGAGCCATTTAACAGTATTGTAGGATACACATGAAATGAAATACAATCCAATTTGTACTACTGGTGCAGTTATCCTCAAGTTTCTAGTGTTTGCACACTATAGGTGCAGTGTGGTACACAGTTACCTGGGAGTAAATCTCACTGAACTCAGTGAGACTTTCCTCCAAGTAGGCATGCTAAGGCTTGCTCTGCAAAATACCCCAAGACATCATGGTAATTATGTGCTGTTTCAGTTCACTCTACTTCCCCCACATGTGCCTAAATCCCCTTCTGTGCTTGAGTTTGTCCTCTCTGCTGTGCAATTAAATGCCATTTGAATCCTGATATCATCGTAGCAGATTGAGCTTGCCCTCATGATCTTTTGCCGTGGTCCAATCAAGAGAGAATAATGGACTTTCAATGTAGGGTTAGCCCAGCTTAATCTCTGTTATATGTTTTCTACCTGCCTTCATTGCGAATAGAGAATAGAATTGTTAGAGTTCAAGAGCTCCCCTACATAACTATCATTATATTAAGTAGAATTATTATTCCTGTGTAGGCTAAAACGCAAACTTAATGATAGCCTCAGTATTATCATTAGTGGGTGTTTTCCTCATGATCCTATTTTTGAACGCTGTTTTCCTTGACTCATCCTACCAGCCAAGGAGAGTGAGAGCTAACCTTCGCTGCCTCAGGGGGACAAAAATCCCCTGTCAACCAAAACAACTGTTGTTTAAGACAAAGGAAAAGTAAGGTGTTGCTACATCTGCCTCCCCCTCTGTGGGAGATAAGCACACATATCCCACAGAGCTCCCCGCCCTGAATAGTCCAACATTATATTTTGTTCTATTTTTAAAGCAATGTTCTGTGCACAGGTGAGTCTCATGCTGGGATTCTGATGGATTTAAGGTCTTAGTATGCAGATTAGTATGGAAATGGGGAAAGGAGGCGGGAGGAATATGTATTGTTTTCCACACTGCAGAAGTCTACTCACATCGGGGGCTTTTTCAAATTAGCATTGTTTTGAGATTACTTTCCCCTAACACAGCTGAAAAGTTCATACCACAGCAACACTTCATATCTCTGAGTAAAACAGATGCTTAACAGTGCAAGCATGAGTGTGCTTACCATACCTATGCCAGTGGTGTAGGACTGTAGCAGTGGTGGGCTAGGAAAGGTTCATTTTGGTTATTGAAATATATTTTGTTATTTATTCATAAAAATGACATTCATTTCATTAGAAAGCTATTAAGATCACCTGCATTTCTTTACTTAATGTCACATTGTTGGTTCCTTTATTTTAAGAAGCAACAAAGCTGGTTTCAATAGCTCCCTACTGGTAGCCATTGTTCTATTTTCAGAAAGTGTTGTGTGGTTCCAAGGCATTCTTGGTTCATGGATAGGCATAGCTCAGTGGTAGAGCATCTGCTTTGCACACAGATGATTCTAGGTTTAATATCCAGCCTAAAAACCTAGAACAGGCATAGGCAAACTCGGCCCTCTAGCTGTTCTGGGACTACAACTTCCATCATCCGTAACTAACAGGACCAGTGATCAGGGATGATGGGAATTGTAGTCACAAAACATCTGGAGGGCCCGAGTTTGCCTGTGACTGACCTAGAAAGCCCCTTGTGGTCAGTGTAGACAACACTGTGCTAGATAGACAATGATCTAACTCCAGGCATCCCCAAACTGCGGCCCTCCAGATGTTTTGGCCTACAACTCCCATGATCCCTAGCTAACAGGACCAGTGGTCACGGATGATGGGAATTGTAGTCCAAAACATCTGGAGGGCCGAGGTTTGGGGGTGCCTGTCTAACTTGGTATAAGGCAGCTTCTTATGTCACCTGTGTGTGTGGGGGGGGGAGTGAGTCACAATTTCCTCCCAGAATAATGCAGGACCCACTAGGTTGCACCCATCAATCGAAACTCCTACCACTAGGGAAAAATAATCCCTCCCCCAATGACTGATAAAGGGGAAATGAAAATGAACTCCACATTTATTTGCTCAGTTACTACTCCTGATACTGTTTCAAAACAAAAGACAAGTGAACCAATCTGGTTCAATTTTGTGTTCACCCTGCAACACACACCCATAGATTGCAACCCAAACACTTTTTTCATCTGTGTCGGTTGAACACATGGGGAGAGGTAACATAGTGGCTCTCTTCACCCCAATTATTATACACAGCCAGAGGAGTTCACTTGCGTTGAATGGCGGGCTGGCATCTTGGCAGCCAGATCCACAGATGGATGCCCGAAGTTTTCTTTACACATAGCGTAGCCTACTTCCACATAAGAAAAGCTTTGCTGGATCAGGCCAATGGTCCACAGAGTGCAGCATCCTGCTCTTAGAGTAGCCACTCATATAGGAAACTTGAAAGCAGGACCTGAGCACAACAGCAATCTCCTCACTTGCTTTGCCCTCCATGAATTCCACAATGCCACACAGGCATTCAATCAACACATAGTCCGAATAAAGCTTTGATTGCGGTATCTGCAATCAATACATGTATTTACATTCTGTGTTTTCTAGAGCAGCCAAACATTTTCTCAGCTGGTTGATTCCAGTGTGGCTGTTGCCATTTGTGTGTTTGAAGGACAGAACATTTCTGGAGACTGTTAATGATACAAGAGAAAATCTGCTTGGACTCCTATGATTTGCGCTTCTGTAATGTACATATGCTTCATTTCAAAAGGCAATAGTGTTTCCCCCCCGCACAGTTCCAAGAAACAGCAAATCTCACTTCTGGTTTTCAACACACAACATGAGGTGTTGAAAGACTTGGTGATGCTACCTTTGGATGTCAGCCTCAGATTAGAATGTGATGAAAGAGGACATGCAGCCTTACTGGACAGTAAAATGCCTCCAGCTGCAAGCAAACCTGTCCTTGTTAATTTTATCTCAAACCCATTAGTGATTTGTCACTGCCTCTGAATTCTTCAATCCATTTTCTCTATAAAAATGTCGAGCTGTCTCTTAAATTCATTTATGCCATTGGCTTTTATGACCTTCCTTGAGATCTTACTTTTTGTTATTTCCCATCTTGTATGAAATAGCTCTGCCTGAGTGAATTCCCGCGTTGCTCTTAATTTTCTATTTTTGGCTCAGGCTGTGTGTCCCCTAGTTACTAAATTCCTTACCAACAGGAACATTTTGTGCAATTAATTATTTCTTTTGACCCAGTCTATTGTCCAATTAATTGGCCAAAATACCTATAAAAATAACCTCAGCTCAGTCCACATCTGGCAGCTTAAAAAAATATCTATCACGTACAGAAAATTATGAAAAGTTGCAGAAATTAGGAAGGGATTGTCCACACAGGGAGTACACACAAACTGTTCTCATCCAAACATTAGATTATTCAGGGCTTTAATCCATGTCCCTGGAAAATATATGTTTATGGTAGCTGGTAGTTTGACAATCAATCTCTGAAACTCTGAACAGCCCCTTGTGGCCTTGGCTTGATTTTTTTTTTTTAAACAGAGTTTATTAGCATTTTCGTAATATAACACAAACCCAAACCCACACCTACAAATACAAAAACAAATACAAATACACATAATGCCAGGATTCTTCTTCTTGTTTGTATACCTTACATAAAAAAAAAATTCTAGTTCTGAATCTTGACTTTTGACTTCCCCCGCCTTTTCACCTTCGGTTTTAAATCAATATACTACTTTCTTAACATCTTTTCTCTATAAAAAAAAATTGACTTTAATTAAAAATAACACAATTATCTTGATCTTTCTATTATAACAAAAATCTTAACCAAATATTCTTATAAAAACTAAACTTATTTCTTCTATCCTTTATCATGCTGCTTTTAACTTAAAATTCAATATCTCCTTATTTGTTTAAAATAAACTTGTAATTTACAGACTTCACTCTCCGATTTCAGATACCATGACAGACCATTTGGAATATACATTTAATACTTCAACCCACTCCCCCTCTGTCCATTGTCTTTCTCTGTCTTTCACCAGAACCGAATCTCCAACTCTCTTCTTCTAAATGTCCACAGATCCAGGCAGCATTCACAACAGACCTTGCATCAAGCTTCAGGGTGTCCATCACTTCTTTTTTGGGCTCCTCCGTTTCTTTGTACCATACTTCTTCTTCTTGTAGAAATCTTAATTCCATGTCCCTTGCCCCCGAGCTCCCACCTCGGGGTCTGGATATTATAAATTTTCCCGTTCCAGGGCTGCCACCCCCAGAAATCGGTTCCTTTTCCCGGAGTTGGCCAGCCATTTCAAACCATTCTTCAAGCACCCCTCCCAGCTCTTTGCCAAGGTTCGATTCCATTGTATAAAACTTTTGAAAAGCCTCCTCTGTGGAAAGTAGATCCATTTTCTTTATAATCCCACACAAGACTTGTAATTTCTGATCAAGCAGTTCCAGCTTCAAGACAGTGAGCATTTCCTCATCTTTTAAACCAGAGTTCAATACAAGTGCGAGCACAAAGTCCAGCATTTTGGAAGGGAGGGTGAGTGTCAAATTTCAGCTCCTGTCTCTTCCTTCCTTTGTTTCAATTTTTTCCCACGACAGTCCAAATCATCGCCATTTCTCCGAAGCCGGAGTGTAAAGACCAAAACTTCAAATGGAGATATTTTCCCCCCAATTAATCCCCAAAGGGAAATCTCAGCAGTCTCAGTTTTCAAATTCCAGATACTTTCTATCGATTATTGTAGCAGCAGTCACTTAAACTGGTTAGTTTCTTTCATCTCCCGAAGGGAAGGGAGGCGGGCTGCCTTTCCTCTTTCCCCCAGATCGTTCCAAGATTAAAGAAAAAAAGTCAGTCAAATACTCACAACCACTGGGTTCTTATCAGCTCGTTAAAGACAGGTAGAACTTAGACGCTCATCACAGGCTTTGTCGCCGCATTTACATCCCGGTTGGGGCATGTCCCCTATAGCCCGGCTCCGTCGTCCCTTCACCCCCACTCCCCCTTTACAGGGGGAGCGGGGGAAGGGTTCGGAGCCACAACGGGCACAGCCGGGGAGCCCAGGGTGCGGGACGCTCTTCCCGCACCCCAACCGGAGCCCCGCTTTGCGGTAGCGGGGCTCCTAACCCCCGGGATGGACTGGGCGCTTCGCAGCCGAAGCAGCCCATGACCACCCGCAATGGCGTCGCCGGCGGAAGTCATGCCTTGGCTTGATTTTGGCTATGGTAAAATAAGGCATACAAATATATACAATCCTTGGAAACAAGTTTCATTCAAATCAATGTAACTTTACTTCCATTTAACTTTTAAAGCATCACGTTGGCAGCCACAAATCATGATACAGTTTAAATGCAACAAAGGTTACCCAAAAGAAGCCAGGTAAAACAGTTTATGTTCCAGTTCTGTTTCCATAATATATTGAAAAACAGACTTGCATATTCAAAATCATGCTTCATAGAATCATAGAGTAGGAAGGGATGCAAGGGTCATCTAGTCCAACCCCCTGCAATGCAGGAATCTCAGCTAAAGCATCCATGACACATGGCCATCCAACCTCTGTTTAAAAATCTCCAAGGAAGAGTCCACCACTTCTCATGGGTGTCTGTTCCACTGCTGAACAGCTCTTACTGTCAGAAAGTTTTTCCAAATGTTTAGTCGGAATCTCCTTTCTTGCAACTTGAAGCCATTGGTTTGAGTCTTACCCTCCAGAGCAGGAGAAGACAATCATGCTCCCTTGTCCATGTGACAGCCCTTAAAATATTTGATGGTGGCTATCCTATCTCCTCTCAGTCTCTTCTTTTCCAGGCTAAACATGCCCACCTCCTTGAAGCGCTCCTCATAAGGTTTAGTTTCCAGACCCTTGATCATCCTGGTTGCCCTCCTCTGCACACTTTCCAGCTTGTCAACATCTTTCTTAAATTGTGCTGCCCAGAATTGGACACAGTATTCCACGTGTGGTCTGACTAAGGCAGAATAGAGTGGTACTATTACTTCCCTTGATCTGGACACTATACTTCTGTTGCTGCAGCCTAGAATAGCATTAGCTTTTTTGATGCTGCATCACACTGTTGACTCATGTTAAGCTTGTGGTCCACCAAGACCCCTAGATCTTTTTCACATGTACTGCTAGTAAGCCCGGTGCTCCCCCCCCCCCCCCAGCCTATATTTGTGCATCTGGTTCTTCCTGCCTAAGTGCAAAAGCTTACATTTGTCCTTACTGAAATTCATTTTGTTAGCTTACGCCCAGTTCTCCAATCTGTTAAGGTCAATTTGAATTCTGATTCTGTCTTCTGTGGTATTAGCTACCCCTCCCAGTTTGGTGTCATCTGCAAATTTGATGAACACCCCATTCAACTCCTTCATCCAAGTCATTTATAAAGATGTTGAACAACAACAGGCCCGGGACAGAACCCTGCGGCACCCCACTTGTCAATTTTTCCAGAATGATGAGGAACCATTAATGAGTAATCTTTGGGTTCAGTCAGTCAACCAGCTACAAATCCACCAAACAGTTACCTCTTTCAACCTACATTTTACCAGCTCCCTCACAAGAATATCACTTCGTCAAATGGCTTACTGAAATCAAGATAAACTATATCCACAACATTTCCCTGATCCACCAAGTTTGTAAATCCATAAAAAATAGAAATCAGATTGGTCTGGCACGACTTATTTTTGAGAAACCAATGCTGGGTCTTAATAATCACAGCATCCTTTTCTAAATGCTCACAAACCAACTGTTGAATTATCAGTTCTAGGACCTTCCCTGGTATCAATGTCAAGCTCACCAGTTGGTAGTTACCTGGGTCTTCCTTTCCCCCCTTTTTGAAGATGGAGACAACATTTGCCTGCCTCTAGTCTGTAGGGACCTCACCTATTCTCCAAGAATTCATGCCCATGCCCATACATTTACCCACAGGAATTTTCCTGTAGAATCATGTTCACAAGCATATGACCAAGTACAGCAGTGTGCATACAAATTCTATTTATTTGGTGTTTTTATACCTCACTTTTTGATTGACATCCTCAAAGCAGCTCACAGTGTTTATAAAATGCATGGATACAGAATATCCCACCCCTGTACAATTACACCCAAGAAAGGATGGCATTCCTCTCAGGGTGAAGCAGGAACCTGATGTCTTCCTTACCTGCCTCCCCTCCAACTTCTTTTTCTCAGAGCATTTGGTGGTAGATGCTTCCATGGTTTTCTAGATTTGACCCGCTATAACACTTTCATTTCCCTTTTGTAGTTAAAACTTTGACACCTTGAGTTTGTCATGGAAGTCCCATACTATAGTTTCCTATCATATAGTAAAAATGTACCCTACCACATACATTAGTGAACATTCTAGAAAGTTGCTTGCTGTTTTATCATGGTGTAACGAGCAAACCAATGGCCCGTGCATTAGAGAGGCCTTTTAAGTTCAACTGTAAATAAATTTCTGTGCTTACAAAGAAGCAAACATAAATAAAGTTCAAAGGCAAAACACCCTGAGACATAAATCAGGCTTTGAGTTAACTTTCTAATATATATATTTACATAGGTAAATGAATAAAGAAGAATGAAATGAAATACAACACTCCACTGCTAATAGTGTCAGGCAAATAATAAATTTACAAAACTAATCTGTTCTACACAAGCTGAGCTAATGAGTGTCATATGGGTCACATCCTCAAATTGCAAATAAATGCTATCATTTATCAAACTAACATGTTATTCAATAAATCTTCACCGCCACTCTTTGTACTTATCTACTGTATCATTTCATATTTATTTCCGATTTAAGAAATGTCTGACCTCATATAATGGAAAACAGAAATCAGACAGTAGCTAATTCAAGAGCCATATAATTTAGAGCTAAACAGAGTCAGAGACCACTGTTGATGTGCTCCTCTTTCACTGCACTGTGTATCCTGAGCACAGATATTAACAACTGTTCCTGTTTCTGTGAGAAGTTCAGAATGCAAAACTGTGTGGCTTTTGAAAGACTTCAGAATGCACCAAGTTCAAATATGAAGGACTGTCATTCTTGGTGGATTTTCCCTTCACCTGATGAGTGGGGTTAAGGAGACGTGGGGCAATATTAATTTCCATCATTACACATACATTTCATTGAGTGAGATGATACTTTTAAATCATAAGCCACACTGAGCAGAGGCAGGAAGTGAAAACAAATAAAGGCTCTATTAATGCAAGTTTGAGATAAAAGAGCCAATGTCAAAGGCTTGGGGTCCCTAGATGTTTGCCTCAGGCAGCGCTTTGCAGAAGGGTGGTGCTTGGCAGTGATTAGGCTATTCAAATGGCAGAGAATTTCAGGGCGTATGAATGTTAATTTAGTTTGTGTCTCAAACTGCAGCTAAAAATCCTCTCACCATCTGCAGCTTGTGCTAGGAAGAGGTGTGGAGGATTACCGGTAGTTGAAAGCAGAAGATTCATTGATGCTCTCTTGAATCAGTGGTTAAGCATGGAAAGGAAAACCTCTTTTTCCACGAGTAAGTCAGCTATTGAGTGAGATTCTACTTTTTTTGGGGGGGGGAAGGGTTCCAAACACAAAGCCCCAGCTGTTGGGTTGGAAAGGGGAGCTGCATGTGCATGATGTGTTTGTGCATAAGTCCCCTTTCCAGCTGAGGATACTTGTGCTTCCTTAGCTGGATTGTGGCTGATCTGTGAGTAGTCAACAAGGTACCTTGCAAGTGTTGTTGGACTACAATTCCCATTATCCTTGTTTATTGACCATACTAGGTCAGGCTGGTGGGAGTCCAAAAACATCTGCAAGGCATCATGTTGACTACCCTTGGCATATATATATATCATAGGAGGGGAACAGGATCTGGCTGGTTGGCCAGACCCTGCACTCCCTTACCACCTGTGGGCCACTTTGACAGGTCAGTATGACCGCCCATCTGTCAACAATAGTGTCATGACATCAGGTGACCCAACTTCAAAGGAAAGAATTGGGAGGGCACTCTAAGTGAGCTCCTGATAGTTTCCTTTCTTCTTTTGCAGCCCTTCTTGAATTTGCACCATCACCGCCAAGGAAAAATATGAATCTCTTTAGCCAATCCCAGCAGCAGTTACAGCCAGCATTTATCAGCTGACCAATGCTGATTGCGGTCCTTGCTTTTGGCAAGAAAAGGTGCCAAATACAAGCTCCAGTTTGCAAAGGAATAATCTGGAGTGCAATCTGGAGTGCACTTTTAGGCTCCCTGGTAATTCAGATCCCCAAAATGCAAGAAGAAACTTGCAAAATTTCATAGGGGTCCCCAGAATCAGTTCATACATCCATTAAATCAGGAGTGTGGTTGCATGAGTCTTACTTTGTCTAACTGTATATGGGAAGAAGTGAACAGATAAGGCTGAGTTTTCTGCTTGATGCAGAAACTCTACCACATGTCCATTGGATGATTATGCCCTCGCCCTGCTTACTTTCTTTTTACAGTTGTGGGGGGTGGGGGTACTGAAAGACAAGGTCTTTTTTCAGAAGTGACATTGTCTGTGCTCCTGTGGTGAGATGGGGTTAATTACAGCTACAATCTTAGACAGGAATTCATCCATCCTGCAGCCATAAGGGACAGAACATTGTAACATCTTGCCTTCAAACATCATTCTCCCTTTCTCCCCCACCCCTCTCTCTTAGAAATATTTGATTTATGTTGAACCTGCTTCTCAGTGCTTGGGTTATTGTGGAAACAGATAGGAAGTTGTTTCTGAAATCCACATACCTCAACACTTAACTCACTTAAAATCATGGCCTTTCTGTACCCTTCTAAAGTAGTACCCAAGGGGCCCATTACAAAAGGAAAGCAGGCAAAGACCTCTGCTCAAACCCTGAAATACTTCTGCGGATTCTTACTTAGGGTGCACTGGCAAACTGCCTTAAAGAAGCTACCAAAGCCATCAGAAACACCATTGGTTGGGTGAAATTGCTGGCAGCTCTTGCATGACCACCATGGAAATTCTTGTTGTTACCTTTAAGGCATTGGTGCTGGTGGTAGTAGGTTCTGCCATCAGAGCTGTGCAAGTGCATTGCTGGGGTCTTGGTTGTTGCCCATTAGCAGCTCAAGTAATTGTCCAGTTGACATCTGTGTACTTGCATAGTGCTGGTTGCAGCATCCCCTTTAGGACCATGAAATTCCTACTTCTAGTGCAATAACTCCTAGAAGTAAGCAGACTTCCTCATTGGCTGACTACCTCATTGACCAATGTTCCCTATAAACTATTAGGAACAAAAATTTGCCATCCCATCCAAAACAAAGCTATACGCATTATATCACATGCAAGTCACATTTGGGTGCACCATACTGGTGCATTGTTGGGTTTTTTTGTTTAAATTCTTCTTGATTAAGACATTGAATAAGGTCTACAGCATGGAATCTGTTCTTTCCACTCACGAATATCAGATAAACTTCTAATTGTTCTGCTAATGTGTTGCTCTGTGTACAGCTTTGTGCTAGCTGGTAGGGAACCGTCCCTGAAGAAAACTGGAGTGCCCTAGGCTTAGAAGAAGCCAATATGTTCTTGGAAGTACCCCAAGTTTTCTGAACATCTGGCTCTAATAGAACTGTTCTATGGTGACAGTAATATATTTTCAGCTAAGGCCCTCTGAGGACCAACTGTATGTGTCAGCATCTGTATAGCACCTTGTAATAGCATTCTGCAATGTCACCTTCCTGAACGAACTCTTCTCATTACAACAACATATCAACCTTTGCTCAGAGAAATGTGAGAGGCTGGTGACCAGTCCTATATGGTTCCTTAATGCAGATAATGCTTTTGGCCAATGGCGATAGGATTAAAGGGTAAAAGAGTTTAAGAGTATGGAGATAGTTGACAGAATATTATTTTTTAAGGAATGTATTCACTTGTCTTCCAACACACAACAGAGTAGGTTTGCAGGCTAAGGGTATTGGGTTTAGCCTTCCCATACTCATGCTGTTACTTGTAATTCACTTAGAAGCCCTGCAAGAGAATTGCCATTTTGACTTTTATAGTTAACAGCTGGAATCTCAGTTTGGCTTTTGCATGGCTTGAATGCAGCTCAGTGTACAAAGGTAAGAGTCACACTCATGACTGCCCACTTTTGCCCTGGCTGCCCTTACCACTGACTAGCATGTGGGCCTTGAAAAGCTGCCCAGGAGGGAATGCATACATTGGGCTGAAAAACGTTTCCCATCCCTATCCTAGCACAAGGATATATTTAAGAGCCTGCTGAAATTCTTCTCTGGTAGTCCAAAGTGGGACTTATACCCTGAAAGACTTGATTTGTGTCTATTTGGTTATGTATCAGATTCTTGACAGGTCAACAACCCTTCCAAATCCTGATTAGACCTAAGACTACAATCCTATGCACATTTACCAGGGAATAATCCCCATTAAGCATAATAGGACCTACTTCCAAGTAAAGGTGTATAGGCTATTGAGATACTTCAGATGAGAGTGTCTTGCTTTGCTGTTATGGTAATGATGTATTTTAATGTTTCCCTTTAAAGATAAAAACCTACCAGTGTATATGGGCCTTACAAATCATTTGCATATAGTTTATGTCACTGAAACTCCACAATGCATAGCCAAATTGCTAAAAATGTATTTACCTGATATTAACTGTTGTGTTTCCTACTGCAAATGCCTTACATATGTTTAGTCAGCTATTTCTAATATGGCATGCACCATTAAAGATCAAGTAAATGTGTTTGCTGCGGCTGCCTGTTTAAACCGGCCTAATATACCATTCATAATAAGCAAGATGTACACAAGCATTGTAAGCTATTTTATAAATCATCGTTATTAAAATACATGGGCTGCAATCCAGAGAAACAGAGCAATGTATTCTGTAGTGCTTTCTACAAGCAGCCTATGACTGACTTAACATGCTGGCGACAAAATTCAGCAGGGTTGTCAAACACAGCTCTCAATGCATGTAGCATCAAGAGTTGCTGACAGAAAAGCAAAAAAGTGGTGTGTGTGAGAGAGAGAGAAGGCCTGTTGAAAAGGAGGATTTAAATGCTAAATCATAGCCAAACTCTTAAATTGAAACAGATGGCTTTTCAGTGTTGTTTGCATACTTTTACTGATCTGGACTGTAAATGCAGTGTTGTAAAGCACTTTTTAAGATACAATTATTTTATGAATACTGTTACAACATAATTTTTATGCACGTGTACCTCTGTAGCTACTTCATTAATAGATTATCTGAAACCCTGTTTTGATGCCTATGCAGAAGGTAAATGGAAAGTTGCAATACAGAACGGGTGAATGGAAAGGATAATTAGGAAGGAGATGGTGGCACAATGAATGAAGTAAACCAGTTGTCTTTCAGCACCAGGCCCGTCTTAGAGGGATCGGCCGCCCTGGCGCAGCGATCCCTCAGCGCCCCCAGCCTGCCGCCTCTCCGCCCGCCTCCCTCCTGCGCTGGCTGCCCCTCGGGAGGGGGGGTGGGTGAGCGGGGGATGAGGGGCGTGGCGTTGGAGCGGGCGCCCGCGCTCCGGCGGGCGGAGGATGAGGGGCGGGCGGACGGGCGCTCGCGCACCGGCGGGCTGGCGGGCTGCAAAGCCCCGCGCCGCTTCAGCGCTCCAGCTGGGGCTCCGGGAGGCGAGGGCGGCTTACAGCCCGCCCGCCCGCTGGCACGCGAGTGCCCGCCTGCTCGTGGGGGCGGGGGCGGGTTGGGGAGGGGAAGCCTGTTATGCCGGTGGGCTCGCGGGGGCGCCCCTGGGGTGCCCGGCGCCCTGGCGCACTGCGCCACCGGCCTCTATGGATGAGACGGCTCTGTTCAGCACTAAAGTAGGTACATTTCACTTTTTACAGCATATAAATAATGAACCTGTTAATTCCCATATTGGCTGTTCAAGGAAGCCGCATACTTCAGACTTCCCTACTGACCCTCTTGGGTGTTAAGATTGGCAGAAGGAGCTCTTTCTGTAGTTTGGTCTCCCTCGTAAGCTTCAGCATTGGGAGTCTGGGAGAGGACCTTCTCTGTGGCAGCCTTTCAGCTGTGGAATTCCCTCCCCACAGAAATGCATCTGATATCTTAATTGCACAGCTTTTGTCATACTTTTAGGACTCGCCCTATTCTTTTGGTTTTAAATTGCTTTTAATATTGTAGGGTGTTCTGTTCTGTTTTGCTTTGCTTTTTTGCTTTGCTTTGCTGGTTATTGTTTTCTGTAACCTGTCCTGGGATTGCCCTGGTGAAGGGCAGGTAAGAAATCTAATAATAATACCGGGTAATAATACCAGCAGCAGGTTTGTTTCCATCATGTTCACTCAGTTTGAAAGAGAACATGGAAAATAAACCGACCCTGTTTGAATATGCTCTCAAGAAGCAGGAGAGTTGTAACCCACTGAACTGCATTATCTTCTTTGCACATTGATAGATCACAGTTAAACTAGCATATCCCCATTTCTGATAATTCTGCATTTAATGTTCAAATACCAGCTCTAACCAGCTTCAGAAGGAAAGAAAGAAAGAATATACAATAGAAACTGCAATGTGACATCTGAAGATAGGCCCCTAGAAAATTATGCTTTGCTAATTAGTTTTTAATGTTGAAAGCCATAAAAAAGAATATTTCCCTTATTTGGGTGTAGCAAAGTTGTTCTTGCCAACATGCCCGGTGGGCAAGAGTGTTGCTTATGTATTGAGACCTTGACCAACATCAGAAATTATTGCGGGTGAATTGTTTTTATCCAAACATCTGGCCCAATTGCTGCATAGGTGAACAAGATATGAACCTGCCTTATACTGAATCAGATCAGTATTCTATCTAGGCCCATGTTCTCTACCAGCAAACATTCCCCAGGGTCTCAGACTGAGGTCTTTTCTACCATAATGCCATGTTTCATCCCATTTGGAGAAATTTCCATGCCCCCAGTATCCAGAGAAGACAAAGGCTGAAATCCTAAAATGGGTGGGAGACTGAAGGTGGCTGGACTGCTTTATCCAAAGCTCTGTCAGGCTCTTAAAGTTAGGAGGGAATGTAAGGCTTCCACACTGTCACTAAAAGACAATCTGCTTGTTTTATAATGACCAGCAGGGGCTCCCAGGAGGATCTCAAGATCAGCCTGATCTGTATCAGTAACTGCTAGGTTCCCTGTTCCCAAGTTGTTTGAGGCATTAAATGGCAGCAGCAAAACATTGGGCTTGGCTCATAGGTAATAGGCCATAATGCAGATCTTTCAACACTGGTGTAAAATTGCATGTCCCACTAAGCATTCTAGCAGCTGCATTTTGCAGTAACTGTAGTTTCAGACTAGGCACAAGGGTGGCACAAGTGCAGCCCCACATATAACATATTACAGTAGTCTAATCGTAAGTGTAGCAATGACTAGACCACCATGGCAAGGCCAACCCTGTCCAGGAATAGTCATAACCAGTGATAGTGCTATTTTTCTAGAAAAAGGGGTGCCGGAACTCACCATGAATGCCTCCTTCATTCTCTTAACATGAGTTCTGCTGAGTTTCAGCTGAAAAAATGCCCTGATAGTGATTGATCTAAGAGCATTCTTAAACCATCCAACTGCTCTTTCAGAGGGACTCCAAGACCACCCAGAGCTGGTACACAGCTCAGTTCTCAGACCTGCCATTATCAAAGTTGCTGTGTGTGCAGAATAAGGTCCAATTTGTGCAACAGAACTTTATGCCCTCTCTTCCCTGCCCCATGCCCACCTGCAGCCTTTAAATGTGTTCTGGAAGATTAGGCAAACCCCCAGAACAGGTTTAAAGGGTGCAGGGGAGGAGAGGGTGGAAAACCTCATCTTGCAAATGGACTTCATCCTCCCCCTCACATGCCACTTAGCACATTAAAGTCAACCCATTGTTTTCTTTCCAAAAAGCCAAGGGAGATGCTGCAGAAGTTTGCATTTGTTCATTACTGACTTCAAGAGACCAACCTGACAGATAAATAGCTGTGTTAAGAACAAGGGGTAAAATAGACAGGGGCTGGCAAACTGCAAGAATGAATCAAACTTAAAATGAATCTGACTCATGTTATCATATCTTCTGTGAGATATAGGAAACAATCAACTCAAGGTCATGAAGTAAAATAATTGAGGCAGCAGGTTGCAGAGAGTGCAAAAAATCTTACAACAGAGCAGCAAATGGCACTATCTGAAGCCAAAGTGCGTAGCATTAAGGGCTGGTCCCGTTATTTTGACTGAGGCAGAAAAATCCCATGTGCACCGCTCTGTGTGAGTAAAAATACAATAAGAAATCAAATTACTAGCATTTTCTACCATTTCACAACACCCAAAATCAACTGCCTGAGGCAGCTCTGCCTAATAGTAGAGCCAGACTTGACCATAATATGAGTACTGTACATGAATGCAGAGGTTTCTGGGGCATGAGTGCTATTACAATCCTATTCCCTCCCCCCTCCCCCCACTAAAAATTGCAACACTGACACCCAGCATTTCTTAACTGGAAATATCAGGGATTGATCCTGGGATCTTGAGAGGCCAAAGCACATCTGCAGGTTGCAGAACTGATGCAAGATGACTTGACATCCTAATTCTCCACCATTGTAAGATACAAAAACTGTAGTGGCCATTGGTGCTATTGCTTCAAGGCTGGGGAAAGAGACTTCTTAAAGCAGAGGGAGATGGTGGGTGTTGGAAAAGGTCTTCCCAGTCCTCTCAAAGAAGTAAAGGGAGAGAGTTTGTGCCCCATGCTAATGCTCACACAGGGCCCTCTGAACACAGTGTTGTATTGGCTAGAAGCAAATTTGTCCATGCCATGCAAAGCAAGTGTTCATGGAGCTATTCAGCACTCTGTACCCTCCATGATTTATATGTGGTTCAAAGTGTGGGGTGCATTAAGAAAAAGCCAGTGTGAGCTCATCTAGTGCCAGATAACTGGAGCATTTGGTCCCCCTTTGTCCCGTTCCCATTTCCACAGCATGAATGAGGTGCCAGTTTAGTGGCAGGTCCAACCCTGAACCACAGAACTCCTCCAAACAACCTATTTATTGAGCAATCATCCTGATTTACTTGCAGAAGGCTTACGCAGAGGTTAGACTATGTCTGGCCTTCACTGGGCATTCATTCTGATTTGTTTATGGGACAGTTACACAACGGTGAACATTCATCCGGATTTGCTTGCGGGGTTTTTATATGACTTCCCATTAAACATTTATTCATCCCACATTTTTCAGTGCGTGTCCCTGTCACTTCCTTAACCACAAAAAGTCTGGGTATTTGTTTTTAATATAAAAAGTAGATTTGCTGCACTAGGGAAACAGTGCTTTAATCCACTTTGAAGGCACAAACCTAAATTTCACAAAATAGGGGCAGCCTGAAGGCACCTCTTTCCTAAAAGTTGAACAAAGGATTTATCCAAACCTAGCTCCGCTCTCCTGCTTCCCTGGACTTGACTACAGGTTCTTCTTCCAAGTGCCAGTTAGTCTTTGTTTCCAGTTCCGCAGCACAGAAACCATTTTTGCAGCTGTTTTCCCTGAATCCTTCATAATGCCTTCCGCAGTTCACAACACATGCCCGTTGCTAACAATAGGTAAAAATCTACAAATGAAAGGGAAGGATGCCAGCCGTAGCCAGGCAGGCACCCGCTCCGTTTGGCATAACATTTATGAATTACCGCCAGGCTTTTTTTTTTAAATTCAATATGCCAACCTGTTAAGTATGCAGTTTTGCCAGGCCTTTTCATTCAGAGCATACGATCTCCTCCCTAGATACGGGATTCTACTTCTGTCAGACTTTGCAGCTAAATTGGATACAAGGTTACCCAGATAATTAATCACACTCAGTGCTTATTGTGCATCATCCTTATTACGATGTGTGGGCAGATTTTGCACAGCTTGTATTTTGCTCCTATCTGATTGTGTGAAAGCAGCCAGTTATCTCCCCTCCCATATAATCAGCTCATCAGCACCTCCAGCTTTCTTTCTCTTTTTATCCTTTTAAGAAATGTGAAACATTGCTGGAGATAATACGAAAGAGAGCTGTCAGGGAACAGGTCTCCAAAGAGCATTAAATAACGTTTCCGATTACACAACCTTAGTTACCACTGCGTGGCATTGTGCAGTTAACAGCCACCCAATATTTCGCTTTTCTTCCAGGTAGAAAATAGCGACGCATTATTGTATTGTAACATTTTTGATTGTCACATCTTAGTCAGCCACATGCTCTCCTCAGTTATAATCAGACAATTACAGTGGAGTTAATAGAAGCCATGAGAAAAGAATTTGACACAATAACACGGAACCTGAATGCATGCAACCAACATGTGGTTATATGTTTGTGGCAGAATACCTTTGAGTTTGATCCAGTCGTTTATGGAATATTAATTGCTCAAATGTTAGAAATATGGTTTAAAAAGGGGGATCTATCTTTGCTTTGTCACCGGGGCATAGCAAGAGGGTGGGGGGCAGCCTGCCCTGGGTTCCAGGGGAGGTGGGTGACACTTTGGCCGCCACCCTACCCCGCCCCACCAGACGGGCCCTGAATGGAGGCATGCTGCCTTTTCCCCCTTCCAGCGGCTTTTTTCAGTGCGAGGGGTGGGCCAGCGAGGAGGGGGCATCATGCCAGCGACAAGCATGATGCCCCCTTGTCACTGGCCCGCCCCTCGTGCCAAAAGAAGCGGCCGAAAGGGGAGAAAAAAGAGGCAAAGTGGGCGCTTGAACTCGCCCGCTTTGCTTCCCCCCAAAGGGAAAAGGGCCCCTTTTTCCTTTCGGGGGGGGAGCAAAGCGAGCGCGTTCAAGTGCCCGCTATCCTTCCCTTTTTTCCCCTGCGCGGGCACGGGGCGTTGCGCTGTGCACGTGCATCATGATGTCATGACGCATGCACACGCCGCGATGCCCAGCCCCCAGGAGTGCCTCTTGGCTTCCCGCCCCGTTTTTGGCTAAAAACGCCCGTTTGTCACATTGATTTCTGACTTTTGTTTTTTGGTATTTTATCTCATTTTTATCTTACTGTTCACCAATTTAATAGAATTGTAGAACTATAGAGTTTGAAGGGATCCTGAGGATCATCTAGCCCAACCCACTGCAATGCAGCTGTCCCATACAGGAATCCAAACTGCAACCTTGGCATTATGAGCACCACTGTCTAACTAACTGAGCTATCCACCTGATAGCTTCTGGCTGTGATGCAGTTTATAAAACTGTAAAAGACATAGAATAATAATTGAATGCTGTCCATATCTTTGGGGTTCTATTTTTAAACGTTGCTGTTGTTGTTTCTCCTCCTAGACATATTTGTCCTAAAGACTGATGTGCTTCATTCTCCTTCTGCATGTATCGCCTCCTTTATTCTCTGTTGCTTGCTTTAATCATAGAGTAGCATTGCATCTTTATCAGCCATGGCGAATACAATCAAGCCCTGGTTGCAGATTCTGATTAGGAGCTTTATGTTAACTGTGCTTAGCAGCAATGGGGGCATTTATGTTTGCCAGCTTGTTTAACACATTTATATCCCTGCCCTTTAGTCAAAAAGGCTCTCTTGAGTGGCTTAAAAAGCCTAGTATTAAGACAGTCCTTGCCCTCAGGATCACAATCTAAAAAGACATGACCACACAAGGGAAAAGGATTAGGAAAAGCATAGCACTATGCCATGGTTAAGCAAAGCTGGTAAGGATTATCAGGTGTGTTGTCTCTGGGAGGCTCGAAAGGTGTTGCCCAGACTGCCTTTGTTACAGCTGTGGATGCCCACCCACATTCTGAGCCCACAGAAACAGAGAGGACAGAAGGAACTCACTTCACCACCAACTATTCTGTGCTCCTTCCTCCATGTCCATGTTTCCTCTGGTGTCTGGCAGAAGAGGTCTCATGCGGTGGTCTGCTCAGCTGCACCCTTGGCCCAGGCCCTTGCTGTTGAAGGGAAGCTTTTGGCCAACTCTGCTCTGGATAGCAAGCTGACTCTTGGTCTCGTCTGCTTCGCCACAAGGCTCTTGTGGCTGTACCCTTTACGCCACAGCAGAATCTGTACTGTCCTAAGTTTGCATCTCCGTCCAGCTCTTCTCACCCTTCCCTTGTCTTTGTCCTCTCTTCTGCTGCAGCCTAATAAAGCTGCATATACAATCATTCTACCAGCCTATCATGTTGCCGCATCCTTGGAAGCTCACAACACTCATGCTCCCCAAAAGCTTATTTGCATGAAAGAGGAGGAAAGGGAGGGGAGCAGGGATATTATGAAGGGGAAGCTCAAGGGCCCCCGTGCACGCGCTCTCTCTCTCTCTCTCTCTATATATATATATATATATATGAACCATATATATATGGTTTTTGCTTGGCCAAACTCTCCTGTCCCTTCTCCCTTTTTTATTTTTTTATTTAACTTTGCATACAAGACTTCTGGGGATGCTACAAAGTGCAGTCGCTGGGGAGATCTCAACCACCCATCTTTCTAATTGACTCAGACGTCTCAAATTCCATCTAAACATATAAATTACCATGTGAAAATCCATGCAAATTTTTGAGATGGACCTATGGTGAGTCTTCTTTTAGTTTTCAAAATGTTATTTTGAAGGTAAAATCTGGTAAGAAATAGGAACTAAAATAAAGTAAACTGTACAAAACAAAACAAAAAAAGGGTTATGCACGGAGTCTTTTAAGTACCCAGCAATACCTGGGGGTGGTGGGGTGGGGAGTGTGGAAGGCATGTTCCCAAAATGCAGCAAACCCATGAATGCCACCTTGAGTTTCTCAGAGGAACAGTGAGATATAAATGCAGTCAGTCAGTCAGTCAGTCTCCTAAGCACTGCTCAGAGAATGGGAACACTGTGTCTGCTATCTGGCCTTTGAAATGAACTATCCAGTCAAAATTTAACATAGCGTTCTTGTTTTTTAAAAAACAAAAACTCAGAGGGAAGTGAACATCATGTTCAATCACAGAGGCGATCACGGGCAGTCTTTCTTTTTCTTTTTCCCCCTCCTGGGTTTGTGGCTTTAAGCTTCCTCTGAAGCACAGAGCCACAAGATGCTGGTGTGTTACATTCATGCGTTCCTGTGAATGAGTGTGTGTCCTTAGTATAAGAAAGTAAGTTGCTCTGTGCCAGAGGTCAAAAGTGTGGGGGCCCCTTTCTCACCTGGCTAATAGTGAGAAGGACAATATCCAGAGTTGTGTGAGAGTGAGCTGGGCTAGAGGCAGGAAGCAGGAAGCAGGCAGAAGCCAGAAAGTGAGGGCCATGCTTAATTTCTGCTTGAATCCAAGACTGTGGCTATTGGGGGAGCTTCTGGGGTGTTAATGCTGTGAACTCCTCCATTGTAGGCTCAGGTTGTCTATATGTGTAAATGAACCATATATGATAAAGACACTACAGTCTTCACTGTCCCACATTCCAAGGAAACTGAACCTTGGTTAAGCACCTGGGACCCCTGGAATCTCATACCCCTTGGGGATTGGAGTGGCGTGCAACAATATCAACAATATTGTCCCTCTATATCTATGTAATTTCATGCTCTGTTAGAGATAAGAGGGTGGCTAATATTTTGTTTGCATATGTACAAGTTAAGGATTAATATAGCAAGTCATGCTACTAGTCATCTTTTCACACGACAACAGAGTGCAAATTTTGGGTTGGGTCTCTCCGGATAGGTGAGTTAAGTGGGGAGTCTCTTTTTAAACCACCTTACCAGTCTTCCCCCATCTTGTACCCCCCAGATGTTGTTTGACTACAACTCCCATCATCCTTGGCCATTGGCTATGCTGGCTGAGGCTGATGGGAATTACAGTCCTCCAACATCTCAAAGACATCATGTTGAGGAAGGCAGCCTTTACCAGTTACCTTTTGTGTTTGCTTCTTTTCATGTCCCTCCATCTTATGGACATAGAGCTTCTCTTAATTTAATTTAAACTTCTGCAGGTTCATGAAACCAAACATTTAAAGTATGATGGGCAAAAACCTCTCAATGTGATTCAAAAATAGATACTAATTATGTGCATTTTTAGTGAGCTTTCCTTAAAAGAAAGCCAGTTTCTTTCCAACTATCTTAAATATATTCATAATTCATCATGCTGCATAAAACTAGTTGAAAATCTAGTCCAAACCTCAGACAGCAATTTCTGCTTGCACAGAATGAAGGGGGGGATACCCAAATGGGATTTTTTTTAATGGTCCCAGGTGCCAGGGACCAAACCCAGTGACACAACCCCATTCATTAAGCTTTAGACAAACATGGCGGTGTAGCCAAAGAGGTCTGAGGCTTAAAAAAATAAAAAACAGGTTTTAATAGCTTTCTACCTAGCTAGTGAAGCATTTGAGGTCTCAAAATATGTTTTGAGTCAACACAAATCATACACCCAAGCAAATGGCATTATGTCCTCTATGAGATGACATTGGATCCCACCCAGCCCAGAGCTTCTTGCAGGTTCATGAAACTGGAATTAAGGAACACAGCCAAGTCTACTAATTTCAGTGGGTTTACTCTGAGTAGAACTTATTTGAATACCACCCCATTTCTATAAACACAATGTATAACATGCACAAGCATTCTATATAACAGGCTTCCTCAACCTCAGCCCTCCAGATGTTTTGAGACTACATTTTCCATCATCCCTGACCACTTGTCCTGCTAGCTAGGGATCACGGGAGTTGTAGGCCAAAAACATCTGGAGGGCGGAGGTTGAGGAAGCTACATAACATGTACAAACCATGTATTTCCTCAGGTTCTGCTCAGTTCAGTGGGGCTCTCTCCAAGTTAGCTAAGTATATCAGCTGCTACAGTGTTCCCTTATTTTAAGACACCGCCTTAAAAAAAATTCCTCAAGAAAACATACTATGGCTTATTTTCAGGGGATGTCTTATTACGTAAGCACACACAGAACGACGGTGCTGGAAACTTACTAAGCGATGGCGCTGCTGCGAGGCTCCAGGGGAGCCAGTTAGTCCGCCTTGTCCCTGAAGGCTGGAGGGATTTTATTTGTCCCCCCCCATTGAGGGGAGCAACAGCCAACAGAGAGTTGTGGCTTTCCCCCCTCCAGCGCAGCCCGGCTGCAGGTGGCTCATTGTCACCACGCTGTGCGCTCCGGCTTGCCAGCTGGCCTGAGCAACAAGTGGGAGCCAGAGCTGGTGGCAGGAGAGAGCGAGGCGGGCGCTGGAGTCCCTGGCGAGCGCTCAGCCCCAAGCATTTAAAGGCACGGCTCTCCCGTGCTTTCTCGGCTAGCTGGCCGGCCACTTGCTTTTGGTTCCCCAAACGCACCAAAGTCGCACGTCTTTGGTGGCGCTTTGTCCTCCGTGCGCCCTGCTCGATGCGCGTAGCGCTGATCGCAACCAGTGGAGGGAGCTTTGGTTTGGGGGCGGGCAAAGATCGGGGGGGGGGAAGAGGTGCTGCTCAGAGAAAAAAACCCCAAGCCATATGCAGTCAGAATCAGAAAGTACCGAGTTGGTGCGGAGGTTGCCAACTTTAAAAAACAAAAGCCCAGTTGCCCCTGTGCCTTTAACGGGAAATTGAGCGGAGGGTGGAGGCAGACTGCTTTGTAAGCACATGAGAAGCTGGGTCAGGCTGGAGCTGTTGCCGGGAGGCGCCACGTCCAGCCCCGCCTCTTTCTTGGTGCCCTCCAGAACTGCGCCTATCACCATGGCTTATTTTCGGGGTACGGCTTATATTTCGCAAATGCGAAAAAATCATGCTATGGCTTATTTTATGACGTCTTAAAATAGGCGAAACATGGTATATTGCTTGCACAGTCTTTCACGTACTTGGTGGATGTACTTGCCCTGCAGTATTTGTTTGTTTTCTGATGGTGAATTATAATTTATCTGCCCGTTGCCTGTTCTGCTGTATCACTTAGTCTATTCGAATGTTGTATCTCTTTACCCTCCTCCTTCTTCTGGTCACACAACTCCTTGATTACCCAGAAATATTAATTTCCTGATTTACTACATCCATTTTCCTATAGGACATGGGTAGCCAACATGCTGCCTTCCAGATGTTGCCAGAGTACAACTCCTATCATCATTCTTAACCATTGGCTATGCTGGCTGATAGGAGGTGGGCTCCCACAGCATCTGGAGGGCATCACATTTGAACCACTGCCATAGGATGTCCTAACACCATCTCAGTTGTTGAATACTGCACAGTCTCACAGTAAAATTTCATTCATTGCTTTCCTCTTTGCACCTCCTGCACAATTTCTGTTGATCCAAATTTCCCCTACACTGTTTAACCTCCAGTTAGAGCTGAATCACTCTAAAATGCCTTCCCATTAATGTACTCAGTATTAAAATATGCAAAATGAATAGACATTGGGTGTATTGTTCTGTAGTACGATACAATTTTACTACACTGAAATCCCCCAAGAGCAAAATATTATCTGTGATTAGGGCATAACATACTCTAACCATTATAACATCTGTTAGAAACAGGCAATATTCCAGTTATTTCAAGAGCATTTTGACTTTGAACATTGGGCTTCTCCCACAAAGGATGTTAACCTTATTTGTTAATATCATGCAAGTTGGTTTTATAAAAGATACATTGGATACATAGAAACAAACTCATTCCCACCCCCTTAAAATTATTTGAGTATACTAGAGAATGAACGTTTTACAGTGAGCTCAGAAGAAAATCAAACACACAGAGGTCTTAAGCTCCAATTTCCCCCATTACTGCCAATATCCCTTGCTGCCCTGAGCAGTGAGATATAAGTTGAAATAATGATGATGATGATGATGATGATGATGATAATTTTGTGTGTGTGTGTGTGTGTGTGTGTGTGTAGATGTAGCTAGGTAGGTCTATGCACAGTAAACACACTTAAGTGGGAATTCATTAAAAGGATTACTTTTGAATAGACATACATAGGATTGCATTGTAATTCATAGAATCATAAAATTGTAGAGTTGGAAGGGACCACTAGGATCATCTAGTCTAGTCCAACCCCCTGTAATGCAGGAATATTTTGCCCAACGTGGGGCTTGAACCCACAACTCTGAGATTAAGAGTCTCATGCTTTGTCACCTGAGCTATCCCAGAGCTGTGTTATCCATTAATCTTCCATTTCTTGCATTATGCTGTGGAACCTTTAAAGCCCCAAAAGGCTTAGCTAAAAAGTTAACATACAAAACGGGAGTTTTACAAACTGAATTTTGCTCATAAAATTCTTATCAATTGAAGTAATTGAGGAAGACCACTATAACATCCCTTGAGCTTTGAAGGTCTGCATTCCAACTTTTAAAATTAATGAAAGTCATTCCATGAATAAAGATACTGCCTTATTGCAAGGAAATTAATTCAGCAGTGAGGAAGCTGTTTTCTCATCTTCCCTTTAAAGTTACACAAATGTGAGTTCTTAACTAATTAAGCATCTAGTAAGAAAGAGAGGACAGAAGAAAGGTCACTGTGGTAGAAGCTGGCGCAGTTTGTTTCCCTCAAGAAAGATTATGGGATTGCTACAGTTGAAACTGTTTGAGATTATACTTGATAATTTGTAATTAACTCTCTAGGGTATTGTGAGACCCAGTTAATAAATACTTGAAACACACTTGGGGATCATCGGAAGAAAGGTGCTATGGGGATGCAAAATGTCATTACTCTCCTTACCAGTTGTTTCCTCCCATTACAGAAGAATGCAGGGAAACCTCTGGATTTCTTGACACTTTGCAAAGCAACCCTTGCAGATGTAAATTATCTCTTCCAGGGGGAGTTTGCCTGTGTTTACATTGAGTATTACAAGTGTAATTCCTTCTATAGGTAAACAGTAATTGTCTTAATAATATTCACACTAATGTTGGTTAAGCTCTTTGCCGGTAGATAAAGAGAGCCACAAAAAAGAGTAAAATTATAAATACCAATGTTGTTACCCATTAACAAGATTTTCAAGTTTCTGCTAAAGGCAAAGAATGCCAATCACACGTTTCCATTTATGAGCATACCGTGCAATTTTTATTCTAAACAGTCTGCGAGGCATTTTAAACAGTCAAATAATAACCGAAAGCTCAGGACTAATTTGCATAGCTGCTGGGCTAATGGAGAGGGCTGGTTTCCAGACTCACAGTAAACTGTCATTTAGTGGCAAGGCAATTACACAGGCTTACCTGGAACCAGAAGCCCAAATTGCAACTGGGAGTTGCAGAAGGACCACTGACCTCCATCTCCTATCACATCTCAGTTGCATGTAACTGAAGAAAAGATGAAAAGATTAATGACAGGACAAACGTATGACTCTTACTGGCATCTGAAGGCAGTCCTGTTTAGGGAAGCTTTTAATATTTGATGAATTATTGTATTTTAATATTTTGCTGGAAGCCACCCAGAGTGTCTGGGGAAACCCAGCCAGATGGGTGGGTTATAAATAAATTTTATTATTATTATTATTATTATTATTATTATTATTATTATTATTATTATTACTACTACTACTACTACTACTACTACTACTACATTCCCCCACCCTGCTGCAGGGGGTCAAAACAGCTACATGGTGGCATTTTGTGGTTCACCTTTTGTCTGCCCTGTGTGCATTTAATAAAATAATGTGTTTCTGGGTCAAGAGAATATTTCCTATTATGGCCCTTAGCACTGCAGGTTGTGATCATTTCTAATATCTCAGAAGAGAGCAGGGTGGCACAATCCAGTGGGATATTTTTTTTTCTGTGAACATCTCACTGAAATGAATGAGAGCTACCCCAGAGGACTGTTCCACTCTTGTGCAGCTCTCATTTTTCCAGTGGGGGCATGCACAGGATATTGCCCTCACCATCATTATCACTATGTTTAGGACAGAGAGAAGTGAGCTTTCGGATAGATCTCCTACCAAAATAGCTCGCTTACTTTTTTATGAGCCCAGTTACACTTAAAAAGAAAGAAAAAAGGTTGCTCCTAATTATGCTGTTTAAAATTAGAAGTATCACACCAGCTGGGAAACATAAAAGAGAGCATTTACAACATTATTTAAAACACAGCAGCAAAAAAATAGAAGCCACATTGCCTATAAACTATTGGTGGAAAGAAAACAATTCTCAAATGCTAACTATACAGGAAGCTACTTGTCCCTTGACTGTATCAGCCTTTCATAATAAAAGCCTGAGTTGATATCCTTCCTTATGTGGGCCATGGCAGACAAAGCCCAGTGGCTTAACCTACTCTCCAATTCCAGGTGATGGTGGTGGACTTGTACATGCCTCCTATAGTCCATTCATTTCTTCCCCTCTCCCTTGAGTGCAAAAACTTGGGTAATTTTATGGAGTGCAAGAAGCATGGTGGATGGTGCTATGGGCATTGATGGACAAACCCCTAAGTTTATCTTGAGATGGGACAGTGAAAACAGTATACACTTCACTGGAGCATCTCCTAAATATCTTAACAGCATCTCAGATATTGTTCTTCAGGGCAGCTATGTCCATTTGTGGAATGTCAGGCACCTCAGAAACTAAACGTTCCAAGGTCTTTGCACATGGGATGCTGCTGCACCCAGATCTCCTAGGCACCTGACATCCATATTGTGCCACAGACACCCCAAAGAACTATGCCTTCTAGGCTGTTTGGGGCTTTGAATGCTGCTGTGGCAGCAATCTAGGTACCAGGAAAGGAAGACATACCAGTAATTAAGACTTTCTGCAGATGTCTCTGTGCTACCTTACAGGAACGAGGAAGTATAAATGAAGAGTTGGGGCACTTATAGGAGCAGGAACTGATGGGACCTGGCAAATGTTTTATGAACCCAGCCTCAAAACTTCATTTGGAATGGGAATTTCTCAAAACACCTGGGACAGGGGAAAAGAGATTTGTAAGACGGCCATTGCACGTACCAAAAACCCCCCTCAACTTTCCCACTCTGTTTCCAGATTCCAAAATGCCAGCTACTTATTGTTCTTAGATCCTCAAGCGTGCAATGTTATAGAGTCTTACTCAGGCTTTATAGGACAAAATATGGCACACCGAGCTCCCTTAATGTATTAATATCCCCCTGTGCTCAAGGCAGACTGACTAGAAATATGAACAGCTCATTTATTTGAGGACTACAGGATTATATTGGTTTGCAAAGCAAGGAGTTATTAATTTCTGGCCATACTCATGCATTCTATTGTGGTGAATAAGATGCCTCCACAGGGTTGACCAGATTTAGTTCAAGACCTATATATCCAGCAGCAGAAAGACAGCTCCAATAAAAGATGTTTTAAAAGGTGAACGTTGTTCTCCTTAATCAATAGACTAAATCAAGGTTCATTATGCTCCATCCATTTGTTGCACTGCTTTAAACACAGAATTAATTAAGATTCCAAGAAAGCGTTGCCTAGGCTTGCTACAGAGGTAGCAATTGTGCTTTGCTTCAGTTCTGTCTTTCCTGTGGAGTCCAAGTACTGCAGAGAAAACTTTATTTGAGCGTCTGAAGATGATATAATTGCTATACATGCTAGGGGTGTGATCCTTTCCTGCACGGCTAGAGCAATCTCAACAGAGTTCAACAGAGCTGTATTTTCACATCTTCCCAAGCATGGATAAATGTGAGCCAGAGTACCAAAGCAGGCTGAGGAAAGGGAGAGGTATTATATGTAGACAGAATCATAATTTGGCCACATAAAAAGGAATTGTATCAAAGAAGAACAGATCTGAAAGGAGTTAAATATTACTGCAAAAGGAGCTATTCAGCGAAGCAATGTTTTCTAATATCTGTGTAACAGTTCAACTCTTTCCTTTAAGGACACTGGTGCTACTAGATAAACAAATGTCCCACACCATCTCTTTTGCTTGTTGAAAATCTTTAGGGATATCCATGTACAAAGGTGTGTGAGGACCAGTTTATACATTTATTAGATGGTGAAGTGGAATTAATCGGTACACAATACGATCAAAATACGGGTGAAGCAAAAGTGTGGACGAGCCCAAATTTGTTGTTCTGGTAAGGTATTTTTCTAGCAAACTGCTAGAAACTGCAGTACTAACATTGAAGTCCTTTGTGACAGACAGATGGCCTGAGAAAAAATGGCTCATTGAAAGGTCACTTCACACAGCTGATAGGCTTTCTACTTCTCCATGTTTCCTGACATGCCCGGTACATGTTCACATACACATTTTTCTAGTATTATTATGAATGTTTCCTTTTCAAATATTATGGTGTTTACCACAAAGGCATGCAATGAATGCAATGGAAAAATAAGGGTGAGGCAGCCAACAGATACATGATCAGTTCATATGACCCCCAGGTGTGCAGTTGTCCCATGTGGTGAGCCGCAGTACTACAGACTGAAGCATCTCCCTGGGCAGTGCAGTATTCTCAGGCTCCTGGGCATAGCCAGGATTTGTGGGAGGGGCAGGACTTTTGTTGGGTGGGGCAGAACCAACGTGATTGGTCAGTTAAATATTTCTATTGTTTTACTTGATGGGGGGGCAGCTTCCCTCTCCAGCCTCCTCCCTTGGCTACGCTCAGGCTCAGGCTCCAGACAGGCTTTGCGCATGGATGATTGCCACTGGATTATTGCAGAAAAAAAAGGTTCCTGTTTGGATGGACACTTTTGACTGAGCATCAACCATTTTTCTGGTTCTGGTGTGCTCTGCTTCCCTAGCACAGTTCCCACCTCCTGGATCCCCCATAGCAGTTTCCCTATGAATCAAGCCCGACAGTGTGTTTCCCATTGGATTTCTGCTTAAACTTGCTGGTTCCCTTGGCTTTATGCCCAAGCCTGAGCTGATTGCATGCTGATATTTCCATATGCTCAGCCTCTTCACAAGCCACTGCTAACCACCCAAAGTGTGGGCTAGCAGTGGCTTTCTGAAAAGCAAGTTCCTGTGTGTGGTGACACCAACAGATAACTGCCCCAAGAGGAGAGGTGATTCATGCAGGCATTTTAGTTGCCAGCCACTGGGTTGTGTGAATCAGCTGGCAGTTGTAGCCTCAGAAACCTGGCCTTTTAACATGCTTTTCATTGCTGCTATAGAGCTTGAGCCCATTTATGTTCACTGAGGATATTTTCAGATGGTTTACTCCTTAAGAGCTCCTTCAATAGCTTTCCCCTTAACAATGCCCCCCCCCCCCCAAAAGGTTTTCAGAAGGTGTTGTGTGATGGTGGTGACAGTCCCCCCAGCTGAGCTTTTATACCCACATTAAAGACACACATCTTGCATCCTACCAGTGCAATTGCTAGAAAGGCTTGTATAACAAAAGCCCTTTCAAACACATTAGCAATATAATCCAAGGACTGGTTTTTGACTTGCTGTTGATGTGTTTTCTTCTTTCCCCTGATTTATGTTAGCAGCAGGTCACAAACACAACATTGGTACTAACACAAGGCAACTGGGATGAATAAAATGTGGGATGAATGAGACAAAGGCCAGGGCATATTGAGGGGCTTCTTGGAAAAAAAACGAGCGACACTTTCTCAGCCTAAAATACCTAGGAATTTAAATACAAGAGGTTCTCTTGTGGCCATAACAATGTGAAAAACATGACCCTATCAACCCAGCAACAGCGCTGCAACCGACAAAAAGGAAAAAGGAAATAAAAAATAAAAAAATTCCTTCCAGTAGCACCTTAGAGACCAACTAAGTTTGTTCTTGGTATGAGCTTTTGTGTGCATGCACACTTCGTCAGATACCAGCACACGAAAGCTCATACCAAGAACAAACTTAGTTGGTCTCTAAGGTGCTACTGGAGGGAATTTTTTTATTTTTTATTTTGTTTTGACTATGGCAGACCAACATGGCTACCTACGTATAAGTGGTAAAAAGGAAGAAAAGGATTTAGGAGTATGCAACCAGCACAGTAAAGCAACAACAATGCTGTGAGAAGGGGGTGGGGATGGCCATCGGTAGCAGCCTAGGAAGCTCCCTTAAACCATGTCTAACCAACTGGCTCAGTATGTCATGGGCTGGCAATGGCTCTCCAGAGTTGCAGGAGGGAACATTCCTAGCTCTCACTGGAGATCCTGGGGATTGAAATGGGGACTTCGCATACAAATACTGTGCTTTGCTACTGAGCCTTTCTTCTTGAATGCATAACATGATTAATATACAAATCACTTTCTAAGTGTTGCGCTTTGTCCAGCTCCTCACATATTTCTGGCCAGATGTGACAAGCACTTTAGTGATGTAAGCTTCCTGCAAGGAAAAAAAAAAGCTGCAAGTCTCACCCATTTCACTATTTTCATGTGTTTACAAGCAGCAGGGCCCCCTCTAAGTCATAGGAGCCAACTCCAAGGGGCCAAAGTCAATTTGCCCTCCATAAAATATTTGAGGGGACTGGGGACCCCCCCAAAGTTATTGGTCACTGCCATTCAAATGCTGTGTGTGTACCGTATCTTGTGATCGATTATGAAGGATGGGCCTTACCTTCCCCCCCCCCCGTTTTATTCAAGCTGGCACCCCTGCTCTCTCAGTCATACTTTCTCACCATGGTTTCCAGATGCAAACACACCTTGTCACATGTGTCCTCTGGTGGACTATGCACCATTTTTAAATATGAAAGTGATACATTTGAAGAAGCTGATTGTCCACCTGGGCCCTTTTCTTTATGTAAATACAGTGGTACCTCGACTTACGAATTACTCGACATACAATTTTTACGACTTACGAATGAAAAAAGTGCCCGACCGCCTACAAATTTTTCGACATCTGAAGGACATCTGTTGGCGGTTTTAGATGTGGTTTACTCAACTTACGAATTTTTCTGAATTTTTCGTTTCCAATGCATTCCTATGGGGAAATTGCTTTTTTCAACTTACAAATTTTTCGACCTACGAATGTGCATTCGGAATGGATTAAATTCGTAAGTCGAGGTACCACTGTATGTGGTTTTGCCAAGTGTTGTGCAGCCTGAAAACCCCAAGACTGGAAATTCGTCATCTTGTAGCTGTTCGTTTCATAATTGGATAACAAATTGCAATCAATCCGAGACCACTTAAAATGTTCTCTGTCCCTTTCCCCCCAAGATTCTGATTTGCTTGATATTAGAGCATGTGCATCTTTGCACAGCTGATTTGGAATTGTGGTGTGGCATACGAAATCATGCAGTGTTCTCTTTCCTTCTTGCTACGCATGTCACAGTAAGGAAGGGGTTTTAAAGATATAAAGAGACACACACACAACCCTCCCTTGCTGGGTCCAAAGGCCTAGGAAAAATGACTCCCAAAGATGCCTTTTGATAATGATAGACGAAATGCCTTGTCTGATGAATAAAGACTACCCCATACCCAACACAGAAGAAGGAAATCAATTCAAAAGACCTGTTGCAATCAGGTTCTGAGTATTTAGGGCTGGGTAAATCAAATAGTAAAGGTAAAGGTAAAGGGACCCCTGACCATTAGGTCCAGTCGTGTCCGACTCTGGGGTTGCGGCACTCATCTCTCATTACTGGCCGAGGGAGCCGGTGTACAGCTTCTGGGTCATGTGGCCAGCATGACTAAGCCACTTCTGGTGAACCAGAGCAGTGCACAGAAATGCCGCTTACCTTCCCGCCAGAGTGGTACCTGTTTATCTACTTGCACTTTGACGCGCTTTCAAACTGCTAGGTGGGCAGGAGCTGGGACCGAGCAACGGGAGCTCACCCTGTCGCAGGGATTCAAACTGCTGACCTTCTGATCGGCAAGCCCTAGGCTCTGTGGTTTAACCCATAGCGCCACCTGCATCCCTTAAATCAAATAGTAAGAAGAGGTTAAAAAAACAAAACATACTGTCGCAAGCACATTGTTTGCCGTATTCATCAACTTCTATCTTCAAGGCCTTTAGGAAAGCAAAAACAAATGTTGAATGACAAGAAAAGGCCAATAATGTCTGTAGACGTGGCAGGCTAACACAGAAAGGCACCCTAGAACAAGAGACTAAAATGTTAACACTTCCTTCAGGTACGATTGCTAACACAAAGAACAAATATTATTAGGAGCAAATGTTAAAGTATTCCAAGCTCAGCATTTTAGTCTGCAAAGCTCAGCCCATCTTTGGTGAATAATGCTCGTAAATACATCTAAAGGGGAGACAATCATGAGAAAAGAGATTATATTCAGAGACACAGCTTCAAAACTACATTTATTATTAATTCAATGGAGCCCCTCTCTTGAATTATTATGCACTTTTCATTTCAGATGCTCCTCTAAAGCAGTATCATTGGCAAGACTAAGAACGCAGTTCCACTTCTCATTTAGTACGAAGGCATGAAAAATACACTTTGCATAACTTGATTTATCCAGTCTTTTTTTTCTAGCCAAAGAAACAGGTCTGTTTCATTGCTATACTTGTTTTGACCCAGACTATACTGCATACCTATAAGGTGCCCTTCTTGCAAATGTTTTCCTTTTAATTTTAGCGTGGTTGGTAGCACATGAGGACAATGTGTGTATGACGTTGTAGCCTTTAATTGAAATTAAAGGTAAAATCTCATATGAGCATTGTGTCTGCCTCAGAACACAAACAGGATTTGGGATTAGAGTGAATGACTTCATTAAAACTAATCGGGATTGCCACTATTTTGCATTTTGCCTGAGTCTGCATCCATATTTCCCTTGCTAGTGTTTTCTAATTTCACCAAAATAAAAAAAAAGTGTGCTATGTGCAGGTGTTTTTTGCCCTGCAGTTTTGTCTGATGCTGCGCTGCATCATTTTCCATATCTTCCAAAGAACATAATGTTATTTCTGCAATCTAACATTAGATTAACATGGCTGGAGAAAAGAAGCAATCATGAAGAGAGCAAGCAAACATCCCTGAAATTTCTTAATATTGAAAATGTCAGCGAGAGAGAGAGAGAGCTCATCAAAGTCTGACTTTGCAATCCTCTAGTCAAATGGTTGAATTTAATCTGGGAGGAAGAATTATTAATATTCCTTAGCGTCATTAACCTTGTTCAGTAATAAGCTCAGGCAGTGCTTCATTTCTACTAGAGATGGGTGGACCCATCCCTGTCTGATATCGAATGCGGCTACACAGAATGGATTAATTTCCAGAACATCACTGAATATTCAAAATTTGCCTGTTTTCATTTTCAGTCCATTCTGAATGGAGGCACCAAAGATGATCCCAATGATGTCTTTGGGAGAACAACAACTAGAGGTATCCCCACCATCAGCCCTCACTGTAGGCCATTGCCACCAATTCCCTAACTTACTAATGCAAGGGAATGTGAAGGGATTGTGAAACCAATGGGAACCACTGGAGAATCTCCCTCCAAAAGCAAATATTAACATGAGAAGAGGGATTCCTTTCAGGACTGCGTTCTCTGATTCCATTAATACCCCCCCCCAATAACATGCTATTTGCATTTTTTAAAAACACAAACAAACAACCCCTGTTTATTAGTTGCAAGATGCATTTAACATCACACCTACTTTGGCCCTTAGGCTTCAAGACTAGTGGTGGTTAGGTAATGAGGAAGCACAAGAGTATGCATATCATGTGCTCAGCCATATCCAGGACACGAGGAAACATAAGAATTACATTTCCAATGTTTTCCAGCCTATGCAGATACTGCTATATGGACATGAACACTGAAGCATTTTAGTTGCTGGAAGCCTTCCCCAACCAATCACCTCACCCTGACAGGCAGGCCCAAATGATTGTCTTATTTGGAAAGTCATGTTTGTCTTATTTGAGAAGTTTTTCACATTGTGGTATTTAGATATATTTTTTCCAGTGCAGATATTCCACCGTGTGAAATGACTGGCATTTGTTTAAGTGTTGTAATACTACAAATGAAACACGAAACAAAATGTTGCCAGTATGGAGTGCTCAAGTTCAAGGTTCCAGTCAGCCTGCCACGTTCTCTTTCAAGATACTCCCTTACATCCCCACATCTCCCTTACATTTCCACTCTTTGCTCCCAAGAGTCATCATTCTGTGTCCACTGAGCATACTCAGTCCTCATTGGACTATTTTGGGTTTCCACATATATACACACACAACCCCCCCCCAACCTTGGGGTACCCCAGTGCTTATGAGTACCTCTCTCTTGTGCATGGGTGGCTTCATTATGGGTACATAAGTACCTGCACTCTAAGAAAGGGTTATTAGTATATCAGGTTTGTAAGTCATGCATCTTTTGGCTGAACTGTAATGAATGTACAAAGCACACAAAAACTCCCCCAAGAATGAGCTTATTCTATCCATGTGTGTGTAGATTCTCCACAACTGCAATCAGGGCCGGCCCTAACAGGCAGAGTAAGTCACGTCTCAGGCAGAAGATGCTGAGGGGCGGGGAATCATGGTGAGGTGCTGGAGGACAGAACTGTGCATGCTGCCCTGCAGCCCTGGATGTCTTGGGCTCACACATCCTGGAACAGGCGTAGACCACTTCTGATAGCCATTCATCACAAGGAAATGTATCTCAAATAGACTACCTGAAGAGCTAACTGCCTAATGACAATTCTCTGAAGTTCACAGCATTATATTTAATTCTTAGAGGTGACCTTTGCTCAAGTGCCAGTGAAGCAGCTGCCTTCAAAGTGCCCCTGCACCTGTGTCCAACCTCCACCCCCAGTGTGAAATGGCTGCGTCACACCACTGGGATTTTAAGTAGCTCTGACAGGGTGAGTTAATGTGTCAGTGCTAACATTCTGCATCAGGCTCTTTTCTATGTGGCTTTCATTCTGTTTATCCCTGTAGAGGGTAAGAGTGTAAGTGAAGCAGACCCTGGTTTCTCAGCCATAGACTCACACTGGTCTTAGGCAAGTTGGGATGCAAGCAGCATCAGTTCACATCTTCAATATATAAATGACAATAATAGCTTTATTCAGGCATTTGCTGGAAGGGCTAAAAGTGAATAGAGAGAAATTGTACCGAGCACCTAATTCCCTGACACAGGAACTAATCATCCACAACATCATTTTACCAGGATACAGTGTCAGATGATGATGATGATGATTGCATTTATTACCTGCCCTTCACCATTAGGTCCCAGTGTGAGTTACAACAATTTAAAATTCAGAATTATTCTCTCCTGTCCAGCCCTTCACCACTTCAAGACACTGGTCCAACACCTTCACAGCCTCTCTTGATTCAAATGGGCATTTCCCAATGATTTCTTATCAGAGCCAGCCCAGTATGTATTGCTGCTAAAGACTAAAAACATAAAATATAAAATAAAATAAAATTATGCTGACACCTTCCCCCCACCTCTTATACCATATCCCTCCTCCGCAGCTGCCACAGCCTTCTCCACAACCCCACCTTCTCTGCAGCCATTGCAGCCTCCTTCACTGCCACATGAGACAACTGGAGGCAGCTCAGGGAAGCCTCGGTGCACTGAATATGGCAGGAAAGTAAAACGAGGCTGGTGAGGAGCAGGTGGCAGTGCACAGCAGTGCTTCTCAGAGGCTGGATCTGCTGCCTTTCCCAGCTGCTGTCCTGGGGCGATGACTTCACCCAGCCTCATGGGAAGACATGTTAAACAGCATAGAAGATAGAATGTACCCACAACTCAAAAGCCACAAGGCCAAGCAACAATCTCCGAGAGCTCCTCTTTAGCCATGATCCTTCAGGTAGGAGCAGAACCACTGTAACACAGTGCCTTCAGACAGACCCCATCCCTCTGAACTGTTGAAGGAGGAGGAGGAGGAGGAGGAGGAGGAGGAGGAGGAGGAGGAGGAGGAGTTTGGATTTGATATCCCGCTTTATCACTACCAAAGCGGCTAACATTCTCCTTTCCCTTCCTCCCCCACAACAAACACGCTGTGAGGTGAGTGGGGCTGAGAGACTTCAAAGAAGTGTGACTAGCCCAAAGTCACCCAGCAGCTGCATGTGGAGGAGCGGAGACGCAAACCCGGTTCACCAGATTACGAGTCTACCACTCTTAACCACTACACCACACTGTGATGTACACACAGAAGTACATCATGGTCAATGATGGCAAAACCCACTGTCTCTTTTGGAATAGAGGTCATCGGTCAGGGCATCCAAGGTGGTTTCAATGCCAAACATGGGCCTGAAGCCCAACTAGCTATAGATAAGGGATCTGAAAACATTGAACACACCCCTAGTCCTATCCTACTGAACTTTCTGAGGTCGCAACACAGCCTTGGCATTGTCCTGAAACATATATATTGTCCCCGTTGCCACAGGATGCTCAGTCACTATTTTGAATAGCGTACTATGTCTTTGCAGCTTGGTTAGTTCAAAAAATTGATTTTTTCCCAATGAATATGCAGGAGGCAAGTCTATTCAGATTACTCTGTAAAACACTGTGTGCTTAGTCAATTTTTGTTATTGATTGCACTGTGTTTAGTTTAATGTGTCAAGCCTTTGAGTATTACAACTTACTTCACGGTTCATTCTTTATGCCTGTGGAAATCCTTCTTTTTTAATTGCAAAATAAAAAAGCCCGCTTTATAGTGCAGCATGAATACAGATAGATCTTAGCTGCAAACTTTGGATACAAATCTGGATTTATGATCCAAAGCTGGAGGGGAGTTTCATGTAAGTCCAGAGGTTTCATTCAAATTTCCTACTATTTATACTGGTTGGATGGTGGAGAATATCTCTGTATGGAACATTTAATCTTGGTTTGTGAAGGAATCAGGGGGAGGGGAGCATTGTCTACAATCCTATGTGCAACGTTTTGTAGAAGTCAAATGGACTTACTTCCAAATCAAGGTGTCAGACTTGCAGTGCCACTTTGCAAGTAGTTCTGCTGAAATTCATTTTCACAGAATTTAGATTGATAGCCTTGTTCAGGAGTGGCATTACTTACTGGACTCTAACTTATTACACTGACCAAGGTGTATTGAAATGGATGTTGCTTGCATAGGAACACTGAGCTGTGGATTAGGGCATTTACACTTTTACATTCTTCTGAAGATTACTGCTACCTCTGTAGCAGCTTGATGCTTGAACAACTGAGGTTTATTTCTAACCAAACTCACAGATCACTCTGTGACCTTTACCTTAAACAATATCCTCATGGGTGGGCTTTGACCTTAACCATGTTTCAGACGGTGTAGTGTGGCAAAAGACATGAGTCTTTGTTAATGCTGGCATACTAAGGTGCATCTGAAGTACAGAAGGAGTGGGCTTGCTTCAGGAGCAAAATACCTGTGTTTCATGCCTCATGTCTGATCATTTAGAGTCTCTTCAAGGCACTAAAGGGAATAAGAGATGAATTTACTGGGGAGGGGGGGACCCTTTCCCTCCATTTCATGGCTGTCCATGCAGCATCCCTCACTGAATCTCTTAATTGGTTTCCTGACCACTCCCCATATCCAGTACAAAGATTTTGTCCCTATCTTCAAAACCCTCTTTGTTATCTTTCTGACCTCATAGCTCATGCTCAGTGCTGGATTACCAAATAGGCCAGTCTATGGCCCCACGCCTTTTAGGGCCTCCACAACAATGGATCAAAATAATATTAATTTGATCTTGAAAGAAACTCACAATCAAGCTTTCTTAGTTCAATGTTATCCCACTAGAGCGCTCGCATGAGCCCCCCCCCCCCGAGATTTAGACTGTCTATGGCCTCCACAGGGTTTAATCCAGTACTGCTCATGCTTACTTAAGCTATTCTTCTTGCACCCTACTTTGGCTACCCTGGAACTCCCAGAATATTTATGTCAAGGAAAGGAAAATCTGTGGACCTCCAGATGCTGATAGACTCCAGTTCCCATCAGTCCCAGTCAGGGAAGTTGGGAATTGTAGTCCAGCAACATCTGGAAGACCACAGATTCTATATCACTGAACTATGTGATGCTACTTCTCTCTCTTCTGGCAAATTCCCCTTCCAGACCCACTTTCTTGGTTTATTTCCTTATTCCTCATCCCTTTACATAAATTAAGATGGAATACATGTAGCTGAGCACATATTCTTCCACGTTGACTCTCCCCTCCTCTTCTTCCCCTGCTCCTTTGAGCACTAACAATTCATATTCTAACTTGCATTAGGTGTTTAATAAAAACCGTAGGTGTGAATATAATACACAGTATTCTGAATGCGATTCAGTGAGCCAATGAACAAATTTAGCCTTGTTGACGGCGGCAGTTATCTAAGAGTTTGCACTGAGCCGCACAAAATGCACGTTGATGTGTAGTGCACCGAATTTTCTCATGTAAAGGCATAGCAGAAGACAGTTAACTTGTTTCAGATTGTATGCAACATGAGAGTGATTTTGAACCAGCTGCCAATGCCAGGGCAGTTGTTGCAGAACATAGTACTGCCGGGGAGCAGGGGTGGGGGCAGGGAGAGGAAGAGAATGACACCTGGGTATTTATCAGCTAGCTTCCCAAAAATGCTCTCAAGTGTCAAATACAACTTGTATTCTCCTCTGGAAATTTTTTTCTGGTTGGAAGGATTTCTTCATTCCAGAAAAGGCTGCGACCTCCTCTTGAGTGCAGTCAGCAGTGCCAATTATATTGGGTAACCCAACTGAGCAGAAACAAACCTTGACTTTCTTACTCTTTCTGTCAAGGCTTGTGCACTGAGCAGAAACTGGATTACATATTGATTTAGGGCATCTTCTCATCCAGGCATGTGTATTCATACTGAAGTGGTTGCCTGAATATTACTGGGCCTCAAGCCTGACAAATTGAAGTAAAGTATTAGTTTCAGGATGCAAAACAACACACGCATAAAGTCTTGCTGTCAGGCACACCGTGTTCGCAATTTAGTCTTCTCAGAGAAGCTTCCTATTCACTTCAGAGCTTGGTTCTACCAGGAGCCATGTTGTCAGCCTGCAGGGCTTAGGAAGGCAAGTGTCCCTACCCTCAGACTTCAAAATGAGAGATAGGGGGCACTATTGTTCAAGTGCCTGAGGAAGTAGTTCGAGAAAGTACATGGGAAAGGCAAGTATTCTTTTCCCTCTCACTGAAACGGAATCCTGATATGCATGAGCCAATGGTTGTGGCCAATTGCTATGCTCACAACAACAATCTGTTACCAAGAAGATCAGCTAAAACTCTCTACATGCCTCAAGACCATGTGTGCATGATAACCTTGCTCTCAGTAACTACCGTAGTGACACTCAGTGCCTTTTTAGGTTAAGTGAGAACTAGGTATCATTTACCAGGGGAATCCGCAGTGATTCCCGCCACAGATGCCCCTCGGAATATTTGCCATAGAAGTGAATTCCCCCACATGTGACCAATATTATGATCCCATTTACTTAATAAAACCCTCAGAGTTCAAAGCCCCTCCCCCATTCGGGGTTAGTTAGAAGGACAAATCCTAAATTTAGAGTTGAGTTGCAGTGATGTGGGCAGGAAGCAAAGCAGCAAGCAGGGAGAGCCATGCTGGATCTCTGCTTGAATCCAAGGCTGCAGCTATGGGAGAAACAGTACCCTTTTGGGGTGTTGATGCTGTGTGTTCCTCCATTGTAGGTTCAGGGTGTATATACGTGTAAATAAACCATATATCATAAAGACACCACGGTCTCTGTTATGCCTCAATACCAAAAGGAAACACAGACCCTGGGTAAGCACCTGGAAACCCTTGGACTTTCTCAGAGATGGGAGTAGCATGCAATAGCGTATTAATGTAAGCATATTTTGATACAGTTATAAGCATTGGTGTATGTGCTACTTTTGGAAATCTGGAATGTATATAACATGTAAAAATTGTGCATATTTTTAACAAAACCAGGCAGTAACAGGATGGGGAATAAACCTCATAAGGATTTTTGGGGTGGGCATTTAATGCATCAGAATAGACAGGAGACTAAAAAAAACAAGACGCGGGGAAAATTCACATGAGTTTGGTCCAAGAGAGCTGTAAATATGCAAAGTATAGGGGTCTGTGTGTAAGTAATATATTCAGAATATATATTTATATAAAAATCCCCATATAAAAATATAAGGGTCTGAATCCCTATATTTGTTGACAACCCAAATAATAAAGCATCACCCAGTCATGATATTAACAGTGTTATTGCCTTCTTTCAGCCCTGTATTCCTGTGGGCAACACTGTCTTATCTTCGCTCATATTTGAGATTGGGGAGCAGAGTGCCTCATCCTTCAGTTCTAACCAGGTAGCACTTCACCTGACCTTATCATCTTAGGTTCGTGGTAAGATTTTATCTCAAGGGATCAGTCTACATGCTGTGCTGGCACATTTGTGTCAGTGGAAGGCTTTTTCTCCACAGCAGCCATGAAGGAAATACAATGTGTGAGAAGGGATGATCTATGAATAACATGGCTCCCACGAATCCAGGTGCAGCAGTGGTGACATCCATGTCATCGGAAACTACCCCAGCCCTACATGCTGTAATCTGTTCTTAATGTTTCTAGTGTATTTTTTATTTTTCAAATGGACAAAATGTTCCCACTTCACCCTTCGTCTATAGCTGGAGTGGGAAAAAAAAATACATTTTTATTCCTGCTCCCCATCTGCTGTAAAGAGTAATTTACCTGTAGGAGTAACACCAGTTCTTTATACGCCAGTGATTTCTTAATTTATAAACCAATCAGTTATGCACATTTCCCCATGAGGACCTGGCATGTCAGGATATATTTTAACAGTTTATAAGCACTTCTAAATTAGATTAGCAATATAGTAAGTAATAACGATCAAGGCTTGGGTCATTTCCTAGGTATTAATGGCCAGCTGGGGAAAACTGATAGGGGCCAGGAAGTAACCAGAGATGCTGTTATCATTTTATTAGAGATTTGTTTGTTTGCTTTCAATTATAGGCAAAACACTTGTTCCTTTGATGCGATGCACCATGGCAGCATAGGAATAAAGTCACTCAGCAGAACAAGAATACTTCCACTCACAATTGCAGGAAATAATATTTCACTATGTTTGCACCTGATTAGATTTGAGTGGAATTTATTTCAGATACATACACTGAGGACTTTTGCTTGTTTATTCATTTCTAACGTCTATATCCCACCTTTCCTCCAAGGAGCTCAAGGTGGCAAGCACAGTTCTTCCTCCTTCCTCATTTGATCCTCACAACAACCCTGTGAGGTAGGTTAAGGATGTATGACTAAGACTGGTCAAAGGTCACCTTGTGAGCTCCATGGCTAAGTGAGGATTTGAACTCTGGCCTCCAGGTCCTATTCCAACAATCTAACCACTACACAACACTGACTCGCTCTTCAGTCCAGAGAATAGCATGTGTGACCCTGCCAACATGGGCTGCCATATGTCTGGGTTTTCCTGGATACATCACCGATTACCACCCAGACACTGCTTGCAGCTGCAGTATTCTGGTTATGTCCGAGAACGTCCGGATGTATGGCAATCCTAGATGTAATTGAAATCAAAGAGATTTGGTCATACTGGTATTCTGAAATCCCGTTCAAATTAATGGGATTACTAAATTAACCAACCAGCCCTAAAGTGGTGATGGATTGTGGCTTTTATTATTTTGGCCTCTGAACATACTGGGACTTATTGTTGTAAGGCGGAAAAAACAATGAATATGAGAATTAACTTCTGCAGCATCAGCCTTCATAGCAAATTGCAGTCATAGCATGCCTGTTGCTGTCATGAAGGGGTTTGAGCAGAGGTGAACAAATGGTTTTCGGCAGTGTTAATCTCCATGAAATGTAGCCAATCTGAATGAGTTAGATTTTGAATGTGACATGCTTGTAGTTTTTGAGTGTCATGGCAATATTCTCATGTATTCTGCCATTAAAAGAAACCTGGAAAAGAATGAAGTAGTGGAATGATGAACAAATGATTGAATGACAAATTGAAATATACTTCATATTTTTAGATACAGGTGGGTAGCCGTGTTGGTCTGCCATAGTCGAAACAAAATAGAAAATTCTTTCCAGTAGCACCTTAGAGACCAACTGAGTTTGTTCTTGGTATGAGCTTTCGTGTGCATGCACACTTCTTCAGATACACTGAAACAGAAGTCACCAGATCCTTAAATATAGTGAGGGAGTGGGGAGGGGTATTACTCAGAAGGGTGGTGGGAATGGGTGATCAGCTGATAGGTGTGGAAAACCTGTTGATGACTCTTAACGGCTGCAATTAGTCTTGCAGGGAAAGGCAAGGGGTGAGATACTTGCTGAAGCTATGTTAGTGACACTTCTAGAGAGGAGCATGTCTATACATGCAACAATTTTTTGCAGACCTTGGCATGAACTATGAATTGTGTGGAACCATAAGTACAGGGCGCAGCTGTTTACTGAGGTGGGGAACCTTGTTTGTCTAAACCCATCTTTGGAAACTGTCTCAAGGCTCTAGTCATTCTGTGGCTGCCATCCGTATACTGATGACATGGGCTGTATAACAGCTATCACTGTTACAGATGCCCAGCCGTAGTTTACAGACACAATTGCATAACATGTAGTAAATCCAGCCTACACAAAGCACAACCCCAGCCAGCATGACAATAGTCAAAGATGATGGGTGTTGTAGTCCAGCAACATCTGCAAGGCATCCTGTTGTGTACACAATGCTGAACTAGATGGACCAGTGATTTGACTCAGTATAGGGCACTTTCCTGCAGTGGTGGAGGAAGGGGTGTGTGGGCCGCCCCGGGTGTCATCACTGAAGGGGGGAGGGTGGAAAAATGAATTTTTTTTAAAAAAAAAAAAGGGCTCGCGAAACTTTTTAGGAGTGGTGTGGTGGTTTAGGGGTCTGCAGGTTCCGTGCTGCCTGAAACAGAAGCATGGGACTTGCGTCTGCTCACTGCCTCTCCCTCAGCCACCCTACAGCTGAGGGGGAGGCAGCGGAGAGGCTCCAAGTGGTGGAGAGGCTCGCCCCCCCCAATGGGCATGGATCACCCCGCCCCCGGCTGCAGGACATGCCCCCACACCAGGCACCTGAGCAGCTAGCTATGTGGCTGCCTTCCTGTGTTGCTACAAGATACTGTTGGCAGTGATTCTGAATGGGGGACAGGAATTAATGGGCAATAATGGCTCAGTTCCATACTGCTGCTTTGTGCCTTCAAATGGGGAAAATTATGTGCAAATATGAACAAGGCTTCACAGGTGATGGCCAACAATGAACTGGATCTGCTTTGTGAAAATCTGCTTTTAGGTACCCTGAACATGAAATTCAAACATGAAGGACCTTGAATTTCTCTCTCTCTCTCTCTCTCTCTCTCTCACACACACACACACACACAAAGAGAGAGAGAGATTTTCATGTTATCAGATCAAGCAGCATAATGTTGAAATGCTGGGAGCCAACAGCATTCTGAGCATTATTCTCTACGAACTGCTGTTAGTTGCTTCCTGTAGCATAACTTTTAACAGCATGAGGACCACACTTTCTCAATGCATGACTGCCACTTGTCCAGTAGGTGTTCTTGTCAGTCATTCCTTGGTTTGACTTGAGTGGATAACTGTGGAAATAGAAAGGCAGAAATTATAACTTAAGCACACAGCCCTGTGCTATAAGAAAAAAAAAGGTCTTGTGCAACTTATATTTTACTCATCACAACCCTGACATCTAGTCATCTGGCTCAACAATTTGTGTGACATGGGTTAGCTGTGAGTGGAAAGAGGGGCTGGAAAGGGAAACAGGCTCTGTCATGTAACAAAAGCATATGAAATGTTGATCTGGTGTGAATACAGTGAAATGTGTATGTAGTGTAATTATTTCAGATGTGTGTATCCACTGATTGATGTGCGCGGCACTGTCAGCAAGTAACATATCTCAGGTCAGATCCATTAGGTAGCTGTGGTTTTTTATACAAGAAACATATGACTGTACCTATAAAGCAGAATAAAAAAGGAGACACTGAAAGCTATAATGAGATGGAACTGGTTGATGACCGAGTTATAGAGTTGGAAGTATGCTAGTCCAAGCCTTGTGCTTGATGCAGGATCCACAATGCAAGTGGCAACTCCAGTGTCCTTGAGAAATGGCTATCCAGCCTCTGCTGTTGGGAGAAGAGGCTATCTGTTCCACTGTTGAACAACTCTGACCATTAGGAAGTTTCTCCTAGTTTATTTATTTTATTTCATAAAATTTAGGCACTGCTTGATTTTTTTTTTGGGGGGGGGACCTCAAAGTAGTTTACAACAACAACAACAACAACAACAACAACAACAACAACAACAACAACAACAACAACAAATAATGTTTAGGTGAAAACTGCATCTCTGCAGTTTTTACCCATTGATTCTACTCTGGCACTGTGGAATAAACAACAAGACTGATCCATATTCTGTGTCAGAGTCCTTCTGATATTTGAGGAGAGTGATAATGTCCCCGCTTAATCTTCTTTTCTCCAGACAAATACATTTGGCATTCAATGGTTCTGAGCCCAGAACCAAGAGAAGTGAATGATCTAAATGGCATTTATTGGTAATTCCACAGGGTGCAACTAAGAAGGGTTTAAAAACATACAACTACAATCAATATGCAGGGTTTGTTGCTGCAAAGTGCCCTATCTTCCTGTAATATGGGGACTAATGGCAAGACAACCAAAGTGGACTTTACAAAGCCTTGTGGTTACTAAGAGACTCACATTGTGAACTTGGAAGGATAAATATTCACCATCTATTAAGCAATGGATAATATGCCTGCTTCATTTGAACGTATTTTCTATATTTATTCGTACATTTGAAGGGCATCTGGTAATCCACATAGTAAATTAAGATAGATGTGTTGATGTTTATTGTATTGCAAATGTGTGATCAGTTTTTGTTTTGTTTTTCTTCTCCTTTTTGTGTTGTAATTTTTCCATTTCTTGAATAAGTCTGCAATATATCTATAGATGGGTGGGTGGGTGGATAGATAGATAGATAGATAGATAGATAGATAGATGCTTGAAAAAGGATAACCTGAGAGAAACTACCGTAAATTTGGCAGTTTACTGCATCCCTAGTGTAAATGAGGAACAGGACTGCACCCACTGGCCATGTCCCCATTGGCTGCACATTCAGCTTTAGTAGGAAAGGGATCCTTGTATTGGGTGCAGATGAGCACAAGGAACAGATATACATAGTAAGAGAGGCTAGGCCAAATTCTCTCTTGCTGAGATATGGACTCTTTACCTCCCTCTTAATATGGTGTCTTCCATGTGCAGCTTGGGAGAAAGCAGCTGAGGAGCATATTAGTGGTCTCTCTCTTTCCGTGTGTGTGTGTGTGTGTGTGTGTGTGTGTGTGTGTGTGTGAGAGAGAGAGAGAGAGAGAGAGAGAGAGAGAGATGGAATATATATGACCAAGCAAGGAAGTAGCAATTCTTAATTGTAATTTGAAAACATTTAGCCTACTTAAACAATGAAGTTTTTAAAAGGAAGCAGCAATCTTATTCATTCCTCCCCACCACCAAAACCAAGAGAAAGCACCCTTTCATTTTGTTACTTAATTACTTAATTCATCCCGCTTATTAATAGTCTCTCTCTCTCTCTCTCTCTCTCAACATATATATATATTACTTAGATTCTTAGATTAAGTGCATATATATTTTACCAAGAATTCTCTGCCAGGCAAATGACTTGACAATTCAGATTGGAATAGTATTTATGCAGTATGGACCCTGCCTCTGAAAATAAATTCAACCTTCTGTCCACTGACATCAGCAGTTTGGCATATTACTTCAATTATGAGCACATTAGAAGGATGAAAGGATTGCAGTTCTGTTAGAGGAGCACATGAGAGGTGTAGCCCATTTTAATTTTATAAGTAATGAGCCTGGAGGTTGTTGTTTTACCAGATCAGGCAGTGTGCTGCCTTTAAGCAAAAGTAAATATGCCAGACATAATTATTACAAATCCCCCAAAGCCTTCCTTACAAATTAGTTTTTGAGAAAGCAATTTTAAAAATGTCCCCACCTACTTTCTGACAGGATCATCCTTTAATGTTCTTGCCATTATTGGGATTCTGATTCCTATGTGTTTGATACAGCCTGTTCTAATAGACAAGCCGCACGCTGAAGCTCTGAATTCTCCAACACGTAAGCTCAGTTTGTTCATGAAACAGGGTGACACCACAGCTGTAGAGTGACAAAGTTTTAAAGCCAGTGATTTCTCCCCCAGCTGTACCATCACAGTGCCTATTCCTTTAATGATCCGCATCATCCTTTTTCAGTAGTAATGGGAAAAATGACTGCAGGTTAGTAGTTTAGTCATGTTCATTAAGCAAAGTTTCAAAATTCCTGTAGGAAACAAGCTGGCCCACTCTGGAGTGATTTCCCCATTGCAGTATGAGGCAGTGATGTGCTTGGTGTATGTTGACAGGCAAAGCACTCAAAGCAGGGATGGGCAATGTGGTGCCCTCCAGATCATATTAGACTTCGGTTCCCATCATCCCTGAGTTTGGCCATGCTAGCTGGGGATGATAGGAGTCCAAAAGCATCTGCATCAGCTGTCCCAGACTTACAGGAATGGTTACCAAGCTCAGGAATCAGCTTCTTGTTGCAGTGCAGTAGACATGATAAGAGCCAGTTTGGTGTAGTGGTTAGGAGCGGCAGACTCGTAATCTGGGGAACCGGGTTCGTGTCTCCGCTCCTCCACAGGCAGCTGCTGGGTGACCTTGGGCTAGTCACACTTCTCTGAAGTCTCTCAGCCCCACTCACCTCACAGAGTGTTTGTAGTGGGGGAGGAAGGGAAAGGAGAACGTTAGCCGCTTTGAGACTCCTCCGGGTAGTAAAAAGCGGGATATCAAATCCAAACTCTTCTTCTTCTTCTTCTACTTGCTTTTTCATGCAGGCTTTTGGAGGTTAATGTTTTTGTTTGGTAGCATTTGTCTCTTTTGCTTATTTGCATTGTTTATGATTTTATTGATTTTATATATTTTTGAATCCTCCCTGGAACTCTTCATCTGAGAATCTGATTCTCGCTCAACATCCCTGGCTAGTAGTAAGGAATGTCAACAAAATCAGGTAGCAAGGAGGGCACAAATCCTTACTGGGAAAGGTGCAGTCCCATTGATGATGCCCTTGAGTGAAGTGATTGGCAATTCATAATGAATCAATTTCAGAATTATTTCAGAAACAGATTTATATATCAGTTGTCACTTTTTTATATGTCCTGGGTCTCCCACCTCTAAATCAAACACAGAGCACTAGCTCCAATGTGAAAGATTTTTCTGCTAACTTTCTCCACCCACAAGCCACAAATAAAGTGTAACACTGAGACGGCACTGATTGTTTCTGGAATAGTTTTACAGCTGCAACTTCCCCATCATCAGAAAACCAAGTAAAAAGAAAAAGGAAAGAGGAATGTTTCCACTTTCTATAAACAACTATTACTACCCTTCCCCCAACATCTCACATCAATCACAGGAGTCTGAAGCCAGTACTGTATTTCAAATATTGCATTAAAGCTGCATACACACAAAATTTTAGTTCAGAATCAGTGGAGACCAAGTACTATTTTTTTTCTACATAGTCCACACACAATCTAGAACTAATTATTTTATTTTCTCTTCTTCCTTTGCCGCGAGAAGTGCTTGTTGAGAAATTGGCTTCATTTTGAAAACAAAAGCTCATTGGAGATTGATTCTGCATTACCCTGTAGTGTGCCAGATTTAGGTGGTCCAGGCAAAAAGGTAAAGGACCCCTGGACGGTTAAGTCCAGTCAAAGGTGACTATGGGGTTGCGGCACTCATCTTGCTTTCAGGCCGAGGAAGCCTGCATTTGTCCACAGACAGCATTCCGGGTCATGTGGCTAACATGACTAAACCACTTCTGGCACAATGGGAACACTGTGACGGAAGCCAAAGCACGCAGAAACACTGTTTACCTTCCTGCTGCAGTGGTACCTATTTATCTACTTGCACTGGCTTGTTTTTGAACTGTTAGGTTAGCAGGAGCTGGGACAGAGCAATGGGAACTCACACCATCATGGGGATTCGAACCACCGACCTTCCGATCGGCGCCGTGGTCTAAACCAGTGAGCCTCTTGGGCCTGCCAATAAGAAGGTTGGCAGACATATATGCAGTGAAGAAAAGGTGTGGATAACCTAATCAAGGGAAGAGTTTTCAAATATGTATCAAGTAACCACACCCACTCTTGCTAGCAGCGGGACCTAGAATCATTCTAGCTCAAAAGCAGCATGTTGATGATAAGTGTGGACAATTCCAAATTGAGGAAAACTACAGTTTTTGTGTGTGCTGCAAATGGGTGAGTGTGCATGAAGCCTGATACTTTGGAGACACTGACAAAGCTCGCGGTGGCTATACTGCCCTCAATGTACTGAAGGTGAAATTAATAATGAATAATGGAAACTTTGCACATATCTTGATGGAGTTTCTCTTCTCCTGTGTGCGTCCTAGAAATTTTAATGTGCAGATTCTTTCATTTAGCACTGGAGAATTTTCAGCTTAAAATACATAGGAGATCAGAAGGAACGTGAAAGCAGGCAGACAAGAAAAGTGCAAAACAGCGAGAGCTATTCTGCAAGGCTATAATGACCTTTTAGTGTTCCTGAAATTCCTATGCTGTGATGTTTCATATTGAAGGCTGCCAAACAGATGGCGCTGTTATGCAGTCTCAAAAACAATACAGCACATACACCTTGGGGAAAATCCTGAATTTCAGATGAAACGCTACAGGTTAGCTATGATCAATTGCACTCAACAGTAGAGGCTCGTTTTTGTGTTTTTACAATCCAGGAGATTTCAAAGACACAGATCTAAATCATCTGCATTTTTTTGGCCACATCTGGCCAGAGATGATATGCGCATATCTTTTTAACATTTTTTACTGTGAATTGGAAAGTAAGTACCTGTCTTAGTACTGTCCTTATAAAAATGCTATGTGTGATGTGTAAGTGAGGCCAATTAAATCCAATGAAGTTCCTAAAGACACAATTCCAGAATTCAATTATTGGTTGAGACAGTCATATTAATGAATTCAGATTTTTCATTTGGAAGCTAAAAAGAGAGGGGAGAAAACCCATTTTCAGTTTTATTTGGAGACTGAACCTCTAAAGCAGAAGTATTTGAGTAGATTTTCATGGGGAGCAAAAAGTAGCAAACTTCACCTGCTGTCAGTCTAACAATGAGCACTGCTATGCAATGCCAATCACTTTGTGCTCACAGAAAATGAGAACTGTTTTATCTGAATAACAACTCTCCTCTTTCAACTTGATCTCCTTGAATATTCCACTATTTCCAATCCACCAAAATAAAATAGAAAGGGATAGCATGCATTTTGGCATCATCCTCTAATTATGCTACATCCCCCTGGGGAACTATATGAGGAGAGGGGATTCACACCCAAAGTTGTGCATGATTATTTAAGCTTTGTGGGGACAAAAGGTCTGAATCACATTTAAAGCAACAGAGATCATATGTCTTCTAAAGAACCACATGAGCAGTCATTATTGTGTTCTCATCCCTAACGCCCTAAGGATATGATAGCAGCTAAGCAGCAGAATAAGATGACAATTGACTTTTGTAAACTGCTCTGAGAACCTTTTCAGCAAAAGGGTGGGATATGCATGCTCTTCATAATGAGGTAAAATAATAAACGCCGTGTGTGTCTATGGTAATATTAATGTAATTGGTTTTCAGCTGAAGTGGTTGCAATGTTCTTTCACATGCATGTTCCTAAAATGAACTCCACTTCATCTGTCATATGTTCACAGTGGATTGGATCTAGACTAACACGTCAAGCTTCAGGTCCCTGTCTTAACTTAGTACACTGTTGTGTACACTGCACAGGGTTAGGAAAACAGCACAGTGGACCAGTCAAAGACCTCACTTCTGTGGTTCCCCCAGTGGGAAATTTACAATTTAAACAGATCAACTGCATACTATGCAATGATTACAAAGGATAAAACACCATGGCTAAACTTATACAAGTTAGAAGCTCACAACAGAATAACCTCTGCAAACATAGACAGTGGTATAATCACAAATCTCGTCAGATGAAACAAATGATTGCTGATAAATAATGCCAAGATTGTTAAAAATGCATATATATATATATGTCGGAGGCGGGAAGGACTTTGCACGGTACTGAAAGGATTGTAGAGTGCCTGGTGAGCCACCATGGGAAGGACATTCCACAGGCAGCAGCCACTGCTGACCTCCCCCCGTTGCCACCCTCCAAAATTTTACAGGAGGGTGGTGCTCTGAGGCGGGTCTCCGAGGAACCTTAAGGTTCTAATAGGCATATTGGTTCAACTAACTAACCGCAATCCAACACATGTTGATTCAGAAGTACCACTGTATCCATTGAAATCTACTCCTAAGTAACTGTGTATAGAATTGCAGCTTTAGTTTAGCTCCAACCCAGAAGAGTAGATCCCCTAATCATGTGCTTAAAAGGGATTACAGGAGCATCCAAGGCATTAGTATTTAGAGACATTCCTGGAAGTATGTCCAGCTTCATAAATATCATGGGAAATGAAGTGTAGGCAAGATTGTTGCAGAATTTAGCATTTATTGCTCCCTTCTAAGAGCTGCTCCCTTCTAAAAGTCTGCAGGCATTTATCTTAGCATTCTTTCCTTGCGAATTCTGGCAATGACTCCTGGAATGAATTCACCCAAAATATTCAACTTCCTTCTTTGAATTATTGCGATTACTAATTTCATTTAAAAGAGGCAATTTTCTTCGACAAGGCCAATCTGTATTTAAGGGAGGATGGAATATGGTATTATTATTCCTTCTGCTATCAATAAAAAGGACCAAAGGCACCCTTGCAATTTCCCCCTTAAACGATCACTCCAACATGAAGAAGTAATTTAGTATAACATAATGATTAAAGACCCACAGATGACAGCATCATAAGAAAGCTATAGAGCCCTATGACTTGGAGTATTTTTCTGGCTTACTGCCTATCCTCTCTTACAAGGGATTGTGATTGCGAGTGTTGGAATGAATTCACCTAAAATGACCTCTAGAGAAGAAGCCCCATTTTGCAAGAATGCTTTGAAATCAAGTGTTATTGCTGCATTATTATTATTTTTTTAAAAGAAACCAATATAAATTTTAAAAAATCATATTGGTGAAGAGATAGCAGATAGGCTATGGGCAAATTATTATCATATTTTGTACATCAGATTGTCTCATATTAGAAATAAATTAAAAGAAACCAGGATGGTAAGAACAACAGAGAGTAACAGGCCTGCCTTGCACAAAGAGCAGATGAAACCTAAGCTGAGGAGATAGGCACAGTGCTTTTTTTCCTGACGCATACCCCTAAACATTTTGTGAATCTAAGTTTGGCCTCATTGAGGGGCAGTATTTCAATATGGATAGGTATAAGAGCAAATGAGAGGTGTAATGGATAGAGTCCCAGAAAACAGCTAGGGAGCCCTTTCTTCTTCAGACCCCACTCAGCGGTGAAGCGCACTTCATGAATATGAGTCAATCACCATTTCTCAACATAACCTGTCCTAACAATCTCACAGGGTTACTGTGAAGACAGCATGGCTGGAGGAAAGTACAATGTGTGCTATCTGTCCTGACCTACATGGAGGAAAAGCAGGATAGAAATGCAATCCATCAATAAAACACCCAGACCAATTCAGACTGGAAGGGAGCGTGCTCTTCCTTCGCTCCAGTCTAGCTAAGGAAAACTGCATGCATAACTAAAAGCAATTATATGAAAATCTCAGAATGAAGTGTGTAATATCCCCGAGATCCAGAACAAGACCCTGGGCCCTGGAGGTAACTGTGTAAGCCACCATAATTAGGTGTCTAGTGGCTCAGCCTGTGCATTTGGCTCACCACAAACTCATCCAGAGTAAACTGCTGCCACCACCCATAGAGCAGCAGGGCTCTCCTTAAATATGTTTCACCATGCAGATAAAGACAAAAATATGGGGTGACAGAATAAAATATTGTGGGGGCCCACCTAAGCCCTGTCCTGCATAACCGATCGCATGATGCAGTGCATGCAAACCATTTGAATGGGAATGCCCACCAACTTTGTGGGGGCCCTGTCCCCTCAAATATTTTATTATGGGGGCCAAAGCCCCTACAATCCCTAGGAGTTGGCTGCTATGTGGGGGTTTATGAGATTTATTTCCCTGGACTCCAAGCATACGCATCACGGATTCAAACCAGCTATTGAATTTGTTTGGGACATGTAACCAGGAAATGTAATCATATAATAAAATATAGGAAACATATATCCAATGTGGATCAGAACTGTTTCGTTTCCAGTGTGCAGGAAACAGATAGACAGGATTTCCCCATATTTAACAATGTGATTCTTTTACCTTCACTCTAAATTGCTACAAGAACAGTTGTATCGCCTGATCTGCAGTTTGTACAGAGCCAGATAGAGAAGAATGCGTATGTAAAATAATGTTTGGGGCATTGAGAGAAAAAGCACAGTGGTATTGTCAGCTGTCATATGTCGTATGCCTCCTGTCTGAAGAAAGCAAGAAACAGAGATGTATGCAGTGATCCTGCCTGTACGAAATGAATGGATAATCCGCAGCCTTCCTTTCCAACCTGCTATCCTCCAGATCTATTCATTCAATCCATGGTCACTAGCCTTGCTGGCTGGGGCTGATAGGAGTTGTGGTCTAAAAACACCTGGAGCTGATAGGAGATACAGTAAATTGCACATATATAGGCAGCAGTGGGTGTCATGGTGGGTCTGTGCTGTTCACCTGACCTCCCTGCAGCTGAGTCACTACAGCATACCGGGATGGAAAGGGCAGGGTTGCAGAGACATCATTCAGGGTGTGTTTGCATCATGCCAGCTTTGCTGCTGCTGAGCTCCCCTCCGCCCCCCCCCCATCCTGGTGTGCTGCACTCGGGTGGGCAGAGGTCAGGCGAACGGCATGGACCCACCCTGCCATCTGCTGCTGCATATAGGAGCTTCACTTATTTTTCCCCTACAGGGAAATGCTTTTGATGTAGGAAATACAGGTGGCATCAATCGCCCTCGACCTGTTAACTGCAGGAAATCTAACCATTTCTCTGAGCCAGTCAACTTTTGGAGAGGTTTTCATCTTCCCACTCGCAAGGATTTCTGGCAGTGTTGCACACAGTAATAAAGACATGTAGTCATTATTAGAATAATAATTATTACATAATCTGGTTGCTTAGGTTACTGGGCAGTTTAGCCTGCCAAAAATGATGCATGAATTGATATAGCATCCACAAAAAGTAGAATTTAGATAATTTTAGTAAAAAAACAAAACAAAAAAACCTCATTAAGGAAAGGTCCAAAAGACTTTAGAATTAGCCTAGCAACTATCTTATTATTATTCTTTTTTTGCACAATGGCAACTTTCATTTGAAGATATCAGAATGAAAATTATCAGGTTTCCATTATCACTTTTAACAAGAATAAGAATTATCTCCCTTGTTTTTTGCCTTTAGAGAGAAGCTAGGAAAGGGAAACATTTTAATGGCTTGGGTGTTGCAGATTTTGCTTAATTTGGTGGGAGTGTGGTGATACTTTGCATAGGTGGCTAGGTCTGATAGCTGACAACTTACCCTAGTGACTGGCTCTGGGCTCTGGGCACAAGGCAATCAGTTACATCATGGTTATCAGGGCTTTGCCAAGACAAAATGAGTGAACCTAAGACAGCTCGCTACACCTGCACAGGAGGACAAAATTGTAATTGCACTTACCCAAGTTACTCTGAGCTGGGCTCCCAAACAGCATTTTGTTTGTCAGTGGTAACTCTTTCTATCTTCTTACATGGGATTATCCTCAACATGTGTGTTGTGCAGCCCAGAAGAAGATGATTGTAAAACAGATTAATGTTATTTTCCTTTTGCCAACAAATAATGCTGGCTAGTTAGAAATGGTCTGGCACATTCAGCTTTGAAAAGGTGCACAGATATATTAAAAGAGAGAGAGAGAGAGAGAAATAAACACCGCCCTAAGTAAAATAGTTCAACCATATGCCAGCAAAGCTAACTAGCCAGCAGGCACTCTGAAAGCTATGCTCATAAGAAACCTTGATTGTAATGCTTTTTGTCCATTAGTCATTTGGCGTGGATGCTTTAATCAGAAATATGCCATTCTGACCATCACTTTGTATGCAATATGACCACTTTTCTTTAGCTATTTCCTGTGCATTTCCTGAAGGATAATTGTGTCATAGCAATGTGGTTTAGGGTGTATGCATGTATCATATCTATTGAGACACTCTTTATGCCTTTGCTGTCAACTGGAATTCCATCTTGGCTGAATGGGATTCCGTCTCTGATGTGAAATTATTTATCTATAGTCTGGTTGCGGTGCTACGAATCCAAAATCCATGTAGCAGTTGCTGCTTTGACAGAATAACTGAACAACAAGCAAAATGTACCCCAAACACCAGCCAAGTACATGTTTGTTTTTCACAAATTGGATGTCCACACCACAAAGAGAGAAAGCGAAGAGAATAGATTGTGGGGTCATTTCAGGTCTATGTGATTGAAAGGGTAACAGCAGCAGCAGCAGCAGCAGCAAAACAACAACAACAACAACAACAAATCATTGCATGAGAAAGATTCAAGGCAGGTTTGGGAGGCCTGCTTTGGAATACATCCAAAATTAATATAAAAAGATTCTGATTTCTACATAGGACAAGCAAGTCAGTCTCTCTACACCAGGTTTCCTCAAACTCGGCCCTCTAGATGTTTTTGGTCTACAACTCCCATGATCCCTAGCTAGCAGGACCAGTGGTCAGGGATGATGGGAATTGTAGTCTCAAAACATCTGGAGGGCCAAGTTTGAGGAAGCCTGTTCTACACAAAAGAATAATTCTGACATCAAAAATGTGCCAATGGCTGAATCACTGCTGCTTATTGGTTTCACAGTACCGATCTCCCTGCCTCTGCCTCTCCCATTAAGCAACAGCGACTCAGCTGTTGGGAGGTCAGGTGAGCACCACTGACCCAACACACTGTCCACTAATGGTCACTGTGCTGCTTTCGCATGTATTTAAACTTTCAATGAATTGTCACAGACTGAACTTTTTGCATTTTGTTACCATTTGATCTCTGCCACCATTTTCCCCATCTGCCTGGCAACTGGGGATCAGATGTCATGAGGTTACAGTTTTATACCAGATATATCAGTGTTCCTCAGGAATAGTTATGCATGATGTGTGTGATGAGACCTCCAAATCCTTCTCTAAATGTGGGGCCTTGGTTTCTTTATTCGATCTTTTGTGATGCTACTTCTGTAAAATATTTTCTGGACAGAAAGTTGCTATATAAAGCTAAAAATAATAATAATTACTTTTAACATAGAACATCTCTTTTCAGAATAAAAAATGGCACCTTTTAATATCCTGTAATGTTAGCTTTCTCAATCTGTCATGTTTCTCCCGACCTGCCAGAAAACCTGCTAATTGTGTCCATAAAACCTTTATTTGTCTAACTTAATATGTATTGTCCTAAAGCAGCAGCAGAGAGGAACAATAAAAAGAATGTTAGATTGAATTTGCAAATAATGATACTTTTGATACTGAGCACAAAAGCTATGTTCTAAATCTAAATCTCTGTTTTCCAATGGAATATTGGAATCCAATCAATTAAGCAGTCAAATATTGTCCCCTGACAAGTCAATTGATTGCCTGTTATTTGACCACAGTCAAATAATATTTCATGAAGGCAGGGAATGCCTTTGCTGAAAGCCTGTTGTTATTTTTTTATTGCAGCATCACACTATCAATTCCCCAAATTATCCTATTAATAATAGACCTCCTTTCTTTGTTTTATTTTGGAAAACCTCATTTCTGTTTGGTTTCTGCTGTGATCATTTGTGTCTTTTCTCTCTGTACCTTAATAATATATAGAACGGGACACAGATGGCACTGTGGTCTAAACCACTAAGCCTCTTGGGCTTGCCGATCATAAGGTCAGTGGTTTGAATCTGTGTGGCAGGGTGAGCTCCCGTTGCTCTGTCCCAACTTCTGCCAATCTAGCAATTCAAAAGCATACCAGTGCAAGTAGAAGAATACGGGAAGGTAAACAGTATTTCTGTGCACTCTGGCCTTCATCATGGTGTTGCTCCAGAAGCAGTTTAGTCACCCTGGCCACATGACCCGGAAAACTGTCTGTGGACAAACGCCGGCTCCCTTGGCCAGAAAATGGAGATGAGCACCGCACCCCATTTTCAAATTTGAAAGGACTTAACCATCCATCCAGGGCCGTCTTTACCCGGGGTACAAGGGGTGCGGGGCACCCCTTCGCCGAATTCTGGGGGGCGCCAAGCACCCACCGCTGAAGCCACCTAACCTCTTAACCTGTTATGAAATAATAAATAATTGTGATCAAGCTAGAAAAACAAAATACATATATACCTAGGTATTACCAAAATGTATACCTACTGTTTCACTAAAAGACTTTCGACTTTGTGTGCTCATTTACCAAAGATGCGCCGCGCCAGCGGTGGCGCTTATAATTCACAACGGCACATTTTAATTTCATCGCTTACAGTTCAAATTCGTTTAGAGAAATACTTAAGTATGCAATGTACTTAAGTATAAGTGTATTGTACATAAATGAGCAAATAAAAAAGTTTGTTTCTTTTTCCTCCCTTATTTTGTAAACAAGAGGCGTAAGCGTGGTGTCTGACATAAGCATAATAAAAGTTAATTTGGGGCTTAAACTAAATTTGGATCTAAATGCTAAAGACAGCCCTGCATGCATCCAGAGGAATATATAGAACATTTAAATATTGTTAAGTCTACAAATGACAATTAAGAGAGAAAGAGAATAGTTGGTGTAATTCCTACCTATAAAAGTTCTCATTCCTTTTACTAGGCCTTGGCAGTTTTTATTTGAAAAGCAAGGTTTGGAATGTCTACCCCCTTTAGAGTAATAGAACCGTAAGCCAAACTATATTATATTTCCTGACCATCATTTTTCACAAATATCCTTTGCATCAGCATTTCTCTCATGCCAAACCAGCTCCTTTTGCACTAGAAGCCCTGAAAAGGTTGGCACCTCCAATCTGCAGAGGAGGATACACACATTATGCTCTCAAGCTTCAAAATCTTTTTTTTTTTTTAGCTCTTCTCCAAGTTCTTCTGTATTGACCCTTGACTCCAGTGTCACTTAAAGTGGCTATTGAAACAGTGATGGATATTATACAGACTCTGTAAAATCCCTTGCAATTACTGCAGAAATTGTCCAGAGGGATAGGCTAGGCTAGGTTAGGATATAACTACAGAAAACACAGCTATGGCCAGGGGTTGTGGGGCGAGAGAAATGTTAAGGTGGACACAAAGGTATTTCTTTTTCATTCCTCCAAACTTTGTCGCTCACACATTTGTTGCCCGAGCTCAAAATGAAATAATTTGATTCAAAGGTCAGGTCATACAAACGGCTTCTCACATTGCTTTTTGGGATACTGAAATCAGTCACCAGTCTGGAATCTGGCATCTTTATACAGCCCTTGGTTCCAAAGCAGCAGAAGAACTTTCAAGACCCTACTGCACCCTAGTTCCTGGCTTTGTAAAAGGAAGCACCAGCAAATACTTAAAATTTATCAATGGCTGCTCCAGATTTTGAGGCAGGCGACCAGAGAAATGGTATAATTCCTGTCCCAGTACTGCAGATTTCTGTTCTCCACATTATTCAGCTTTTAAAACTATTATGAAGCAAAGGGTAACAGGTGGGTGGAGAGGTTCATTTTTTCTTCATCTGACTCACAAGCAAACAAAATAGGCTTTCTATTCTCACCACTATGCTGGGATGGCTCTGTTAGTAGAGCATAAAACTCTTAATCGCAGGGTCATGATACATTTAATCTCAGGATCATGAATTCGAGCCCCACGTTGGGCAAATGATTCCTGCATTGTGGAGGGTTGGACTAGATTACTCTTGTGGTTCCAGCTCTTCAAAAGTGGCATTTTATTCCTTTCCTTCACAATTTTTATTTCTCTATTGGCTTATTTTCTGCTTGACTATAAGTGAGTGACATTCATTCCTGTACAGCATTTTGCTATGCACTGTGCAATGTGGATCATGAAAGGAGGAGGCCAGAAATAGGGACTGAGTATTTTGACTCCCACATTATGGGAAATTATAGCTAGTATGATCAAAAGTGATGCATAGATATTCCACATATACAACTGCAAACAGATGCCATGCTCCCACGTATATTTTCCCTGTAGCATTTAATCTCACCTAATTTGGTATAGTGTTGTTGTTGTTTTTTTTCAAAAAAGAGGCAACATTCACCATTCTCTTCAGAGAGTTCTTCCACAGCCCAACCCAGTTCACAGTATGAACATAGCCTCAACTGTCAACAGCTATGTTTTCCATGTGTTAATTATTTACTCTTATTTTTGGCACTGCACTTTCCACTATGCTATAATTAATTTTCTTGTTTCTTGCTTGCTTCTCATAAATATTTGTCCCTTTGGAATTTTCTTCATAAATATAAGCGGTGAACTGAATCAAATATGCAGGCTCTCACACAACTGTATGACCTCAAAATGCCTACCGGAGACTTCTATAGAATCTAACCTCATGTTTCCTCTCCTGGACACATACGATCTCCCCTGGGCCAGCAAAATGCCTACATGGACTGCTGTCAAAAAAGGGTCAATATGTTGTGTGGGATTATATCATCAGTTAGTTGGTGAATTCAGACCAGTTCTCTGCATGCAACTGCCTCACCACCACATGGGACAGATTTAAGAATTATGTAGCACCACAATAAACAGGGATGAGTATTGCTAGCATGCTGGTCTAACCATGTGGGATGAAATTGCCTGCATTGCTAAGATTCACCATGAGACAGCAGCAGCTAAATAATGTGTGAGGTGCCTGATCAATAGCCAGAGACTATCCTCTTCCGTCTCAACAGCGACCTTCAATGAAGTCAAGTTTAAGAGGGGGATGTTATACAACCTTTTAGCACTATAACTTTGGAGCAGCAGCTTTTTCAAGATATGAAGCTCTCAGCCATGTGAAATGAAACATGAATTTTCACACATCAGTATTCTAATATAAAAGCTTCAATGCAAATGACTGCCCTGAAGAGCCTTCCATGGATTTGGGGCATTTTCTTAAGGATTTAACTTTCATTAGAGAACTATCTTGGAAACTTGAGATAGATATAATCCTGGTCTCATGATTCACAGTCCTCCCAGTGACATCCTATCCATTTTTGGAGGCTGACACTTATACAGATAAGAAGTGCGTTGCTAATCAGCATGAGTTTGCGATAATGTATAAATAAAATGGAATTGGCATAATGAAATTTCGGACCCCTAGGAGAAGGAAAATGGATATAGCTTCTTTTTAAACATGTTTGCCTAGAACAGAATAGGATTTGCTTATATGAAATGTAAGAAATGAAAGTGGGAATCCTGTTTAGAACTATCATAAGAGCTATTAACTCAAATCTTAGCATTTGGTGGTACCTGACTTTTTGAATTTGCTTGAATGGTATTGGTAAGCAACTGCAAAGTAACCAAAGAAGTCAAATTGTATGCTGAAGTCTATGAGACTAATCTTTCAGCAGAGTCTGCAAATGTGGCACGCACACTAGAAAGATGCAGTAGCCACTAAAGTATATATCCAAAATAGACTGCCAACCAAGGGAACCACAGGTACACCTTTTGAACTTTGGCATGGAAGAGTACCAACGTCATACACAGTACATGTGTTTGGTAGTAACTGCCTATGCCTATGTACCCAAGGAGAGTAGGCACAAGTTAGATTCCAGAGCAGAAGACTAGTATGATTGGCTATGCTCCAGGGAGTAAAGGATCAGGGCCGTCTCATCCATAGGGGCTGGTGGCGCGGCCTCGCCTCCCGGAGCCCCAGCTGGAGCGCTGGAGCAGCGCAGGGTTTTGTGCGCCCTTCCAGCACTCTAGCTGGGGCTTCGGGAGGTGAGGGCGGCGGGCTTGCAGCCTTCCCGCCGGCGCGTGAGCACCCGCTCCAACGCCACGCCCCTCATCCCCCGCTTGCCCACCCCCCCGAGGGGCGGCCAGCGCAGGAGAGAGGCGGGCGGAGAGGCGGCATGCCGGGGGCACCGAGGGATCACCGAGCCACGGTGGCCGATCCCTCTAAGACGGCCCTGTAAAGGATACAGAGAAATGGACTTGAATACTAGGAAAGTCAGAACACGACATGTGGTTCATTTTGATGAACACATGAAAACTGATATGAGAGGAACAGTGATAAACTTTTTTGATCAGTCAGAGGAAGAAACACAAACCAACATAAACTTTCTTGAATTCATGTATGACAGTCCAGATCTGCCTTCTACTGTCACACCACCTAGCAAAGATGCTGAACAGGAAAGAGAAGTAGAGGAGGAGATTGCAAGAAGCAGCACAGCCAGAGGAGAGGAGGCTGATGATGAGGTGCCTGTGTTAGATGGTGCACCGATATATACGAAAACAGGGCTGTCCAAAGAACAGAATTAGAATTTGAATCAATGCTTACTGGTATAGTTAGTCCTTACCAGAAGCCAGAAGGGATAGTATCTATTTAAGTTTCCCCTCCCCTTCACTTTCTTTGACACTTTCTACAGCAGTCAATCTTGTTTTGTCCATGACGACATTAATAATATGTAAGGAAGCACCGATCATTAAGTTATGCGGAGTGAGAGAAACAGGATTGTTATTATTGTCATAATAATGATGACCCTCTTTGGAATGCTTGGAGAAATGGATCTTATACTAACCCATGCAAATTTTGACAATGTCATTGCCACAATGGATACCTACTATATACAACGAATGACTTGATTTACCTATTCATAGCTTTGTGGCACCCAACTGTCTTTGCTGAGTCCATGAGGACCCAGGCATATGTGACCCTATGACAAGTTGATAATCAGGACCCATCTGTTCTACAATCCAGTTTCATAGATTTTGTTTATTTCAATGGATTTAATTCCTCCTGAGTAACAGAGACTAAATCACCTGAAACCCTTGTTTCAGTCTGTAACTGACTGATTTGTGGATTACATTTTTTTTTAAAAAAGAAAACCAACAACTTTATTTTACAATTTGCTGATGCCCAGAGTTTTAGCATTCTTCCCCCATGCAACTTTTGTGGCTGTAGCAATTATTAATATGTTATTAAATTTCTTCTCCAGTAGCTGAGGAGGCATTAATTTTTAAAAGGGACATTTTCATGAAGGTGATTTGAAGGTTCCATTCATGTCATTCAGACATGACAGTGGCTCATTAATACCAATCTATCTGCCTAATGCTGTATCAGTAAACAGGACTTTGAGGTTCTCTGTTTTTACTGTTTTCTGCTGTCATTTTGTCATTTTGTTTTTCTTTTCCTACTCAAGCCACATCATTATTTAGAACACAAATTCTTTAACAGTACTTTCCTTTCAGGGAGAGATGAAGCCCCAAACAATATATGGATGACTTTCTTTAGGACTTCACAGTATATCTTTGGAAAAGTCATTTTCCAGTAGTCATGCTCCAGTAGTGGGAAATCTCCAACCCAGGGACCAAATTAGGTCTGGCAAGGGTTCTACATTGGCCCATGAGGCTGTTTATGAGGTAGGAAAAGATGCAGGGCATTCTGATTTGCTACTAATTCGGATAATTCTTCCCTTGTTTTGGTAGCTAGAACCAAAATCTTGTAGTAGACTCTCCAATGAGAGGGGATGTCATCGGCAACCATGAGTAGCAGCAGAGAAGCAATATTGTTAGATAACCTCCAGAGCTCACCACCAATTCATTAGATAGAAATGAGCTGGCATAAGATGGATGTAAGGTGGTCACTTAACTAATCATCATCATCATCATCTATTGTTATTTTATTTATTTATTTATTATTTCCACCCTGCCCATCTGCTTGGGTTTACCCAGCCACTCTGGGCGGGTTTCAACAGAACGTTAAAAACAAAGTAAATCTTCAAACATTAAAAACTTCCCTAAACAGGGCTTGATAAGTCAGCCGTGTTTAGAAAAGCTGATTCCTTAACTTGTGTCTTTGCAATACATTTGCAAGAAGACACCATGGGCAACCATTTCTGTGCTTTATGAAAATCTGGAGAAATAGCCCCTGGCATGTCACAAGGGAGTGACAAAGCTTGCTCCTTAGAGGGACGGCAGCTTCAGTAGCACTTCAGAGTCAATCTCTTTTGGCAGAGATTTGCTGATCTGCTGCATGGACTTCAGATCATACATTTGCTGGATATGGTTAAGATTAAAAAGGTACATTTCTCCCATTGCTAGTAGGAAATGTGTGTGGGGGGAGAGAGACTGATTTGGGACCATGTTGGATGGAGCAAGGGCTTAAAGCCCTCCTCTTTTCTGTACATCACAATCCATCACAATCTCAACCTAGGTCTCTCTCCTCCCCTTCTTTTTTAAACAGCTATGCAAAGTCATGCTATGTGGCAACTGCCATGTCTCTAGTTTGGGCATCAGTGGAATTTGAGTCTTATTTAGTAGGATGCGGCCCAATAGAAAAACATTTTAATGATTTTATTTATTATTCACTTTCCAAAATGCAAACAGTTTAAGAGAAAGCTAACACAAACAAACACTGTTAAGTAGCTAAAGGCTTACCAGTGCAGAGGGCAGGAAGAGCTTAGAACTCTGCATGAAGCATCATTATCCTGGAATAATTGTTGATGCAGGGAGAACTGTGAAATGGGATGCTGGTTTGATTTTGTGTAATTCAGTCCCAAGGAAAACAACAGGAAGGGTCTGACAGAAATGAAGGAAGGCAGAATGCAATTTGGTCTTTGATGTGTAAACAGATTTAGTACAACAAAGATCAATGAGGAAACTCTCCAAAGGAATATGTATTTTAATGAATTATCACATTTCACAATTATTATTATTTTTTTTATTTTTTTTAATGAATTTCAATTTCAATTATAGACCAGTTTACAAACAGTACTGTGCCTCTCGGGGAAAGCATATGGCAATCAAAACTGCCAAGTCTCTCATAAAAAATAAATAGCCATAAGCCAGTGTGTTATTGTCCTTTTAATGTTAGTTGAATGCCTATAATTCTTCTCATGTCCGCCCCCGCTGTCAGCTTTGTGACATTATCGGCCTCTGTTTCACACTCCTCCCCTTGAAGATAGAAGATTAGCTCATATAGAAAATGTTGGCATGTTCTGGAGTATTATTTTGAAATGGGGTGGTGGTTTCTTTTTTTAAAAAAGCAACAACAAAAATGATACATAATAGAAAAGTTACTATGAAGAGGAAGGAGGGAAATGGATGTATCTTTTGAGAAAACTGAGTACAGCTGCAGTAAGGCAGCATTCCTTGCCAATTATACTCAGAAGTATAATTTAATGGGGCTTACTCCCAGATAAGTGAAGTTAGGAATGTACCTTAAACTGTTTCTACAAGTAAATAGTACAAGAGCAGGGCTGCTTCCCATGTTCCCAGAATGCTCCTGTCCACCACACGGTCATAGCTCCCTGCCTGCAGAGCGCAGAAGTACTTTGGGATAGTGTCACATGATTTCACTAAAGGTGATCCTTCTTATATGGGGTGGGGGGTGGGAAATCTATATAGTATTCAAAGGTCATGCAATGCATCTGCATGGGGAAATCATCTGTAAATCATACTTTTTCTTATACATTGCACACTTGGCAAGCCATCAGTAATTTCCTACCAGCGTTCCTGTGTTAGTAGCTGTGCTTTTGATTAAAAGTGTCTGTATCCGAGAAGCTGCATGGCCATGCTGACAGAACAGCAATTTAGAATCCTTGTACTCCAGCTTCAAAATTTGCAGTTTTTGCTCAGGACTCTTGTACTGAGGAGGGGGGAAGTTCCCTTACTTACATACACACACACACACACACACACACACACACACACACAGAGGGGGGGGGAGGGAGGGAGGGAGGGAGGGAGCTACTGTCAGTATAAGTGCTGCTTATAGGGTGAGGCGTGCACTAGTGGGAGTAAGAACATACATTGAAAAAAACATACATTGTACTCAGTCAACCAGCACTTTTCCACACATAAGTTGCCTCCAGACTGTCACTATTTTGCAGGATGGATTCAAGCACATTGAGGTTTGTGCAAGTGTTCTGTTGACTTAGCACAACAAATCCACTTTTCTTGCAGTTTGGAAAACGACAGGGAAATTCATTGAAAAGGATCAGCAACTGTGATAGCAACTACTACCTTATTGCCCTCCCCAAAATCAAAATTAGAGCTGCCCAGATCAAGCACAGATCAAGCCTGAATACTTCATTCAGAAAACTCAAGTCTCATCTAGAGATCCTTGAATCATCCATCTATCTTGAACCTTGTTTGATTGGCAACATTGCTCCTTGTGGTGAACCAGAGAATGACTGACACAGTCCTCTTTGTCAGTATCAGTTTAGGCACTGCCATGGGAGGAGGGGGAAATAGAAACCCGCTGAACTGCTTTGCCTACTCTTTTGCCTCTGCCTTCCTAACTAGCAGAGGTGCAGGAGAGAATGCAATTCTCTGCCAGGTGTTCTGGCTTCTAGCTTAGTTTACCAGATGCAGGTGATGTAACCACTAATTGATCTAGGAACAAGTGGTTCACTCCCTCTGCTGATCAAGTCCTTGGTACATTCGCCCTCAGTTTCAGTGGGTTAAGAGTAAGACAGCTTCCTAAAGGCAGTTTGTGGTCAAACAGAATGTATAAAGGGGGCAAATTATTTCCTTCTAATCCACCTGCTAAGTACAGCCTGAAGTGGAAGTCTGGATGACAGCAATAGAGGGAAATATATCAGCCCTTGAGAAGGTAAATATCTTACACTGAAATTCCAGGGAAACTTTTTCACTCTATTACAGCTGCAATTAAAAGCTCCCCTCTTTAGCTCACTGTCTTCTAAAGTAATGTATTCTGGAGTAATTCAGGTTCTCCAAAGTTTAAATGCAAAAGGGATAGTGCCTCACTAAAATAATATTTATATTCCAGACTAAATATAGAGCAAAAAGTGATGATATTGAGGATAGGTGAACTTAACCTCCCCTGCTTTCTCCTTCACCTCCTTTTCTTCCTTTCACTGGTGTTATTTTTATGTTCCTCATGTGTAGGGCATGAGTGTAAAGCTGGGCTGAACATTTTGTCCTTCTGTAATGTTGCATTTCCATAATAATTGTTCTTTGTTTTCACGTGTGGATTGTGCTCACCTGTCAGCCATTTTTCTTTGTTGCATATCTGGGAAAGTCACACATATTCCATAGTTCCTCCCCAGTTCTCCTTAGACTACTTCAGGCATTACAAGCCTAAGAACATGTAACTGAAACAATTGCATATTATTTTAATTTTCTGATTATATGTGATCCTCAAGGCAGTGGCCTCAGAAGCAACATTCACACTGATGGTGCTTAATAATAATCATACTCAAAGCAGCAATAATATGTTGTTCTACAGCATAAGACCAGTTTTATTGGGGCGTTGGTTAACACTTCTGATTTTGGTGCTTCTGTTGTGTGACTTTTAAAGGTGGAACCTGCATCTCTCCTTGCTGTGCTGTATCTCGCTGCAGCTTAGATTCCTACACCTTGTAGTGAGGAAGGCACCCAGCTTCCTCTTCCAGTTATTACAGCAGAAGTGCAAAGAGTAGGAATAGCTCTGGAAGCTGTGACCCACTAACCCAGGCACAGCCCACCAGCTATTTCTTGCAGCATGCTTGAAACTTTTCTTCTCTGCAATCTTGTCAGGGAACAAAAATAACAAGTTTATTGAGCCTTGTGGACTGCATTCATCTTGATGAGTCACACGCTGCTCAGGTCTGTGCGATTGCACTGCTCTGTAATGTGCAATGCAGTCCTTAGAAGTAATATATGTTGGTTTGACAGGCACTTTATCGTTCTATGAGACCAAAGCAGCAATGACTGCCTGTGCCATTTTTAAAAATAGAATTTTGACACTTGCGTGGCTGGATTTGCCATTAAAAAAAAAAAACATCCACTGAGTAAATGGAGATCAAGCTTGGCAATAAGTTATTTTCTTCTCTGAAATGAAGCAATAATTCTTATTGGTCTCACCACTTGAAGCGCCGTGCAAAATATTGCAGTTGCTAATGGGTTAAGCCAAACTAGGGTAGCGAAGGAATAACCCCATGCATACTTTTCTACAAAGTGCAGCTGGAAGGATGGTGCAAAGAAGAGAGAAGCTGAAGGCATAAAACATGGCGCAATACATGAAATAGTAGGATGTTTGTTCTCACAGCAGTTTCTTGAAGCACTAGGCTGCAGGTAAGATAGATGTGTTGTAAAAGCAAATGAGAAAGATCAGAAGCTGGGGCTGCCGACCTCTGTGGTGGGATGGAGGAGGCCAAGCTGAGGAAGACTTAGCAAAAACAATATTTCCAATAGCCTAAATCTTAGGGAATGACAGGTTGTTGGATTAAAAAAAGCCAAAACCGCAAGAACACCCCCACCGAAGTCAATTAGTGAGCATATGTCCTCCTAGAGGTGAAGCAGTTTCACACAGAGTTTGTGAAATTACTAATAACATCAGAAGGCTAAGCCTGAAGAAATTAGTTCTTTTCTAGGTATGATTGCTCCTGTGCCAATTAATGCCTGAGGTCTTCTGACTGCAGGAGAGAGTGAGCGAGCTAGTATGTTGCATAGATCGTGCGGCAAAGTGTATTGACCCTTAATGAGGCCAAGTGTGTGGTCCAGAGTGAAGGGAGTTAGCAGTGCTTGAGAGAAACACATTATTGTCAAAGAGATATAATCAGATTATTGATCCACGAAGTAAGGGAAGGCAAAAAAAAATGCAACAAAAATTGTTTCCAGTGTTGGCAAGATTAATTACTTAGGGTCAGGTTGGCTACAATGCAAAGCAGTACATGTACTGTTTTGTGTATGTGGGAGAGGAACATATACACAGCTACTTCACTTGCTATTTCTGGCAGATCCTGCCAAAGCGACAAACTGTTAAAGAGATGGCTTGGGAAGTACCATGGTCCAAGTAGTCATTCATACTAACTAAATTCCAGGCTAGATTACTGTAACATTCTCCACCTTTGAAGACAGCTCAGACGCTTCAGTTAGTTCAGAATGCAGCTGTGTTAATTGGAGCAAGCACATAACCCTTACTATATGATCTGCAGTGATAACCATATTGTTTCAAAGTGCAGCTTTAATCATTAAAAATCCCAAACAATCTAGGCCAGAGTGTCTTAAACATAACCTTCACCATATGGATGTGTCTGGCCTGGCCTCCAAGAACTGCCTTGGAGGCTTTGCTCTAGCCTTGCCCCCGTTCTCCACTCAGTGGCACTGAGATGTTAACAACATAAGAAGTGCCTTGCTGGTTTAGACCTAGCTGCACATAGTATAATGTTTTGTTCTCACAATGGCCAACCCAAAGCCCACCAGCAGGCCATGGATGCAGCAGCATTCTGCCTAATAATGCTCCATAGTAAGTGGTATTCAAAGGCATACCACCATCACAGCTAGTCACTTTGGATAGCCTTATTGCTCATGAAATTGTCCAAACATTTCTTATGCTATCCCAGGTTGATAGTCAATTACTATATCTTGTGGTAGTGAGTTTTTGTAGTTTATCTATGTGCTTTGTGGAGAAGCGTATCCTGAATATGTCAGCATTCAGCTTCATTGGGTGACCATAGATTCTAATATTTGGAACTAAAAGACTTTAATTCCCATGGAAAATCTTTCCTTCCGGTTCCAAGCTCTACTAGTCAGTCATAATGGAGCTTCCCATCTCTGCCCTTCATTCTTAGTGATGTATGTTTTGCTCTTGCAAAATTGCTTCCTCCCCCAAAGCACAGGGATTGGAGGGCTCTGCTAAAACGATTCCCTCTGATCATACATAAGACCTCTCAGAGTTCCCCTTCCCCATATGCAAGTTTTCTGTAAGCAAGAGACATGCATTTGCAAAGCTATCCCTCCTTGCCTCCCTCCCCCGGCTGTGCTGTTTTGCTAATACAATATGCTTAGATACAGCTTAACCATTAGTAGGCGCTTGTTGGTAGCATTTCTGGGATGTGTGGACCCCGAAGTGCTTCAGAGGGCCCTGGTTTGAATTGTGCATTGTCATACAATTCCTTACAAGGCACCCTGCTTCATCTCTCAGCTCAAATCTGATGCACATCCCTATACTTTTATGACTTACCTAATATTCTAATACAGTCTAATCAATTTGTCTTCTGCAGTAAGTTTTTCTCTACATTTTAAAAAGACAATATATAGATATAGCTCTCTGCGTAAATCCATTTTTTTCTGCTCATGCTTAATGAACCTGGAAAAATGTGACGTGAAGTATGCATTCAAGATACATGACTAAAAGAACATTATTCAGGCATCATAGTGCATAAATAGGTATGACTGCTCCAGAAATATTGTGAGATAATAAAACTCTCCAAAAATAGAAACCCAGTCGTTGTATATTTTGTAGTGTATTAAATGGATCTTCTATAATTTTTAGGATTATTAAAGGATATATCAAGAGTATGTAAATGAATTGTTTACACACTGAAGTGGACTGTAGTCAACAAAAGTTTATAACATAATAACTGCTTTAGTCTTTAATGGGCTTTCAAGGCTCATTGGTGTTTTTGCTTAATGAAATACAGGCCTATTGTCACCTGTCAGATTTGAAAATATTTGGATTTTCAATTGCCTTAGCAGAGACCATGTCATTTTGGGTGGACTGTGCAAACTAAATAATAGTTGTAATAGGTTGTCGTTAGCTAAAGGCCACCTACAATTTCCCAACTGCAAGTTCTTGCTATCTCAAGAAATAGAAATGCTAGTCCCACATCATTACATGTCACTAAATTTCAGAACCATACTAGTTCCTTCAAAAACTTGCATAAGCATAATCAGAACATATATTTTTAACAGTGCCAAGCTCTTGCTGCCAGCAAGCTTCAGGCAGTAAATTTATTGTTTACCAGAACTTTGCTATTGCTTTCAGTTGTCAACTATGTTTAAAAGTGTTGTCTTCCCTCTCTGAATAATGAGAAGAAGAAAATACAGGGCTAGGGATTCTAGACATGAATATGGAGCAACCTAATTTCTACATGATATTCTCTCTTTCAAAACCCTGACCCCTGGAAGCCTGCACAAGATGTGTTAGAAAATAGAAAGGTTTATATAAAAATTATCCACAGGCAGAATCTTAAGTCTATAAAGGTGTGAGCTCTCACATCTCATGAGTACAAAAATCCAGAAAGCTGAAGTAACAATATCATCATGCAATGCCTTTATACTTGTGAAGAAAGAAAGATGCTTTATACTGAGCCGGGTCACTGGTGCTGCTAATTCAGTACTGCCTGCCATGGCTGGTATGGCTGTCCTGGGTTTCAGGTGGGGGTCTTCTTTGCCAGTCTTACTTTAATTTCCAACTTTTTCAAGAGAAGATTGTGCTGGTTTTAAGTCTGTGACGTTTCCAGCTAATGGAAAGGTGTACATGAATATAATTTTAGGGTGTTTTTTTTTTATATAAAAACCTTACTTTCTTTCAAAATAGAAAATTCTTTTCAGTAGCACCTTAGAGACCAACTGTGTTTGTTCTTGGTATGAGCTTTCGTGTGCATGCACACTTCTTCAGATAAGTGTGCATGCACACGAAAGCTCATACCAATAACAAACACAGTTGATCTCTAAGGTGCTACTGAAAAGAATTTTCTATTTTGTTTCGACTATGGCAGACCAACACGGCTACCCACCTGTAACCTTACTTTTTTATCATTGTGCAATTATGATACAGTGGTACCTTGGTTCTCAAATTTAATCCGTTCTGGGTGTCCGTTTGACTCCCGAAACCATTTGAAAACCAAGGCGCAGCTTCCGATTGGCTGCAGGAGCTTCCTGCAGTCGAGCGGAAGCTGCGTTGGATGTTTGGCTTCCGAAAAACGTTCACAAACTGGAACACTGGAGCCAAAACATACAAGTGCCAAGGCGTTTGAGAACCAAAGTACGACTGTAGATTGTTGGGGGGGGGGGTTGGTTTTTTTTTTTTAAAATGATTGCATTTTTTTAATGGGATTTAAGATTTTTTTCTACTTTGATACTGTCATTATGAACCAATGGAAAACAAGATGAAACAGAACTTGGCTTTGAGAACCAGCATTTTAGAATTGGCTCTAAAATACTTTTGAGCAATTGCCCACTTTTGCATGTAAATAGATATTGTGTCTTCCATAATCTAGCTTTGGTGCTCTCTCAGTAGTTTGCATTGCTGGCAAGCCCCTGATTAAAAAATGAATGTCCAGGCTTTCTGTTGGAACTTGGTTTTGTTTCATAATACGAGTTTTTATCTGAAATTTAATTTTATTATGCCTGTTCATTGAAATTAAATTGCTATTGGAGTGGCTCATCTTGGGAAAATACAAATGCAGCATTGTTGCTCCTTGATCAGATTTCATGATGATGATCAAATACCTCAATCACACACATTGTTATAACTCAGCCCTTGAAATGTTGTTGAGCAATGCTTTCCATTAGCTTCAAATTGATGATAGGCCACTATATATGGAAAACATGCAACTTCTCGTCCTAGCATCAAAATTCCTTGCTGACAACATAAAAACATCCAAGCTTAGATTTTTTTAATATAAAAAAAATCAAAAATAAATGAAACTGATTAACTGTTGAGTGCTACATAGACTACAGCTAATTAAAGAGGCTTCACTGATGTTTGTGCAGATATGCATTCTTATTACATCTGAAACCTATAATTTCCAAGGCTGGGAGGGCAGCTTACTTCAGTAGCATAACTTGATAACAGCATAGTATTCTTAATTTGCTGACTGAACATTTTGGGACCTAGGACATTGTAATTTGTATTGCCCTGTTGTTAAAATCCCTACTTGAGGGCATGGTGCTTGAGGAGGTAGTGGCAGTTGCTCTCAATTTGTTTTTGAATGAAGTAGAAAAGATCACCTAAATTCATTTAAGTCCAGGTTTAGTTTGGATTTGATATCCTGCTTTATCACTACCAGAAGGAGTCTCAAAGCTGCTAACATTCTCCATTCCCTTCCTCCCCCACAACAAACACGCTGTGAGGTGAGTGGGGCTGAGAGACTTCAGAGAAGTGTGACTAGCCCAAGGTCACCCAGCAGCTGCATGTGGAGGAGCGGAGACGCGAACCCAGTTCCCCAGATTAGGAGTCTACCGCTCTTAACCACTACACCACACTGGTTTAGTCTGGGTTTGGGCACTAAGACCCTAATGTATGAGCTTTGTTGAGCGGGGAGAAGTGGAGTGTGATTCTGTTAATTCTTCTTGATGTCTCCACAGCTTTTGATACCATAGTATCTTGCAAGATTAACTGCAGAATGGGAGTTAGGAGCACTAATTAGTCCAATCAGTGGAAGCCTTGTGCAATGATTATCACTTGCACAGTCCCCCCCCCCCCCACATTTCCTCCCTTGCCCCGTGAAACTGGCTTGCAGTGGTCAGAAGAATCCATGGAACAGTGCAGAACTGGGAGACAAGAGGGTGGTTGTTCTGTCTGGCAGGCTGAAATGCTTGCCCTGATGGAACGATCACCTTAATGTGATGTTGGACTCCTCCCAGTGTTGCTTTCAGATAATAGCATGGGTGATTTTTGCTTGACTCCAGTGCATTGTGCTGTAGAGTCCTGCAAAGTTCCATCTTATCCCCCATGCTGTTAAACATATGTACCACTTGGTGAGATCATCAGAGGTTTTGGAGGGTGGTGTTTTTCTCTATATATCATCTAAGTCCAGTGAGGCTGTGCAGGTGATAGGTTGCAGTCTGTGTAGATTACAACTGAATTTGTGTAGATTACCACTGTGTAGCTACAACTGAATCTGATGTGGCTTGGGTGAGGACAAATAAACTAAAGCCATAGCCAGATAAGATAGAGGTGCTGCTGGTAAATGGTTCCTTTGTCCAGGTATGAGGTGAGCAATCTGTTCTACATGGGGTTGCATTCCCCAGGGGAGCGCAAGTGTGTAGAGGCCCATTGCAGCTTTTGGGTTGGTTTGCCTCCTACCACAACTCCTGGATAGTGATAGTATTGCCACTATGATGCAGTCTCTGGTTAAACTCTTGATTTGATTACTCAAATGTGTAGTATGTGGAACTGCCATTGAAAACTGTTTGGAAGCTTCAGTTACTGCAGAATGCAATTGCCAGAACGTCAGCTGGCACAGCCCAATGGAATAATTTTACACATCAAATCCGAATGACATACATTGGATGTCTATTGGCTTCTGAGCCTAATGCAAGGTGCCTCTTCTTCCAGGCTTAGTTAAACAGCCCGGGACCAAATACATGAAAGGATTATTGCCTTTCCTTCCTCTAATTTTAATCTTAAAATCTTCCAAGGGGGTTGGCTCTTCACTTGCCCTGGGGAGTTTGATAACAAGGGAGTCTTCTCTGCGGTGGCACCATATCTTTAGAATCCCTTTTCTATAGGAATATAGTTAATACCAACGTCAACATTTATTTATTTATTTATTCATTCATTCATTCATTCAATTTTATTGTATTTTATTTAGGTACCGTTATTATTAGTTTATTCATCCCTTTTATATTCCACATTGATATCTTTGGAGATGGATGGCAGCTAAAGGCTTTAAATATTATTATTATTATAATAATTATAATATTTGTACCCCGCCCATCTGGCTGGGTTAAATATAATATGAATGATGCTGGGGGAAATAGCTTCCTCTTCTGTTAGTGGATGCCTCTGCTAGATCAAAAGCAATTCCACGAGTGCAAGGGCACCAGTTGGTTCCACCTACTTTACTGCAGCACATTTAAATAAGCTACAAGGCCAGAAGATTGTTGCTGTCAGCCATTCACACTGAAATACACTGAACTGTAATTTGTATTTTACGTACAGTTCTTCACAAAGCATGACAAATACTTTTGAACTGTCACTGAGTAACTAAGGGACTGTGTTTGGCTCACTCTCACTGTGTTCTAGTGACCTTGCATACTTAATCATAATTGAGAGTCAAGTGACTTTTATGGGACATGAATTTTAATTAGGCTTCACATTAACAGTGAAGGTACTTTGTCTAGAATTCCTCTGATTGTGATAATTAATTGGCTGTCAGGAGTCAGCCTCCTGTCTTCCAGAATCCGTTGAACAGCATATTTTCAAATATTTATGAAGATGTTTTAGTGTGTATCATAGAAAATTTCATTATCATTATAATTACACTTGGAAATAGGACAGTTTTGTATTGTCAGATAAACCTTGGGAGATAACACTTATATACCCAGTTGAGCATTCAGCATGCTCCTGCAGATACCAACTTATCAGAAGATCTGTTCTGCAGGATATAGGAACCAGGCCTTTACTATGTATTATGGCCTTGCAACACCTACACTTTGGAATCCCCTTCTGTTAAATATTAGACAGAAACTGGCTCTGTTGTCTTTTGGCATCTACTTAAGACCTTCTTCTTCCAACAAGCCCTTTACGTGGAGATATTTCCAGTCTGCATTTGCATTGGATTGTTTTAAAAAGATTTTTTAATTGTTCTAGTGCCCACACCTGTTCTAAGCTGAAGCAGAAACAATATCTGAGAATCCAAGGCAAATACTCAAAGGAGACACAGAGAGAGCATGCAGCTTTATTTGTCTCTTATTGGAGCCCAAGGCAGCTGGCTTTTCTCTGTCAAATTCCACTTACACAAACGGCATGAAGCCATATGGTCAGTGCTCTCAGGGGGGTAATAATATTTGGAGTCTAGCACCAACACACACATGAACCCATTCAAGAAGTGTATTAAGAATAAACGGCAGGTGGGTAAAAGAAAGAGGCAAAATAGAGCTTTTATAGAAAATAAAGAAAACCATTTAAGTCTCTCCTATTCCAATTACTGAAGAGCAGGCTTCTGGTCTTGTGGATAACATTGCAGTGTTGATAGATGAAGGTTGAAGGACAAAGACTGTTGGCAACTGTAATCTTCTAATGGCACATTCCTGATGGCCTTTGATTGACAGCTGGCTCTTAACTAGCCACTCACAAGGCAGTCATGTTAGTCAGGAAGAGGTGCTTTGAATATTTGGACATTGGGAGAAGAGCTGTTGCCTGGAGCTATTTCTCCCATCCTTGCTACATGCAGCCCATTCCTCACTTAGTGCATTCAAGGGATATGTGTGTCTTCCATTATACATAATGGGGGATTAGGTAGACTGGGTAATCTTGACAGGACAGGTTGGCAGTAGGGCACGGAGCCATCAGCTGGGGGGGGGGGGGTCCTATATGGTTGACCATGCTTGTGGAGAAGGGGGAGTTAAGAGCTTCAGTGAGTTCTATAAAAAATACTGTTCTGGGTGGGACGGTCTGTTCTGTTCATATTGTGTTTTCTGACATTTTTTAAAGATCGCCGTCAGCTTTATGATTGCCAGAAAATAACAAGTACTAAATTAAAACTCGTGTAGCAGTGAGGTGCACCTCTAGCATGCTTCAAGCAAGAGAGCTTGTTTATTTAAACCACCTGAAAATATGTTTAAGAGGGATCCCAGTGTATAATATTTTCATTAATACTGAAACTTCCAAACTAGGTATACAGGGGTGGGGGAGATTCTTCGATTCATAGGTAATCTACCCATTGAAGGGAGAGGGTGACTGATATGTTGCTTGGCCCTACATTGTGAGCAGAAGAGAAAGTTATCTGAGAAGTGGCAAAAATTTGTTGTTGTTGTTGTTGTTCAGTCGGTGGCAAAAATTACTCTATCACAAACATTTCCCCCTCCGCACTTGGGGATAAATCGTGTCCCCACGATCTTTTTTGTAGATAAGCTGATCAGATCCGTATTGCAAACATCTCTGTCCATTTAGATTGTACTTAGGTCAACTTTGAAGATAGGGTGTTTACTTAAAAAGTTAAAAATGACTGTTTACCAAGATGCATTGAAAGAAACGAAAGAGCATAATGTAGGCTGTATTTTCAACCTGCTCCATAGGAAGGAGAGTGTTAATAGGAGCATTATTTTTTACATTTTCCTATGCATATCATTTTGTAACCTGTCTTGTCCTTTGTTACTGTTTTTAGTATGTTCTTCAATTTGGTGTATAGAAATTGCACCCTTTTAAACTGTTTATTAAAAATGCAAATCCACTCTGTATAAAAGTAAAGTTTAAGAAAATTAGCCTCAGTTGATCAATTCTCAGCTGTTGAAGCACCATGGCAATCTCAGCAGGAAAGCCTCATGGTGTTGCTTTTTGTCTTTTAAGTTTGCTGCTGCGGTGTGCTTTCATGCTCCTAAATAGTAATTCAAAGTTCATGAGGCAACAGTTTTATCCTGAGAGGAGCTTAGCCTTCTTTGGCAAGATGAATTTCTTGTTTTCACTCAGAGTGGATAGCATGTCCTTTATCGCAGCTGATCGCACAAACATGAAAGGTTGTGTCTGGTGCCTTGCAGGGTACTTTAGATTTCCTTATCATTATAAGTCACCTTACACTGCCTTTTCTTTCTTTCTTCTAAGCCACTATATTCCAAGTTGAAAGAAAGAGGCGATAGGAACTCAGAGCAACAAACTTTCATTCTAATCCTTCCATGGGAAGTGTTTAGTTCTCTTTTTCTTTCTCTACCAAAGACTACTACATAATGCAGACACTACTTAGCTCTTTTCAGATTAGTATGTTGGAATATAAGAAAACAATGCTCTAACATGGCACTAATATGGCTTCCCTTCTTTTTATAGGCAATGGCCTTAACATGATCACCATCTTCCAATGTAGTTTTGAAATTCATGATGTTCTGTCACTTATGTTATCTCAGTTCTTTTTCATTCATCTTAACTATCAGTTTTCTCTTGATATATTCCACTTGCTCAAAGCTACTAGTGGAAAATGCTGGCAGAATTAAAATAACAATGAAGGATTGAATAAAAATACAAATAGATCAGCAACTTTCTAACATGAACATTGGTGATAGTAAAAAAAATTTAAATGGGCTTGGGGGGTGTTAGGATTTTGTTTAGTTTTCTAGCTTTATTTTGTTACGCATTTATGGAAAACAATAAAAATACTTAGCAAAGTAAAAATAAAAAATCCTGAGCTTACGGTTTCTTATGTTATAAAAAAATGTACTTCAAAGAAGGCTACTTTTAAATTGTAATTACTGTAATTACACTCTATATTATTATGCAGCTTCTTGTTTGCTTCATAATGTCACTGCAGTACTGGACATTTCTAGTACACTAGTACACTATCACTGGGCACAAATGTGTGTAATTTCAGACTTAATAAAAACTATCCCCTAATCATTTTTAAACTTTCCTCCCCTACCAATTGTCTTTACAGAGTAGAAGAAAACTGAGATAGGAGGAAATCAGTGGGTGAGGGATTGGCAGCGCAGTTTGGTAGATGCAAAAACTGGTAAGTACCCAAGCTTTCTCTGAGACTCTTCTGTGTTGTTTTGCAGTGCCCCCCTTGACAATGCTTGGGGAAATGTGTTTGCTGATGTCACACATAACTCTGCCCTCAAATACCATGCCACCAAGTTCTTAATTTTTCTATCCATGTTTCTGATCTTAAACCAAAGGCAGGAATCGACTTCATGATAGAAAAGAGAGAGAGGGAGGATAAACTGTTGCCTGTGGGCATAAGGTCTCATTATCTGTCTGAGCCCCCACTATCACTCTCCCCACACTCTGATAACTAAGTTTCTATGCTCTCTGTGTCTCATCTTTTTGCTTGGAGTCTGCATCACTGTGACTTGGTTCCATCTTTGCAACTCCAGAAAAGAATTCCCAGGAGGGAGGTGTGTGTGTGTTTTCCTACTAGTCTCTGGGTTTGAGTGGTTTGCATGCACTCAAATGGTGTATTGCAACTGGTTTGTGGCTGTGAGTGTTCATTTTGATGCCCAAAGCAGGCTCCTAAACTTTTGTTTTTGAGAAAAGTACATCTGTTGAATATCTTCTTCTACTGCCACTGTTAAAAGTACAGGAACTTGGTGCAGAGAATAGGTTGCAACCATACTTGTCCCCCACAAAATGTACCATCTGAAAAATCTTTATACACTGTGTGGTTGGAGCAGGATTGTATACTGCCCAGTGAATTTTGGATGAAGGGCAGTATACAAATTTAATAAATAACAATAGTTGTCATTTTAAAAAAATCTTGGCTTTTGTTTGGACTACACAAACACAGATACATATGTGGATAAGTTCATATCTGGGACTTTGTGATCAATATCGTTCATTGGGACTTTTATTCATTTTGCTATTATGTTACTTTTCTCAACTTTGTTGATCTCTACATGTAGACTATGTCTGTGAAGAACTTTTGATACAGAGAGAAATATATTGCATGAATATTATTTTGATACAGCCGGTTACGTCTTTGTGGTGTGTTTGGAAACAGAGCAGGAGCTCCAGCTCCCTTGGAGGTTATTTAAAAGCACAGTAAGAGAGATCAGCTAAAATGTAGGCCACAGATTAGGAAGGATGAACAGGACCAAGTGTCTTCTAGGGTAGTTGAATAGCAGTGTCACAAGACTATGAAAAAAGCTAGCCTAGCATTCTGTTCTTACAGTAGCTGACCAGCTGCCTATGTAATGGCCACAAGCAGGACCTGAGTGCGAAAGCACTCTCCCCACTTGTGACCCCCAGCAACTGGTATTCAGAGGCATACTGCCTCCCAGCAATGAGGAAGAATTTAGCCAGCATAGCCAGCAACAGCTAGGAGCCCCTCATAGCCCCATCACTCCTCTTTTCAAGCCATCCATGTTAGTGGCCATCATTATTTCTTGTCGGAGCAAATCCCATGTAGCGTCAAGGTAGGTTTCCTTCAAATTTGGTGGACCTTCCCAAATGATGATAATTAACAGGAGTACCTGCTACAGCAAAACATGCAAACACTGATGGACTTTGAGGAGCAAATTGGTAAAATTATATATATCAGCAAACATAGCATAACATTACTTTCAATGAGTCTTCTGTGAGTAGGACTTAATTGGGTATATTTGTTTGTCACTGGTTGGACAGAGAACCCTGTGCACAAATAGATTTTTGTGCAGTATTCTTCAGACTGACCCAACAACTAGAACCATGTGTATTAGCCATTTAAAAACCCCTGAAATCTGCCGTTCATTATTCAGAAGGGCGAGTAGGGAGACAGGATTCAGCTTTTCCTACAACTTGTCAACCATCCGAGTAGTGAAATTTCAGCTTTTTAAAAGGCTTTGTGTTTGCATTTGGTTACTTTGTCTGTCTTTTTCATGGATCAGAGCCACCATGTTTATTTGCAAACTTTTACTCTTCTTAAAAAGAAGAAGCAGAGTTTGACATTTTGTACAACTTTGTGTTGAGGGCAAAATATGACGTAAAAATTGAAAGTTTGACATTTTGCTCCCCATGTATAATGGATCTTTGTTTCTTGACTTGACATTGCTCAAGAAATATGTTTTTGAATGCATTTACAAACTCCTCAATACGGTAGTTAGAGTGTTAGAGTTTCATTTGAGTAAGTAGAAGTCAACATTTTTGTGAAGTATGTAGGACTTCATTTTTTAAAAAAACCATAGGCAAAATGACTTTTTTTAACCAAATGAAATATATTATTCTATTAAAAATAGTTTTAACCAATACTCAAAAAGGGTTGCGATATGTATAACATTGTTCAAGCACAACTGCACTAGTATTACATGAATCAAGTTCTTTTTAATAAAGGCCTCAACATGGCAAAGTTTAGAAATAGGTAGTATGCATGCACATAATACAACAAAATCTTTTATAAAACAGCTGTAATTTTTTTTTTGCAATGTTCGTACAAAGGGAAAAAAGAGCCACCACAAACATATTTAATCTGTTAGATTAATATCTCATGACAGCTAAAAAATCAGTAATGTGTAGCAGAAGAACAAAAGCCCTCACCCCCATTTTTTGTGTACAGGTGTGTGAAATCTTTTGTGCCTTTAAAGTTATGTATAAAATATTTCAAGAACTGTTTTTTTCATAACAACCTAAAGGAATTGCACTACGTATTTCTGTCACAATTAAAAAAAGGCAAATTGTATTGATTTTTCTTTCTTTTTTATTCTTCATAACAACATAAAATAAGCTAATACCGTACCAGAGAAAGTGCTGGAAACTCATTACATTGAACGCTCTCCACCCACTATTGAGAATGTGATTTTTGAGGTTTGTTGAAGAAATTTTAAAAATAATCCACAGTAGCTTTTAAACAGATACAAAATGGTGAAGACTGGGTTGATTTAATATTTTTAGGCAAGTATGGGTTCTCCCCACTCTTCCCTTTAAGAATTCTCTTATTGATGTGTGTGCTTATGGCTTTTTGCTCTCCTCACACCACGGGGGAATTCATCATACACAAAGAATGCATATAGCTGAGTAAATAAATATATAATATGTGTGTAGGCAATGCCATCTTGTGCTCCAGGTAAGCTACTGTATAAAGGACTGCAGAATAGGCCTTAGCACACATCAATTAAGGTCTTTCCACTTGCAAGTCGTATATCACTAAGTTCTATACGGTTTTACTAAATACGAAGGTTTTTTACATGGTATATATGTTTAGTATAGCTTGGACGACCACTGAATCTCCAAAACGGAAAAATCTGTGTTCATGCAGACCATTAGATGTTCTCTATATTACTCATAACTTCTCAGCAACCTAAAGCTAACTGTAAAAGGAAGTTATGTTTTATTTGTGAAATTAGGTTTCCTAAAATTTTAACATTCTGAAGTGAATTTTTAATGGGCACAAAGAGAGTAGACCATCCATACTTCCACCATTTAAAAGATAAACAAATTCACACACTGTACTACAGCCTTCAGACCATATAATGGAAAAGTGCAGATATCATCTTCATTGATTGAGTAAAACCAAAGGAAAAGGTTCATACAAAATAGATTGCTCATATTCACACTACAAAGGATTTTTTTTAAATTTATAACAAATTCAATGTGTGTTATATCAGCAGCATTGTTGTAAATTTTACTGTAGTGCAGATTTTTTTTTTCATAAAAATACCATACAAATGGTCAGTCAAGTCATCAGCAAAAGAAAAACCCAGAAAACCACCAACCAAACAGAAAAAAATAAATCCAGAGGTAATGCTGATGCTAAAACAATTATAATACTGTTGGTACATAGAAAATTAATCATTATATTTTATACATTTATACAGTATACAAAAGGTTACAATGGATTATGCCACAGTCTCCCTTATGCCAATATCTATTTTCTTTGGAAGGAGTTCTTTCCTCTCATCAACACTGGCTAAGGAGTTTCGACAATTTTTTTGCCCATCCATATACAATTTTGCATACACTGGATTGGAGTAGTTTGTTGGCTGAAAAGAGATAAATATGTGATATTTAGAATAGCTCAAGCACAAAAAACCTCTCAATTTAATACATCATACAACATGCACACACAGGAACAAATTGGGATATGATTATTCATTACCTTGGCTCACATAAATCACAAAGAGTTGTTAAATATCTAATGGGACATGCTTTTAATACAACTGATGACATGCAACATGAGGGGAAACAGTGCTTTTTTTCAGGGGGTACTCAAGAGTACGCAGTCCCGGCTCCTCTTTTTGTTAAAAAGTGTGGCACTTACTGTAACAACTTCATGGTAAATACCGACACCTATTTTTCAAGGGGGGGGGGGACACTGAGGGGAAATCAAGATTATTGGAAATATGGGAGGGGAACATATGAAAACTATGCCAATTCATTTCTCTGTTTCTTATATTTTCATATGATCCTGTTATGGAGAATATGAATAGCAGTTGCCCTTGGAATGACCACAACTCTCAAGGGATACTGCTGCAGAAATGCTTACAAACTCCATAGCATGTTAGGATACCTTCTCTTCAGCCCAGCTGCCACTGCAATATGCCGATTTAAAAGTTAGTAAAGGGCAGGGTGCTTTAGTGACAATAATGGGTGCCTCTCCAGCCTGGATGTTAATCTGAGTCAACGAATAGTGTTTTAAAAGCCTGCATTCTTACTGTGTAAAGACACATATATTCACATGTGTGCAGCCCATTTGGATATATGTTCCACAGGCACATGAAGTGACTCTCAAGCTAAGTTCTCCACTTGTATGAGGACAGCTGATGGAGAAAGTCATATGCACATGTTGTGGTTGTGCATGGAAGGTGTAGGAGAAGTTTCAAAGGGCAACTAGATCAGACTTAAATAAACTGTTTCCCTAAGTTCTAAATATCCTACTCATACACTTCAATATTTCACTTGGTAATTGTACTGAATATAAAAGCTACCACATCATCAAGACCACCTTGACATTGACCCCATAGACAATTATTGGACAGATCTATTCATTAGACTTTGTTATGGTTTAATTATGAGCATTTTTGCAAGATGGTTGTCAATAGATGCTTCCCCCCCCCCCCATAGTAATGTCTTTATAGCTTCTGTATCATTTTATTTACAAAATCGGAATATGCTTGAAGCATGCATGAAAATATTAGATAATTTTCACCATTGGGCTATAGTTAAAGGAAAGTTCTGAATATTATTAGGGCTGCAACCTTATGCATACCTAATTGATACTAAACTTAGTAGAATTATTGTTGAGTAAACACACACAGCATTGGGCTGAATGTTGTGTGATATAACCATAGTCTATGAAATTGGCTTGAGCTCCATTTTTCATGGCCAGATAAGCTCACAATTAAACCCCTATAAAAGCCCAGTGAGTAGGTCTGTCCAGTCTGTTTGTCTCATGCTGTATATTCTAAAAGAAAAAAAGAAAAAAAGTGATTGCCAACTCTACAACGTCCTATGAACATTTTGGTGCAGTACATGCAAACTGATATCCAGTTGCAGAAACCACATTACAAATGAGTGTAAATGATTTCATATAAATGCATGCATCCTTGCATATGAATATGATCATTAATAATAATGTCACTGATGTTTTAGAAAGTTTAAATGTATTTGATTCATTACTCAAAAATTATGGATTGGAGTCAGTCTTGACTTGTGGACATAAAGGCTTGTTCTGTCCACGGAAACCTTGTGATCTATGAGGAGGAGTGGCAGGGGGAGGTTAATTTTTCCAATTTCCCTCTCAGTTTGCTGCCAGCAGTGCCACCCCCCCCCACTGTTCTGGGGGGGGGGTCCCCAACACTCGGGAAGAGTGTGGGAGAGAATTGGCAAAATTCACCTTCCCTCCGCTACTTAACTGGAGCATACCCTGAGTGGAATGCCACTTGGAATATTCTCACTGGCAGGGAGCAAAGTCTGGATCCAGTCCAGCAGATGAAATTTAGAGAACGTTGGGAACATTCATGTCCAACTACCTACTAATTTTAAAGCCTTTTAAGTTTACCACTAACTTTATTTCAGTTCTGTGCTTTGTGCTCATAAACTTGTTCTACTGCCCTAAAATCTTTGACACCATCAGGTATAGAGAACACATCTAATTGGACATGTCATGTTGCTTATTAAGACACTAACTATTGTGAAATGTTACTGTCACATTATTTTGAGCAGCAAATAATACTCCAGATAAACCATTTGTCTGATGAAGGGTATTAATATAAAGTGGCTAGTTGATCCTAATTTAAATGAAAAATTGATTACAATTTATTTGCCAGAGAAATAGTTTGTCATAAATTTGTGCATTTTTTCCTCCTGTCAGTTTCTTTTAGTGTGATAAAAGGTTTTCAGTTAGAATTAGTAGCTAAAAGGTGCAAACACTGATTTCTGTGAAAACAGATGCCAAAGCATCACCTTCGACACTACTGTCTAAATATGACTGAATATTTGAAATTATTTCTTAACTGGACGTGGCTGCACCATAATGGGGCAGAGCTATTCAATTTGAAGTTTTGAAGATGGTGCTGACTACAACATAGTGTCCAGTTCCTTTTGAGGATTATAACTCTTCTTCAGAGGTGGCCACCACATCATCTGCGGAAGACAGTTTTGGACAATTTCTCTTTGAAAGACCTGAAGAAGTATTATAATACTCAAAGTTCATTAGGTAATAAATTAGCTTATACTCATCTTGGATGTTTCTTTTTCATTTGGTTACTTACTGCTTTGGGTGCCTTCCCTTCTTTCCTTTGTTTTACTGTAATGGGTGCCTTGTCTGTTTTAATTTTTGTGAAGAAGCAAACAATCTGTATGCTGCGCTGATGCTACATAGCAAAACATGACTTATCTATGAATAAGTTTCCTTCTTATTATTGCTTTATTTCCAGGGCCAAACTAGATGTGACACGAACTGTGTCAATACAATTAATGTGCATGTATCTAAATAGCAGGATTGTGTGGGTGGGTGGGGAGCAGAATTTAAATTCCTCATCTGCCTGCCACAAAATCACCTCTTCGAAGCTGCTACTTGTGTTTCCAAGGAAGCTCCCATTTGCAGCTGTATATCTATCCCCACAAGCACCCCAGGCTTCCCTGCAGCTGTTATTCACATAATAAATATGCACATTAATTGCATTTTCACTTTTAACATCAGGTCTAGATTCATTTATACTGTTTCCTATCATATTGTATGGCTATTTTTAAATACACCATTCATTAAATACTTGTTTGCATATTAGTGCTACCTTTATCAGTTGTAAACTCATACAAATCGTTTCTAACTCTTGAGCAGGGGGCTATGGTAGAATGAGCATGGAAAATGAATGGCAGTTTCTCACCCCTGCTGTTAAAGGTCCTTTCAGGTCAGTGTTTAAGTAGATTGGCGGTGCTGTGTGGGGAAGCTTGAAGACTGTGGACCCTCCCCCTATATACCTGGCCTGCATTTAAATACAGTAATTTTTTGCATTTAGTTCTTGTTTTTAAAATATTGCATTTTCCTTCTACACTTTGAAATAGCATTGAACAAGCAATGAGTAAAATCACATACTTGAACTTTATCTTTTTCCAAAAATTTTTTTAAAATGCATAAAAATTTAAAAAATACTTTCATTAGTACAGGAAGCATTTCTGTTCTACAGTAATCTTCAATTTGTCAAATGGCCTAGCACTAATTTATTGTTTATACATGTGATTAATTGACTAGGACTCACTTGGCCATTTCTAAAAACTATTCATAATCCAGCTACTCCTCTGTCATAGGGCAACTGTATACATCATAGTATTGAAATAATTCTTCAAGGTCTTGTACAGATGATGGTAATTTGGAACAACAGGAGTGTTTCCTTTTAAGTGCTGGGGAGATTCTTCGAAAGCTTAGCAAAACTACTTTGCTAGTGTTAGGTGTGCAACTGGGGGCACGGGGACCTGTTCATTTGGCACATAACAAAGAGAATGGCCAGAATTTTTATGTGCCTCAAAATACTTCACATGTACAAGCTGAAAGAAGCCTCTCCCAGTACCATTAAGGTTACCCCAAGTTTAAAAAGGATATAACATATTTGGAAAGGGTACAGGAAAGTAAAGCGAAAACGGTTAAGTGTTATTGCACATTCCATACAAAGAATCACTTCAGTATATAGGTCTTTTTAGTCTAGAAAAAAATATATATTAAGGATTGATAAAGTTGCATGTAGAGATAGAAATCCCTTTCGCATAATGCCAGAACATTTGACTGGCATTCTTTTAAAAAACTAACATTCATTGACACTGAGATGTGCAGATGGCTGCTATCTCTGATGAATTTCAAAAGAATAAGATCTATTTCCCATGAATGGATCAATTACTGGTTGCCAGCGTTAAATAAATGGAACCTCCATGTCTCTGAGGATTTTGACACCTTCATTCCATATGTGATTTTTCCAGATACACTGCTAGAAACAGAACGCTGGGCCAGATAAACCATTAACTCTGACCCATCCAGGCAGTGATAATCATTAAAATAATTTAAATCCCTATAAAGTTCCAGGCAGTTTTTAAGTTTTTACACTGTTTGCTCACTATCTTGCTATCACTCCAGCATCACCATTGAATAATGAACAATTTGGGAATGGTACAATGGTCATTATGTAAAATAAGTCACTGAGCAGTCTCAGGCATGAGATATTTTGCAGCAGTGGGAAACAGAGTTTTTTCCCATCACAGGTCTTCAGAATTAATTAGGTTAAAGCATATGCTTAGTGCAGATTTCAAATACCTGGCAGGGATAAGAAAGCATTACGGTTTTTCAATTGAAAATAATCAATATATATTAGGAACAACTCACAATTGTAACAATGTATAATACTGAGCTGGTTTCACACATGAATGTTTGCATTTGTGACTTATAGATTAAGCATTCTAGAAATAATGGGTTGGATTCAAATGAGTCTTTCCATTTCAGAAGAGGCCCTGATCAGTGAGGGTGGTGGAGGCTGGTCCACAGTCCTCCCACTGTAAATGTCACGTAATTAAAAATCCCTTTTCAAAATCTTGAAGCCACACATTCTGTCCATATTATTTCTACCTTGCTCTTCTATAAGTTTGTCAGTGGACTTCTAAAATGAAATGTTAGGGCACCGTCACTGTCTGGATATGACACATACTTCCCCAAATCTGGAAGATATTTTCCTAAACCTCAGACATAACATAGGTTAATTATAATTCATAGTGTGGTGTAATGAGCCACCACTGAATAAGGGGAGGCATTTTCACCAATTGTCTTTCCCCTCACCTCCAGAGGTCCTTTGGAACACTCTGAAAAAGTGTGGGAAGTACTTAGGAGGGCTGCAGGAGAGAAATTTGCAAAAATTGACTCCCCCCCCCCCAGTGGCAGAGCTTCATTATCCAGCACCGGGGGCAGGGAGCAGGCGGGGGCGAGGCTGGCACGTGTCCTGGGGCGTGGCACGTGGACCAAAGGGGCGTGGTGCGCATTCTGGGGCGTGGCATGCAGCCGCAATGGAAACTCCCCCGAGATCGCGCCAAAGGGGGCCGTGCGCTCCTATCACCCCCACCTTCCTCCGCCCCTGCCCCCTCCTTGTCTATTAGCTGGAGACTTCACTGGATCAGAGCTTCTTTCTGTAAATGGAAGATGACCTTTGGATCCTACCGAATGGTAGTATTCTGCTATTATTTAAAACATAATTATTTGAATTAGGAAACAAATATTTGATTTTACCTTTTCTGGATTTAATGTAAAATCTGAAAGACCTCTTTCGTTGTGATTATGGCCCACCTCATACATATTATATGATGGATTTCCAATCTCTACATTGATTCCTCCATTTATAATTGGTTGTCGTCTGATTGTTTTTGCCCTAAAATATATCACAAGGGAAAGAGTGAACAAATTAATCTCTGTGTTGTGTGTGTGTGTGTGTGTGTGTGTGTGTGTGTGAAATTGACAATCTATGAAAAGAAGTGATTTTCTTGGGGGGGGGAGGGGAGATTGCCTTGCCAGATTAATTTTCAATGTTTCCAAGGGGGATGGGAAGCTTTTCCTCTGCACACACACCCTTTCTGCAACTATCCCTTGAGAGTTCTGTTCTTAGTGTCTTACTGTTCTCTCACTAAACTCTTTCCTTGGAAAACATTATTAATTCCTATGACTTTCAGTACCTCTTATATTTTGCCCCGTTACCTCTATAGATACCCCACAGCTTTCTAGTCTCTCTGTCTGCCAATTGCTCTATTTGTTTCTGGGAGGGGTGTTATTGGTTTGTTTTGTTTTTACTATTTATGTTGTGTTCTCATTTTTGTGTTTGTGTGTGAATTGCCCTGTGATCTTCGGATAAAGGGTGGAATACTACTACTACTACTACTGCTCCACTAGGTTGTCTAATTGCAATATCAAGGTCAGCAAGTCCAAGCCAGAACTAGTTCCCTTTCCTCCCAAGCCTTCCTTTAGCCTATGTCTGGTCTCCTTGGTAAACAGCTTTCGCATCTCTTCTTTGTACGCTATATCTAATTATTGGCCAAAGTTATGTCACTTCTTCCTGAACAACAGTGCTTTCAATTTCTCTTTGTTTTCTTCGATAAACTCTGTTTTGTGAATGGGCAATCTTCCATGTTGTACAAGCTTTTCTCTGCCCTTCTTTCATACCTAAGTGCACCACTACTGAAAAGGCCCTCTGCCGCGTTCAGATGGTATGACAATTAATTATCTGAACCTGGCAGAGGGCCTTTCAGTAGTGGTGCCCACTCTGTGGAATGCCCTCCCATCAGATGTTAAGGAGATGAGTAATTACATAACATTTAGGAAACATCTAAAGGCAGCCCTGTATAGGGAAGCTTTTTAAGGTTTAATGTTTTACTGTGTTTTTATGTATGCTGGAAGCTGCCCAGAGTGGCTGGGGCAATATAAATATAAATTAAATATAAATATAAATTTATACCCCACCCATCTGGCTGGGTACAAATATATTGTTGTTGTTGTTGTTGTTAGTAGCAGTAGTAGTATATTCCCCCACTTCACTAGCTGTCCCTTTGTGTACCCAGCCTAAATATATTGTCCTTACCTATCGTATCTGTTGGTCTTGATTTGTTGATGCCCGTGCTGTCCGCTCCACTAGCTCTCTCTTACTGCCTTAAACAGTCACACCCATTCTCCCTTCTTTTTGCTTTGTTTTACTTTTGCCATGAACACGTAGCTGGTGTCATTTTGTTCCTTTCCTTCAGGGCCCATCTGAAAATGTACCTTTTCTATGTGGTTTTTGACTCATCTTCTTAATCCTAGTTCCCAACTATGATCAAGCTTTAAGTAAGTGTATCACATTTGCTCAAATTCATCAAGCCCTACCATTGACTCCCCTACATCTGTTCCTGTTATATTCCCCATTGGCTATTTCATATTGCAAATTCTTTGGAGTATCTGCACATAGTGCCATACAGGTTTGGACTGAAATTACAAAATCATCATCACCATTCAAGGTTGGTTGTCCTTAGAACCTATCCAGTAAATTGCTTCTTTTTCCTTCTACGGAAATTTCTTACCTTCGCTTTCTTTTACAAAGTAGCAAACCTATTACCAAAGTAGTAATCAAGGTCACCAAGAGGACGAGTGGAACAATGATTGCAATGCTTCCTGCAACAAATAACAGAAACATGTTTGACTACTGAAAATTTAACACTTGGCAAGGAAACTTTGATAATACCTCAGTAAGCAGAGTGACATGCAACTTTGATTGTAATGTAGATCAGGTTTTAACAAATAGATAAGGTAAAGTAGGGATGGAATACTGGAAGCTGTTAAATGGTTTTTGTGTCACCTGAAACCTGTAGTTTCTTTCCTCCCAAAAAGCTGTTAGCCAAGAATAAACCTTGGTTACAGCTTGTGGGTTTGTCTGGAGAGAAACAAACCATCAGGTCTGGTTTTGACATAATATGAAGCAGGAGCATATCTTAGCTCCCAGCAGTGTGGAAGCAGCCTGAACAGGGGAAAGCATTTACAGTAGCACACACTATGTTCACCGAAACTATAGTTCAGTTTAACTGTGTTTCAAACTGATGTCCGAACCAGGTCACTGACTGACCTAAACAGTCATTCCATGAGTTGTTCATTATATTCCAGTGTTCTGATTCTAAAATATTCTACTGAGAAGCTATATGACGATGAAAAGTGTATATTCCTTCTACTAAGTTCCCGCAGTTGGCCTGCCTGTCATTCCTAAAGTCCTTTCTCAAAGCTGACATTTTACTTAAGTCATTCATTGAACTATTTAATTTCTCTATTATCCATTTCACTGCCACCTAACAGTCATACTCCTGTCCCTCTTTGTGTGTCAGTCTGTTACCAGTCTCCTAGATAACTCAGTTGGTTAGAGTGCAGGGCCGGTGCGTCCATTTAAGCAAACTAGGCAACTGCCTAGAGCACCAAAATGGAGGGAGGCGCTGCTGGCCCGCCTGCGCCCACTGCCCGGCAGCCCACAGGCTGCCGCCTGGCCGCCCGCCAAAGGATGCTGCGTCGCCCCGGCCTCTGGCTCCCGCTAAAGCAGGCTTTGGCAAGGGGCGGGGGGCGGGACGGGCAAGCAGTGGCTTCTCCGCTAAAGCGGAGAAACCGCTTTTTGCCTCTCCACCCCCCCGACCTCCCGCTAAAGCAGGCTTTGGCGGGGGGGGGCAGAAGATTGGTCTTGCCTATGGCGCCAGAAGCCCTAGCACCGATCCTGTTAGAGTGTGGTGCTGATGATGCCAAGGTTGCAGGTCTGATCACCATGTGAGGCAGCTGCTTATTCCTGCATCACAGGGGGCTGGACTAGATGATCCTCATGGTCTCTTCCAACTCTACAGTTCTATTATTCTATCCCTCCCCTAATCCTGCAAATGTCATGGCAAGGGAGAAGAATCTCCCAGTTGATTAAATGGTCCAATGTAAATTGCAGGTGCAGGACTGCGTCAGTGTAAAGAATTAACCTCCCCCTTTCCAGTGTCCCATTCCAAATTGTGAGCTTCCTTGCTGTCAATTTGTGAAAGAAAATGTTTGCAAAGGCAAACTACATAATGAACATTTCACATAGTTAGGCTCTAAGTGTTGCCCCATACTTTTCATACCAGAGCGACCCACGTGTCCACAGGAATGGTTAATTATCACCATCATTTTATTTGTATGCTGCCTTTCCAAAGTTAAAACCATGCTCAAGGCAGCTTACAACATGAAAAGATTTACATTACAAACATAACAAAAGTAGTCATAAACAATAAAGAAAATATAAAAAATACACAACCGAATTGAACAATTTCCAATTAAATTATAAGATCTAAAAATACAGATACAATAAATTAATGTCAACAACAGTAGCAAAATGCCCATTCCAATAACTTCCAATGCTATCAAAAAATGCTTTGTTCCTTAAATAACGGCTTAAATTATATTAACATTGTTATTCAAAAAAACTTACTTGTACTGATATTGTCAGATTTGCTGCTTTTGGGAGCTGGCCTTTCACACTGTGTTCCAGACCAGTTGGTGGAGCATCTAAAACAACCCAATTAAGATAATAAAATCAACTCACACCTACAAATTATACAAAAATGTATTAAATAGACATAACCCACATTAATGACCAAAAAAATCATGTTCTAGAGTAAACCCAATTTGTCTCCAATAAGGTGTAATGATGTTACCATTTTCATTTCTTCAATATTTATCAAAAATATATAATAAAATTTATAAAATAGTTAAGTGGCAATACAACAATGCTAGTTTGTACTGTTAACATTGGGTTAACAAAGCCTGCAATGAAAGTCACAGATAATAACTAAATATAAAGTCTCTTGTTAGTAGAGACTGATGACATTAAACATTCACAAACCGGGAAGTCTCATTTTTACTTACAAAACGGCTTTCATTCTACTATTCTCTCCTGTGTCTTTTGCAAAATGTCTTAACCTAAAATGTATTGACTTTAGACCAATAGAAGCGCCAAAATAGGAATCCTAGACATATAAATAGCAATTATTTCTGCTCCTGTGCAATAATTGTGCTTTTTATGAACAGGCCACAAGTAGAAATGAAAAGCTATTAAAAAATGGAATATTCTGAAATGAGTTACTTGTTATCCGTTAAGCTTGGGTGATACCTGGGCTGCATTATTTTAATTGGCTGATTTTCATGGGTAGTCAACATGGTGGCCCCTCCAGCTGTTTTTGGGCTACAGCTCTCAACCTTTGGACATAATGGCAGGGGTTGCTAAGCTTTGGAGTCCAACAACATCTGGAAGACACCATGTTTGATACTCCTGCATTAATTGATTGCGGGTGGGGGTGGAATGGATTCCAGAGAAGCAATGTCAAATGAGATAACGGAGTGAAAACTAATTCTACCTCAGAGATGTCTGGCAGTGGGGGGGGGGGGAGCATCTAGGAAGATGCCTGAAGGAGACTAAAATAGAGATATACCTTGTTTCTTATCATGTAGGCACATATAAATTGTCTACTTTATATCATGCCAGATATAAATTTTATGAGACAATGCTCAGGAGCAAACTAGTTAACTATTCTTGTCAATTGATTGAAAGGAGTAAAAAAAGAAGGCAATCCCGTAACAAAGCCTTAAACTTTTCTACATCTCATGGATGGAAGACAGGTATTCTATCTGCCAGTACTTTTAATGCAGGACATTTTAATGTTCATCTTGTTAAGATGAGAAAAATTGATTAGCATGTTGTATGGTGTAGAGATAGCCACCATAATATTTCGTTAGATGAAATATATATTTGTGGTACTTATTGTTATTAATTTGTTAATTTTGCTTATCCAATGAAAAGTATACTCCTAGCTTTTGTTCTAGTAAAATCTGTCTACAGATTTATGATATATATACATTTCCTCAGGCATGGAGGTTCATTAACGCTGAAATAAATTTGTAGCGATGTAATGTTCAAGTCAATTAGCCTGTTCTTTGCACACTGTGAACTACACACACTTGATCAATTCAGCATAAAAAGTATTAAAAGCAACTCTATTTTCATACTTGCATGAAAGTTACCTTTAAGTCAAGAAGAAACCATCAAAGTTAAATTTAAGCTAATAGTAAAAGTTTTTGCTATCATCTGTCATAATGTTTGATGCCATCTGTCCACTATACCTTTGCAATGTTGTATCTCCATCCCAAACATGTTAACTATTGGAAAAACTTGCCTTAGTATCACATCTGGTTCTGTCCCATATACAGAAATGCAATTAATCTATGGTTTCTAAGAATCTTGCTAATAGCAGCAGACTGTTGGAAAAGAGACTAGGTGGAATGGGATGTATATGCAGGCTCCGGCCTTGCCTGCAGTTGCCATGCAACCCCAGGAAGGTTCTGCATGACTGAAAGGATGTTGCAATCTGTTAAATGGTTGCTCTGCATGTGTGTGTGCACGCACACACACACATGCATGCATCTGGGGAGAGGGGGAGCACCACTATTCAATTTTTCAGGTTGATAAAGCAGGCCTAACTTACCTGCAAATGGGAATGTCTTTAACGAGGGTCCTGGTTGCACACGGGCCCCTGAGAGAACCCCTGCCATATTGAAGGTGCTGGGTGTGGTCCAGGCCTTGTCTGTATGGCCCCACAATCACACCAGGCCATTTGAGCTAATCAGTTCAGGTGGCGTGATTGGTGGGGGCCTATAAAAGCAGCAGCATGACGTGGCTGAAGCATTTGCTTCGCGCTGCCAAACACCTGCCCTCCTGTCCCTATTTGTAGGTGTTGCTCCTTTGGCCTTGCCGGATATTGGTTGGTCGCCTGTTTTGGAACAGGGGCTGGGTAGGAATTTTTCCATTTGGCAAATTGGCAGTGGCCACTTGGTTTTCGCCTACCCCCTTAGCAATTGTCACAACTGTGTAAGGTTAGGCGGTTAGGCACTGGCTTAATGAAGTGTGTGGGAGGGGAGGTGCGTCCATCACCTGCCCCTCCATGAATAAGGGTATTCCAGTAAAGGAATCTGGGGGTCCTGGATCTTGTCCAAAGTCTGCTTGAGGGGCTAGGGCCATGTGAAAAACACAGGAACCCCAGGGTGAGCTTCTGTTGGTCTTCATCAATGTTGCTCTCTCGTTTGGTGTTTACCCTTCCAGACTCCCTACTGGGAGGGCAGGAGTCAGTGATAGTTTGTCAGTACCTAAGCCAATACCGCTCACTTTGCTGTAACCAATAAAGTTGTGGCCTAAATTTTGCCCATTAACTTAAACCAAAACTATGTGTCAATGTGAAGTTATTTACTTGGGGAAGGGCTTGGGGGCCTCGAGACGCAATAGACCATCAGATAAAAACTATAGTTTTGGGAAGCATACTTGGTATAAGAGAGTTGAGAAGATAAAAAGATAAATATAGTAAAAGTTTGGATACATTCCAGTGAAGAAATATGAAAGTTTATGTTCTATATTTCTGCAGTGAGTATCTGGGCCTATTTCTGAAAATACAATTTTTTAAAAATTCATGGGACAGTTTACATGTTACTTATGCTCGATGGCAACAGATTCATTGCTATGGAACAACACACATAAATGACTTGCTACTTTCTTTAAATTGTGCTGGCTATAAGTCATAATACCGCAACTAATTTAGCACTGATGTATGTGATACAGTGCTACAGTGCTTCCTGATTTTAAGCTCTAAACTTATTTCTGGAATATTTGTACACTTAACTGAAAATCTACAGTTATATTTCTTGCTTTAAAAATCCATAAAGTACAGTGCAACAAATATCACTATGGTTTACAATAACATTTAGATTTCACAGGTGATAAATAAAACACCATTTGTAATAGCATACTACATGTGCTGAGTCCAAACCTGGTGACAACACAAAACAGAAAAGCAGAAAATCATACTATGTAGCCTAAATTAATGTTGAAAATTAATAATTAAAGCCAGAGTAGCTATTTATTGTTATAATTTACAGACTATGTTCCTGGTACTAGCGATACTCATTTCAACACCTTTGAGTGGTGTAGGCTGCAAATACTCAAAAACAGGGGAAATGACATATTGTAGTATTGCGGCAGTAGAAGAAATATGTCCATCTATCTGTGGATGTGCTGTAAATCACAAAACCTTGTTTTGGAGAAAAATCTTTCATATGTCAAATCTTAGTACCTTAACTTTGAAAACAGTGAAATTGGGTGGCTGGTTATAAATTATTATTATTATTATTATTATTATTATTATTATTATTATTAGTGAGCACGTTGGGCACAAATCTAGCTAAGACTAACATTTCTATCTCCTATTAATTACCATAGGATCTCTACACATATCTTAATTATTCTTGAAAGTGCTTAATGGTAGCTGGATTGGTTGCGAGTTTGGTTCTGGGGCCAATAGAAGGTGCTCATATTAGTGTTTAAAGCCCTAAACAAATTAGTCCCAAAATATCGGAAATACCAGATCCCTGCAGACGCTCTTGTGGGTTAAGATCAATAGACAGGCCCTTTATTTATTTATTTATTTATTTATTTAAACTTATATCCCTGCCTGAAGGAGTCCATCTACAACAAAACAAATTTTAAGCCCATATATAATTGGTAGCTCCACTGTCCTCAGTAGTGTTTGTTTGGCCAGGTGAAGACATCATCTGTGGCAGTTGTGGCATACCCTCCCCATGGAGGTGCATCTGGCACCTTCGTTATATAAGGAGGAATTCATCTGCTCTTTCCTTAAGCACAATCATTTATGCTTGCTAGACAGTAAAGTCCCCTTTTTCTCCTCCTGCATGCTGTTCTGGGGGTTCTCTTGACCCTCCAGAATGGATCTGGGGGAGGTGTGGAGGTGCACAGGGAGAACTCCTGTTGCGCTGGTGGGATCACTTCCACTGGCTTCTGCTAGTGTGAAGGATCGGTTGGGCCAAAAGATACATTTGTACTGTATGCTAAAGACATATCTCTCTACTCTGGCCTTTGACCCTTCAGACATATATTTTAGGTCCCGCCATATTCCTCTGCCTGTAATTATTTTTGAACTATTTTTTAAATAATAATAATAATATTGAATTATAAATTGCTGTAACCAACCCTGTAATGGTGAAGTCTGTATAAGATTAATAATTAATTGTGCTTTCCTCTTCTCAAAATCTGCATTAGTGGGTGAAATGTTGAGAACTTTGTGCATAAAGCCCTTGCTTTACTTGCTCATGAACAATAGTACCTGTTCTCACGCAGCAATCTACACTTGCCCTATATCTTTCATTCCTCCTTCCCCTGACTTTTCCACTGTTAATGAAGACTTCATATATGTAATAAAAACTAAAATTCTCAAATAAAGTATATTAGAATTGTTGGTTGTGGTTTAGACTACTTTCTGTAAACAGAAGACTAGTTGCAGCAAAGGGTTCCTTGTAATGGTACTATCCTTGCCTTGTATTTCCCTCACAATGTTACTTCCAACACTTTTCTGTAGGATCTCCCAATCCTCCAGACCAGAGTTTTAGAGGGTGCAGGGGGTGGTAAGAAGAAGAGGAAATTTGCAAAAACTTGCCTGCAGCAATAAAGTGCAGATCTGACCACTGGGCTAAAGGTTCCTTTTTTCAAACAAAAGAAGCTTCCTCTGCAAGAGGAGGGGAACCTTTTGAATCCAACCTACTATTTACATACTGCAATCACATGATTAGAGCATTTTATCCTTAGAATAATTTTCTGAAATATATTCATAGATTCACTTGAGTCAGTGCTTACAGAAACAGAGTTTTGTGATTGGAGTTATCTGAAAAGATTCTGCAGAATTTGTGCTGGAAAAAGGTTTGTGCCAATTCTAGACTAAAAATTGTACATTTTAAAGGGCCTGATTTTGAAGGGAAAAAAACCAATATTTTTGATAATATTGTTTAATTTTAAAATGTTCTTATAAACTTGTTATGGTTCAGTACGCTGCAGAGTACTGTAGTATTTTACAAAAGAATCCATTGACTGTGAAATGGTTAAGAAAATGTTAGTGATTGTTGTTGTATTGTACAGTTCTGTCCTCACTTACTTGACAGAGGTATAGATGAATGCATATGGATGCTTCATATCATTCATAAAATACGTTTGATGAGAACCATGGCTTTCTACAAGAGCCATATCAATTTTTAAGGGTAAACATTCAATCCACATTGTAGGCTGAAGCACTGACGGAATTTTGCCATTCTGCAGTGTACTTAACTAAAGCGGCATTCATAAAAGGAGTGTTTTGCGTATATTTATGATTCACTGATATCTGAGCGATCTAATGATTTAACGGGGCAGTCTTGTACATATCCACTGAACAGCAGATCCCAATGAGTTCAGTCTAAGATAATTAAGATAATGCCTATGATCATTTTCTGTTGATTACATTAGGAAACTAATGCGTCTTGGGTTGGTCTTCAACCTTTCTTCACATTTGAGTAGAGTAGATTTGTATATTCAGGATGATATGGCTTAGGACAAATGAAATGAGCTGGTTAATGTAAAATGATGATGATGCTTCAGGAAGCAATTACAGTGTTTATAAGGGAGACAGAAAGGGTGGTCTACTTTGGATCTGTGTGCCTTGGATTTATTTGGGCAGCCATGCATGTTTAGATGAACCATAGTAGAGAACCTTTTTATTGTATTTAGCTTCAAAGAGGAAGTATAACTCAATATTGCCAGTTTACATATCATTTTATAAAGAACAGATGATGAAAGACAACATTCTATGAGATTCAATAATAAACCTCTTAACTCATCTTAGGGCAGTACCTTTATAAGGCCAAAATGTCGCAGAGTAGTGTGCAAGCTTATGAGTTTTCCAGAAATCTTCATCAGGCTAGAGTAACAAAGGTATAGCCTTAAGGCAGATTTTTAAATTCAGCATTGCTACCTTTTCATGTGACTTGAAAAATATCAAATTTAAGCAGTGGAATCCTAAACTGGGATCTTATATAACTTTTGTAGTTCTATTCTTTGACTGAATATTCCTTCCATTTTCTAGGAAAGGTGCCCAATTTGGTTTATAGTTACTTTTAAAATTATCTTATTAGACCTGCTGTCATGGGGAGGGATCTATCCATCCCTCTATAATACACACCATGTATGTGAACTCCAGTTTTTAGGAATATATTCCTTGCTTAATATCCCTTAAAACTTCCCAAACTCTGTCATGCTTATGCTTCAGGTCATGGCAAAATATTGGGAGCTACTGCAAATAAAATAGGGGTGAACACTCTTGAGCTCAGGAACTGAAAGTAGCCCTCCATACCTTTCTGCCTGGCCACACCACTTCCTCAGGACATGCCCCTCACCCCAGTTCTACTCCACATCCTCCTCGAGTCCTTTTGGCTGTCTGGAATGCATCCTTGAATTGGAATAATGCTTCCTGCCTGGTAGGGCTGGGCGATATATCAATATATTGTCCAAAACCAGTTTGAAATCCATATCATGATATTCTTTGATGTAGCAGTATATCATGAATCATGAAGTGTGTGCTATGCAAAAGTCACAATGTGGGGAAAACTATGAGATTTTGATTTCTGCAGCCTCTGTTAATTCTGCTTGCTCGGCTCTTCCCTGCAGCAGGTAGAGAATCACAAGAGCAGGCACCAGCAAAAATTAGGATGTGGGGGGGAAACCGTTAAGCCTGCCAATGCCCCTACAAAGTTTCAAGACATTGTGATATTTCAGTATATCACGATGTTCAAAAACCAGGTATCGCCCAGCCCTACTGCCTGGTTCATGTATCTCTAGACAGAGAGTGGTGTGTGTTTGTGTAGCTGGAATGCAGCCTGCTGCTAAAAGGTAAGAGTTGCATTCATGGTTTCACCCTCTTTGACCCCATCCACCATTGGCATGTGGTCTCTGGAAGGTTTCCCTACAAGAGAATGTGGCCCACAGGTTGAAAAGGTTCCTGAAATAAAACAATAGTATCACTCTGGATAAAGTATTCTATAATATAGTGGGCTTTATTTATTAGAAGAAGAAGAAGAGTTTGGATTTGATATCCCGCTTTATCACTACCCGAAGGAGTCTCAAAGCGGCTAACATTCTCCTTTCCCTTCCTCCCCCACAACAAACACTCTGTGAGGTGAGTGGGGCTGAGAGACTTCAGAGAAGTGTGACTAGCCCAAAGTCACCCAGCAGCTGCATGTGGAGGAGAGGAGATGCGAACCCGGTTCCCCAGATTACGAGTCTACTGCTCTTAACCACTACACCACACTGGCTCTTTAAAAATAACTTTAAAAGAGTTATGAACTCTGTGGGGTTACTTTTGAGTAGATATGTATAGGATTGCACTGTAAGTGCACTTGACATAAGTAAATACTTGCAAATAAAATAGCGAATGGGTACACAAAATACTCTGGCAGGACATACTCGAAGGAAAAGTAAGATTTATGCTGGGGGATACATAACATAGCACACCCTAGATGCCAAACATGCCTTATATAATGTCTAGTTCACATCTTAAAAACAACCTTTTTCTTACTAAACTTCTTCACTGATAGTCTGTACACAAAGGAGATCCATATATAAAGAAAGAAAGAGAAACTTGACATGCCATACTTCCAGCAGGCTGCTGGCAGAATGTTTGAACTGCGAAAAATGAAAATGGCCAAGTTGAGAACTGTTTATTTGCAGCAGCAGCAGCAGCAGCAGCAGCAGCACCTTTACATGGCATATGCTCCATTTTAAGACTGCTAAGTCTACGGATTGGCACGAGCACATAGCTGCACCCATCGGGAATGTGTCACATTGTGTGTAAGGTTCTCCATGCTCCTCAGGCAATCCAAATGGGAAGCAGCTTTCAAACATTAGGGTACCAAAGTGGCCCCACCATAATAAAATGTTGCTTTCAGTGATATGCGGCAGCCCTAAATTATGCCCACAAAATACAGTGTATGTTTTATGCTTATTTCTATCACTTGGTTTAAGCATACTTGATTATGTGTGGGATTGCACCTAGTCTCAATAGAAAGGAGAGTTTCGAATTCAAGATAATTCATTTTCCTGTTGCACAAGACAAGTGTAGCTTCATGTTTTTGATCTACATATCTGAATTGTGATTAAAAGTTGGCAATAAAGGAAGATAAATTGTACATAGTAAAGAGATAAGGCAGATCTTCTAATTTGTTGTTGTTTGGAGTAATTGCTTTAAAAATTCTTTTCTATTACATTGATTAAGATGTTTATCACTTCCAATAGCTGACAAACTGTCTGCTTCCCTTGTTCAATTAATCTGTACATTGTAGAATTAAAGTGTAAGGTTTTAGAATATCAAATGATGTATTTATGTGTAGTTTGGCATTTTTATAAACTTCAAGCTATTTGAATATAGACGTAATTATGAACCTCCTGACGTGTCACCTTATTGTCATTATGTAGATAAATAGTAGTATAATATCCTGTTCTAATAATATAGCAATAGTCTATCTGACACTATTTTAACACACTCATTAGCAAGACTACACAAAAGCTACATTTTATTGCACAAATGAACCCTGAGATTAAGTATAAATTGTGAAATGTATATGGATGTGCATGATGTGAACCAATGAACTGTGGCCTGAAATGATGTCACAAAATGCGCAGCATTAAGTGGAAGGTTAAACCTACTTGCATCTCGGTTCATTAAACGCAGTTAAAGTGCAAATTCCCTCATTCTGACAGTAGTAATCACAAGGGTTCACTTTCTGGTCACAGCGCTGACTTTTAAATCCCACAGAGCATCTGCAGAATTTCAGTAAAATACAGCTAAATAAATAAATATTCTGCCTTTTTTTGCCGAACATATTTTAAATGCATAGATAGTAGATAGATAGATATACACATTTGATGCTAAAACGTACAAGGAGAAAATATGCTCAGCATATCTATCTATGCACTAATTCAAGTGGGTACAAAGAGCAGTTATAACATATACTATGTAATTAAAGATGCCAATCACCCCTCTATCATTTCCAGTTAAAACTCTGAAAACTGTCAAAAAAAGAAGAAAAAGACCTGGATCAGCAAAAAAAATCATCACCACCACACTTGGTAAGAAAAGAAGATAAAATGGCACAAGGAATTGATTGGGTGTAAAAATGTTCTAATAATTGTCAGATACAGTAGCATACTCACAGACAGACAGGTATGTTTGTCTCTGGATCCAACTGACATATACCACCATTGTAGCAATAACCATCACATAATTGACAACTGGATGCAATCTTTCCATTTGTGCAGCTATAGGGGAAACATAATTACTGTTAGATACGCTATTACTGTTGAATGCAGATTCTAGAAACCAAAGTCATATGATAGTCACTACCAACCCTTGTTGTTTACATTGTCAGTTATTTGATTGTACAAGGTTGAAAAAAAAGATAATGGATAGGAAGGTCAGAAGCCCTTGGATAATAAATAAATATCCGAAGATAAGCAAATTGTTCATATCTGGATGGTCCTGACAGTTCCATAGTAAAACACATGCCAATTATCCTAATTGTGTGATATGAAAACAGCAGACTGACTTACTCATGCCCAGGTCCTTATTCTGAGGCGAATGATTGAAGGATGTGAATTTATATCCAGGTAAGAACCAGAAGTCACTGATTAGTATGTCACATTTTTAGCAGGGAAGTGGAACGTACTAATGATTTTCATCCCTCCCATTCACACAGACACACACACACAATTTCCTGGGATATTTGTTCTTCTTGCCTTCTGGCTCGTTTTGAATCTCTGTGCCGATCAGAACAATTGGTGTGTATTTTAAAATCTCATATATATGGCACCAACTCAAGTTCAAGTACATTTGAACCACTGGCTTGATACACAAGTAGTCAGTCATACTGTGTGCCACTATTTTGATACATGTTGATTAACTGTGCAGGCATTGCACTGTTAAAATATTTTCCTCCTATTTAACTATTTATCATAATGTAGACTTACTTGCACATTATGTCATTGCTTTCCTTGTCCAGAATGCACTGCCCTCCATGGCATTTTATACATTTGTCTGTTTCACACTTTGGACCTTCATATCGTAGAGGACAGACACATTCTACATTGCCATCATCAGCAATGGTGCAGGATTCAGAATTAACACAATAATGATGGCAAACATCTGTAACGAATTAACATTTTCTATATTACAAGTAATAAAAATAGAATACAGTATATTGTTAAACACAGCATCTTAATAGATTGATTATACCAGCAGCTTCTCTCACAACACAAGGCAGTTCAATAAGTAAGCCAATGGTCTTTTTTCATTTATGACAAATAAGTCTTACCACTATTCCCTGACTAAGCATTCACTTTGGCTCACTGTGGTTGACACGACCACAGAGTTGCATTGGAACTGCCTTTTCTATTACCCTTTTACCTTACCTGTTGGGCAGACGTGACAGGAATCACTAGGAAGACCAACTATTTGACTGTCAGAAGATTGCTAAATGCACAGACCCTGTGTCTTCAATCTACAGATTTGGGTTTTCTTTGGACAAAGATGGGTATCACTTAGGTATCAAGTAAAGTCTTCTTCCATTAAGCTCCCCACTTATATACCTCATCAAACCCCTCCTTAATACAGGCTCACCCATAGAGTTTGAAAACCCACTTAATATCTACCCATATTTTTGGCCGTGTTTGGCTAGTTGACACAGCTCCAACGATTTCCTGTACCTTCCACACTGCTCTCAAGGATTGCACTAACATTTTCCATTGTTACAGGATCAGCCTATCAAGAGCTAGAATAGGTAAACTTTGCTTACAGGTGTCTTGGGTTTTAAAAACACAAGGCTATGCTCAAACCACCTTGCTTTCTCTTTACCGTGTGTGAATGTATTTGTTATAATTGCTGCCCTGCATATATAATATATGGTAAATTTACATTAGTTACTGTGCATTTAGTTTGTATGTACTTTCTCTTATAATAAGTCATGCTTTTGTGTCAATCTGTGAGATTGTGTATGTAAGGGGTGGCGTAGGTATACATTTAGGAGAGTGTGCACTGGTTTCCACATACAAGCTGAGGGATCGTGACTGGCCCAAGGTCACTCAGTGAGCTTCGTGCCGGTGCAGAAATTTGAACCCTGACCTCCCACCCTCACTGTATACCACACTGACTCTCTCAAAATTTTGATTTAAAATTTTGCTCCACTCCTATTTAAGGGATAATACTACTGGCTCGCATTACACGATTATTGTAAAATTACTCCAACAATGCATGAGGAACATATCAAGGCCATAATGGTGTTGTAAGTGTTGTTTTTTTATAATGAATAAGTGATAAGCTACATAAGCCTATTTGGAGGTAATTGTTCTCTACTATAAGCCACAAAGTCTAATATATATCTAGGCAACAACTGTTTACAATAAATAATTCTCAAATCCTTGGAAGCTTTAAATAAATAACACCCCTTCCTTCTCCTTACTTTTATTTGCTCATTAATGGATTTAGTTTATCTGAAATATGCTGTTATTTTAGACTATGTCAGCAGACATTCAAATCTGATAATCAACACACAGTGTAGCGAGTACCCTTAAATTTACATTTAAATGAATTCTTTTTTTAAAAAAATGATGTTTGCAGAAGCAGTCAACCAGAAACAATTTGTCTGGCTTTTGAGTAAGCCTCAAGTAAATATTTTTTCCTTAAACTGTGTGTCTGTCTGCATTGATTTATGCACTATATTGTTTTCAAATACCCAACTCAAGTTATTTTAGGATCCATAGAGTTTATTCAATACCAAGAAGAACAGAATCACAATTATTGCTGGGGTTTTTTCATTAAAAGCTTTGTATTTATTTAATAGTCTGCCTACTATAAATGTGCTCAATGAAAATTCTATTTAAGATGCATGTGATTTTCTTTCTTTCTTTCTTTTACTGTTTGACAGATCTTGTTGTACAAATGAAATACTTTAGTATAATATAATAATTCATTGTATCAGAACTGTTCCAAGGTTTTCTTCTGGCTCTTCCAATTTTACAGTATTTGTAAGAAAAATTTAAATACTTCATGGCTTTGAATCGTTTTATTAGTTTGCAACTTTGTTTTTGTGCTTTTTATTAATGGTGGATGTTGTGATTTAAACTTGGGCATAGCCAGGATTTTTGTTAGGGGGGGGGGGCAGAACCTCAGATTCGTATTGGTTTTGATTGATTTAGGCGGGCAGTTGTCCCCCCTGCCCGCCCGCTCCCCCCTTGGCTATGCCCATGGATTTAAATTATGGCTGTAACGAGTTACATGCCATGATGTGGATACAATAAAAAATATAAATAAGAGCCTACTCTTTGAAGGTTATGAAAACAATGCAAGGCACAGAAATCACTTTCTCAGAGGGTGGCTCAACAAACTCTGGAATTCTCTGTCCAGTGTGTGTTCATTCCTGCTTATTTTAGAAAGCTTTGTAAAGGCTGGTTTCAGCAGGCCTTTCAGGAGCTTTAAAATTGTACATAACAGCACTGGCTGCTTGATGATAGTTCTGTTCCTATTTTGATTGTCTGATTAGGGTAGCACGGGTTACGAACGCACCGAACCTGGAAGTACCGGAACGGGTTACTTCCGTGTTCGGCACTTCGCGCATGCGCAGAAGCACCGAATCACACCGCGCACATGCACAGACATGGCGCTTCAGGTTGTGCTCTGTTTGTGTTGTGAACGGGGCTCCAGAATGGATCCCGTTCGCAACCAGAGGTACCACTGTATACGGTTTTATTACATATGTTGGCTGCCCTGAAGTGTCTAGAAGAAGCTATCGTGTTTTTTTTAATTAAAAAATTGCAGTTCACGCAGGTCACTATTCATGTTTTAAACCTGCAAAGCTTTAAGTTTGCTGCCTTATATTGATAATACTTACAATACTGGCATCTGTCACCAGTATATTCAGTCTGACAATGGCAACGGGGCTGATTTCCAGCAGTGACCGTGCAGGTCCCCCCATTTTGGCAAAAATTATCACAAACTGTTTTGTTGCAGTTTGGGCCTGTAAACCCCACTGTACAGCTGCATGTAGGCCTTCCTAGAAGACAGAAATTGAATTTGTGAAACTAAGTATGTATTTTCGACTGAAAAATATATAAGTGTAGTTAAGAAAAAAATGTATGTTACAGACCAGTTATCATTCATGCCATGTACAACTACATTTTAGAATTACTACTCAAATAAAGGAAACTTAAATTTAATAATATTAGCAGAAAGAATAACAGCAGATCCATAAGTGAAATGGAGGAACAATCAGTTATTTTGGCCCCTGTTTCTGTTACACAAATATAAAATTCTTCTTAAATTCATTTAACATTTAAGGGTTATGAAGTATGTTTTTTTTCCCCCTGAACAGAATATACAGGGCCTCAATGAGGCACTTCTTGATTAGGGATCTAGTGTCTTAAATGATAGCAAATTCATTTTAAAGACAGCAGGGAAGGACCTATGGCCCACAAGTCTAATGAGGCACACTAGGCATCAAACGTTGGCCCACTAGGGGCAAACTACACTCACTATCACCAACCACAATACTGTAGAGGAGTCTGCCCCTTTTGGCACTTCCAGCTTGCTGGTCTCAATGCCCTATTTGACTTAGTGATTGTTTATATTCAGAGATAACCATGCCCCACTGGTTCTTTCCTTTCTACCAGGTTTCCATTTATGCCCACTCTATCAATGCTGTCATCCAAGACCAAGGTCTCCACTTCATCCATCTTGGTATGAAGGCTTCTAGCATTAGCAAGCACAGACTTATAAACAGTGTCTCCCTTCAAGGGATAAAAATGAGAGCTTTCTATAGAAATAAGTGGAGACTTGCACTGTAGTTTGGATTGGGAACCAGTGTGTGAACCAATCCTCACAAAAAGCCTTCTGCAAAATGTGAGGTTCCCCTGAGCTTCCTTTTCATCATGGGTGTTTGGGCACACAGGTATGGCACTCTCAGCTGATAACTGGTAATAAAATATAAGATTCTAGTTACCACATTCAATCCTATGCATGTGTACTTAGGAGTAAGTCCCATTCAGTTCAATGGTACTTACTGCCAGGTAACTCTGAGCTCCTGCTTCTCTGGGATCCCCTTTTCCTCTCAGCTCCTCATACTACAACTGACCCCATTCAATAGCTCTGTCCTTTGAGGGATTTACATGTCCAAGGGTTACCAAGGAGAGTAGGGGGCAGGACAGTCAGCTTCTGCCCTCTCCCTATTTCTTACAAATATGTGGATCTAATCCTATATGTTACTGAGTTCAATAAAATCATTTCTACTGTTGTATTTTGGACACTAATTCTTGAAAAAGTAAAGTACACTTTTCATAAACATTTGCTATTGTTCTTCAAAATTCTTACTAGTTTTGGTTTTCTTGAAAACAGTATTACAGCTTTAGGTTTTAATTATGTTTGTCAGAGCTACGCTTTTAATTAACAGATGACATTTTCTCCGGTCACTTATAACAGTTCGATACAACTGTCAGAAATTTATACATTTTAATTAAAACTGCCTCAAACTCTACTTACATGTTGTCCACAGAGGAATTTACAAAAGGGCTTAACTGTAAGTAAACCACTAATGAATAAATCTAAGAGTTGCTGGTGAGATTTGCTTAACAAATTAACATTTGTGTCCAGATAATGAAGATCTATAAGTTACAAGATTGTGTAGCACAATTTTAACCCCTAGCACACAATGAATAATAACATGCAATTTGCCTAATTGTTTACTTGTTATACCAAGTAATATGTCTGATCCATAGATTGACAGGTGCAATATCATTTGTATACCTCCCTGTTCTACCTGCCATGAAGTGGGAAAGGGCCCCTGAACTGCATTCCTGTCTCCAAAGGGGAGACCCTTTTTAATTAAGCCTTGTTGTCGGTTTTGGGTGCTCTATACTCTCATCGCAACATTTTTTTCTTGGGGCGCATTGGAAGAATCCATAGATATGGAAGTTATTCCTGTGCATGTACATTCTTTTATCAGGATTATTTATTCCTGTATAATACATGTGCATTTGGACATTGGATTTTAATATTTTTTTAGTATGTATCTGAATCAAAATACATGGCACAGTAACAATAGTAATAATAATATAACTTCAAATTGTGTATTTCATCAACTACTGAAACTTAAAAAAAAACCCAAAACCTTTCATTGAAAAATGGTATAAATACTCACCAAGGACAGAAGCTACACAGGTTCCTCCATTTTGGCAATAGTTGTTACAGTGGTTAGTTTCACATCTTTCCCCTGAATAACTTGGCCAACAGTAACATCTTTGATCACCCTTTTCATTAATAACACACCTTCCTCCATTTTCACAAGTCAGCTTACATGTATCATCTGTACTTAAAGCATAAACATGCAGATCAAATTCCTATAAATGTTAATCCAAGCATTGAAAGAAAATGAATGCTAGAATGACGTGAATCATGTGAGCTATGAGCATTTCAGAAATCTTGCAAAAATGTGCATATTTGCCTTTACAAATAATGTATGTCAGCTACTTTTCACCTTGGAAAAAATATGCATTGATGCAACAGGAATGATTTTGTATATTAGTGCCTCCTAACACGGTTACATTTCCATATCCATAACATGATATGGCTGTAGGAAATAATAATAATTCTTGCTCTGATCTATTATACAACGACTGAAATGAATGTGCAATCTCAGATTTTAGCAGAGAAGCACAAATCAGAGTTAACACTTTCCAATTCTCCGTGCATTTCATGCAATTTAGTAAGTTTTTTCTGAAATTGTTACAGTTTTTGAAATGTTACAGTTTTTCAAAACTCATCCATTAGTTCTTAGATGTTTATATGCAAAACTACAGGAATTGAAATTCAGAATTCTGCAAGGTTCTCCTGTTGGCCATTTGCCAAAAAGGAGACAAACAAGTTAGCAGCTGTACATTAACAATCTTATTCACCTTTTCTTGAGTAAATTATAATACCCACCTAAAATGCTCAAATCACTGCATGTTCCATTAAACAATGACTTTCCTTCAGGACATACACAAGCGGCACCTGAAGGGTTGAGTAAACAGAGGAACTCACAGGTAAACTCCAAACAAGGATTGAGTGCTGTTTGAAGAGGGAGGAAAATCAGAAATGCATAAATGGATTATTTCTGAAATAAAGAATAAACAAATATGCCAAGGCCTTAAATTAATTAAGAGTCATGCCCTGAACAAATTTCTATGAATCAACTTGTGCTTTATATAATTAGCAATGCATTTAATTCCAGAAATAGTATTTTTGTCAGTGAATATTTTCTAAAGCAATCTGCTGTTCTATTACTATTTTAATAAGTATTACTAACCGTCGTCAACTAATTAAGATTAATGCTCCTTTAAAATCCTGTGATGCAGAAAATAAAAAACTCCGATACAGAAAAATGACAGGTTGGAGAATTTTCTACTTAGAAAACAATCCAGTCAAAATAATTTTTAAGTGTATTGATTTCAACAGGAGGCATTAAAGCACATGACCGACAACAGAATCATATACCTGTCTCTTCAGATTAAGTTCAATGGGACTTGCTTCTGAGTTGAGATGTTTAAGACTGCATTGTATCTATCTTAATGATATAATTGGGCGTCCATTGCATAAATGAAAACAAAGCTGAGGCCCCTAAACCTTGAGCTGTGGTCATATTTCAGCTGCATGGGCTGTGGCACTGAGGAGCATTAGCTTTGGTATTTTGCTGCATATATTTACTTACTTGTTGCATCATCCCAGACCCTTTCTCCTAATGCTTTAATATCTGTATTTTCCTCCTTTTGTGCACTCCATAGTTATCATGTGGTAGGGCTGAGCATAACACGTGAGGAATTACCATATTTTTCCATTTAAAGACGCCCCATCTATATTTTTGGGGACTCCGGTTTAAGAAAGAAGGGGAGAGATCTATCCATGTATAAGACGCTCCCAAATTTTAGACATTATTCTTTAGGGGGGGGACCTAGTCTTATACACGAAAAAATACAGTATAATATTTGATAGCAGGCCATATCTTAAGCTCTCCAACTGGGTTCTATGCTTACAGAAGTAACTGCATCCAGTTTGAGAAGAAGAATTTATATTTATTCCACAGTTCTAAAGGTGTGCATCAATCACGCTATCTATTATGTTTCAAGCAATTAAAAATATACTTACAATTAACTAAGAGTATGTTTTAAGACCCTAAATTGTGTATTATCTCTGCTTGATCAAGATCTAAAAGTCCCAGTAGACTTTCCGGAATAAAAAGAGCACTGAACCTAAGTGCTTTGGCTAGGCATCAAAATGGGCAATTAGTTTTCCCAACTTAAAATTATTCTTTCGATATAACTATTGGGAGTAATCTTCTTCACTTTATATGATATGCTGTGGTGAAATAAAAAATATGTATTCTTATGTCTGAAGTATTTACACAGAATAGATTTTTTTTTTTTTAGTTAACGGTGCTTTGTAAAATGAAAGACTTTTTAATTTAAAAGACAATTTAATTTTAAAATATTTCAACAATTTTAGTTGGAAAATACAATACAGTCACTCCAAAGATAAGTTTATCTTAATTAATTTCCCCCTGCAAACATACCTGGCAACTGAATTATGACCATTACAAGATAACAAAGCCAATTAATTAGCAACATTAAAAGTGCACACCCAACTCTTTGCTGAATATTTATGCTCGAACTGCATTGAGGAAAGAAGGCAGTTGGTCTATTATTGCAAGTGTACTGGTTACCTTTAGTTTCTTTTCATGAAATACTTCCTACCCCCCCCCCCACACCCCACCACCCCTTCTCTTCTCTTCCCCCTTTTCTCATCAACCACAACACACTTGGCTATCAATATCAGTTAAATAGCAATCTGCACCACCCAAAGGTAGATCCAGTGGATCCACTTATCCCCAGGATGCCAGAAAATAACTCACTTGAAGTACACATTGCCGGCATGCATAACACCTATGAAGTTATCACTTGTTCATATATATATTCCATATACGATGTCTTAAATTTATAAAGATCTTAAAATATTGTATTGAAAAGTAACAAAATATACTCACAGTATGTTTGTTTGTAGCGATGTGAAATCAAGGCACTTTTTGTCTTATCTGTCTCCGTATTTAGATATTCTACGGAACCGTGACCAAATTTTTGTACTCTAAATGCACCATTTTTAGGTCCTGCTCCATATATATAATTTTCAAAAATATCAATTCTATGGGGATGGAGTAATCCTTGAAGAAGAAAAAATGTGTACATGTCAATTTAGATGCTATCATCTGGTAACAACATATTGCTAGTTTATATAAGCCGAATTTGGAGTGCCCAAGAGATGAAGGATTTACATGATTTCTCTGCTAGAGATAGGCACCCATCAATCTGCTGCAGGATTCTTGAGGAATGTATCAGGAGACAAAAAATGATTACCGTATATTCTAGGGTATAAGACTACTTTTTAATCCAGGAAAATCTTCTCAAAAGTCGGGGGTCGTCTTATACGCCGGGTGGAGAATCTGCAGTCGAGTATCCCTCAAACTCTATATTTTAACTGGAAAAGTTGGGGGTCGTCTTATACTCCCAGTCGTCTTATACGCCAGAATATACGGTATTTGGAATGCATCACAGCCCTCATCATAGAGTGCTTTCTTTGCCACTGTTAGGTTTGGCACAGTTCTGGTGGATGGTTGAGCTTCTGGGAGGACCACTGTCCTTTGGACAGGGGGGCTCAGCAAGAGTAGCATTCAAGCCTAAAGCTGCTAAGGACTTGTAAAAGTAGGTATTGGGTGTTCTATGGACTGTTCCTCTGGGATATCCCCTTCACTGCATTCCCCTTCTTTCAGGTCTGCTAATTAGAATGGGTCTGTGCCAGGAGGGTGAGAGGGACCTGCGGATTCCCTGCAGCCCTGTCTCTTCAAAGTCAGAATAGATCAGGGGAAGTAGGAGGAATGGCATCTCTAGTTTAGCCCCTGAGGGGCATCTTAGATCTAAGCAGTTTGTACTGGAGAGGAGAGGATGGGAGAGGAGCCCATCTCCTTTGCAAAGTGACTGCTTAGTTCAGGCAGGAGCAAAAAGCTGATTGGGAGCTTCCCACTTCCCCAGGGAAATTCTTCTCCCTCATGACCAGAGCCACAGCCCAACCCCGTTATGCCAGGAGGAGATGTTCAAGTGTTACTTTCTAATACTTTCAAAGACTCATATCACAAGCCCTGCATTAAAGAAGAATTTACTTTAGCCTAACTTTGCTTGTCTAAATTATAATTAGAAAACTTGTTTTTCAAGCACAACGACCAAGTGCTGCAGAATTATCTATAAAACTAAACGTATTTGCATGGTGAGGTTTCAGCAAATAATCTGGTTTACTGCCTGTAGAATATAAATTACTTTGGGGCAGAACCCACTGGATCCCATTTTGTGCTGCTGTAGATTGCAATATCTGTTTCCAAGATGGTAACTAGTTTGAAAAAGATGAAATAAACTTTAAAGCAGCATTTTGATATACGTTGTGATTCAATTTAGGGCCTGTGGCCACTTGATTCAAACTATACATACCTTGCTTACTGGTCACACATATGACCAAATCAGATCCATCAAAAAGGACACTTCCAATTACAGATAATTCAAAATCAGCCCAGAACAAGCGCTGACTGAAGAGATCAACTACAAGACCTGCAAAAAACATTTTTCTCAAAATAATTCTCTTGAAAAATAGCAAGAAAAGGGAAATAGCACATACTCGCTGCATAGCAACAACACAAAGGGCAAACACCGTTTTAGTATCTGAAGAAGTGTGCATGCACACAAAAGCTCATACCAAGAACAAACTTAGTTGGTCTCTTAAGGTGCAACTGGAAGGAATTTGTTTATTTTGTTTCGACTATGGCAGACCAAACACGGCTACCTACCTGTAACTAGAACCATTGTAGAAGTTTGCTTATAAGGTTATATATATATATATATATATATATATATATATATATATATATACATGTGTCAGTAATAGTTAACTAAATTTTACACAGAGTAGAGCCATTGAAATTAATGGAGCTAACTTATCCATGTTCATTAATTTCAGTGGCCTAATCTGTGCAAAACTTCATTGAATACTATCTAGTATTTTTACTCTGTGTCAGTCCTCATATCCAGTACTGCGTAACACCACAAAATGATCCAAAGAAGATCCAAACTACCTTTACTTTTCTATAACTTTTCAGCAAAGGATATGTGCAATTGAACAAAAATTCCTGTAACCAACTTTAGTTAATAAATTAGCTAAATCTTCTTGCATTATAACCTCCTGTCTGTTTGCAACAGATCATTTAATCTGTTTAGCAATGCTAATTTCACTTATTCAGCTATAATCATCCTGGAATTGGTATATATATTCTCTAGAACAGGCTTGCGACTATAATGGGTATGACAACCATCTAGTATAGACTTTGGTCAAACTTTGATAGAATGACATACAAAGAACTATAGTAGGAAGTTCTCAATCATTTCATCCATGCAATATGCTGCTGGTTGCTTACTGTGTGATCTTATGCATGTCATTGAGTTCAATGGGACTCACTCCCAGTTAAATGTATAGAGGATTGCAGTTCCAGGTTTATAAATGAGTATTGGAAGATACACTTTCTTTGACAGCAATAAGCACTCTAATTGCTGCATTATTGATCCATCCATGATGAGAGCACTTATATGGCCAGGTAAGAACAGTAGTATTCAATATTGTTGACAATTATACCACAGAAGAACAGGAACAAGAAGCATATCACATTATTTGGGCCCATTTTAATCTGGCTTATTCCAAGTGTTAGCAATGAACCATAGTAGAAGAAGTGGCAAAGTGGGACCTTGCTCATTCTACTTGATCTTTCAGTGGCTTTCAGTACCATCAGACCTTCTTCACCAACCCTCAGACCTGGAGGCACCTGGAGCTTCTCCACTCTTTCCTATGGGACTGGTTCCAGAAAATAGCCCTGACTGTCCACTTGAAAGTTGTGGTTCATGGTCCCTCAAATATCTAGTCCCCCGTGTTATTTAATATATATATGAACTGTTGGAAGTGGTCATAAAGAGATTTAGTGTGAGCTGTCACCAGTACATATGTTGATGACACCCAGCTCTATCTATTGGAATAATGTGAAAATCTGCAGGTGCTTAATTGGTGCTTGGGGGCTGAATGAGGGCTAATAAACAGAATCCTTGATTCTTCTACCTCCCCCTATGCTATCCTGTCTGCAACTTGAGATTCACCAGGGAGACCATTTATTCCATCATCTAACAAATACAGTATGGTCTCTCAATAAGGCCTTTTTGGTGTTTGCACTCAGATTGTGGAACACACTTCCCCATAGATTAGAATGGTGCCAGCATTAGCTAGTTTTTGGTGTCAGGTGAAAATATTTATATTGGGCTTTTAAGTAAACAACATTGGTCTTTGTATCAGAGTGTGACAGCTGGGGGATCGCGTATATTATTTTGCATAGTGATGCACTTGCTGTGTATTTTATGTTTGATTTTATGTTGCTGTATTTTTGTCTTGTTGTGTGACTTGCCCTGAGATCATCTATTGATGAAAGTTAGGGATCAGTTAATTAAAGAACATTCCCTTTCCCCCTTCTTGTTTTTTTTTTTCATTGGCTTGCTGCACTGCAGAGCTAAGGTCCCTTTGGATACTGCAAACCTCTATATATAATTCACAAAAAAAATGATGAGAAGCTACCTGTATTATTAATGTGTGTCCTACGCACATTTCTTCACAGTTTATAAGTATTAGCATTTCTAAGACAGGGATGGATAATTTTTGTCCCTCCTGATGTTGCTGGACTGCAATTCCTGCTGTCCCTGACCACTGGCCAGGCACAATGGGGGTGGATGGGGGCTGTAGTCAAACAATATCTGGAGGTCCACAGCTTCCAAGAATAATGATGAACTGTGCCTTATCAGCCTGTAGGCAGTGACATTACAGTGAAATCTAATAGGCCATGATTAAATGATTACTTTGATGATCTGAGTCATGTTAAGAGCTGCAGATGGTAAAAACATTTGAACCATAAAATGGTTTAATTTCTTGCTGCTGCTGTAACAATTTGACATTTTATAAGAATGAAAGGGTTTTTTATTGTTTCTACTGAGGTAATAAGCGTAAATCAAATACTGCAAGTTATATATAGCAACAAAAGATCTTCTTCTGAAAGTACAAAATTGATCTTCCACCTGGAGAAAAAGAGGAAATTGTGAAAGGCTTAATTCTGGATAGGTGAAAGAGATACATATCTGCAGCCTCAAGAAATGACGGGGGGACAAAAGGAAAGGAATGACGCCATCCGGTGCAGCATACAGTGTTCTGCTGAATGGGACGTAATGCAGAATCAGCACCGTGTTCACTACCTCTGAATGAACTACAGGATGTCTTAATTATTCTTAGCTGAATTAGAATGTATTAAACATAATTCTAATTTGGGTAAGAATATTTAAAATATAATAACCATTTTTAACTCATGTAGCATGTGTATCCTTGTGACAGATTAAAAAATCATTTAACACATTAAGTCTTTGGAAAAGAATTAAGTAAAGGGAAGGTATAATAAACCAACGTTTTCTGTACCTGTTGGTCTTTGCAAATTTTTTTGTACTAATATCCTCCTCAAGGTCCCATCCATTGCTGCTTCTTCTATGTGAGAGTGGTCTCCAATTACTGTCCAGTACATCATGCTGGAAAGACAAAACACAAAATCACATTCTACTGACAAGCTTACATAATGCTAAATGGAAGAGGATGCCAACTGAACTTTGTCACCATCTTCTGTTGGTTTCAACCAAGAATGCAAACATTTTCTTTTGAACATCAACTCCAGTGGATCAGAATAACATCCTATATGCCAAACATTAAATGCAGATGCCCTAGCATTTACCATAATCGTGCAAAGGCATCTTGTACCCTATAAATAAGAGGGCCCAAACCTGTACAAGCAGGCATACCCTGCACTGTGCAAGGTATATCTCATATTGGCACATATACATGATATCTAGAGACCCATTGGATGTTGTTTGCCAGTGAGTAGCTATGATCATTCATGGTGATGTCTTTGCCACCATATTGTGACACTGCCTGGCAATGACACAATTACCCTGCAATTGCCAGTCTTAATACATTGTGTGTTCCCTTGTTGACTAGGAAATTTTGTACTGTGTTTCCTCCTGAACTGCCATCATTTTAAAGGTTTCCTTGGCTAAGATCACCAATTTGTTGTTGAGGCATGCTTTGTTTTTCCAGGTACATTCCAGTTTGGTTGAATTAAACACATCCTCTGCTATTCTAACTTTGAGGGGTGGGGTTCTGGTAAATATATGTGCATGTTTCCTGTGTTGCCTCTCTTCTTGCCTCTGGTCGGGATCGAAAGATCCATCCTACAAGTTCCATATTTTCAACTGGGCTTTGGGTTGCTGTTTCTTAAACAGCACTACCCAGTATGGCACAGGGAGTCTGCTGTTCAAAAACACACACAAAAAACCTGTAAAATAATTCTACCAAACCTTTGGGCTAGCATGAAGTTCTCTGGAGCCACACTTCTGTCACTAGAGTTGCATTTGTTTTAAAAGTGAGGTCTTTCAAAAAACTTTTTTAAACTTCATTTTAAGCTTGAGGACACGGGTGGCACTGTGGTCTAAACCACTGAGCCTAGGGCTTGCTGATCAGAAGGTCGGCAGTTCGAATCCCTGCGACGGGGTGAGTTCCTGTTGCTCGGTCCCTGCTTCTGCCAACCTAGCAGTTCGAAAACACGTCAAAGTGCAAGTAGATAAATAGGTACCGCTCCGGCAGGAAGGTAAACGGCGTTTCCATGTGCTGCTCTGGTTCGCCAGAAGCTGATTAGTCATGCTGGCCACATGACCCGGAAGCTGTACGCTGGCTCCCTCGGCCAGTAAAGCGAGATGAGCACCACAACCCGAGTTGTCCATGACTGGACCTAACAGTCTGGGGTCCCTTTACCTTTAAAGCTTGAGTAGGACCTATGTGACTCAGGTGAACCACTTAACATATTATTCACATAGGCTGTGCAGGATATGTCTTAGCATTGGCTGAATATGTAGCTTAGAATGTGGAGGAAATATGTGTAGCAGTTATTTTCCTCATTCTGAACAAAAGTCATCCAAGACACAGAAACCACACTGAATGATCTAGTAAGATACATTTCCTAACGCCAACGATAACATGTACAAAGTTATAAACTCATAGAACAAAAACAGATCAAGGGTCTTCTTAACAACTTACCCTTTGGGAGGATTTACTGCAATCGCATATGGTTCTCCTGCCATATTTGTAAGGAGCCTTGTGCAGTTTGGTCCATTTATCTGTCCTACATTGATGGAATATCTTAAACTTGTCCAGTGAGTTGTATAGTAGCTGAACCAGTGCATTCTAGAATGATCAGTCCAGTAAATATTTCCAGCTATCCAGTCAACAGCAATATCTCTAGGCCTTTTGAATTCAGGACACTAGGAAAAAACACATCAGATTTTAAATTTAAAATGGCATACATTTCTCATATTTTAAAACTAACATTTTAATACTGAGTTCAAATGAACATTTGAAATAAAGAATTGAAAAGGCGTTAATTTCAATAGTTTGCAGTATCATACAATTTAACATGGAAAGATCAGTATCAACAAAGATCTTCTGAGGTTTAACATCAGCAGTCACCAAAGCTTCTCCAATGTTTTTTTTGTGCATGTTCCATATGACTACAATAAATTGCTGTAGGGAAAATATGAATAATAGGTAGGAGGGTTGCCAGATGGTTGTTTGTGATATGTCACAATTGGCAAGCTTTCCATCCCACAGCACAACAGGTAGCTATTTAGGCACCTGTGCTTTCTGGTGTCCGGAAAACATTCATTATGGATTTTGCTAATAACTGTAAATGAATAATTGGCAGCTACTGAGGTACTATGCAGCAGCAATGAAGCAGTTGGGAGGTGGAACCCAACTGACAATGAAAGCAAGGCAGACAACAAGTAGCCCAAAAGTGGGATGATGGAGGAAAAGTCTAGCAAAATCTTCAGGTGATGAAAGAGCAAATGGGGTACAGCAGCTCTGTATGCAAAAGCATAGAAGAGTAGGTAGCAGTCCCAGGACGATCATGTTTGCTCAGCTCACTAAGTTTAGACACTACCAGACAAGCAGTTCAGGAGCCCAATTTTTCATTGTAGGGATAATAATTGGTAAAGAACATTCATTGAAATTTCAGATCGTTCTATATCAAGCCGGTACATTTCATGGTCCAGCAAATGGTTTTTAGCTTATTGGTGTTATATTTTGATCTGTCAAAATACTTAACAATTTTCTTTTTGCAATTCAGCCAAGTAGAAAAAAACGGGTATTTTATTTATCAAGCTCCTGATGGTTGTATAAAGCACAGGGCAGATGTGCTTTATCTGATGATCAGACCACGAACTAAGTATTCTTGTTTATAGCCCTGACCCTTCCCCTAGAATGTTTCCCTCTCAAATTTTCAGGTATACCACCACTAGTGAGCGTATTATATTGTTTCAAAAATGAACCGAAAAAACAGAATAATATCTTTGCATTCAAAGTGATATATTGTACACAGAATTTTTTTTTAAGAAATTCTTTCCATAAACTAAAAGGTCAGTTCAATCTCCAGGGGATATGATAAGGACTGCATGGGGAAATATGTGTGTATGTGTGTGTATATGTATGTATGTACCGGTATGTGCATATATATATATACACACACTGATACACACACACACACCCTTAATACTTGAAAAATGAGAAAACTACACTCCCTATTTAAATGAATATTAAAGAAAAACTCACAATATCATCATAACAGTGTTGCTTTGAGAACACCACATGGGCAATGACTTTATCTAAAGAACTGGGCTTCTCCGGTATTCCAGACTTCTGCATTAGATGATCTGAGTTCTTATGTTACTCATAAATGCTTTAAATTATTTGCATAAAACAAATGGATCTGATATATGATAGTAACAAAGACCTAATGGTATTATTGTTTGGCGCAACAATTTCCAAAATGCACGGATGAAAACTGAGTTTGAATTTAGGGGACTAGCCATAAAAAATGCAAATTGGAGAACAATTTCCAAACACATTTGAACACTCTTCAATAGCAGCAAGCCTTTGTTAAATAACTACAAATAAGTATTAAAAATAGGCCTGGATCCTCTTAACTCCATGCCTTGCCACCTTGATGACCTAGATGTGCTTTTCTCTAAGCAACCAATACACTGTGCTTTTTGTCTCTACTGCTAACCCCGCCATCTTCTGCTGCTGCTTTGCTCTGATTTACCCAGTATTTATGCTGCTTTGCAGCACAGAAGCAGGTCATTGGGCTTTTGTTTTGGTTGCATGTAATATTTACTTAATTTTTTAAAAATTCTCATAGATTCTCCTGAAGTCTTAAGCTGAATGACTGAAGTCTGTCAGCTGAAATAACCTGTGGGAGGTATTGTGATTGACAACATGCTTTACTTATGTTTGAAGTTTTATTAGTATCTTTATTTGAATTATTTATATGCCACCCTGGGAAGGCAGCACAACTGAAAAGGCCCCTTTCTATGGTCACAACCCACCTAACTTCAAAATGTAGAGGGATTCAGTGGAGGATCTGTGAAGATGATCATAACATTCAGCAGGTTCATGTCAGAGGAGGCAGTCCTTTATGTTCAGAATGAAAAACAAACCCCAAGCGGGAGCCCCTTTCATATTATTACTAACCTAGGCTAATCTGAATAGTAGGTAATCAATCTTGATTAATGGGGAATTTTTATATTTCAAAATCACCACATGTAGTATACAAAAACCAAGGGGGAAAATCCAGTTCCAAATTAAAAATGAGCAAAAATATATGCTTAGTTTACTTACTATCACACCATTACTGCTTTGTCTCCTTTCTCCCTCATGGATCTTTGTATAGAAAATGCCTCCTGGATTAAACTGAGTACTCCAAATTATAATTTCCCCTTGATAATATAGATCCATTCCAGTTATTCTTGAATTATGTTCAATGTGTGCAATCTGTTGATGAACATCACTGTAGTTGAATGGATATACAAAACCCAGGATATCAGTGTCATTAGCAATGTAGAGAACTTGATCTTCAGAGCCTGGAGATTATTGTAATGAAATACAAAAATAAAGTAAATTTCAACTACTAAGAAGTAATGTGCTTCATGTATGTTAAATTTTCATATTTATTTGGATACTCCTGTTGCCATCTACACCCCACTTAGCTTTGGATACTTTTAAACCCCACTGAAGTCAATGGGGAAGTTTCAAAATAATTCCAGAGGTAAGTGTAGTGTGGAATGAAACCCTATAAACCTATGGCCTTCCTACAAATAAGATATAATCTAATGTTAGCAACAAGTGTCTCATATGTAGGTATACTGAGTAACCTCCCCAGGATTATTGTTATGTGGGACTTCAACCTTCAAGCCAAAACTGCCTCATCACAGCTGGCTAAAAATTTCATGACCACTGTGACAACCATGGGTCTTTCTCTGTACATTACTATACAAAACAAGTGTTTGCCTTAGAGGTCCATTTTCAGGTGTTTTGTCTTACTGTGGCTACTTCTCTCTGTGGAGGTGTTAGGCCCATTATGACGGCCCACTTCCAGAGATTTGTGGAAGCTGATCAGTTCTTAAATCATCTGGGAGAGTTCCCAGTTAATACGACTGGTGCTCCTGTGGAAGCCCTGGTCTCAGTATAGAATGGTAAGATAGAGAAGGTGGTGTCCTTGCTGTATCAATGACTTTTGAGGCTATCAACCACAGTGTACTTCTGAGTTGGAAGTTTATCTCTTCTTAAACCGCATATTATGTGACTTGGCATTCTGCACTTCAGTAGCAACAGTTCAAGACTTTTCAGTCTGGAATATGATGCTGAGAAAAAGCTGTTTCCATAAATGCCTCTCTTTTCAAGCGTAAGAGATGCAAGCACAAAGCTGTAATTATCTCTTCACTTAGGGTGTTATTCTTTTCAGTGCGTATCAGAGATATCCCAGAAGGCTCAATAATTTTCTGTGTCTCCCTCCCCAATGATATAAATAGCAACACACGAAAGCAATGCACTTGGACTGCAGAATAGGATGTACACCTCGCACAAGCCATTCATTCAGTATGGAGCCAGATTTTAAGCAACTTGAGATATGCAGAACTCGGAGGGCTTGGTAAGGATATTGAAGGTTTGCAGAGACTTCCCATTGACTAGACTGTCCTGGTGCACTGTTTCCATATGCATATGCACGGGGGTGGGGAGTGGGGGGTAGGGATGGGGAGAAGAGAAGGAATTCTCTTGAGTTGTACAGGGATTCATTTGCTCATGAGCACTGTGGACTTCTGTGGGAAAGGATCATGTCCAATATGTCCACTAGTATATTCATTTTGTTTTGTCATCTTACCTTTTGCAATGCAGCTGCTGTTTCTTTCTTTGTAATTTTTTTCACAAGTACATTTGTATGATCCTTTCACATTGATACAAAGTTGGGAGCAGATGCCAAATATTGCACATTCATTGATATCTAGAAAAGAAAAGCCTTTAACATTTCTTTTTCAATTCATTGTAGAAGGTCATGACAGATAACCATAAAATTGGAACTAAGATTTTTAAAAGCCCAAAGCAATTCAACTGTTGTTGTTTTTTTTAAAAAAAGAAAATAGCTATTAGCTCAGTCTACAGGTTTAACCTTAAGACTCCTAAACTAAGCAAAAGATGCTTAGATTTGAGTTCTGGCATATTATTCTAGCTATTGAAAAGAATTTAAGCAGTCAAGATGGGCAGTTGGCAACTTATAGGCAGTCCCTTCAGGACACCAAGTAGACATGTGAGACTGTTCAAAACCAATCCAAATAATCTGTTAAAACTGAGTCTTCTATAGTTCAAAGTGCATAAATCAGCAATTCCAAGCTTAAATACGTATGCATGGTGATATCTCAGAAGAAAAACAACCAGCAGTTTTGTCATGATTTTTGCACAGAATGGCTTGATCTTCAAGTGAAGGCTGCTTAAATTCATGAGGCCATTCTCCATTTAGGCTGTTGGATGGCATGTTGTAAATGCAGCAACAATGGAAATGAAAGGTTTCTTTGCTATAACAGTCTATGCTGCAACTAGATAGCTCTCCTATAGGTAATTAACTGCCTTGATTTTAGCTAATTTCACTAGCTCTTCTAGATCAGATATCCTGTGAACACAGTCTGCAGTTATATTTTGTATTTTCATAAAACATACAAATCCGAAAACATACTGGATTTTACAACTTGGGAAAAAAATCCATTGCCATTAAAGAACCGTCTACCTTATGTAAAATGGTTCAATGACAAAAGTAGCAAAATGCTATACAATAGAGATAAGTTGGGGAAGAAAGTTGGGCTTTAACTGAGTAAGAGGAACTTTTAAAGATGCCTTTCTCTCTAGCTTTCTTTCGCATGGTCTCTGTTGCCTTCCATTGGACTTTTATTTATTTGTATATTTAATTTATTTATCTATTGCAACATTCTTTTATCCTACCTTTAAAACTAAAGCAAAACCCCTTCATCTGTTTGCTGCCTGATCTGCACCCTTACATCATGCTTTAGTCACATAATGAATGGATTTCCTTTTTATTTACTTCAGACTGTCCCTCCTTCCCCCAAGTTGAATTATGATGACCCAAATAAAATGCCTGACTTAGGTGTTCTCTATAACTGCTATTATTCGTAAACCTATAGTTCCAGAGTTTATAAGCATAGAAAAAATAAATTGCTTTCCTTGATGAGAAGAGTGTTGGTTGAGGTATGCAAATAAATGTGAGATATAAATGCTATGAGGCGTCACAAAGGCATCCTGTTGGAAATGTGACACAAGGAAGGATATGATAGTCCCCTGTGCAGTTGAGGAGTTACCCTCCTAGGTGAAAGCAAGCCCTAATCTACCTCTCTCATTCACTTTTCTGATGGTATCTCACTTGCCCACACACCAGATCAGTTAAGGAGCATGAGGCAGAATAATGCTGGTGGTCTCATAGATTCTGGGAATCCCTGCAATTAAGCACCTTCTTTTCTGGAAAATTTGTGGTGGTATTTATTTAAATCTGTATCTGTTAAGGGGTGGGGAGGTATAACAAAGGCAGCCAAATTCTTAAGAATTTTGCAGGAGCTTAAAAACACAACGTCAGGTGTGGTTTGGGTTGCTCACGAGTAAGCAGGCATGAGTCTGAACTGTCTTTTAACAGTTTTATTGTGCTAAGCTATTTACGAGCAGGAAAACATGACTGTATCAGTCGCTAGCAGAATCTGGGAGTGCTGGTTTCCGGCTATGACCCCAACAAAGGAATTTCGGCATCCCCAGGTGCCTCCTCCCCTGTCTCCTTTTGACCCCCCTGCGCAACTGGGGCGACAGAAGTGGTGTGCTCCCCTCTAAACCAATGTCGCGGGAGGCACTGGGGCTCTCAGCAACATCCTCAAGCTGCTGCCTCTCCGGACTGCTGGTCCCCTGCCCCTCCCCACCAGAGGAGTAGCTCTGCCTGCTGGGAGAGGTATCACTGCTGAGGAGGTGTATGGGCTCTCTATACATCGGTGACAGCCCTAGCGGGGCCGAGGGCAATTCCCTGACACACAACAATTTTATTATGAATGGTTAACTTAGTTGAAAATAAAAGGTTTTGTTGTCATTAATTTCAGACCCCCCAAGTGGACATCTCATAACCATACTTGATTGTTATTTGTCAGCTGCTTCAGATTTATTGTAAATATATAACTTTGGACCTTTTTATTACTGAATTTCTGTTTTTTTATCTGCTTTTATAATACTATTTTACTGGTTTTTGTGTTGTAGCTCTGTTTCTATTATACTGTTCTACTGTTTTAATTCATGTTTTTGTATACCAATTGGGGATTTTTAAATACTAAGTGGTTTTGAATGCATTTGAATACATAAAACAAAAATAATTGAAGGCCATCTTTTGACATTTAATGTTGCTATTCGTTTTTATGGAATATTTTTGAACATAAGGATTTCAAAGCAGTTTCTACACAAATACCTTCACACTGCCAGTTCCTTCTGTTCCTTTGAAATCCAGGCTTACACTGACAGAAAAGAGGTGTTTTCGTTTTATTACAATATGCATCATCACCACAAGGGTTCACATTGTTTTCACAGCTATATTCAGTTAAGCCTAAAAAGGAAATAACAAAAGATGCAAAATAAAATGGATTTTAGTTTATTTCCGTGTTTGTTACAGAACATCCATAGCCAGTGTCTTCATTCATAGCTGATGAAGAATTTTGTCTCCAAAGAAAGTCAGCTTTAATTTTTGTTTTGAAGTAAGTTAGTCCTGGTATTGTATATGGATGTATATACTGTAATGCCATGTTTCCAATCCTTCATGGTTTGGGAGCATCAGGAACGAGACCCATGCTCCAACCTATCCTTTCCCATAGTCAGCTTGGTTATTACTTCTTTTGATAAAGCCGTATTTGAGTGAGCCCTCCAAACCAAGTTCAGTTTGTATTCTACATACATACATACATACATAAATTTATTTTTATACTGCCTTTCCATAGCTAAAACCATGCTCAAAGAGGTTTACAACGTGAAAAAAATACATAATTGCAAACAACGAACAAACACTCCAGTCCAATAATCTGTTCAGGAGCCTCAGTGTTTGGAGCTGGAGTCAGTCAGGCCCTGTCCTCCCAGGCCAGGTGGAAAAACACCTGCAAGGCATGGAGAAGGTCTTCCAGGACTCACAGCCAAGCTCACCTAAGCATGTTTTCCCCACTGCTTACTGCCCAGAAGCAATTAAAAATATATCCCTTTCTTCTAGAAGAACAGTCACAATCTTTTCCACTACAGTTTCATTTAAATATTTATTAGTAGGAAATAAACAAGTATTTTCAGAAATAGTGTCCAAGATGAACTTTTAGAGCCAGTGATGTGTAATGATTAGAGTGTTGGACTATGACCTGGGAGACCAGGGCTCGCATCCCCACCCAGCCTTGAAGCTCACTGAGTGAGCTTGAGCCAGTCACCATTTCTTAGCCTAACCTACCTTACAGGGTTGTTGTGAGGATCAAAAAGGGAGGACAGCCTTGAGCTCCTTGGAAAATAAAGGCTGTATGTAAATGTAGTAAGTAAATAAATTTAGCTCAAGACTAAATGCAATAATGGCTCCTCCACACTTCCACTGATCCTGTTCTTAGAAAGCACAGATCTGAGAGATGTGCTGCTTGTGCTGCTTCTCCCATAGCTTTCCCTGGGAAATCTGCTCCTTTCTGCTGAATCGGAGAAAACATTAATCTGAGGAAAACCCAATTGATGTTTGCTCCAATTCAGCAGTAAAGAGTGGATTTTCCTGAGTGAAAGTGGTGGGACGAGCAGCAAGAGAAGTGTGGGTGGGCCCTGTCAATGTATCTCATTCCCTTATTACATAAAAGACTGCTTCAGATTGCAGACTGGAAGCTGTATTTGCAAAAAGGAAGTGGTATGCTCCTCTCCTAGCCAAGTTAGATGGTTCATGCGAATTTAAATTCTATAAGATTACACATATCAGGTTCTATATAATATAAAAACATGTTATTTTTATTTATTCTGAGAATGGCAAGCTTTCAACTTCTAAATCAGACTTACTTGTTTTACAGCCCTGCTCATCTGAACCATCACCACAGTCATCAAACTGATCACACTCCAGTTCCACTGGTACACATCGCTTATTGCTACAAGCAAATTCATCCTTTTTACAAGGCCTTGCCTTATATGTAGTTTTGTCTGCAAAATGTTACAAGTGAGCAATCAGATTTTTCTCCCTTTGATATTATTATCATTAATGGAACAAGTGCATTTAACAATGAAACATTACCAATAAAAAAATACTGTTTCCTGGATATGTAGAGACCTACTATATACTTGCAGCAGCCCATGAAATATGACAACCAGAAGATTTCCACTTCTCCCATGGGAGAATTCAGCATCTCAGGATGCACATGTGCATGCTACAATTACCCAGAGAAAATACATATTTCACACAACGGTGTCAGCACTTGCTGCTTCAAGAGGCGGCGAGAAAACACAAAACTGAGAGGAGAGAGCAGTCTGAGTTGGCATACAGTCCTCTACCTCATTTTCTTGTTTTTCACTTGGGAGAAGAGCTTGGCGCTCATTGTCAGGCCGTTTTCACTGAGTATCATGTGAACCAAGGAGTGGAAAAAGGAAGGTGGAATATGCTGGTCCAGCCTATGGTCCTCCTGTGCCTATGCCTACAAACAGCATTGAGTACCACTGCACTGTGTACAGAGTGTATAGGAAATGAGACAGAAACTAGCAAAGGAGTGGTAACTGTTGTTACCACACTGGTGCTTTAGCTGCAGTCAGTCCTGCTACTCATTCCTTTAATTTCAGTTCTCTATTCCACTGTGAGTCAACGCCTCACTCAGTGAACCAGACATGACTTGGACAGTACACACTTTGGTACTTATCAGGGCAAAATGATCACAATGGTCCTATGAAGTCCAGGTGATCATGTCAAAGACTTGGACTTTATGGGATGTCTTTAACATGTAAGAGATGTTAGCATTTCACTGAATATAGTTGTTAGCCTTATATTGCTACTGCCCTGCTACCTACTTAGTCTGCATACATAGCTCAGTTGGTAGAGCACGAGACTCTTAATCTAGGGGACGTTGGGCAAAAGATACTTGCATTGCAGGAAGTTGGAGAAGATGATCCTTATCAGGGGTAGGCAACCTAAGGCCCACGGGCCAGATGCGGCACAATTGCCTTCTCAATCCAGCCCGCGGACGGCCCGGGAATCAGCGTGTTTTTACATGAGTAGAATGTGTGCTTTTATTTCAAATGCATCTCTGGGTTATTTGTGGGGCATAGGAATTCATTCATTTCCCCCCCAAAATATAGCCTGGTCCACGGCAGAAAAAGGTTGCTGACCCCTGATCCTTATGGCCCCTTCCAACTCTGATTCTATGACTATCATCCAATTAACTGCTAATGGTCCCATACAGCTTGTTCCATTACTTAAGAACATGGTCTCACCCTGTAGGCCTCCGAACCTATCAAGGACAGTACACAATGTCTGTGCAGTGTTGACGACAAGATATAATCCACACATTTTCATAAATAAAGTGAGAACTTTGGTATTACGATAATCCAAAGAAAAAAAATTACCCACCACAATGGTCTTCATCTGAGTCATCACCACAATCATCAATCCCATTACAAATCTGCTCACGTCTCAGACAGACTCGGTTATTTCTACATCGGTAAGGCCTTGTTGGGGGACATGGAAATTTTACTGTGAAAAAGGGAGAAAGAAAACTAATGATATAATTCTCACTATGTATAGAATGCGACTAGCATGAGTTTGGCCAAACTGTGGGAGGCAGTGAAAGATAGGTGTGCCTGGCGTGCTCTGGTCCATGGGGTCACAAAGAGTTGGACACGACTGAATGACTGAACAGCAACAACAAATGTATAGAATGTATCCGCTTTGAATAGAGAGGCAAAAGTGATTACATGCCAGATATAACCTTGGATTGTATCCAGTGATCCGTATGTGTAGTTCTGCTGTTGCAACGGGAGTTCCATTTGCACTCTTCTATCCCACCCCACTTAGGGACCCAGGTGGCGCTGTGGGTTAGACCACGGAGCCTAGGGCTTGCCGATCAGAAGGTCGGCGGTTCGAATCCCTGTGACGGGGTGAGCTCCCGTTGCTCAGTCCCAGCTCCTGCCCACCTAGCAGTTCAAAAGCACATCAAAGTACAAGTATATAAATAGGGACCGCTCTGGCAGGAAGGTAAACGGCATTTCCGTGCACTGCTCTGGTTCGCCAGAAGCGGCTTTGTCATGCTGGCCACATGACCTGGAAGCTGTCTGCGGACAAACGCCGGCTCCCTTGGCCTATAGAGCGAGATGAGCGCCGCAACCCCAGAGTCGGACACGACTGGACCTAATGGTCAGGGGCCCCTTTACCCTTTACCTTTATCCCACCCCTTGCTCTGGAGGTTCCCCCTTTCCTTTTACCCACCCTGGGGTGGGTTAGATGGGACAGCAGAGGAAGGAAAAACTCATCTGTGGACACAGAAGTCTGTTGTACTAGTAGATTAAAGGGATTCAGCCCCTTAAACATTTAACCAGGCCTTTACTATATGTATATATTATGACTTTAAAACTGCCAGAGTTAGGAGAAAAAGTATTGCTGAAATGTTCTCACTTCAATGCTAGCTCAACTATCAAGAAAATCCTCCTGGAGCGTTTGGAGGGACCATGCAACACTACTGTGTTTTAACTTGCTTCTTTCAAATGTCATATTTACAACATTTACTATAAAGATATAGGCTGCATACACACTATACCTTTAAAGCACCTTCCAAACACATACTTCCCCTCAAAGAATTCTGGGCTCTGCAGTTTACCCCTCACAGAGTTACAATTCCCAGCAACCCCTTAATAAACAACAGATCACAGAATTCTTTAAGAAGGGAAATGTGCTTTGAATGTGCTTTAGCAATATTGGATGGAATACAACATAGTGCTAAGTGGGGTATGCATGCGGGGAACGGGGTCGCACAATGGGAATTTTCGACTGTTCCTGCTGCACACCCCCTAAGCCATTTTTAGAGAGTGGGGATGGTTGGGGGGGGGATTACCATTGTGCAAGCAGACCTTGTTCTATGCACTCAACAACTTAGTTGAATCCTGCCCACAATGTGTACACAGTCATAAATACGTATGAAAACAAAACAGAACAGAACAAAACAAAACAAGTGAACACGCAAAACAGAAAAAACTGAGTGGTCTAAAGGCAGTCAAATCAACAAACCATACTGTAGGAAATGAAACTTACCACATATTTCAGGGAGTTCATCAGAGTTATCTCCACAGTCATCTTCTCCATCACAAACCCAAAAATGCAGTTTACAGAGTGAATTGTTGCAAAGAAACTCATCCGATCTACATATATTCCCTCCTGAAAAACACGGAAAAACCAAAATAGTTTATACACATATTTTTACGCTTTATTTGTGTGTATAATGTGTCTGTTGTTTTTCTACTGGGCTGGGAAGCTGTTATCTTTTTGTTTGTTTGTGCATTTGGGGACAGATGTATTGCTGTATGCCAGAGTCCTTTCTAATTCCTGGATCAAATAAGGATTCAATTGTTGGACTAGTCAGACAAGTTTCTTGGTAAAGGTAAAGGTAAAGAGACCCCTGACCACCAGGTCCAGTCGTGTCCGACTCTGGGGTTGCGGCGCTCATCTCGCTCTATAGGCCGAGGGAGCCGGCGTTTGTCCGCAGACAGCTTCCGGGTCATGTGGCCAGCATGACAAAGCTGCTTCTGGCGAACCAGAGCAGCGCACGGAAACGCCGTTTACCTTCCCGCTGGAGCGGTCCCTATTTATCTACTTGCACTTTGACGTGCTTTCGAACTGCTAGGTGGGCAGGAGCTGGGACCGAGCAACGGGAGCTCACCCCGTGGCAGGGATTCGAACCGCCAACCTTCTGATCAGCAAGCCCTAGACTCTGTGGTTTAACCCACAGCGCCACCTGGTAAGGACCCCTAAATATGGGTTGTTAAGGTAACAGCAATTGGCTCTGTGCCAGAGGGCAAATGAGTGGGCTCCCCTCCCTCACCTGGCTGTTACTGTGAAGCACAGGCCACAGCTTTGCATGTGAGCTAGAAGCGGGCAGCAGCCTGGGCAGGTGACAGACGAAGCGATGCCTGATTTCTGCTTGGATCCTAGACTGTGGATATGGGAGAAGCAAGACCTTCTGGAGGTGTTAATGCTGTGACTCCCTCCATTGTAAGCTCAGATTGTATATATGTTTAAATAAACCATATGTAATAGAGATACCACAGTCTCCGCTGTCCCTCATGCCAAGGAAAATGAGCCCTGGGTAAGTGCCTGGACCCGCTAGAATGTTGCACTACTTGGAGATTGGATGGTGTGCGTATATTAATTATTATTATACCACCCTATACCAGGAGGTCTCAGGGAAGTTCATAGAATAGAATAAAATAAAAATAAAAACAACAACCCAATAACCCCACCCCATATATATGATTCAGTGTTGTGTTTTAATCCATGGACTTGATTGATTGATTGCTGCTGCCAATTGGAAGTGGAAGTGACATCAGTAGGGCAACAATTTAAATCTTATTTTGAAACACGTCATTTAGATAAAATAGCCTATATTCAATATGGTTTTATTTTGGTCATTTCCTAAATCTGATTTGCCTAAATCTTCTAAAATAATACGCTTTTTCTAAAATGAAAAATTAACTTAATAGAGGGGAAAGTGTTTTTCTTCAGAATTATAGATCTCCAAAAATAGGTGGGCTTAATGCAAACACAGAAGGACTGATAAAAGAACAAATCCAAAAATCATCAGATAGTTTAATTATAAACACAGCCTTCCAGAGCACACACTTCAGATATGGAAATTGGGATTATTCCTGTGATTGCCCAGGTTTAGGATGAACTAGATTTGTGAAAAGGCAGCCTCAATGAGATAATATTGCTCTATATTTTAAGGGATTACTACAAGTCATAATTCTTTCTTTTTTTTAAAAAAAAAGGGACATGGCTTTTCTGAACAAAATAGTGACAGTTACAAAAATGCCAAGTTGTGCTAACGGCCAAGGAAAAAGGTCTATTTTATTGAACAAAATATGACATTCTGCAGGTTAAGGAAAAGGGGGTGGGAGTATCGTCAACCACCTCTGTTGCTACCAGCTTTTTCTCCTTTTGTTTAAGTTATAGCACTTGAACATTTGGACAGCAACCTGAAAAGAGTTGAAGTCTGCAGTCATAAGGCCAAGTTGCAAGCTTCCCTTCAGTTCAACGGGGCTTGTGCCAATAGAACAAATGTAGTTCTACTGTAGATCCCCCGCCTCATGGTGATCTCTTACTCAGAGACAGTCTCTTATAGCAAAAAAAATAAAATAAAAAATAAGGGCAAATAAAAATTACTTTGTTTGTATTCAGTCTTAAGCAACACAATTTTACCCATATCTATTCTGAACCAAATCCCATTGAGTTCAATGGATTTAACTTCCAGTGTGTTTCGATTACAACCAACTAAGTGCTGGGGAGGTTCATTCTGGTTAAACATGCATAGGATTATCCTGCGGGCACAGATATAATGGCAAAAGAAAGAAAAAAATCATTACAGTACTGACATGGAATATTTTGTATTTTATTGTATTTTAATATTTTGTTGGAAGCCACCCAGAGTGGCTGGGGAAACCCAGCCAGATGGGCAGGGTATAAATTATTATTATTATTATTATTATTATTATTATTATTATTATTAAAATAAAAAGTGGGGAAGAACATAATGACTCTCACCTCTGTCACAATGTTGTTCATCACTGCTATCCACACAGTCTTGGATTCCATCACAAAGCCATCTGATAGGGATACAGTGGGCCTTATTTTTACATCGAAACTGATCTTCCTTACATTCTGTTACACAATCCATCTGTTTAAATACATTTATATGTAGCAGTATTTATAAACAAAAGCAACAGAGTTATAGACAGATCAAGCAGAATTCGGCAAAACAGATAAAATTAATCCAAAGGTGGGTAATTTTTCTCTTACTGACAGAAAAGTTGCAATTAACACTGAATATAAATAACTACAAATGCAAACAACACCATTTTGAGTTATAAAGGAGGGGGGATGACATCGACACCTTTGCCCTAAAACCACTCCTTAGCACCCAAAGTCTCAGAAGTAGAAGTGTGACTGTGCACTGGGCTTTTCCACCTCTCCAGCTTTCAAGCAAGACTTTTTTGTGAGTATAGAAAGTTGGGACCTGGGAAAGAGTGCAGGGGCTGGAGGAGGAAGGGGTATAAAAAGAATTGAAGGAGGGATCTATGTTGTGTGAATGGAAGTGCCCTTGCAGAAGCACAAAACACTTTTGGATACTGCTCAATAACCACCACCCAGCCCACAGAGCGCCACTGTTCTTATAAAATTCCCCATATTTATTTCTTTATGGATTTATAATTTGCTTTTTGACCAAAGCCGTCAAAGTGGATCACAATGTGAAAATGTAAGGATTAAATTGTTGCATCCAGTTACATATTGTTTTTAAGATGCAACAATTAAAACAGCAAGCCTGGGGGCATACAACTCAAGTAGTTGTCTGATCTTTCAAGCTCGTCTTTCAAGCTCCTCAGACAAGAAACAGATCTGGTGAACCTCTGACATGAGGCAATTCCAGAATTTGAGTGCCAGAACTGAAAGGATCCTACAGCCATGCAAATCAATGAAAGATTCAACTACCCCATTATTTGGGGGGGGGATAGAAAAGCCCAGTAATGACTGAGTTGTTTGCTTTTCTGTACAAGGAAACCTCTGGGGTAGAATGAAATTACACAATATTTGCTACTTTAAATTCAAATTTCTAAATCTGCTAGCCAAAACTTTTGAGCAGGTCAAGACTAATTAACTGCTTACCTCATCAGAGCCGTCAGGACAGTCATATTCTCCATTACATCTGAAAGATGCTGAGATACACCCTCCACTGGCACACACATACTCACTCGAAGAGCAGGTCGGAGATGCTATTTCAGGAATATATTTGGCATTAGAGAAAGGCAGTGCACTGTAAGCTTGGAATTTGGTAAAATACAGAACCATGTTTGGTAAGGGCAAGATATATTTTATATAATTCATCTTTCCAGTGACAGATTTCTGTCAATTTTCACAGAAGTCAATATAGACATTTTGAATTTTAGTCTTACTGAGTTTCGGACTGAGGTATAGAACAGAAAAATAATTGTGGCATTAACAATTATTATGAAATGTGTGACAATGTTGCAAACCTATCACTCGAATTACTAACAGTGTTTTTCATTGCAGTTAGTAATTCTAATATTCCCTCCACCACCCCCCAATAAAGATTTACCTGGTTCACAATTTTTCTCATCTTCCCCAAGAATGCAGTCATCGTGTCCGTCACATTTCCACTTTGCGGAAATGCACTGACCATTGGAGCATTGGAACTGGTCTTTTAAGCAGCCAGAATCACAGTATCTCTGTCATAAACAAAATAATGCAACTAATTGAAGTAATATACAATACGAAATGCAAAAAGAAGATTATGCCTGGAAACGAACAGCAAAAACGAACGAAATGAAAAAAGAAGATTATGCCTGGAAACGAACAGCATTTGTGAATTCTCCAGTAATAAAACAATCATTTCCAAAGTTATACTAAAGCAGAAGTTATAAAATGGAATAGTAATCATAACTGGATAGTGGGTATCAATTTGATTGAGTGATAGTCATGGACATGGCCACCTCAAATACAGTGACATTTTTCTTAAAGTACATTCAGAATTATCACTTCGAATTTGGGCTATAAATAGGGATATATGAAACCTTTCTTATTATTTTCTGTGATATTTGCACCTCATGGAAAATTGAGACCACATGACAGGGCACATATTACAACAGCAGCCAGATTTCTGCAAGGTTAGAATTTTCAGAACTCTTAACTCCAAAGTTACAAAGCTGCACACTAGTTTGGACCTGGACCTAAAAGGGATTAAGACAGGGCTTGATTATGCATTGAATCAAAGAATTGGATGGGACCCAAGGTTCATTTAGTCCAAGCCCTCGCAGTGCAGGAATCTTAACTAAAGCATCCATGACAGACGGCCATCCAACCTCTACTTAAAAACCTCCAAGGAAGGAGAGTCTACCACCTTCTGAGAGAGTCTGTTCCAGCAGCTATGTAGGGGGGACCGGGACCAATACTTGTAGATCCAAATCAAGTTGTTAATCCTGGATCTTACGTAGAGTATTGATCACATGGTTTTAGGTGGTGTGTGCATCAGTATATAAGCCCAAGCATGGATGTTTGGGGGGTATTGAGGTGGAAAAGGCACTTCATCCCCTGCCCCTAGTATCCAATCATATATAGGTGGTAAGTATCAAAACCAATCTCTTGCAAAGCCCTACCTCATCTGAGCCATCTGCACAATCATAATCACCGTCACACCAAAATCTTGCAGACATACAGTCTCCATTTGAGCAGTGAAAGTCTTTCTGAGCACATGTTTGTGGTTCTGAAAGAAGAAATGTTTCAGATTCAAACTAGACATAAGTTAGAGAACTTTTTCTTAGTTTGATTTAACTCTCCCAAGTTTACCCTTGATACACTAAGAACTGGAATCAGAACTGTTTCCTGGTTCCATTAATTTTGTGTTCTCCCTTTATATTATTTATAATGTTATACATCTGAGGGTGCTAATTGGGTTTAATAAATATTAGAATTTAATTAGAACTGGTATGTTAGGACCCACAATAGCTGGATTCATGTGTATTCAAGATGTGGGTTGGCAGCTGTTAATACGCGAAGAGTTAATTAACCTAAGCACACTTTCTGGGTTGTGTATTTGACATTGTAATCCTGTAGAATCAACAAGTCTAAAAGCTAATTAGCTGAGGTAATTTCCTTATGCGGTGACCACCTGGGGATAAGCCATTTAGGTGAAACAAAAGAATGAAAGGGCAGATCTCATTTGCAAATGTGCTGGTTTCCTCCCTCTCTCAAGGGCCAAGTGTGAATAAATGTGAAAAGCTAATCCCTTTTCAGGCAATAAATTTTAGGACATCAAAGAAAGGGCCTTCCCCTGGGTTATAAAGGAGACCAGAACTTAGGCTATGGGTGTTAGGACTGGAGTGATGCAACCAGGAAGCTGGGTTGTGCTGGGGTTGTTGCTGCTGCTGCCATGGAATATTCTGGTGCATTTTGGGGTGCTGCTGCTGTGAGCCCCTCCATTGGAAACTCCAGGTTGTGTGTGTGTGTGTGTGTGAATAAACTATATGTCCTAAAGACACTAGCCTCTGTTGAGCCTTATTCCTGAAGGAAACGTTAACCCTGGGTAAGAATGCCTGCAACCCCTGGAATCTTATGCAGCTGCTCGGCAGAGATTGGGATGGCATGCAATAATATTGTAACATCATCATCATCATCATTATTTATTTCAAAAAAAAAAAAAAATCCAGCTTGAAAATGGGGGGGGGGGTATGCTCATACATATTTAAAATAAGTATGCTTGAAATTCAGAAACTATTGATAAAAGGTATTTTACTCTTGCATACCCACAGAGGCTCTCCACTTTTTAGTACCATATAAGAAAATATGCATTTTTAAAAAGGACTGTTTTAACTATCAAAAGCTTCCCAAAAGCTTTTGATGTTACTACAATGTAGGCCAAAGTTTTAAAAAGAGGAATTTAATGTAGTGCTAAGGAGATCACTCTATCAGTTCGAGCATTTCTGCTTGTCTGATGGAATTATCTCCCTTCTTCTCTCCCCCCCCCCCCCCGCTGTGTGCTGTTCTGGGTATTCTCCTGCCCCCTCTCAGTCAATTTGGGGAGGCATAGGGACATAAGGGGGGGGATAGGAAGGGGAAACCTCATCTTGTACAAGCTTTGCACTTCTTGCTACTGCAGTCAACTACTGTAGGCGAACTGACTTATTTCACACAGCTCATGCAAGTGTTCCAAATACTCAAATATTCAAATTTTGCTTCTCAAATAAAAAGGTGTGGTCTGACCAAGACAGACTAGATCTGGACTTGACATTATACTTCTATTGATGCAGCCTAGAATAGCATTAGCTTTTTTGTTGTTGTTGTTGCTGCATCAGGCTGTTGACTCATGTTAAGCTTGTGGTCCACTAAGACCCTTAGATCCCTTTCACATGTACTACCAGTAAGTCAGAAATTACTTACTGCAGTTATCTTCATCAGAATTGTCACCACAATCATTTTGGCTGTCACACCTCCAGTGATCTGGAATGCAGTTGCTGTTCTTACATTGGTATTCATGAGGCCCACAAGTTTTTTTATCTGAAACCAAGACAGATACTGCTTTTATTCTAATAACCTAAGGTAGTTAAGCATTGTGAAAAATGCATGCCAGATTATTATCAATAGCATATTAAACTATGTTTCACTAGCAAAGGTACTGAATTAATTATCTGCTGCTATGTCAGAATGCATTTTATTTTTACCCTATTATTATTTCCTTGGGGGTGGGGTAATTATTTGCTTGGATCCAGACTTGGATGTGGCTGGTGGGAAAATCCCAAACAGAACTTTTCACAAGAGGCACTTCTGCCAGTAGAAGAGAGGAAGCAATTTAAGATCCCCCCTTCCCGCTGCAGCCTTTTGTGCCCTCAGAAAACTTGCTTCAGGGGATTTAGGGATTGTTTCTAGAACAGGCAGCAGAGAGAGGATAGAATCAACAAAAAATCCCTCCTCTCCCTTTCCATCAGTGGGATTCTCCACTGGATCAAAACCCCTTTTCTGCATTTGTTGTCGTTCAGCCGTGTTCGACTCTTCGTGACCCCATGGACCAGAGAACACCAGGCATACCTATCTTTCACTGCCTCCCGCAGTTTGGCCAAACTCATGCACAGAAGGAGTCATTCTAACATGAAATGATTCTAATATGAACTGACTTTATTACCACTAGTTGTGATGAAACACTTCATATTCTTGGGGGGGGGGGGGTGTTTCAGGACCTACTCTTTTCCTTGGTTTCAACTGTTTTTAAATATGAATTTTAAATAGTTGCAAATCACCCTGGGACCTACTGGTGAAGGGTGGGTAATAAATTTAGTAAGAATATTTTAAAAATAATAATTCTTACAAGCCTTACAACAAAAATTGCTCCTGTACATGGTTACAAAGAGTTGGCATGCTCAATTCCATTCCCAATCTCACATGGTTTTTCATCCAAGAGGTAGTCTGTATTCAATGGACAATGAGTATGCTTAGTGGTCTTTGGCCTGTTGGCTTCTCTCACCACTTCATGATTTCTCTCTTTTGGTATGTCTGCAAAGCCTGAATTTCTACCAAGCCTTCTGATATTTCACTCTTGTGCATGGGACATACAGTTTTGGCCACATATGGGCAGGCACTAGAGAATTGCATTTGCCAGTAGTATACAGAATACTCACCACAATTTGCCTCATCAGACCCATCAGCACAATCGGGATCCTCATCACAAACCCATAGTTTAGAAATGCAGTGCTTTGTTGTTTTACACTGAAAATGGTCAGGAGAACAGCTGTTTTCCGCTTTAAAGAAAATGAGCTACTTTAAGTACAGAAACTGTTTTCTAACATTCAGAAATTCTAATTAAAACAATCAAAGCTGTTTTAAACTAGCTTTCTCTAAATTCTTCAAAAAACAAAAAAACCCAATGTCTTATCTCCACTTCCTACATTATTAAAATTGTATTATTCAAAATAATTCACCAAAACAACAATGTGTATAGTGTGTTTTACTGACCACAAATAATGCAATTTTGGAGTTTCTACGTAAGTAACTTACGGCAATCTCTTTCATCTTCTTCATCACCGCAATCATCCTGTCCATTACACCTGAGATTTATTGGAATGCACTTTTGATTTTTGGTGCACTTAAATTGACCTGACAGGCAGACATGTGTATCTGAGGACAAACAAATAAGAAGCCTCAGGAAAGGAAACTCAGGTGGTTCTCATTTTATATAGCTCAGCTATATTACTGCTGTTCTGAATGCCTCATTATCAGGGCTGGTACCAGACTTCAGTGAGCACTCAGCATGGTGTTTGCAGTAAGTCCCCACCTGGATCTCTATCTAGTGCTGCTACATGCTACTACTGGTACTGCTGCCATCACCATCACTGTATGCTGCCACCAGTCACTCTTCTCGCCTTGAATCAGACTGGACAAGGCAGGTAGCAACACCTGCTGCTACTGCATGCTGCCACAACTTTTCAGTGGGAGCCAAGCTGTTACTTGGTTCTGATTTGCAGTGCTTGGCATATTTGCTTACCTAAAAATCAACCATTACCCAAAATACAGAGATTTGAGGTCAACTACTGCATTTTGGGTAATCATATTTGATATTAAATTGGCTCTTTAAATCTTGTTTGAACTGTTCATTAAAGTAGTTTTAAGTTCAGACTTCTTCACGTTTATCTTACAACCTGAAACTTGGCACACACACGCATGCACGCACACACCGTTATTCCAAGTGCATTTTTGAAATGACAAGCTGGCAACACATCATTACATCTCCTTCATGTAATTATGTTTTCCCTTCTCTATCACCCTTTTTCATTCCTCTTGTACATCCATTTTCTCCAGGGTTTATTGCCAGACAGCCTTTTCACCAAACAAAGAAGAGTGTTTAAAGAGGTCACCGTTTTCTTGTAACTCCCCTGATAGCTGTTATCAGTCATCTTATAATAATATTAGAGTGATACACTCTTTGTAATTATCTTCCAACTTCTTAATGATTCTTAAGAGCTAAACATTACTGGCAGCCTGGTACTATTCAGAATTTTAGCTAGGGAAACTCAAACACCTGGATGCACAACAGCTGATAAAATGGCATATTCTGTATCAGTTAAAGAGACAGACTTGTCCCGTTTTACAGATTTCTAGGATTGTATCAGATCTCCTTGGTACTCTTGTGGCAACAGTAAGTTATAGAAACACTAGAGAAATGAGGTTTCTCCTTGAGTTCTTAGAATGTTGTGCTGGGATATTTGTGTGGTTTCACTTTCCCCACACCTGTAAAATCCCTCGCACAGCACTTCTGCATCTTAAACAGGATTGTCCTCATCCTGGTGCAACAGCATGGAAGACTACACCAGCCACTGGATAGGAGGTATGAAATGCTGGCAGCCCTTTTACAAGGGAACAATGAAACTAGAGCACAGTACATGACGCTGTGCTGCAGCTGATAAATGGCAGACTATAGCATCAGATTCTCTAAAAAGCTTCTTCTTTGATTTCATTTATTTCACAAAATTTATATACCACTTGATTGTAGACAACAACCGCAACCTCAAAGCAGTCTCATGCCATATAATGCTTACCACAATTGAGTTCATCAGAGTTGTCTCCACAGTCATTCTCTCCATCACATATAAATGCTGGTAAAACACAGAGTCCAGTTCCACACTGAAATCGTCCAGGCTGACATTTAAATTCAGCTGGGAAAAAAAGAATCAAGTGTTGAACAGCTGCATATGATGGTAATAAGTTTTTTTAAAAAAACAACAACAACACAACAGCCTTTCATAGCATTTCTAGACTTATGAAAAAGCTATCATATATTTGTTTACTAATAAATAGATACGTAAAGTGTCTATCTCTCAGTCCAAGTACGTTAATGAAAATGTTCCATTATAAGTCAGTGTTTTTTAATCAAATGCATATAAAATGTTTTGCAATTAACAAGAATGTATGTCTCTACTTTGTAATTTTTAAAGCAACGTGAGAACTATCAGAACCTGGGTGATTCTAATTGCTTCTCTTTCCTCAATGAAGCAATTAAAGGTATTTTCTCTTAGCTGCACTAAAATTGTTTCAGCCGCATGACTCTCTGTTTACAAATTCACAGCTACACCTTTCTCCCACAACTATATGACATCCAAGCAGGAGAAGTCGAAACTAATTGGCATGAAAGCTGAATTTCTCGGCAACTGTAAACTGTGTGATTTCCTGCATTCTGATATTCCTCAGGACATCAGATTGCAAGTACAGATCAGCTAAATGACTGCATTCAAACTACTTAATGCACCAGTACTTACTGTGAATATCTGGATGATAATATTGATACACAAAGCACAAAGACCTTCTGAATCAAAACAAGAAACAGTACCAGCTAAAATAAGTATGTTTATGCCTAGGTTAATAACTAAAACTGAAATTTGCCTCTCTGTGAGTGTAAAACTAGCTTGTTTAAATATAATCTAGCCAACTCCAAAATTATTAGCAAGATTCTAGGCATCCATAGAAAGAACATGTTTTAGGCTGGAATTATGACAGCTATGCTATAGGACTGCTACAAATCACTACTATGACACCACAGTCCTGTGCATGCTTACTCAGAAATGAATCCCACAGCATCATCCATTGGTTCTTGATGTAGTATTTGCATTTAATATTGTGGTCCACGAGTTCTTAATTTTATTGATTCATTTTAAAATTCTACATTTTCAGGGTTTTCTAAATTAATGGAAGATTTAATAAAACATTCTGTCCCCAAAATAATAAGGGTTGCACATTTGGGAAGCCTTTCTCCACCCTAAACCTCAGTGTGAGTCATATTTGTTCTTTATCATGGCATTAGAATTGGTGATTTCACTCCTTCTAAGTAGCAAGCCACTCTTCTCAGGTTACCGCTAACCTTGCTTACATTTCCTCTGCAGCAGAGGAGGACACTTTGAGCTCTAGACCTCAGAGATTTGATTGAAATTTGAGAACCGTTGGCCCTGTGAAGCAAAGGCAGTCAAACATAACTAGTTTCCTCCCAAGTAATCCAGTCTGGATTTCAAATTATAGTGAGAAATCACCTAAATTCAATTTGAACTGACCCACATATATAAATATACCAGTCTGGTGTAGTGGTTAAGAGCGGTAGACTCGTTATCTAGGGAACCGGGTTCGCGTCTCCGCTCCTCCACATGCAGCTGCTGGGTGACCTTGGGCTAGTCACACTTCTCTGAAGTCTTTCAGCCCCACTCACCTCACAGAGTGTTTGTTGTGGGGGAGGAAGGGAAAGGAGAATGTTAGCCGCTTTGAGACTCCTTCGGGTAGTGAAAAGCGGGATATCAAATCCAAACTCTTCTTCTTCTTCTTCTTCTTCTTCTTCTTCTTCTTCTTCTTCTTCTTCTTCTTCTTCTATACGCAGCAGCAATCAGTGTGGTCGAGTGGCAGCACTCACTCTTGACAGATGAGTTGCTGCTGCTTATGGAGAGGAAGAATGAGGCAGCGTTGGCCCAGTGAAGATGCGCCAGCAGGAAAGCCAGATAGGTTTCGCCCAGGGCTGGCCTACGCGAGGTGACCGCCTCAGGTGGTAGGATCTGCAGGGGCAACTGATGTCAATGTTTATTCCTTCTTTGTTCCTGATGTCAGTCTTCTCTCCCTCCTCCCTTCTTCCCCGGCAGGGAAGGGGGTGCCATTTTGTAGTTTGCCAAAATGCCATGGGGCGACCATGGTTCTGCTGGTGTGTTAGCACAATACCACCTTCCCTGCTGCTTTGCTGATCCACTACATACTTTTTGCTGGTGGACAGCATTTGGTTGTTGCTTAGTAACTGCCTGACAGAATTCCAACATAACCAGATGAGGGAATACAGTTAATTGTAATGACAAGAAAGTGACCTGCTGAGGATTCTGTTTTGCTTCTGCTGTTTCACTGGAGCTCTAGGAAGCTTTCAGTATGCTGATTAAAAAACTATTGGCATAGTTTGTTTAAAAAATTGAGAATGAAGAGATGTGTACCAACCAATGTAAGCCATGTGCAGCAGAAAAGTCTCCACTATGAATTACCATGCAGAAAATGCAATGCTACGCAAGCCTGTTTTCATGAATATAATATATTTGTATTCACCTGTCATGTATTCATCTGTCATGGCAAAATTATAGCAGGCATACTTGTACCTGCTGCAAACATTGTTTACTTTTTAAAAAATGACAGGAGTATTGTGGCAGGTGCATGAACTATGAGCCTATCAAAATATCTGCAGATTTTACAGCACATTCAGGATACTGCAGCTGTGTTATAAAAGTGCTAAGCAGCAGCACTAGAGTATGAAATCTCTAGTGATTGCTAGACTGCTGCTAATCTTCTTTTGTATTATTTGCAAAAGCTATAATATAAATGAGGGAGATATTAGGAAATTATTTTTAAAAAGTTAAATATTATACCAAGTTGAAGCAGAAACTCTTAGGAAAAAGTTCTGTTTCTCCAGATAATTAAGTTATTATAAAAATTGTTTGTTCACTCTGTAGCAGTCTTGTAGATTTTATTGACTTAACAACAACAACAAATTTATATTCCATCTTCCTCCAAGAAGCTCAAGGCGGCATTCATGGATCTCTATCTTCCCATTTTATTCAAACAACAAACCTGTGAGGTAGATTAGGCTGAGAGATTGGCCTAAGGTCATCCAGCAAATTTCATAGCCAAGCGGAGACCTGAATCTTACTCCAACCCTCTTAACCACCGTACCACATTGACTCTTACAGTATGAAAATGCTAGGTTAATGCAACTTGCTAAAATACTTACGGCATTCTTCAGGTTCATCTGATCCATCCCCACAATCATCTACAGTGTCACATTTCCACCAGAATGGAATACATTTGTCAGTTTTGCAGCGGAACTGTAGGAGAAAGGTATAATATGGAAAACCTTAAAGTGTTAACAGTTTTTATTGAAATAACATTTTTTTTTTGCAACTGAAAAGAATTTATAAGAAATCGGAGCCCAAAGACAGAATATGGAGTCTGCTGTTCTTTGGAATTAGTTTACTGCCCACTAAAGGTATTAATGATCTAGATTCACAGGCATAATTAGGTGAGTGGAAGGCACTTCCATTCTCATGGGTTGGGGGAGGGGGGTATTCTTGGAACTCCACGGCATGCTAGTTCAGAAACAGAGGGAGACAGTGGGCTATAAAAGCAAATGAGAGATGGAAGAACCTGTTCCATGAATAGAACTTTGGAAATCAGGATCCAAGCCAACGCATATCAGTGGGGGAATAGCTTTGTCAATGTACCTTAACGAAATTTATCCAAATAAGGAATATAAAGATAGATAATTTAGGCTTCAACATAACTGTAACACCATAAACCAGATTTTTCTGATTTTGGAAAAAAAAATAAACTAAGTTCCTAACCAACAGTTCCTTCATTCATTGCCAATTAAAACTATTAGTGCCCTCCCCTCTTAATCTCAAAACTCTCACAAGCCTTTACACTGCTTCAAAGTCTCTAAATACATTAATAAGTAATCCTTATAAATGTTACAATACACACGTTCTACTTACTTGACTGGCTGTGCAGTTTGATAAGCAAGTCTTATTATCTGCCGCGAGGTAAAAGTTGGTGGGGCAGGCACAGGTGTGTGTTTTGCCTGGGGCCAGGAGGCACAGGTGACTACAGCCACCGTTAGTCAACGCACAAAGATGTTTAGGCACTAGGAATGCAAAAGAGGAAACCATTAAGATGTGCTAAGGTGATTCACATGAAAAGCAACATAGCTGGCTTTCCCCCAGATAAACTTCTGGCAAACAGAGGTACCTCAGTATGGCTAATAAATAAATAAATAAATAAATACCATATGTATATAAATATTTACCATCAGACTGTCTATATGAATGAAAGCATTTTTTTTCCAGGGGCGGCACATCCAATTTCACCGCCCAAGGCAAAATGGAAAGGTGCTGCCCACCAACTCCTCCCTTATCTGGGTCATGCGGAAGTTCCAGCAAGATCTCATGGAGTGCACGAGATTTCAGCGAGATCTTGCCAGTAGCCTGTGTCACTGCCACTTCTCCTCCAGTGGTGGAGGCGGTGAGGTAGGGTGCCCACCTAGGCACTTCCTCTTTGTGTCCTGATGCCTGAGGCAGTTGCCTCAGGCTGCCTCATGGGCAGGCCAGCAGGTCCTGTGTGTGTTTGAATCAATGCAATTTAAAGGCCTTTTGTACCTTTTTTTTTACTTGTTCCTACGATACACACACAAAAAGGCCAAAAGGCCTTTAAATTGCATTGATTCAAACTGTCTATAAAATACAGTTTACGTCATATTATATTAGTTCAGACTAATTCAGCCAATTGACAAGCCTGAGGGACTCCTGAAATTCAAAAATACTCTGAAGTAGCACAGAATTCTGGACCCTCTGCAACCGTGGTGCCCAGTAGAGACTTACTGGCAGTGGTTGCGGGCTCAGTAAGAGTTTACTTCTTTCCAGGGTATGTTACAAAAATTGAATGAGAACTGAGGCGGTTCACAGAGCCAACAAAGGTTGCTTATGTAATGGACCTTCAGTGTCAGACCTTCAGCAAAACTAACCATACTTCTAATATTTTGCTCTTGTTTCCGTCTTACTTTAGCAATCCAATATAAAACTGCTTAGGTTAATCACTAAGCAAAGTCTTCAGAACTCTAATGAAGTCAGAATGCTCTTTACAGAACACATGCTGAAAATATTTACCATCAGGCTGTCTGTATGAATGATACACTTGGATATCAGTTATGGCATGCCACGAGTTAATCAGTGCTACTTTATCTGCTCCAGAGGTTTTATGGGCACGGTTGACTGTCTTGGTTTTTCCATCAGTCCAGTAGATGTAGTCTTCAAATAATGTGAGAGCAATCACGCCTAGAATATGTTGATTAGGAACTGCAACAGAATGTAAGATTAATGTTCAGTTTTGGAAGACTGCCAGCTAAAATATTCCATACTGCAAAAGCTGACAAAGACAAGGACTGCATAACTTCTTGTGAATAATGGCTGTGACAACTTGTCAAGCCTGGAGGCTCTTTGTTACCAGTTAAAAGTATCTAGGATTAAGATTAGCTACATCAACCCCACTTGGCTAAACTCTGTTGGCCTAACCATAGTGAAAGAAACAGCTGGGTCCCAGGGAACCAATAGCAGTATAATATTTGTGCACTGCCACATGCAGATTTGAAAGTTCTCGCACTAATTGTAGGCTGGATGTAATTTACAGCTTCTGCAGGGATTCCTTAATTATTTGGATGCAGCTTAGTTTCATCATACATTTTATCTATAAAAATTATGCTCTGAATCTCGCTCATTAAATTATATACTCTTTATGACAACCTGTACTTTCTTCTTATATATTTTTTTAAAATATGCAGACAGTTCAATATTGATTAATATTTATTTTATTTATAAACTAATATTGATGTTTTTAATATGATTTTGAATACAGTACTTGTGAGATTTGAATAAAAAATGTAAAAGGTAGGTGAATTCAGCAAAGTCCATCATTGCTCATATGTATGAACCTCCACTGTCTTCCATAGAGCTTTGACTATTTCATGTCAGCTGCAGAAGTAGTATTTATAGTGCTGGCCTCATGAATAGAAGCCAAGTTGGGAGACAACACTCTCATTTCCCAAGCACTATGAGGTTAGAAATAGGGCCCTTTGAAGTTGAGAGCTAACTCCTCATTTGAACTTTTCCAATTTTGACAATATATACCAAAAAAATCAAACTGTGCTCACAAGAAATAAATTGATAAATATGTGAAAAGTGATTCCCATTATAATCCTGACAATATTATTACTCCTTTATTCTAGATGTGACCTGACGCTATGAGACAGTCAATTCCCAGATAACAACTAATAAGGCGAAGTCTTCATTTAAATTAGCAGCTTAATCTGTCAACCATTTTCTGCCTGGGTTCTCAAATTAGTAGCAATAATCCCCCAAGCTTGCCTAGTAACAAATAAAAATATTTGGTACTTACATGTGTGCATGTACATTTGCTGCGCATATATCAAGAAGTTTTGTACAAGAGTCACAGTGTCACAGCAGTAATTCTCAAATCACTACAGTTGATTAAGGAGGTGCAGATCTCCAGAACTACACTAGCCAGAAGTAGCCAGCATGCTGCCCTCCAGATGTTGTTGAACTACAACTCATCAGGGGCAATGCTGATCGGGCCTGATGGGAATTATAGTCCAATAACATCTGGAGGGCACTTGCACTAATGGAACCCAGTAAATAAAATATAAAAAATGACTGGATTTTTTTAAACTCTATTTCACTGGATTTTTATACTAAAGAAAGATAGATAGGAATAGAAAAAAAAATAGTAAATGCACTCCATTAATTGGTCTTTATATATTCTTACTCATTGGTCTTTGTATATTCCTGAGTTACATATTCTTGAATCACATATGTACTGTCATTTTAAAAGAAATAATGGCTGCACTTTTATTAATGAATGGAAATAAATGTTATATGCTTGTACTGATGATTTTCTCCCCTTTTATGTCTGTATTAAGTATTTTTAGCTTTGGATAGGATAATTGAGTAGTGCTTTAAAAAAAAAAAACAGCTATAGTCTCATGTTTTCCATCCTCTTTGATATGCAGTGTTCTGATTTCTTAGCACACATTATTGGTGAAAATGTAGTTGATAGAAATACATTCACTTCCACAATGAGCATAAAAAACCTAGCTACATAACAAAATGTCTGAACTGTTTCAGAGAGCAACTGACCTTTATTTCTACGAGAGCCATCCATGTTAGAAAATTCAATATGGCTTTCATCAGCCCAGTAGAGTCTTCTGTTGACATAATCTATTGTAAGAGCCATTGGTCTAGATATCCGTGTTTCTATCACAATTGTCTGATTAGAGCCATCCATGCCAACTCGGCCAATGTGAGGATACTCACAGCAATCAATCCAGTACAAATATCTAGGAAATAAAATAGATAACTATTTTGTTTATTGATACAAATGTATTCATCAGGAAAAAATATGTGCATAATCAGGGGATCAAGAATTATTCTATTACTGCAATCCTAAACATTCTAACTAGGAAGTACTATTGCTGGTTAGTAAATATAGACCTCACTGATTATATTACTTGTCAAAAGAGTGAAAATCTACAAACTATTGGACAAACTAGACTCTATGGTGGTAGGCCCATTTCTTTTCACTTGTTGACTCCAGTTGAAACCAGGTGGTAGCAAACTTAATGTTACCAATAAAAGAAATGCACTGTCCTATGTCCTCTTCCCCTCAGTTGGAGCAAAGGATTAAGGTGTAATATGGTTCGGGGGAGAAAAGGGTTCAGTGCCCTTCACCCACATCTTAATTTTATTGTTAATAAAAGATCCCCACCCCAATTTATATAGATGTAATGATCATATGAATGATGTCCCTATAAGACCTAGTTTGGCTGTACTGTCTCAGAAAACAGAATCATAAATTGCAGGGCTGTTATTGTTGCTTGATCAAATGATTCTGCAGGAAGATCCTGACTTAATCAAATGACAAGTTCGCAAATATTGATATTTTGCATTAGAAAAGAAAAACGAGTGACCCACATGTGCATCTCGGGTCACATAAGGCAAGCTATTTCCACCACTGCCTGCCCCCCAAATTAGAAAAGGCCCCTGCTCATTTCTGTGGAGGGGAGGAGGATAGGTACTACTGCAGGAACAAAAATAAGATTTCTAAAGTGTACTTAATCAAAATTTATTTGTGGCAATTAAAATATTGGTCAGGGGAAGTCGAAAACAAAAGAACACTTTGTGTTATCTATATGCAATGTTACACATCCATTTCCATAGCCACAGAGGCTTTAAATCTGCATATTGAAATCAATGGGCAGTTCACAGCAAAAAAACACAAATGCATAGTAAGAACAAGAACAAAACAAAGCAGTAGCACCTCTCGTTCCCCCCCCCCCCAAATTTAAAAGGGCATAGAGTCATAGAATGTTAATCAGACAAAGGCCTGGTTGAAGAGGAACATTTTCACCTGGTGCCTAAAGATGTATAATGAATAAAGACATCGCTATTGATTTCAAGATGCTGCAGCTCCAAAAGCTGTTAGGTGAGAAACAGCAACCCACCGCTGAAGGCCCTTTTTCTCTCCCCTACCAGATGTCAAAGGGATGGCTGGGTGCTTGGCAGAGTCAATCAGGAAATCCTACTGCTTGCCTGTTCTTTGATGTGAACACTATTGCTCACCTGTTCTTTGAGATGAGAGCTCCCAAAGCTAATTTCCAGGCTAGACCAAAGCTGGCTTGGCTGATATCACTAATAAATAGCTACAGTCCTGGCTTGTAACATCCAGAGAAATAATGCCCAAAGAAAATATGTCACTGGGTATAATTCGGAGCAAAACATCTTGTCAAGGAACAAAAAAGCTTTACCAAATTCTTAAGATCTGCTGGATGTTTGTAATAATTTTAATTGAGGGATCCATCTGCTCGTTAATTGTAAAAAAAATCCTTATTCTGAAGCATAACTATTTAAATATAGGGGAAGCTCTACTTTATTTTATTTAAGGATGTTTCATCTCGTAATGATATTTTGCTGTAAAGTTTTAACTTATTGCAAATTTATCTCTGTCAGGTCACATAATTAACCCTCCTTCTGCCTTCAGAGGAGAAAAGGATATTTCAATTTTCCATTCTGGAATTTTCAAATATGTTATGATAAATACTTCAGTTGTCTTATGTAACTGTTAAACACATTCATAAACTAACCTCAGAGCAGCTTTTGGTGAAAAGAGAGAGACATATATTACATAACCCACATTCTCCTAATCAGATGTGATCAATTAACATAATTAGTTTGTAATATAGTTCCATACCCAGCTTGAGGATCTAAACAGAGATCTCTAGGGAACTTCACCCTTTTGCTCACAAGAACGGTGGGATACAGGCCATTGACTTTTGATACTTCAATAATCCTTTTTTCTGTGTCAGACCAATAGAGATTCTTTCCAACCCAGTCAACTGCAAGTGCGTTAGGAACAGCTGTGTTATGAACTACCTAGAGAAATTAAAATTGTATAAGTAGTGGAATACACAGAAAAACAAGAACAGAATCCATTTCTTATTCTTGAAAAAATATTTAAAAGATGCAAGAGAGAAACAAATGATATTACACTGACAAATGTGATTTCATAATTGGCAGCACAATTAATTGTATATCTACTCAGAAGTAAATTTTGTTGTGCTCAAAGAGTGTATATAAGATTACAGACCAAATTTCCCAAGATATTTGAGGGAAATTGTGCATTTCTTAAAGAGTATTAAAAACAACAAAGAAGAGCCTAAATTAAAACCCAGCTTGGTTTGAGAAAGTTATTTTAAATTAGTAAATTAATAGGGTTGACATTTGTCCAGAATTTCATGGACATATCTGGAATACTGTAGTTGGAAGAAGAGTCTAGGCGGAAATCGCTAAAATGGCTGGGAAAATCTGGACGTATAGCAACCCATGTTGGCTGTGTGGTTTTTGGCAATTTTCTTTAAAAATAACCAGAATTTCCCAGAAAAGCTCCACAACTTTGGGCAAAACTAAAAAAAAAAAAAAGGCTCAACAACTTTTCTGTCCGGATTTTCACTGTTTGAAATATGGTAACCCTAAAATTATTATTTTTTTGTTCTTTTTCTCCAAGCGCAGGCTGATATCCAAACTGCTACTCTAGACACTAGACATGTCCAGTAGAACTGCTGCTTCTCACTTTTTCATTTTGGCAAGCAGAAACACATGCCATGTTGTAGTCTGCTTCTGAAAGCCCCCCAGAATCAAAGTGGGCTGATTGCTTAGAAAGCCGCTCTCCATCCCAGGGGGGTGGGGTTGCAGGCAGGCCACGTGCACTCCCCGCATCAGCGGGGTGTGTGTGTGTGTGGCTTAGCCTTCCACGTCACTGGGAGACCCAGCTGCGTCACGCTCCCTGGCCAACCAATCTGGTCGACCGGGGTGTGTGGCTTATGCTATTTAAACTGCCACGTAGCCGGGGCGTTCTTCCTTCTTGCCTCCTCCTGCATCGGATCTCCTGCCCTCCCTTCCCTAGTTTCATGCTTGCCTTTGGCCTTGCTATGGACTTTGGTTGGTGGGAATTTTCCTGTTGGCAAATTGGCACCAGCCATGTGGTTTTCACCTGCCTCATAGCAATCGTCACAACTTTATAAGGTTTGGTGGTTAGGCATTGGTAAAAACCTGGTGTGTGGGAGGGGAGGTGTTGGCCTTCATCTGTCCCTCCTCTTGAAGGGTATTCCGTTAAAGGATCCGGGTGTGTGGATCCTGTCCGAAGCCGAGGGCCATGCCACAACCCCATTGGTGACCCCGGGGGAGCTCGCAGTTGATGTACATCAACAGGGCTCCCCCTACTGATGGTTGACCCTTATGAGACTACCTGGATGACAGGCAGGAGTCATATATAGTCGTTTCAGTTTCAATGCCTAAGCCAATACCGCTCACATCTGTAACCAATAAAGTTGTGGCCTTAATTATCCCATTAACCCAAAATATTGGTGTCCGTGTGTTTTATTTGGCAAGAGGTGGGGGAGGGCCTGAGGCCTTGCCATGCAAACACCAGGAGCATATGAAATGCCTCTTTAGGTGTAACTGTCAGTAGGCACTGCAGGATAATTGACAGAAGACAGGGACAACCACCATTACTGTTAGACTTCAAGAACAAAGTGGGGTCATTCCATATCAAGTGATCCAATACTTTTACTTCATGTCTTCCAATTTTCTTAATATTTTGCACACTTGTTGAATGAGCAAAACTAAGTTTAAATCCAAAGAATTCTAACAATAATTCTTTCAAAGTGTCGATTCTATCACTCTGGTTTGGAACACATTTTTAAAAGAAAACCCCAACTAGCTTTTCAAATGCCTTTTAATTCAATGACTTTCTAAAGAAATGCCTGATATCAAATGACTAATATTACAGTTTTAAGTCTTGTTTATTCTGTTATATTTTACTCCAAGATCCTAAACAGAACCCAAATAAGGCAGCTATGTATGTACAAAATATTTTTTTAAAAACGTGAACCCATTGAGATCCCAAGATGAAATTTTGCAGGTAGCTCTTAGAAATATTAAATAATACATTTTTTGGATTTTTAAAAAAATCATATTCATTTTAATCACTTTTAAAATTTTGTAATTTAACTTTAAAATTTAAAGTAAGCCCATCATGTGACGTATCATATTAAAGCCCATGAAGTTCTGAAGGGATCAGTATTTTTAGTTTTGAAATATCTGGGCTGAGTTTTTAAGGCTTTTGTGTAGTCCGGCAAGGCCAAAAATTTCCTTTTTAAAAAAAAATTCAAACCCTCATAACTCAAAAACAGGATGAGATTTAAAAAACAACAACTTTAGATTTGAAATTAGTTTTGATCATTCAACAAGTTTACAAAATATTAAGGAAATTGGATGACATGAGGTGAAAAGTTGGCTCAGTTGCTATGGAATGATCCAGTGAAGTTTCTGACTGGGTAGTTGCTGTAGCGAGGGCCCAGGATGCTGAAGCTATCAAGGGGAACTATCCAGTTACAGCTGTGCCCTTGCATGGGATGGGCTCTACCACTGCCACTTCATGTACAACTTCTGCACCTAATGGTAAGGCCACACATTCCTCATGCCACACAGAGGCCATCTTATAAGGTATCACAGGCAGTGCTTTTTCCCCACTGGAAAAATAGGTGCTGGCACTCACCATGAAATTGTTACAGTAAGCATCACACTTTTTAACAATCACACTGTGACATACAACATACAGTTTTGTAACAATATCTTCATTTTTATTTGCTGTTAGGATTACCTAACCAAACATTTAACTGGACATGTACTAGCTGAATAAACTATTTGCACAATTTGAGCCCAGTTGATCTCTAGTGAAAAAAAGAAGAACAGATATGCTATTTTGTATTTATAATAATTCTTACTGGCTTAAGTGTGCGAATGAGTAACCCTATCTGGCATATAATATTAAGTAGGAACCCAAATAATGTTTATAATTCCATGATTACTTTCCAATCACCTTGACATCATTTCCATTCAGATTCATTCTGTTTATTCTACTGCCATTTGGCCTGCTGGAATCAATCCAATAGACAAACTCCTCTTTGTAATCAAAGTCTACTGCAATCACATTGTTCAGACCCTGAAAAGGGAAAATAATTAACCAGGTTTTTCCATAAGCCATTTAATACAACAAAGATGACAAGATAAATAATCAAAGATTAATCAAAAGTGTATATAACTGGTATAATATATGTTTTGTATATTTTCAAGTTTGATTTATATCTTTTAATAGAACATGATGCTGAAATGAGACTGCTCGATTGTGACACCCACATGTTATTTAAACTGATAAATATAAATAACCTGAAATTAACTTCCCCTTTGAGTTAATATATGTGTTACAAATTCAAGTCAGAAAGCAGTAAGGTTTGTATTTTAAAAAGCACATTGAAGCACATCTACTAAACACCTGGAATTCCACAATTTCTGTGGAGGGGGGGGTAGTGTCCAATTTGGCTGCAATGCCATTTTGCAAGACCTTTGATCTCCCAAAGTTCTGAATTTTTTGCAGCATCACTAACAAAATCTATGATCCACATTCTGGATTTTTAAAAAGAATATAACAGGAATCAAACACAGAGGATAATGGATTTTGTGAAATAACAATGAATGGAAGAAGGGAATCCACCCCCCCCCTAGAAATGTCATCGAGGTGCACCTAATGTACTGCAATTAATTTAGCATGGATCCAATCTATTTATGCATGCAAGGATACAGTATACTTGGATAAGATTGCTTCAAAGCTCTTGCAATATTCCTTTTAGGTCCTATAACTTAGTGGCAGGGATATTCAAATGATTCAGTTAGAAGTAGTGCTAGTTTAAGTGGATGACATTTAAATGGAATTTGAGACTGAAAGGCAACATCTTCTGCAGGAGGATCCTGAGCAACCTATAGGCAGCCACTGTCACATCACCTGTTTCAAGGGCTGTCTCAGCAATGGGAGCCCTCGTGTTATAGCCCCTAGAGATTTGTCCCCTTTCAGTGGCAGTTTAGGTGTGGAAAAATACATAGTTTGGTTTGGCATGTCGACGACCTTTAGGCACCTTTAGGTGATGGGTTGGCCCCCGAGGCTCACTTCTTGGATTCTGCAGTTCAGAAGGTGAGATAGGAGCCTTCACCTGGGGTTCTGCAGTCCCAGGGGTAAGGCTTCCTCACCTCAGGGTGTTGCCCGGGAATTGGGGCAGGCTAGGAAGCTGTGCCCTCATTTCTTAGGCAAGGGCGGGTCGCCCAAAGGCTACAGTTATGGTCATCCCCCTCTGCTGATTTCAATTTAAGATCTAAATAAAAATGTCCCAGTTCAACCCCATCTTATGTGTCTGCCTCTTTATTTGCCTATTGGGGTGCAAAAGCAGGTACAGGAGAAATTATTCGGGATTCCATTAGAAGTGTGAAGTTACATCACATAACACTCAAATTGGGAACTCTCAGATGTAGTTTCTGAGAACAAGCTCTGGGGAAAGGGGGGGTTCCTCTGGGAAGCGAGAATACATGCTGTTCATGGTATCTCACAGTTAATGAATCAAATGTTCTTGACAAAATTGACAGGATTTTGAAAGAACTCATCTTTGAGTATGTCAAGCTGGCTTAGGTGCTTTATTAATTCTAAAAGAAGCAGATTCTGAATATAAAGAGAGTCAGTAGGAGGCACTGAAACAACTTAAATGTTGGTCAACTTAATAAATAAATAAATCAAAAACATAATTTTAACATATTCTAATTCCAATCAACTGATATTTTAATATTTATGCCCTCCAGAAAAAAATGTCCATTAAAAACTGTGCATTTGGAATACATGGTCCAGTTATTCTAGCAGAAATACTTACATTGATTATACATTTACAAAATGGGATGCAATTCACAGTAGAAATATGGGTCTTATTAGAGTAGGATAACACATGATATCATGATGACTGGTGCTCATGAAAATAGACACTGGTGGAACTTTATTTGTGGGGGGGGGGGGAACATTTCAGCAGGTATGGCTACTCAGGATATTGGGACCTGTATAGTAATTAGATTTAACATATTATACATATTCATATCAGGTCGAGTGGTCCATTCACATAATTAAGTAAGGTGACAAAGGAAAGTGTAATAAAGAGAAACCTGATTTATTATAGCCCTTTACAGTTACTAGAAATACCAATGAATTACAGTCATACCTCTGGTTGCGTTCGCTGCGGGTTGCGTTCACTATGGAAGTACCGGAACGGGTTACTTCTGGGTTTCGGCGTGTGCGCATGTGCAGAAGCACTAAATTGTGCTTTGTGCATGTGCAGAGCCACCGAATCGCGCCACGCATATGCACAGATACGGAGCTTCAGGTTGTGCTCTTTTCATGTTGTGAATGGGCCTCCAGAACGGATCCCATTCGCGACCAGAGGTACCACTGTACAGACTTTTAATGCTCACAGCCAACCTTGTCCATAGCTTATCTTGTGCTATGGAGTGCAGATAAGAATGTGGTTTTATGTTCATCAAGCAATCTAAAGAGCAATGAGTATTAAGATTATTAAGTATTAATTAGATGATAATTGGAATGATACCTGTTTCAATGAAGTGTAGTTGGATCCGTCAGTACTGATTTTTCTGATTTCATGATGATCAGCCAGAATTAAAAAAGGTTCTTCATCTAAATAAAGCGAAAGGGGAAAAAAATACTATGCTAGCATTTAAGTTAATTTATGGAACTTCAGGAAAAGAAATACAAGTAGTGAAAAAATAAAATGCTACATGCTGTGAACAGTGTTGTGGATGAAAGAAACATTAAAAGCATAATATTTCAAGTAAGATCAATGATGCGTCATAATCTGAACAAGAGATTCAATTAGCATTTCTTTCAGAGTACTTTAATTTAGCCTTTGTAATACAGAAAATGTATTAGCACTCTCAATAATTTCAATTCCAAAATGAATTTAAGCACAGCTACTCAGCTTGGCTGTTAAGGGACAAATAGGTGATAAGTAACAATTGACATTAAGAAAGGGGAAAATTCAAAAGCCAGAAAGGTCCAAATTAATGCATGCCAGAATTTTCAGCTAGTAGAGCTGAATAGTTCTGAAAATACATTTAACTTACATTTTAATAATTCAAAATTTCTGTAAATGAAGTGCATGTGAAGCATACTTGGAGCTACTGTACATTAAAAAAATACATTCATAGTGCAATACTATACATGTGTAATCACAAAGAACCCCCATTAATTTTATTGGAGCTTCCTAGTAAGTTATTCTCAGCACAACCTTAGAATAATATTTAAGAAATTTACAATAAAAGGAATGCTAAGCAAATTCAAACCACTCTAAGCCCTGATTTTCAGAATGACAGATTTTCAGAGAGACAGTTTTGCAAATCAGTTCTGGGCTACTCAAATGGCATGTAGAATGGCGGTGTTGCCATGATCACTCCTGGCCTGTTCCTTCCTTTTTTTTTTTTTTTTTGCAAGTATTTTTTTTATTTTCCATCAGCAAACAAAATACATATACATTCATCAAATAAAGTTTCACAATTGTTACACAAACTCCGCCGAGCTTTCCTGACTTCCCTCCTTCTCTTCTCTGGTTTTTTTATTGTTCTAGCTATTCCCTCGCTTTCTCTTCATTCCCACATGTTTTGTTGTCATATTGTTATCATTTTTTGTTATACATTTCTGTCCTGTTACAAGAAGTTCGTCAATCCTGTAAGTGTTTACATATCTTTACAATCTTTTACATAATCCAGAAATTTACCCCATTCCAATTGAAACCTTTGGTCACTTTGCTCTCTTATTTTCCCAGTCAATTTCGCCAATTCAGAATATTCCATTAATTTCCTTTTCCATTCATTTACCGTTGGTACCTCTTTTAATTTCCAATTTTGCGCTATTAATATCCTCGCTGCTGTGGTGGCATATAAGAAGAATCTTTGATCTTTTTTTTCGATTTCTTCTCCAACTAAACCAATCAGGAAGGCTTCTGATTTTTTCGTAAACGTATATTTAAAAATTTTTTTTAATTCATTATAAATTGCTTCCCAATAAGGTTTTATTTTTTCACATGTCCACCACATATGGAAAAACTCACCATCTTTCACTTCGCATCTCCAACATTTCTTATCATATTTCTTATATATTTTTGCTAATTTTACTGGGGTTAAGTACCATCGGTACATCATTTTCATAATGTTTTCCTTTAAGATTATACAGGCAGTAAATTTCATATGATCTTTCCATAGTTTTTCCCACATTTCGATTTGGATATTGTGCCCGACATCTATCGCCCATTTTATCATAACATCTTTAATCTCTTCGTCTTTTGTATGCCATTCTAATAAATAATTATACATCTTGGATAATATTTTCTCATCACTTTCTAAAATTTCCACTTGAAATTTCGATTTCTTATTATCAAAATTACGTTTTCTTTTGTCTTCATTAAATAGACCACACACCTGGTGATATTGGATCCACCCAGTCAATTTATCTGCCACCTGATCATAAGTTTTAATTTTCCAATCTTTCTCTGATTCAATCAACAAATCCTCATATGTTAGCCAATTTTCTTCCTCTGTATTAATTTTCTTTATTGTTAATATCTCCGTGGGTGATAACCACCTAGGTGTCCTTCTTTCTACCAGTTCTTTATGTCTTTGCCACACCTCGTACAGGGGCTTTCTAAATACATGTGTCAAAAATTCCCTATGTACTTTCACCTTGTCCTGCCAAAGGTATGCATGCCATCCGTACCTGTTGTTAAAGCCTTCCAAGTCCAATATCTCTCTATCCTTTAAAGTTATCCACTCTTTCAACCAGGTCATACATGCTGCTTCGTAATAAATTTTTAAATCTGGCAATCCAAATCCTCCTCTCTCTTTTTTGTCTATTAATAATTTATGTTTGATTCTTGGACGTTTGCCTTGCCAGATGAATTTTGACAGATTTCTCTGCCATTCCTTTAGCTGACTTGTACCTTTTATCACAGGTAACATTTGAAAAAGAAATAGGACTTTCGGCAGGACACTCATTTTCACACTTGCAATCCTTCCCCACAGAGATAAATTTAGTTTATTCCAAATTTCTAAATCTTTTTTGATTTCTTTCCATGTCGGATCATAATTATCACTAAACAGATTAATATTTTTAGGTGACAGCCAAATTCCTAAATATTTAACCTTTTTTACCACCATAATGCCATACTTTTCCTGTAATTCCTCAATTTCGTTCTTATTTAGATTTTTGACCAGTATTTTTGTTTTTTCTTTATTTAGCCTAAAACCTGCTAATTTCCCAAACTCCTCTATTACTTTCAACATTTCTCCCAGACTCTGCATCGGTTCCTCCAACGTCATAACTAAATCATCCGCGAAGGCCTTTATTTTGAATTCTTTTTTGCCAATCTTAATTCCTTTAATGTCTTTTGTGTCTCTTAGTTTATTTGCTAAGACTTCTAGCACAACAATAAAAAGAAGCGGCGATATTGGGCATCCCTGCCTTGTTCCTTTTGTAATTGTAAATTCATCTGTTAATGTAGTATTGACCACTAATTTTGCCACTTGTTCCTTGTAAATAGCCATAATCCCATTTAAGAATTTTGTTCCCACCTCCAACTTTTCTAGAACCTTCATCATGAATTGCCACGATACATTGTCGAAAGCCTTTTCGGCATCTATAAAGATTAAGGCTACTTTTTTCTGTATTTTCAAATCCAAATACTCAATTAGATCTACAATTGTTCTGATATTGTTTTTCATCTGCCTACCTGGAAGGAACCCTGCTTGGTCTTTATGAATTATTTTATTTAAAACTTTTTTCAATCTGTCCGCCAATATATTTGTAAACAATTTATAATCTAAATTCAATAATGAAATCGGCCGATAATTTTTGACATTTAATGGGTCTGTGCCTTGTTTAGGGATTAACGAGATAAAGGCCTCTTTCCATGAGTTTGGGACTTTCCCATTGGTCAAGATCCCATTCATCACCTCCAACAACCTTGGTACTAACTGAAATGCCAATTCCTTATAATATCTCGTCGATAAGCCATCGGGGCCTGGGGCTTTCCCTCCTTTTAATTTTTGTATTGCGCATTTGAGTTCTTCTTCTGTTATCAATGCATTTAATTGTTCTTGATCCTCTTTTGATATTTTTTTTTGGTTTATTCTTTTCTAAATAGTAATCCATCTCTTCTTCCTTCTCTTGTTCTTTCTGATAAAGATTTTTGTAAAATTCCTGAAATATATTTTTAATTTCTTTTGGGTTCTCAATTATTTCCTCATTCCTTTTGATTTTATTTATTATACTCTGTTCTTGTCTTTTTTTCAATTGTCACGCCAATACTTTCCCCGTTTTGTTGGCATGCTCAAAATTCTTTTGTCTTAACCATTTTAATTTCCACTCAATTTCCTGATTGATTAATATTTCAAATTGGTTTTTCAGCCCCTTAATATTTTGCTTCAGATCTTGATTTCCTGGTTTTAGAGTTAATTGCCTTTCTTTATCTTCCAATTCTTTTAAGATTTCTTCTTTCTTCTTCTCTCTTTCTTTCCTTTTACCAATATCTTGGGAGATCATGAAGCCTCTTATCACCGCCTTGCTGGCATCCCACACCATGTTCAGGTCTGTTCCTTTATTCATATTCAATTCAAAATAATCATTTAATACCTTCTTTGCTTTTTCTACTACTTTGCTATCATTAAATAAACTCTCATTCATTCTCCACCTGGTTTTAGTGCTTTCTCCCTTTAATTCCATATATACCGCATTGTGGTCAGATAATATTCTCGGCTGGATCTCTATTTTGTTCACCTTAAAATACAATCCTTTAGTAACCCAGATGTGGTCTATTCTCCCTGAACTTTTGTTGGGCTCCGAAAAATAGGTATATTGTCTTGTTATAGGGTGCTTGGCTCTCCATGCATCTATCAAATTTAGGTTCTCTGTTAGCGTAAAGAAAGTCTTTGGCAATTTACCTTCTGAGCCTGAGCTTCTTGAGGATCTGTCCAATGCCGGGTTTACAACCCCATTCATATCACCCATTAGGATTTGTTTTTGATCCGCAAATTCAAGCAATGTTTCCTCCAACTTTTTATAAAATTTAGCTTTTTTATTATTCGGGGCATATATCCCCACCAATTGTATTTTCTCACCTTGCCATGTTATTTGTACAATTACCACTCTCCCTTCTTCATCTTTATACACCAGCTTAGGTTCTAACTTTTGTTTTATATAAAAAACCACCCCTCGCTTTTTCTTTTTATCTGCCGACACAAAATCCAAACCCAACCTTTTATTTATTAATATTCTTCTGTGTTTTTTGGCAATGTGGGTTTCTTGTAAACATATGACATCTAGTTTTTGTTTGTTCAAAACATGTTCAACTTTATTTCTCTTACATTTATTGTTTAAACCATTTATATTGCAGGATTGGAGTTTTAAAATCATATTTCGTTTCCGATTCTGATGTCTTATAAATTCTTTCTATTAAATCTTTCTACAAATTGGTGCTCTCGCTATCTTCTTTCTCCCGTTCCTCTTCCTCTTCTCCCTCTTCACTTTCCTGGTCACTTCTTTCTCTCCCTTCTTCTTCTTCGTCCTCTTCTTCCTCTTCCTCTGCCCCTCCTACTGCTCCTTCCTCCTTCTTCCTTTCTGCTATTTCTCTTACTCTCTTTCCCTTCTTCTCCTCCTCCAGTCCTAGCTCCTTCGGGTATCTCCTGGTGAACTTCTTTAATTCTTGTACATTCTTAATCTTATATCTTTTGCCTTTAAAGTAGAACGTCAATCCCTCGGGGAATTCCCATCGAAAGCTTATCCCTTTCTTCCTTAGGGTTTCTGCCAACGCATGATAAGGCCCTCTCTTCTGTAAAAATCTCACAGGAATTTCTTTATATATGCTAATTTCTCTGCCTCCTATTATCAATTTTCGAGAGTGGCTTAATCTCAGAATCTCATTTCTGATATCTAATGAATTAAACATTACCAAGCAATCTCCTGGTAATTTTTTCGCTCTGGCCTTTATAGATTTTACCCCTATTCTGAAAGCGTTCAGAATAGAATATTCCACCACTTCTTGTTTCGTGTCCAGCCATCTAGCTAATTCAGCCACTAATTTTTGTCTTATATTCTCGTTGGCTTCCACCGGAATCCCGCGGAATTTGAGATTTAATTGTTTTTGCCTGAGTTCTAACATGGCTAAATTGTCCAGCATTTCTTCTTGGACCCTGTTTAGATCTCCAATTTCTTCTTTTACCTTCTCCGTGTCCTTCTTCGTTTGATTAACTTCCTTCTGAACTTTCTTTACTGAGTTTTCTATTGTTTTAGATTTGGTAGTCAAATCTTTTAATTGTTCTGTCAGCTCTCCTACTACTTTCTCAAATTTCTCATCCATTGACTCCTTCAGGTCTGTAATTTTTTTTTCAATATTCTGCTCGCTTTGTCTTATTTCTTTCTTTATTTCTGATAATAGACCTTCCCATTCTTTCCCTTCCTCTTGCTTTGAGGGCCTTCTATCCCCTGGTGTTGCACTCCCTTTATTCCCCTTCATTTCTACTTCAGAATTTACCTTCTATTATATTTTTCCAACCACTAGGGGACCCAGGTCTCTCCTAAATTACAATCTTTTACCCTACAGACCAATTCCTGCCTATAGGTGGCGCCTAATAGTCTGTGGAGAGCGTCTATTTTTTACTCAGTTCAATAATCCTGTCTTCCTACTTTCGCTTTCTTTGTTCACCGGAGTCCCGGAGTTGCTTTCACTTTCTTTGTAGCGGCTCCATTTCTTCTCTTGTTATTTTGTAGACTGAATATAGGCAACAGTTACTCTTTCAGTCAGCGATCAGTATCGGAAAAAGTCTAGAAAAAGTCTGGAAAGTGAAACGACTAAAAGTCACACCTGAAAAGCAAGCCCCTTCCCTCCCCTTCCCTCCCTTCCAAAACACCCCCGAAACCCAAAAGCTCAGTCCGGCGGCTGTAATAATTGTCTGGTTTCCCCGCGACGAGCGTTTTGACTCTCAGTCTCTGCTCAATCGATGTTTGTAATCCAAGGGATCGTTACCCCTTAAGCCAGGAAACCAAAAGATAATTTGTAATCCACGGGGGTCGATACCCCTTACTTCAATCCGCCGCCTGCCGATCTGATCCTCTTGCGCTCGGAGGGAGGGGGGCTTCAAGGGTTTCAATGTAACAGCTTTACGGATCTCTCCAAACCCCAGTGCTTTTCAGCTTCTCAAAACAACCCTTTTCCCCACCGTGTCATGCAAAACCCCCTTCTCCTTTCTCCTTTCTCCTCTCCTTTCACTTCTCTCTGTTCTGGGTCTGCCGACACGATGGTGAGCCGATCTAAAAGTCTCTTAAAGGATTTTCAAAAGTCACTTTTCCTTCTATTCTGCCCCCGCAAGATCCCTTGGGTTTCAGATATACTCTAGTTCTTCTTCTTCTTTATGTTAATAAAGTCCTTTAAACCACCCGTAGGTTTTACTTCCCGGGTAGTCAGTCAAAACGGGTTTTACTCACTTTACAGGAACGCTGTTTTTTTGTTCGTCTTGCACAGTCATGCCCAGCGCCATCTTTTCGCCAGAGTAGAGACGGACTCCCTTTTTGCGTCTCTTACTCCCGTCCAAATCTGTACAGTTGCCAATTCTTAAATTATAGGCAGCTCGATCTTTCCTGCTGCTCCCGTTTTTTATCTTCTTTCCCTTTTGTCTTGGAAGCGGGCTGCTTTTATCCGGATCTCGAGGCTTTGCGCCGCTGGGGGGGTGCGATGTCCCCTACTTGCGTCCGCTTTTCACCCCTTGTTCCTGAAGTTCATGCTCAAACCTCAGGTCAGGAGTGCAGCAAATGACGCTGCCGGGTACACTGAGCTTCAAGGTAACCCCCCTTGAAGCGACGGGTCCGCTTAGCCTTTGCGCGACCCCTTTTTCCCCCAGGTACGCCTGGAACTCCCAAGAGGGATATTCCACGATCCTGCGATGGCTGCAGCTCCAGTGCAGTGTATTTTGTGGAATGTTTCCCTGTAATTTCCCAATAATACATGCCTTTTGCAACTGGGCCTACTGAACATTAAATAACATTTGCATCAATTCTATTCCCACTAGCCCTTTCCTGCTTGTGAAAGGTGCATCCGTCCAATTTCCAGGGACCCTCCTTCCTCCTCAGCCCCCACCACAGCCTGTCCCATTCAGCAGGCCCCATTTACCTGACCCTCAGGAGAGGATTTATGGAGGAGCTGCCGGGGAAAGTCAGCTTCCTCCAGCTCCCTTCCACATGCTTTTCTCTAGTTCCAGTCCCATAATGTGAAACAAATGATGGGACAATATGCTTACATCCGGACAAACATCTATTTTTACCTAAGAAGAAGTATGCCTGAAGACAGTTTGGTTAGTACCGGAAAGTTTAATGCATTGTGCATTACACAGATAATTTTTTTTTTTAAAGTATGTTTAGGTCTTAAACCTGCATGACTAAAAGAAAATGTCAAAACTAACTTAAGTTGCATTGCTTTCCATGGTACTTAGTTATGACTAAGCTTAAATGCACTGAGACAATAAAATTCTGGAAGCCAAGTAAGCAAATGATACCTGAAAGAGACTTGCAGCCATTTGGGTTATTAGGTTGCACTTCATAACCATCTGCACACAAACATTTGTAGGTGCCATACGTATTGATGCACTGCTGGCTGCACGGAAAGCCAGACAAACATTCATCAATATCCACACATGTTTTGCCATCATCCTTCATGTAGAAGCCAGGCCAACATTTGCACTACAAGGAAAAATAAAAGCAAATTATACACCAGACACCCTAAGGGTAGCTGCTTTCTTCTCTGCACAGGCATGGTATCAATGTGATCAAAATGTTGTTTTATAATACAGTATAAACATCTAAAATAACTTTTAAAAGACAATTCACACCTAGTCTTCCTCTCCAGGTGGTTTTCCATAGCAGAAGTTTTATATTTCTGCTGCATGTTTGTGTAAGAAATTCTGAAGCCCACTTTATGAAGGAGAAGAGGTAGCAAGGTTTGAGGATACAAGTTAGAAGTGAACTGTGAAGATCTACCCAAAGCATACAGATGACTGTGATCTCCTTGTCTCCATTGCTAAATGCTACACTAAAGTTTACCATCCTGCTCTTTCCATGGCCAAAGCAGGGCAGAGAAGAGAGGAACCTAGCTTTTCATATTAGTCATACTCGGCTAGCAGGCAGAAATATTTTCAGCAGCTTCTGCTCCCCCCATCACATACATACACATATAGATAGACCTTCCCTTCAATGCTTTAAAGAACCTTAAGGGAAAATATTCCTCATACCACCTCCAATTCTTTCCTCTCTATCATTCCTCTTCTACTTTTTTTTCATACTTTTTCTCTTCATTTCCCAGCCATTAGACATGGGATGCTAGAAGCATTTATACATGTTGACCAAAAGTACTGGGGGGAAGTCAATGGGGCAGCAGTACTAGGATTGTGAAATTTCCTTGCCCCTCCTGCTTCAAAAAGTGGGTATCATCAAGCTCAGTCTTCATGCTAATTTAAAAAAGCTGTAAACACATTTTTAGTTTGTCATATATTTAATTCATTGGTGTTATTTTGATATTTCCTTCTGCTGGTTATTCAGTGTGACGGGAATAGTTTCACATAATTTTGTAGACATTTTAATGTTCTTTTAATTGTGAACTTCTGGGCAAAAAATTGTGGGAGATTAACATTTAAAGGTAAAATGGTGAACAATTAAAATATTTTTAAGATGATTGACATTGCTATACATTTTTTCCCCTCTGCTGCTTCCCTCAGTCTGCTTCTCTTTTTCTCACTACTCACCAAAATATTTAGCTCATAGCCTTAGAGGTGGGGAACCTGTGTCTCTCTGGTTGTTGCTGCATTACAATTCCCATGGTGGGAGGGACTGATGGGAGCTACAATCCAACAGCATTAGAAGGGCCACAGTTTTCCTACCCCTGCTTCGCACTACGCAGTTTGCCATGCAGTGTCCTAGTCTTAGATTTTAAGGGTTTAGAATAATCCTTTATTCTGACCAAAAGAAAGGCATATCAAGATATTCAGACATATTTCAGTTTATTTGGCTTGCGATGAAACATTCTGCCCTGCCCCCCCACCCTCAAGACATATAAAACAAAATCTAGTATTAGTCATAGAGTTTTATACCCTCTGTATTATATTAATGGAATAGCAAAAGCTGGTGAGCACAAGGTGTGCTCTCTTCTCCAGGAAGTGTCAAATTTTAATGTTAATGGTACATATGCAAGTCAAATTTAAGATTTAAAACTCTATTTATAATGTACTATTTTACACACCAGGACTACCAACCTTGTACCCAACAGGAAGATCTTGACAATCTTGAGAACAGCCACTGACTTTCTTACTCAAGCATTCGTTAATATGGCAGTTTCTCTCATCCGATCCATCACCACAATCTTGTTTAGTATCACAAACATTTTCTTGGGGAATACACTTGCCATTTTTGCACATAAAAAAGGAACTGTTGCATGACTGTTCTAAAAATAAGAAACAAGAGGGAAAGGACACAAATGGATTGCAATGAAAACGTTGAGATGTGTCAGGATTAACATGTGGGCTGCATCTTAATTTATAAACAGATCATGCGTGAAAATTCAGTCCAGCCCTTTCATATTCTGTTTACATATCCCACAGCAACATTTCCATTTATATAAAGTTTCACTGGATTGCACCACCAGTCAGTGTAACTATGATTAGTCATAAACATACTGCTGGTTTGTTTCAAATAGTAAATACAAGTTTTGCCTATATTTTCTTTCCTTCAACACCTATATGTATAGCCCAAGTGTGGCCCTCAGCTGGATTTCATCTGGCCCTTTTGAGTTTCCTCCTGTCTATCAACTATTTAGCATAAAGTGGGAAAAGGCCTTCATGTTGCGAAATATAGAACAGTGGGTCCTGCCTCTGCAGGAAGATCAAAGCATAGGGGGAATAAAACAACAACAACCCCTGCAGCACCCCACAGCTTAAGATCCGGGGGCTGAGAAATTCTCATCCAGTACTCCTTTCTGGAACTTCCCCTGGAGATAAGACCAGAACCACCACAGATCAATGCCTCTGATATCCATCTCCCATACACAGTCCAGGAGGGTCAAAAGCCAAGGCGAGATCTTGTAACAGCAACAGGGTTATACTCCCGCTGGCCTTCTAACAGAGATTATCCATCAGGGCGACCAAGGCAGATTCAGTACCAAACTGTCTCATTAAAGATGATGATGACCCACCCTTCACCTTAAAGTTCCAGGACAGATTCCAACATTAAAACACTATACTAAAAACAGCTTTAAATAACTTATAATCACAGAAGTAAGGTGTGTCCTAAAAATATACACCTCAGATGTCAAAATTCAGGGTAAAGAGGTACATCTTCATCATTAACTGGAAGCTGTATAAACAAGGCACCAGATTCATCTCTGTGGGGGTTGGGGTTCCCCAACTTAGGGGCTGCCACAGATAATGGCATATTCCCGGTCACCAAGCCCTGAGCTTCTGAGGGTGGAGGAACTACCAAGGACTTGTGTTCCTTGCAAATATGCAAATTTGCACACCTGCAGTTTTCAGGATGCAGTTGTAGTTTTGATGTTCAAGATTTTGAACAGAGATAGGCCGAGACTTACAGTTTTGCTGTGGAATTACGTTACTAACCCTAGGTTGGACAATTTGAGAGCCTGATCCTCCCTTAGTTCTTCATGGCCTGAATGTTCTCTCAACACTCCACAAACACCAAATTTTACTGAAAAGTACATTATTATTTAACAACAATGCTAAATTATTTTACACATATATTTAATTGTAAAAATATTTTAAAGGCTGAACCTGCGCTTCTGCATTTTATGTTAATTGGATGTTCATCAGAATGGTCTGGACAATCAAAATCTCCATCACATTGCCACTGAGAATTTAACAGACACCTTCCATCAGCACAGCTGAATTCTCCAGGATTACAGTGACGATAGCCTAAAAAAGAGTGGCCAAACATTAATAATATAGACCTCTAATATTTATATTCCAAAAAAGGTACTATCTATCTTTTTCAAACAGGAGCTGATCCATAGAACATTTCCAAGTACTTTGCAGATGTCTTCCTTAGCAGATGCAAACTACAGCCATAGTGGTGACTGAACTATCCACCTCCTTCTTGGCTGCTGTGCCTCTACAGGTGACCATGGTATGGCCAAAAGGAGCAGTTTCAACAGCTTTCAGCAAGGAGCTACAGGGCCACAACACCCTTTTCCATGGCTGGAAGCTGTTGTAACTACTCTGACAAAGCAGAACAGTCTCCAGCCATGAAACAGGGCACACAGGGCTTACAATTCTTCATGAGCAACTACAGTAGCAGATTTAGCAGTTTCTGGATCTCTGCTAAATATGATAGGGTTGGGACATGTCTGCAAAATGGCTATAGCCTGGGCTCACATGACCTGGAATTCTACACTGAAACTAGTTTTTGAAGACAGACTAGAAATGTGTCTGATCTGACAAATATAAAGGGTTTGAGGTTTAGAACAATAAACTTTCTTACTTACTTTGCCAAACCTTTATTAGGCATTACAAGTATAGGCCATCATAAAATATCCATATATAAAATTTTTAAATATATACAAATAAACAGCCATATAAAATATATAATAACAAGGATTTTCATTGCGATTTCTTCCTGCTAAATAGTGCCATTTACCACTCTAAGAGATACTATCCAATACATTTGTCAGTTAAGAGTTCTTTACTCAAAATTATTCTGTTGTGAGTTAAGCAGTAACCTGGCTGAAGCCACCCAATAAGTATTATGGCTCAATTCCAATTTGATACCAAGTTCTGAAATTTCCGAATCCAATACTCTATCCACAGCAAAGAAATATCTGTTTACCCCCTTGTTCTTTGATTTTACTGGTAAATATGAAATGTATGTTTTCAAGAGAAATACATAGCGACTGATTTATAAATGATAACTCCATGGTCTATTTAAAGTTGACTGGATTCCACATTCTGTCAAATTGGACATATTGAAGAGATCAAATATCTGGTGCTTCTTAGAAACCGTTTTAATACATTGACAAACTGCTCTGAAAAGGCAAAGATTTTCTCTACAGAAATCTTAAAGGAATATGAGCATTGCTTCCTTAGAAGAAGATATTTAAAACCTGTTAACTTACTTTCTTCAAACGATTTTATTCTATTTGTGGGGAGTTTATCCTTGTCAGCAGACAGATACAGAGCACACAAACTTCAGCATTAAGACCTGTCTCTGTATCAGAGATTAACAGTGCAATCTCATACAGGTGTCCTCAGTAACTCACATTGAATTTAACAGAGTTTCTCCCAGGTGTGCATAGGACTGCAGCTTGAGCTTCTCACAATGCTCCATTTATAGTGAATCAATGTACTACTACAAATGCCTTATTTTAGGGGGAAATGTTTTAGGGAAAAACATAATAGAAAAAGCAAAAGTAAACACAATTTGTTCAGAACTTCTTTCTTTGGGAACTTGCAAATTTAAACTGGTTCAAAATGAAGCAGCCAAATTACTGTCTATTATTTCATTTCAAACTCATATAGCTCCAGTTTTAAGATAGCTGTACTGGTTGCCAGTTTGTGTCCACACCCACTTCATGGTGCTCACATTAAAGCCCCAGATGACATACAGTGGTGCCCCACTAGACGAAAAAGTCAATGGGGCTGCTTCGCAAGACGAAAACCTCCGCGCGCCATTGCCGCTTCACTAGACGAAAAATTCGCTCTACGAAAAAACTCATAGAACGAATTATTTTTGTCTAGCGGGGCACCACTGTAAGCCCAAAAGTATCTTAAGAGTGCCTCCTTCTTCGCTGAAGCTTTCAGGTGTAAAAAAATTATACTTGCCACATTCTAGCGATTCATCCGATCCATCTCCACAGTCATTATCATGGTCACATACAAACTGCTTGGGAATGCAGACTTTATTGTGGCATGTGAAAGTATTTTCGTCACAAGTATTATTAGGAGCTAAGAAAAAAAAATGGAACGGAAGACAGTGAACCACCAACTTATAAAGGAAAAATGTCAAGTTATTGTCAGCCACCAATACAGTGGTACAGATAAATACGGCAACCCCTCATCTTATTTATGTATGTTGCAAAATGGTTCATACCACATCCTGCAGTAGCAAGCTCATCACTTCCATTCGGACAGTCTCTTTCACCATCACAAAGCCAGTGCTGAGGAACACAGGCATAGGAACCTAAGCAGCTGAACATGTGTGAGGCACAGGTTACGGAGCCTGGAAAAAAATTTTTGGTATGATTTTAATTTTATTTGTTACGTACAAAAGTTAAATTCTGAAGTGACTTGTTAAAAATAAAATAATATATACTACAATTTTCTTTAATGATTTCTAAAATCTCAAGTCAAACAACAAGGACAATACATTTGAGTCAGTAGCAGTCAGGGGCATGCATGGGTGGGACTGCGCTGCTCAGCAGGGACGGTGCAGGCGCAACAATGAGACTGTAGGGTTGTGTCCACTTCTGTGCCACCCTATGCTGAGCTCCTTACTGCCTTTTCCTCCCTTCTCAGTAACTGGCAGTGATGCACAGCATTGGGAAATCAGAAGAGCAACACGGCTGCGCCTGCACAGCCCCATCAGCCACTACTGGTTCAAGGAACTTGGATATTGCTCATCAAGTTGTTATTACTGCACAATACCGTATGTCTTATAAGGGATACCAAATATTACATATATTTCTGAAATCCTACAGAATATGATAACGCTCCAATACTTATTTCTGGTGGTTGTTCATTGAGTTGACTGAATGAAGAGTTCAGGGCCAAGTAATTTTGAAATGTGCACCCCAAGCTCATATTTGTATCATTGTAGTACTCACCACATATAGGTTTGCTTTCATCCAAGCCATTTCCACAATCATCCTCCCCATCACAAGTCCATTGTTTAGAGATACACTTATTTTCAGAACAAGCAAACTGATTCCATGAACAAGAGGAATCTGCAAGGGCATGTAAATGATAGGTGTCGCATATATTCAATAGGAACAGATTCAATATCAACACTATGAAAAAAGCTCTAGCATGCTTCCCCCCACCCCTACTGACAAGCAAAATTCTTCCTAGAAATTTCTGATGAAGTTCATTTCACATATTGCTCATCTGGAAATTCCCTCCAAAATTCCTAAAGCACCAATGGAATTTTGCTCAGCTTCTCCGGGCATTGTTAGTATGATCTTAAGCTTGTTTGTATATCTTTAAATCATATTATAAGTTACCTCCCATCTTTAACAAATGTAAATAAAAACAATTCTTGTTCTACTATTCAAAAAAACGTGCCACACAGAGCACACAGCTATGTAGAGGAAAAGACACATATCCATGCCTTCCAACAAGCATTTAAAAATGTAATTTTATGTTAAACAAATATCCTACAAGGCATTATGTGAATACTTTTGCCCACTACTAAAGGTATTTTAAGTTTTCACGAACATATTGTAAAAAAACAAAACAGCTCTAAGATCGAAATAATTACAAATTTCCTTAACAGCTTGAAATTGTATGGTTCTGTGCAATCTAACAGTAATAAATATATATAGGCCATCACAAGAAAAGTGGCAGTGTTCTTTGAGTGACTAAATATTCAGTGAGGGACATTCCACCATAGTAATACATATCAAACCCTCTGAAATTGCAGAGGAGTCCTGCAGCAAGGCAGATTTTGATTATCTGTCCTTCTGCAGCCTCCACTGACATGTCCCTCATTGTTCCAGAAAGTTCTCCATCCCCCCAGAACAGCTTTTCAGGAGACTGAAGTAGCAAGGAATAATTTGTGGAAATCATCTCTTTCCCCACCACCTCCTCTGCATACTCTCATCACACCAAAATATATTTATAAGTCCGTTGATCTCTAGTAAAGGAATATAGCAGCACAATCCTATACATGTCACTTCAAAGTCAGCCCCTAGGTAATTTTAGACTCCGGAATGAATGGTCTTCTTGCACCCCTCCTTTAGAAGCCAACATGTATTATTTCAGTTGCGCAGCACACAACATTTTTTTCTCTCCTCCTCCCGCACCACCATTACCAAATTTTATACTACTTATTTTATGCTGCTCTCTGATGGTCCTTGCAGGGGGCTGGACTGCATCCTAACTGCATCACTCACTACAGATCTATACTAGACTACAATCAAGGTATACACGTATATGATTAGAGCCTAAATGACCAAATTATACAATAAAGTGTTTGCTATGCTATGTATCATGCCTATATAATTTGCAAGGATTTCAAACTGTTCATTGAGATTTGTTAAAATAACAGTTTTCCTTGCACAGATTTCAATTAGCATCTCTTTGCACAAACATCCATGGTTCAAAGATAAGATACTAGCAACAGTGAGGTAAGATACTAACCACAGTGCAATTCATCACTTCCATCTTCACAATCTTTTTGACCATCACATACCCAGGTATTCAGAATACACCTCCCACTTGGACAACTAAAGTAATTTTCTTCGCATGTATGCTTGTTTCGAACTGCAAATAAAATAAAAAAGCAATTTGTTTCTGGTCGTCATGGAATTTTGGTTGAAATATACATAGAAAAGATCATCTGGGTTCGATCCACTAAATAGAAGGACTCCTTCCATTCATGGAAGGGGTTTTGATCCAGCAAAGGCTCCCACAGGAGAAAGGGAAGAGGCAATATTTGCCAATTTTCTCTTCCCCATGCTGTCATGCCACCTTCTGCATTATTATTATTTTTTAAATATTTTTTATTCATTTTTCATTTTTAAAAAAACACTAGACATAACCAAAAAGAAAAGAAAAAATAACCATATATTCCTTCATAATATACTAATCTCTTTACACAGACTGGATGATTATACATGATTTTCTTAATCACAATTCCCCCCCCCCCCAATATTTTATACAATATATTGTATGAATATTGACTTCCCTCAACCTGCTCTCCATCACTTCAAAATGGAAAATAATAATAATAACAACAATAATATTAAAAAACAAAAGCACAAAAAACTTTAACACTGAAGCCAATTATTATATATCCACTTATGTGATGCCTTAATCTTGGAAATAAACTCTCCACATGTCATTAATAATTTGTTACAGGAGCTATTGCAAAGCATATAGCTTGTTCATATCACACCTCATTTTTAAATAACCTAGAAAGCTATCCCACTCTTTTAAGACTTTGCCTCTAGGATTATTTTTTCTGATAATACTGTCAGTTCGATATATTCAATAGTTTTACTGAACCATTCTTTTTTGCTAGGAGGCTTTCCTCTTTTCCAATAGGATGCTACTAAGATTCTTGCCGTGGCGAGGAGTTCAGAAAAAAAATTCCTAAATTTATTTAGTATATCAGGGGTGGTGATCCCAAGGAGGTAGGCTTCAGGAGATTTCATAAATTTGTTTTTAAAATAATTTCTAATTCTAGGTGGATCTCGTTCCAAAATAAATTTATTATTTACATTTCCACCAGATGTGACAGTAATCTCCCACCTCCTCGCACCTCCAACAAATGTTTAGATTTTCTCTAATTGCACAGCTAGATGTAAAGTTCCAACTTTCTTTCCAGAATGTCTCCCATCTCAAAGATAGTATATTGTGACCTACGTCCTGTGTCCAATGGATCATCACCACTTTACCTCCTCTTCCACAACTAGCCAATCCAGCAAAAGGCGGTAGGTAGGCTTTCGAGAGAGTTTTGGTATTAGAGTTTATAACTTCCGACTCAAATCTAGAATGATCTTTTTCAAATTCTTTTTTACTATCTATTTTAAATCTCTCGAAAAGCTGATGACATTGAAACGAGCCCTTAACTTGGATTTTAATCTGTTCGTAAGTTTTTAATTGTAATTTTTTATCTTTTTCTTCCAGCAGTAATCTATAAATTGGCCAGTTAGCCTCAGTATTTCCTCGTCTCATCGCCAGCGCCTCAAGAGAAGAATTCCACCACGGGACCCGCTGTTCCAACAAATGTTTATATTTTAACCAAACATTTAATAAAGAGCCTCTAATAATGTGGCTGGAAAAGTCTTTATGCACCCTATGTTTTTCATAATTCAAATATGCATGCCACCCGAATTGTAGATTAAAACCATCTAGATCTAATAATTCGGTGTTCTCCAGGCAGCACAACTCTTTGAGCCATGTAAGACAGGTGGCATCATAGTACAAGGTTATGTCGGGTAGAGCCAGTCCACCTCGGGCTCTGATGTCAATCATGTTTAAATGTTTTATTCGAGTACGCTTTCCCTGCCACAAATACCTTGAAATATGTCTCTGCCATTCTTTTAGTCTGTCCTCCCCTCCCAATATTGGTATCACCTTCTGCATTATTTTGGACAGTTCCTCAGCTGTCTAGACCAATTTCTCAGGGCACTGAAGGAATTACCAACATTGCCACTTCCTCCTATATGCAGAAGTGTTCCTTATACAGGTTTGTCAAAGAGAACTCAACATAAAATAAAGAAACAATGCCACTAATGAATAATTCTTTATCATGAATAAATATAGAAATTATTTTTATTTCCATAATTACCTGGGCATTTAAGTTCATCTGTATAATCTCCACAGTCATTAGATCCATCACACATCCATTCTGGTAGTATACAAAGTGATGTAAAATTACAGCTAATAAATCCTGAAGATTTGACTCCAAGTTTATAGAAGTGAGCACAGTCTGTGCTATCTGAAGTACACAAAACAGAATGGGCATACATTAGAATATATACTCTTTTCAGTGTGGATCTCATCACTGTGATTTCTTTGACAGTGGTTGCTTAATTTAGCTTCCACAATCACAGCATTGCCTGTTACCAATTGAATTACACCACACAAATTAATTAAACTTACAGTTATATATCAGTATAGTATAAGAAACAAATCTCTACAAATGAAAAAAGAACTAAATTCCTTACTGCAGTTTTTCTCGTCAGAAGGCATCCAAACAGTCCACAATCTGATTGCATTGCGCTGATTTTGCAATGCAAGTTCCATCTGCACAGTGAAATTCTGTTGAAGTGCATCCTGAAAACTAAAGGGTGAAGTGTTTGGTGGGAGGGGAGGAAGAAAGGTATAAACATAACTTGCATGGATTGGGATATTTAAGTTGCTACTAAATTAATTACAATGCTTAAATGTGTTTTGTTTAAAAAGTAACAAGTCACACACATCAGGACCACAGTCAAGAAATGCACATTTGAGGTTTGGCCTGTTCAAGATTGCAAGCCAATACCCTTGTGGTGTTTTATATACCCCTTGCTTCTTCATCCCACAGTCCATTATTTTCCTGGGCAAAAGATCCCTGCATTGTAGGGGGTGGACAAGATGACCCTCATAGCCCCTTCCACCTCTACAATTCTATGATCCTATGTTTCTAATTGCAGCCTTTTTCTGCATGTTTAAGGAAGGTGCTGTGCAATATTAAGTCTCTACCTCCAAGTCTGAAAATAAAAGCATTGATATTGATCACCTTGAGCTGAGAGAAGCTGAAAAGGGACTTTAAAACTGCACACACAAATTTCTGAGCTCCTGTAAAAGAATGTGTATCCAATTGTGCTAATCTGGGCCATACTTGGCCTAAATACCCAGTAGTTATGATAGATTTAGCAGAGCACCCACGGCGGATTAAGATAAACTGCTTGGGACTTCCTGCAATCTTGTGCTGCTTTCTGTGAGACTAATTGAGACCGTGGCATCATGGTAAGAGTCTCAGCAACAATTGTAAGCAAAAAACAAAGGGGAAAGCATAACACATTTTTTGCAAGCCAGCGCTGGAGTGTGCCAAAGTGCCCTGCCTGAAGAATCACTGGATGAAGCAGTGGTCCCAGTTACTCTCTTCCCCATCCAACTATAACCAATTGATTTGAGATGCTTTAAATATTATCATATGCAAGTTGCCTTATGTTACTTTTCTTTTAGATATTTCACCTCACAGAATTAATTTTATTTCTGTACGTTCTAACAAACCTATCATTTCACCAATGCCATTGTACTTTGCACACTAAAAAAAGAAAAAAAGTGATTCGCCAGTTACAGTCTTGAGTCTGCTGTTTCATTGGTTAAGCCAGACAGAAAGTAAATGAAGTAAGATAGAAATATAGGATAGAAATAAGGTAAGTGTCTGAGATATTTATCTACAACGTAGAACTACAGTAGACACATCAGAAAGTGACCAATGACAATATTCACAATTTGAAAGTACTAATCACTGGGTGGGAGATTCGGGATATCTGCAATCAATCTCACACAATGTAGGACACATTGCGTTTGCACTCTGAAACTGCTCGATTTTTGCCTACAGAGGCCTATTTTGCACACACAGTACTGCTGCTGAAAGTGAAAAACGCCTGCAGACGCTTATTTCTACATACACTTATTCGACAAATATGTGGCACTGGAATATTTTGACTGGAATTGGAGGTGGGGTGGTGAGTTGAATTATAATTCTGGAGTTCAGATACGACTTTTATTGGTAGTCAAGTGAAAATAATATTTGGTCATTGGTTCAGGGCACTCACAGATTGCTTGAATTTAATAAATACTAAATTCAAAACATTATACTGCAGGAAAAGAAACCCTCCAAAAATGTACCTTCACAGCCTGTTTCAGCAGACCCATCACCGCAGTCATTTTTGCCATCGCACACTGTGATCAGTTGTAATACAGCGACGGTTAGAACAGGGTTTAAAGCCTCTTCGGCAAGCTTCTATTTTCTGGTAAATTAAAATACAAAGACTATTATTTTATTTACATAACCTTCCTATTACATGGCTAGATGAGAGCAAGTTTTGGAATTTGGAGCGGAGTCTATAAGCTATTAATCAGCTTATATGTGCTAGTCAGAAACATTACATGGAAACAAGATATGGCAATGTAACCCAATGAGATAAAAGAATCTTACCACAATAAAATAAACTTCTCATCAGATTTGTCTTTACAGTGGGAGTATGCCATCGCAGGACAGCTGGTAATCAATGCATTCTCCATTTCCCGCATTCAAACTCGGAGTAAAAGTTGCATGAGGAGTTTTTAGCTGAAAGAGTGAACAACAGAAAAGCAAGCAGAAGTTCATTTATTTATTTAAAGTATGCATATCTGCCCTTCGCCCAAAGTTCCCAGGGTGGAAATATACAGAGTCTAAGCAAAATAATAATAATATAATAATAAAATAAAATGAAGAAGATCAAAACAAATGTTAAAACAAAATACAGAAGTTCAAAGTGAATGGTGCAACAGCCAAGGGCAATTCGGTAGCTAACTAAATATATATTACATAATGTTGTGTATTTCAGACTGCAAATATTCCACTTTAGAGCTGCTGATAATTTTGATGTTATAATACAGCTCATACACTAGGTACCCTGGACCCAAGCCATTGAACCCCCCCCCCCTTTTGTGTAATGTCCAACTTCATGATGTTCTGAGACCCGGAATCATTTCTTTTTCTATTCAATTAAGAATGACTAGTTTGGAATAATAGAATCATAGAAGTTGGGAGGGGTCGACTCTACAACTAAATAGCTGCACTAGCAGGAGCCACAGCAATGAGTCTCCTCTCTCTTTCCCCTGTGTGCCTGCCAATCAGTTTCTGGGAGGTCAGAAGAACTCCCAGAACAGTGCACATGAGAAGCAGAGGGGAGATGGGCCTGCCTGGCCAACTTAAATGCTTGAATTGATGAATCAGCTTAACAATATGTTGAATTCCACCCTTTTGTGCCACATTTGTGCCAACCACAGATTACCACTGTCTACTACTGATTCCATACTGTCGATTAAGAAGACCTGAACCGAAAGCAATGAATTTGGATCAGAACAAAGGACTAAATTGGTGGTAACTTAGTATACCCAACAGTAAAAGTGTCCTCTTGGCTTCATTTCTCCACACATGAAAAATTTAAAGCATACTTGGGGAAAGATGTAATATTACAATGTAGTGTATCCGTTACCTAACAACCAGTGGTAAGATCTATACTAAAGCTGTGTGAGTTAAACAGCTTAATGCCTTTGGGAAGTAAAAATACTTGAACATGTTGCCAAATTAATTCCAATTTCGAACTTACTGCAAATCAGCTGTGTGAGGTGCTCTTAGTGGTATGCTGATGGTTTGTTAATAGTGGTTCCAAGTCTATACTGAAATAAGCTGTTAATAAGAAATACTAATGTTTTAATTACATTAACTTGGAACCATTGCAAATCAGGTGCCAGTCCATACGAGATGAATTGATCTCTACAGGATATGAGTTTCACAGCTATTCTGATTGTGGTAAACTGCAACTCTGCTACAGCTTTAATTAACATGCTTGTATTCACTGTAAATCATCTGTAGGAGCCAGTTTATCTCAATTATTATGCCAAACAGGAGAACCAATGCAACAAGCACTTGCATATCTATAATATAGTCACTTTAATTTATTGAAGAAAAACTGCTTTAGATCAACTCTACATGCACAATACCAAAGTTTGAAACATTTTAATTCCAGCCAGTCATCTAGGCTCTTTAAATAGCCTCTTGATGTGAAGTATTCAGATAATCATATACATTATTAAATACAACTAATGTAACAAAATATGGAAATAGAAAAATTGATGAAATTTAATTGATGTTTACACTCATAAGCAGCACCTTAAAGACTCTTGGAAAACGCCGAAAATTTCATTGGAGAAAGGTACAAAAAGTCCTAAAATTAGAGAATGGTAAGGCAGAAGGCTTACATTTCTCAGCTAACTTTCTGGATATTTCAAAATGCTGCTTCACTTTCTAGCTGGTGGTTTTAGATCACTCTCTTTATGAGAGTAATGGGTTGTGGAGAATTCGCAGGCTGTGAGGGGTAGTTCCACTGTTTGCCACCAGTCATGACTCTTTGACATTTGTGCAGTGATATGTACAAATAACAATTAGTATTGTTATTGTTGTTATTGATTTGATTTATAACCAACATTTTACCCTAAAGTTTTACACTGAGTCATACATACGGCAGACAGATAGCTTAAGACAGAAGATAAAGGGTGCAGTGGAAAAGTTTGGGTACTCCTCCCATAGTTTATGTGTAATTGTAAGGCACACATAATGCATGGAATGCACAAGGGCAAATTCAAGCACTTACATATATATAAAAGAAATGCTTCAAAAGCTCTCATCAATATATATCCAGGCAATTTAGCAGATACAAGAAAAATACTGCTGGATCTAGATATGCTGTAAGATTTCAATCTAACTAAATTTTACTACGAAATTACCCTGTCAGAACCTGCTTCACCTGATTGCAGTTCCAAATTTCATATCTATGGTTTCACGCATTCTTTTGGTTCCTGGTGCTGTTCCAGTGGCGGGGGACTAAGCAGCCATGGTGGGCTCTGTTTGTCCTCCATCCCTCGCCCCGCCCCTGGGGTGCACAACACACAGACACACCCCAAGCAGCGTGGAGACAAGCTCCGCTGCCGATTGCTGCTATTATCAATTAATGTTACTTACGCCACACATCTGTTATCATCTGTAAGTATTCGTTCACCCTACATGAAACAATTAACACGGCCATCGGGGTCAGAAGACATAAGTCATGACAGGCCCCCATTCATCTGGGCACAAGGGGATAATTCACCTAAAAGAGAAAAAGGAGAGACACTATAATATAAAACCATTATAAATGAAGTAATCTAATATTGAATTGGAACTACTTGCTTTATTGTTCAGAATGCTTAATAATAATAATAATAATAATAATAATAATTTTATTATTTATGCCCCACCCATGTGGCTGGGTTTCCCCAGCCACTCAATCTTGACTGATTTAAATCTAACAAAATTATGGGACACCTAAGGAAACACAAATTAATTTTAAGCTTTGCTCTTAGTACATAGAGGAAAAAATGGAAAATAGGAAGCTGTAAGGTGCTTCATCTGTGTCTGTATTGTTGATACCTTCAAAACTGTATATAAAAATAAAAATATTGCAGTTAAAAAGGATTTTCCTTGCATAGCAGAACCTTGTGCCCCTCTCTTTTCCCCATGCTCCCCCCAATGTATTCTGGGGGTTGTTTCAATGCTCCAGAGAAGACTTGGGGACAGCTTTGTATGCCAAGTCCCATTATAGGAGATTCTTTCCAGTAGCACCTTAGAGACCAACTGAGTTAGTTCTTGGTATGAGCTTTCGTGTGAAAGCTCATACCAGAACTAACTCAGTTGGTCTCTAAGGTGCTACTGGAAAGAATTTCCTATTTTGTTTCGACTATGGCAGACCAACACGGCTACCCACCTGTAACAAGTCCCATTATGCTAGCAGGAATCCTTGTGTTGGCTTCTGCTAGTGCACATTTCTGCAATTAGTTTCCCCTAATACAATGCATTTATATGCACACTTAACACTAATAATAGGCATTTTATATGCATTTTTAGATGAAGAACTATATTGCAAAATTTTGTGAAGTGTGGGTCTCAAAAAAAAGCTGTGCTTCAGATCATGTGCCAATTATGTAGATTTGCATTAAAATGAGAACCAAGCAGAATTTCTCGCACACTCCTAGGTGGTGGTGAGGGTAGCACCATATGGTGGGAGTGCTGCTGCCAATCCAACACAAACCTCAATTTAGGAGCTGCCCTGGCCCAGGCCGGTCCAGGTAAACAGCAGTGATGTGGGGAGGGGGGGGGACTCCACACACACACACACAGTTAATGGAGCAGTCTAATGAGTGGGCCAATAGTAACTATATTACAAGAATTAGGGAGTTGAATTGGGTGGCATTAGTTCCTTCATGAAGTATGTGTCTAACCCCATTATTATGACACTGTAATGGTGGGTGATACGGATGGGCAAACTTGTCAATTTCTGTTTACCCCAGTTTCTCATTTTCCACTTTAAGTTCAGTTTTCTACATCATGTTGTGAATTCTTTTTTTTTTTAAAGGTCTTCTTGACAATTCATGAGCATTTCAGTGTGACTCTTCAAAGCTTTGCATGCAATTTTACATTTTGCATGTGATTTCATCTAAATAGTGCATTATATATGCAATTTTCACTAATGTGAGCATTGTTCGGCACACTTTAGTATATAAATCTTTATACTTTGTTGGACTACTGCATTGCAAAATTCAGAGAAGTTCAGATTTTGATAGCTGTGCTTCAGTTAGCACACTGTTTTGGAAAATTCATAGTGTAAATGCATATCAATGCAAACTGAATTAAACTTATCCCCATCCCTAGTGCATGATGCCATAAATGCCTAGTACTACACTGCCTTAGGGAGCAATTTAGGCTATGGGACATTCACCCCAAAGAAGTTTGAAATGGATCTCTATCAGACAGTGAGTTCCAAAGACCTTCCTGCAAATTCCAAGCCATATCAAGATGCATTGCGCATTAGCCTATGAAGTTAAAAGTGGCCATGCTGGGCAAGTCTGATTATGGTTATAACTTTTCAGGTGTTTGCACAAGGCTTGAGGAGAATTCTTCATCTTTTTTTTTATCCAAAGGAACACTGCAAACCCATCATCTTGTGAAGATTAGCACTTGTCAACAAATGCTTTAGTTAAGCTTGCAGCCCCCTTTGGTATATGACTTTCCTGTCATATAAAAGGTTAGTATATAACTAAATAAGGAATTACAGCATGATAAACTACAAAAATAACCCTTTTACTTTTTTTTATTTTAAAAAAATAACTATCTACCAATAAATAAATATTAATGGTGTGCTTGGTAACTTACAGCTGTTAGTGTCATTAGCAACAGCTATGATGCCCATTGGTTGATGTGGTATGTCAGATCTAAGAATTTTTGTATCTCCACCTGTATATTTATTGGATCGCAGAATAGCTCTTCTCACCCAGTCGGTCCAGAAGATCCAGTCATCATAAACGGCCAGACTGAGAAAGGTGCCAGGTCCAGATTTGACAATCACCTGGTTATAAAAGGAAATAGACATCAATTGAATGTATATTCATACGCCTGTTGTTTGTCTATTTCAACACCGGTCTTGAAAAACCTACATTGGCTCCCAGTACATTTCCGAGCACAATTCAAAGTGTTGGTGCTGACCTTTAAAGCCCTAAACAGCCTCTGTCCAGTATACCTGAAGGAGCGTCTCCACCACCATCGTTCTGCCTGGACACTGAGGTCAAGCGCTGAGGGCCTTCTGGCGGTTCCCTCGCTGCGAGAAGCCAAGTTACAGGGAACCAGGCAGAGGGCCTTCTCAGTAGTGGCACCCGCCCTGTGGAACGCCCTCCCACCAGATGTCAAAGAGAAAAACAACTACCAGACTTTTAGAAGACATCTGAAAGCAGCCTTGTTTAGGGAAGCTTTTAATGCTTAACAGACTATTGTATTTCAATATTTTGTTGGAAGCCGCCCAGAGTGGCTGGGGAAACCCAGCCAGATGGGTGGGGTATAAATAACAATTATTATTATTATTTCTTCCACAGGATGTTATTTTTGTTTCAATCAATACCAGCAATTGGCAAGACAGATTGTTTCAACAAATGGCAAAAAGATATTTCCAAATATATCTGGCAAGGGAAAAAAACCAAGAATAAAATATGAAATATTGATAGATATTACGAAGCATCTTGTCTGTGCTGGTTGAAGGAATGGTTGTTATTGAATAAATCACATATTTTAGATTTGGAAGGTCATAATAATAATTTTGGTTGGAATGCTTACTTGTGGTATGAAAAGGTGAAAGTATGTAAAGGTTTTACAAACCATATAATCAGGAAAAATTTGTATTGAGTATGGGATAAATATAAAAACTTGTTGGAGACCAAAACACCACTATGGCTTTCACCTTTGGAAGCCACAGAGGTGAAAAAGAAAAATATGATGGAAAATTGGGCAACTTATTGAAATTTATTAAAAGAAAAGGTGAAGAATTTAAATTTAAAGAATTTAAGGATTTATCAGAGATGTTAACAACATGGTTACAATATCATCATTTGAATGAAGTATTTTAAAAGGATATGAAGCGGGGATTTGGGGAACAAACATCACAACTAGAAAGTGACCTGTTAAACTGTAATGTTAAAGTGATATTTAAAAATTATAAGATGCTATTGGAATGGGAGACAAAGGACAAAACAAATGAAATCTTCAATGATACACTGGGCAATAGATATTAGTCATAATATAGAAATGGATGCATGGGAACATTTATGGAACGTGGATATAAAATTTACAACATGTTATAGTTTAAGAGAAAACTATATGAAAATGTTATAAAGATGGAACCTAACACCTAGAAGATTGGCTAAAATGTATAAATCCAAATCGAATATGTGCTGGAAATGCAAAGAGAATGAAGGTAAGTTTTTTCATATGTGGTGGTCTTGTAATAAGGTTAAAGCTTACTGGGAAAAGATATATATGAACTGAAAAAAGATGTTTAAGATAACATTTATTTAAAAAACAGAAGCTTTACTTTGGGGATTATGGGATCAGACCTACCTAAACAGTATAGAAATTTATTTATGTATGAAACCACAGTTGCAAGAATGTTATTTGCCCAAAAATGGAAGGAAGAATAGGTCCCGCTGAGAGATGAATGGCTACAGAAGTTAATGGACTATGCAGAAATGGCGAAACTTACCGGGAGAATAAGAAATCAAGATAACAAAGGAATAAAAATGGTTTATTGAGTATTAACAAACAAACTGTAAACAGATTAAGACATTGGCAGGATTAATGTAAAAACCTGCAGTTTCAAAATATATATGGGGATATATAAAATAAAATGTTGAGATAATTTGGAGTATGCAGGAAGATTACAAGAAATTTAAAGAACCACAGAAAGAGGAGGAAGGGAGTCGGAGTTTGAAATGTTAAAATTATGACAGAATAATTGTTTATACACACACACACACACACACACACACACAGTAATTCGGATGCTGTGTATCAGTTCTTGGCATGCTGGTATCATTGGTGTCATTGGAATACACAATAGTTCAGAAGATAGTTGCATTTCTATAGCAATGTAGTTGCATTTGGATAATTAAAAGTCACACATCATTTTTCCCACATCAATAAGGATTAAAGGATATTGAATGGTGAAGGCAATATTATTGTAAATTATTTTTCTTTAGTTATACAGAAAGTATCAACATATTTCTAGAAATCAGCATTATGATCTTACTCACATTTCTGTGTGATCCATCATATTCACACCTTTCTATTTTCCCCAAGCTGCCATCGGAAAAGTACAATTTCTCTGCACTGTGATCAATCGCAAGTCCATTTGGTGTCAGGAGGTCAGTGCTAATAACAACTTGTGCATTTTTGCCATACAATGTAGCTCTCATGATGCTTGGATGCTGCTCATTCCAATTAGTCCAAAACATTAAACTATATACAAAAAAGGTTGAAAGACAGACACAATTTCCTCATCTTAAAATGCACATTTCAGCCATATAAATGGACATATAATGCAGCAGTAGTTCTGCTTTTAAAGCTGGTGGAATTATTTAAAACAGGTCCTTGTAATCACCATAAAATCACATCTACTTCAGCGGCATTCTTTAGATTAAGGGAATGGTGAAACAACTACTGAAATAGGACGAAAGGTTCCAGGGTTGAGGGCAAATAGTCTAGATGTTTTGGGAGTGGGGGCTTTCCTTGACATCTTTTTTAAAAATATGTAGTACAAGCATTAAAAGGACTCCCCACCCCCCACACGGTCCCTCTCTCTGCTCAGTTGCTGTAGGACATGTTTTCCTTAGGAAGTGACATGATGGCAACAACATTGTGTCAAGATGTAAGTGCTGTTGCTGTCAACTCCTGTGAGGGGAAAAAAAAAAACTTCGGCTGGCAGTGAGAGACAGAGAAAATGTGCTTAACTCTTGGGCTACCTTTTAAAACACCAAGCTAAGTGACACTCCACCCACACATTTTGGCTAACCCCACCACCAAAAGCAGAAAGGCAATCTATACACACATGCACACACACAAATCCCCACATTAGGATGGTGAACTGCCACACTAGAAAGTGCCATTTCTGTTCAGGGATTGTAACAATCTAATCTTAGGGTAGAGATGCCATGGATATTCATCCAAGCTTGACTTGAAAACAAATGTCTGAGAAGAGGACTTTAAGAGAGAGATTTGAAGAAGCCTGGAAACTGTCACATCTCCAACTTGGAAGAAGAGCAGTGCAACAGAAAGCATCATGGCATTCCTTTCCCCCACAGCTACCAGTCCCTCAAGAACCCTTCTCTTTATTTTCCCACAAGTAGGAGGTGGCTGTAGCAGCAAAGACATATTATTTTTTCTTCTTTCCACTCATTTGTCTTGAAGTGCTCCTTGGTGCATGACTCAGGCCTCAGCACGTAAGACAAACAGGTGGGTCTTGAGGCTATAGGCCATAATGCCTTGAGACTATAGGCCACAATTCCAAGGGCCAAACTCAACTGCTCTGCCAGTTCTGATGCACTCTCCAATGTGTTAGGATACAAGAGGAGGAATGGGGAGAAACACTTCCTACTACCACCACTGTACTGTTTTACAGGTCAGTAAAGGAAATGGGGGATACTTTGGGAGCTGACAGGGAGGTGGGGTGTCCCTTTGACAAGTCCTTCAGATTGGCGTGCGAAATAAAAGACTTGAACCCTGCATAGGCAACATATACAAACAAATGATACATGCTCTTGCCCCACACAACTTGAATCTTTTTACAAGCATCAAAAACTAAGCAAAAAGATAAAAGAACATCATCCAATACCGAAAGGAATTTGTAGAAATCAAGACATTTTGGGCAAAATCCAAAACAAAACAAAACAAAACATTAAGGTGTACTTACTCTTTGGTAGTGCCACAGACTATGATTATCTCATATTAGAAACATATACACACACACTGTTTGTTTCCTAATGCATCCAAGAGGAACCTAACTTGACAATGTAAAGTTTGTCATATTGTAACGAATATGACTATGGCACTTACTTTTGGCATTCATCAAGAGCTAATACATGTGGATGATCATCTTCAGACATAGTTATGACTGCTTCTCTGTTGAAAGCACCTCTTCGTTTCTGATCAACTGTGTGTCTTGTGATAGAAGATGTAGTAGAGCTGGTCCAGTACAAAGTATCCCATGTTCTATGATATGCAAGACCCTCCACAGAACCAACATCTGATAGAGAACACATTTTTTATATTTAAATCAAGTGAGCATGTTCCAAAATAGAATTGTGTAAAACTGTCATTGTCACACATGCAAAAAAAGAGTAATTACCATACAAAAATAAGCTACCTCTGCAATGCTAATGGACACATGTTTTAATTATTATTCTGGAAAATAATGGTTGAATAAGACTTGAATATGATTGAACATGATTGAACATGCTTGTTAAATAATAGTTTGAATTAACAGCAGTGGATAAATATAACAATTGGAATGTAACATTAAGTTTGATTCAAATAATTATATTTTACCATTGTTAGATAATAGCAGCTTTCTGATTATATCATTTTTATTGGATGCTCACTGAATGTGTGCATGATGTCTTAAAGCACAAAAGAGTGCAAAAATGTCATGAATAACAGAAACAATATTATAAATTTTGTGCTCTAAAATTCTATTTTTCATTTAGAAACAGACCGATAAGAGATTTACAGCCCTTGAGAAATAAATTTTGCTGGTTGACTATTTTCCTACACTAGACTTGTGGACTTCTACCTTTTTGGTTGTTCTCTCTTCCCGGTGAAGATGCTGGTCTTATACATAGTAGTAAGGTTGCGGGTGGTGAGTTATCTTGAATCAAGAATAAAGGATGATATCCAACTAAGGCATATTGTGAGTTTTCAAAGGCTCTACTTGGGTTACGACTAATGTAGAAAATCATCCAACTACTGGATACTGCAAAGCTTCCATACACACACAGAATGCTTCCAACATATATTCCCAACATACAAATGTTCCCAACGTACACAGCAATCAGTAGTTTGTACAGTGGTACCTCTTGTTACGTACTTAATTCGTTCTGGAGGTCCGTTCTTAACATGAAACTGTTCTTAACCTGAAGCACCACTTTAGCTAATGGGGCCTCCCGCTGCTGCTGTGCCGCCAGAGCACGATTTCTGTTCTTATCCTGAAGCAAAGTTCTTAACCTGAAGCGTTATTTCTGGGTTAGCGGAGTTTGTAACCTGAAGCGTATGTAACCTGAAGCGTATGTAACCCAAGGTACCACTGTACATGTAGCAGGGGGACGTAAATGCAGTTTATAAATAGTGGTTTGTAAATGTAGTGGGTGGTGGTTTGTGGGGGTTTGCAAAACTATCAGGGAAAGTAAATAAAATGACCCCTTCAGAAGTCATAGGAGAATGGAGACTGCTGCAAGTCCTTTGATTTCAACTGGAATGTAGCCTATTGGAAATAGCCATTAAAGATAGATATGAAACCATTAGCAACCGCCCTGCACTAATTATTTGCCAAGAAACTCATGATAGCTATTCTTCATTGTCATCTGAAGTGTCAAATAATATTTTGATAACATGAAAATCAATGCCATACGCTGATTTTCTCAATCTGTAATAATGCATAGGATTTATAGATCTATATAATATTTTCAGCCCTGACACACTAAATCAGGGTGGGGAACCTTTTTAGGCTAGTGGACCAGATCACCCTCTCTCCGCCCCTCACTTTAGTGCCTAAATTAAAGCACTGGTGCCATTCAATACAGAGAGCACCAATTATATTTATTTCATCTCATTCATGAAGCAACAGTTTATGAGTTTCAAATGAAGTGAACACTAATACAATATGATATTAATATACAAACACTCACATTATTCACCTGCTCCTGACAATCTGAATTAAATCAGTAATATGGTATATAACTGATTAACTGTCTACACAACGGAAAGCAACAGCTTATGATTTACAGAGGCAATGGTACAGTGATCACATCATTACATTGCCAAATGCCATCTATCACTTTTACTGAACTTAACGAAGATGGATTACATCCCACCAATGAGATGCAGCCCATGACTACTGCCTGCTGCTCTTCATCTGACTTGCCTGGAAAACGGAATAGCAAATAAATAACAAAATCCTTTCTTGTGCATAGACAATACAAACAACTAAAAAAAACCAGCCATTGAAATTGACACTTTTACAACTGGTTAGTTTAAACCAGAAAAACACACACAGAGAGTTTGTAAATATTTTCCCCGTTTTAAGTCGACAGTTCATTCAACGTATTACGCTCATGTTCTTAAGATTCTATTCTTAAAATGTCCTACGAAAACGGAAGGCACAGCTATTCCTCCTCCACCTCAGCCCTCTAAGACATGGTGAATAAGGTACAAGAAACCTATTATGCCCCATGCAGGATTGGCCCAGGACATTTTGCCGTTTGCCCTGGCCCCATGAATTTTTTTTTGGGGGGGGGACATTGGGGGTTGCTGAACTGAAAGCAGCTGAAGAGCTTGATGCACGTTCCTCATTTTCACATTAAGAAGTTCCTACATAAATCTTTCCATTGGGTAATGAAAAAAGCACAGTGGTTGTGGCGGTTATACAAGACTAATGGATTATGAAGCACAGATTGCAGCAAATACAATCTGTTCTCTCAGCACTGTACATGCTAAAACTGGGAACTATTAGGCCAAACACCTAATTATGTATAGCCATTATTGGCCATACATAATTAGGTGTTTGGCCTAAAGTATATCCATAAAGAATATTGTAAGCTGAGTTGTGGTCAATGCATTTTTGGAGGTATTTTAACCATATTATGCATTTACTGCTTGTTTTCTTGTTTACTGTGCTCACTCATTGTGTTCATGCAATTTACCTTTTCAGGAAGAGTCTGTCAGTTGCTTTCCTAGCCCAGATGCTGGGAATGAGGTTGGTTTCTGACAATCTGTTCATACAGAATATTTGTAACAGACAACAGGTGGTCACCATTTGGTGACTGATATTAAAGCAGTGTTTTGAAGCAATAAACCATATGAGGATATGATTCAACAGTTCACACAAATTATAAATGGCACAATGAGAGCACTAATTAATTCTTTACTCTTTCAGTGGTTTCCTAAGATAGTCATAAAGCAACAAACCATCAATTGCCTACCCCCACCCCAACATGTAAAAATAAGGTATAATAAAAATGAATAAATTGGCAGGATGAAGAATTTGTCTCCTGACTGACAGATTGTTTGATTGTCTGATTAGATCCCTTTTGCAAACATTAAAAGAAAGATGCTACTTAGCATGAGAAAATAAGTATGCATATGCAATTTGTAAAATTAGAAAATGTAGCACTTACTGAACTAATCAACAAACCCATCGGAATAGAGGTTTAACACTATAATGGCACATGCTACCGGTATTTGCGGGACTCTTTATACACCATAAAGAAAGTTAAATATTAGGCAATTTCTATGGAGCCTATTAGTAAAAAACACAAAACATTTAATACTTTTTTCCTGGTCATCTTTTATTCAACTCATGGTGAAATTACAAAAATGACATAAAGATCTTAGGATTTTATTATAGAAAAAGTTATTGTACAGAAGCCTAAAAATAATAAGGGAACCTAAAATATAAATCATGATTAATACTCAATAAGATAAATGCTAACCTAGATGCTTTTGTCTGACAGTTAAATAGGAACCACTTAACTAAAAGGAACAGTACACACATTTGAACAACCTCAGTGGAGAGATATGCAATATATTACAAAGCCAGTCACTTTGTGTTAGGGATAAATTGACTTTTATTCTATAACTCCTATTGCTTAAAGGTACAAATAGTCTAGGCAGCCTTTCAATTCAGAACACTAATATTATGAAAAATGTGACAAACTGACAAAAGCAAATCAATACCGTTTTCCATATATATATATATATATATATATATATATATATAGCTAGACGCTGAATTAATACTAGCTTTTCTCACTCAGTCCTTTAAAATCCTTTCCTCTTTCTGTCAGATTTTTGAATAAAATATGTATTGGCTTCATAACTACATCATGATATAGGAGTTGAAAGGAACTGGAGTCCAGCGGATAAGCTGATGAAGCTGTTGAGAGCAGCCATTAGAGGTTTTGGAGCAAAGTGTCACCAACGCATTGATGGCACACAGCTCTATTTCTCTGTAGCATCTGAATCAGAAGAGGCTGTCAAAACTCCGGTCTGAATGCGATGGTGGATTGGAGGAGGGGGCCTATAAACTACAGTGGTACCTCGGGTTACATACGCTTCAGGTTACATACTCCGCTAACCCAGAAATAACGCTTCAGGTTAATAACTTTTCTTCAGTATAAGAACAGAAATTGTGCTCTGGGGGCACAGTGGCTGCGGGAGGCCCCATTAGCTAAAGTGGTGCTTCAGGTTAAGAACAATTTCAGGTTAAGAATGGACCTCCAGAACGAATTAAGTACATAACCAGAGATACCACTGTATGCTTGAATCATGGGAAGATTTGGATGGGTGGTTCCCATGTCCAGGCAATAGGCAAGTTATCTCTTCTTTCTTAAGGAGTAGGTATGTAGATTGGGGGTGACTCCTGCACACATCTCTGTCACTAGAGGTACAACTGTCCTTTGTGTCTAGGAATGCCTTTTTACCACCTTCATCATCAGCTACAGTCATCACTGAATAGCCTGACCACTGTAGTATATATTTTGGTAAACTCGAGGCTGGTTTATTGCAACACGCTCTGTGTGAGGCTTCCCTTAGGCCTCATCCAGAAAAACCAACTGGTGCAGAATGCACTGGCATCGTTGTTAAAAACAAAACAAACAAAAAAACTGCAACAGCTTCCCATCCACTACCAAGTCAGGTTCAAGGTTCTTGTATTAGTTTACAGAGTTCTGAACAACTTAGGTCCTAGTTACCTTACAGACAACCTGGACCTATTTATCCATCTTGATGATTGAGGTCATCTGTAGGAGTGTTGTTAGTCAACTCCCAAGTTAGTAAGGCTGAATAGTAAGTAACAAAAGGGGGAAGGAGAACTGAGGGAATCCATCTCTCCGCTCTTTCCTTCATTGAAAGGGAACTCCATTAACCCCAAGTCTGGCTCCAACTCATCCTAATTTTAAACCAAATACAAATGAAAATGCAATTTGTATCCCCAGTTGTTACCATCAGCAAAACAATTCTAAAATAGCAGCTTTTAAAGTTTTGTCAGGACAGTCAAAAAAATACTGTAAACTGCTCTGTGATCCTCAGATGAAAGGTGGTATATAAATTTAGTAGTAGTAGTAGTAGTTGCTGATGATGTTTTCAGTGATAAAGGAGTAATTTTTTTATTATTTAGCACCATCATAGTGCATGGCGCCTTACAGAGTTACATGGGCATAAAAGATAAGTCCTTGCCTCCAATCTAAGATGTAAATGACCTCTACCTATAACCCCCCCCCCCATTTAAAAATGATAATTATATTTTAATAGAAGCCTATCTCCCACTTCTCCTATCCTGGTTTGTGACTTTTGCAAGCTTTCTCCTCATCCCCGCCCCAATGCTACTCCATGTTGGAAAGGTCCATTAGGTTTAGTCGTGTCCGACTATGGGGTTGCGGCTCTCATCTTGCGTTACTGGCCGAGGGAGCTGGCGTACAGATTCCGGGTCATGTGGCCAGCAAAGCAGCGCACGGAAATGCCATTTACCTTCCCGCTGGAGCGGTACCTATTTATCTACTTGCACTTTGACGTGCTTTCGAACTGCTAGGTTGGCAGGAGCAGGGACCGAGCAACGGGAGCTCACCCCGTCGCAGGGATTCGAACTGCCAACCTTCTGATCAGCAAGCCCTAGGCTCTGTGGTTTAACCCACAGCACCACCTGCATCCTTAAAATTTAAATTTAAATTTAGTCTTTAAAACCATCTAAAAACCATAACAGTTTCACATCTAAAATCCCCGTTGTTAGAGAGCAATATTTTTCTCACGAGTAATGTTCATGTGCAAAAGATCACAATATGACAATGCAGCTGATCTTACACAAGAACACACCCCGTTATTATTATTAATCCTATGCTTACAATATGGTATTTGATTTGACAAAGTGAGTGCAGCATATATGACAGTTGACCGAACATATGGTGAGTTAAACTCTTCTTATATTTATTTATGGTGGTTAAAAGTTGTCAGTGACTGATATCCTTGTGAGTTTTAAATCTGTTTTCAGTGAACTGGAAACATGTTAGATAATGGGTTGTTTATACACTGTAAATCTACTTTCAGTGAGCTGGAAATGTGTTAGATAATGGGTTGTTTATGAGTTGCAAATCTGTTCAGTGAGCTGAAAGTTTGTCAGATAATGGGCTGTTTATGAATTCTAAATCAATATTCAGTGAGTTGGAACTATGTTTGATAATGGTTTGTGTATGAGTAGTAAATCTGTTTCCAGTGAACTGGAAACATACCAGATAATGGGTTGTTTCTAAGTAGTAAATCTGCATCCAGTGAGGTGAAAACATGTTAGAGAATGGGGTGCTAGTGAGTTGTAAATCTGATTTAGTGAACTGGAAACCAGTTTAACGGAAGACTCCTTACAAGTCATAAATTTGGTTTCTGTGCAAAGAAAATGTTAAATTATGTGTAGGATTTGGGTAACCATTTGCTTTTAGGGTTGTGTAAAATCCATCAATAAATAGTGTCTTTTTAAGTAGTAAAAGTTTCTGTGAAGTGGAAATGTATCTTCAATATCACCAATTTTATACTTGAGTGTTTAAATGAAATACTGTAGATATTTGCTTAAATATACAGCAGCCAGATACAAATTTTGTTTTCCCTTAACTGGAGTAGGAGAGCCCAATTATCATAGTCAAAGCAATAAACAGGCATGGAAGGTTCTTCATTCTCTCTCTAAGATTAAAACCCTGAATTACATCAATGACACTCCCCCCCCCCCAATGCTACAAGCCCCTAAGAGGCAGAACTCTGAGTCACATCTAAATCTCTCATCCACTATGCCTACACCAATATATCTCCTCTGAGGCTAATAGAAATATATGATAAAATGTTTTGCTTATCTGTTTGGTTAATATCACTTCTACAATCTGTTCATGAAACAAATGTAGAAATTAGATTGGCCAGCTCAAGCAGTATTGCCCTCTGTAATCTTGTGCGTGAAGTCTGTTCTCAAAGTTTTTCTTTGAGGCAAACGTCACTCAGTTGAAATTGGAAGCCAGTGCTCAATGTTATTGAAATAGCAATTGTGAATGAAGGCAAAAAATTTTTTTAAAAAAAAGTTCAACTGCAACCAGTGCTTCAGTATCAGATGATATCCTAAAACCTAAAACCTGATAGAATATATTTGGATTAAGAAATACTTAGATGGCCAATTTATTATTACAGCTTCCAATCAATTAAAAGTCAGTAATTAATCACTTGCCTTTTAACCTTTTAACCATTTACATTCAGCTAATATTGTGTATTACCCAAAACTCAACAAATTGCGTTTGGAGAGTCTAAACAACGTATAAGATCATTACAATTTAATAAATGAAAGCTACCACTCACTGCTAACAAGAAAAGTCTAGCTGGGATGTTTTCTTTTTCATTCCCTATTATGGGAACAGGCAGCTATGAACAGAGCAGTAAAAAAGTGCACCCTTAAATTTCCCATCCCACAAATTAAACCAATTAAGGCTGCGATCTAAAAATACGTTCAAAAGATACAAGTCCCAGTGAGTAAGCATTGCACTGTAAAGCTTCATTTATTGCAGTTATAATTTAGGGCATGAGATGGTTGCACTTTGGGGGTAAAAATAACAAAAAAGACAAGTGGATTTAAAAACAATCATACTTACTTTCAACTACAACTTTTCTGCCAGACCAATCATCTTTAATAAGTTGTATGTTTCCAAAGTGTGCATCACTGAAGAAGATTCGGTTAGTACCTCTTCCTTTTTGGCTGTAGTCAAAAGTCAGTGCTATCACATTTTTGAAATATTCAGGATTTTCGTAAGGTTGTATTGGTGAATTTAAATTTGTTTCATCCGAAAGATGTATACTTTTAAATATTGTTCTTCCTGAATAAAGCAAATAGCCATCATGTCTCAGGCACGTAACTCCATCCTCGGCTAGGTAGCCATGTGCACAAGCACATGTTCTCTGCATATTTCCTCGAAAAAGGCAAAGTTGCTGACATCCACCATTGTTCTTGGCACAAATGTTGGTTCCTGCAGGGAAAACAATAAATATTCTGATTTTTATAACTTACCATATTGCATTGATTTTGATCGTGTTAATATCACACACCAGAAATGTTATTAATCCATGCATTTACAGTAATATAACTATTATGTAATTAAATCGAATGGCTCTTATACCACTAATGGAAGGAGAGGATTCCCCCCTCCCCCGATTTTCCCTTCCATTTGCAGCTCGCTTCATCCACCAAAATAAGCTATGGAGGGTTGAGGGAACCTCTAGAACAGTGGGAAAGGCAGAATCAAGAAAATGACCTCTCTACCTTTCTGCTGGAACTATTAATTACCACAGTCATTAATCAATGACTGAAAGAATTGTTGAGATTTCTGTACAACTGCTAAGGATTACCGTTATAGATATATATTGGCTATGAATGTTCAAATGTCTCATACAAGGTCATATTTTATTATTTTAGAGGTATTAGAAGAGATCTATGAAATATTAAGAAATGTTTATTTAAGCAAATGTACTTGGAAACAAGTCCTTTTAATTTCAATATAATTTAAAACCAAATACGTGTGTATAGGCCTGGTTTGTTTTTGGTTGTTTTTATAAACAAAAAACAAAACAAAACAAATTGAAACAGCCATGTTATTTTAAAGTATCTGTAAACAGTATAAAGCAATAGTTTATATGGAAATTCTTTATCTAGAAATACTTACCGGTAAGTATATATAAATATAATCAAAAGCACAGACTTTTGTTTTAAGTGGTCTGGTTGGTTATAAATGTTCATTGTAATATTTGTTAAATCAGGCAAAAATGAATGACTTAAGGACCAACTGTCAAAGTAACAACTTTTAAGTACCTCATGCTGGGAGTCCAACATGTTACTAACATAGTTGTCAAAACATATTTCAATTATTAATTTTAATTTGTACTTTTGATATTAGCACAGTTTCTAATTATGGCTTGGATCCTGAATTTGCTCCTGCTGCTGGGAGAATCTCACGAACGGTGTTTTTCTAATGGTATGCTCCCACTGGTGAATGAGGGGGTGATTTTGGTTGATTTCCCTATCCCTATACAGTCCCATCCATAAAAATTGGGTCCAGATGGTTGGAGGACCCCCTAGAACAACAGCAGGACTTCAGGGAGAAGGAATTTTACTAAGATTGCCTCATTCCCTTCTAACTCTGTGATTCCTTGTTGGATCTAAAATCTTCCATGAACAGGAGTCCTTCTGCCTGCAGAAGGCATACTTAACCCTGTATATTTAAATATTTGCTTTTCTGCATTCTTCCATAGACCAAAAAAAAAAAGTAATGAAAACATAATTTGATTACAAATTCAATCCTGATTCAAATGATTGAAGGAACTAATGTTCACTATTAACATTTTATGTGTCTCTGTGTGTATTTGACTGTTCACTGTTTTAAAGAAGTCTATCAATTATTGTTCATTCCAATAGAGACATTTGTTTACATGCAAACACATTCTAGTAATTTGGGTGCACTGCTAATGGGAGAGAAACCAAAGGCACAATTAACAGAGGTGCTCCCCACTGCTGATGTAACCTTTCCCCCCAACACAAAGCAGCTGTGCACTGGTAACACTAGACTTAGTTTTTATTTCAGTATCTCACACACCATAATCTGTTGCCATGTGGCCATAAAAATTGCCTGGCTTTTCCTTGCCTCTGTAACACAGCAGACTGATATGCAGAAATTAGTAGGTGAAGCTTTTCATGACACAAAAAGTACACATTACTAAATTGCTGCAAATCAAATAGCTGTTAAGGCCAACTACAGAACAGTTCAAAAGTTGACAGCTCTTGCCATGATATTTAACCTGATAATATCTTGTTCCTTGCTGGGAGCTTTTGCAACTGTTCTAGCATTAACATCTCCAAGTGAAATATGGGTTAGCTCCAGTGCCATGACCAGTGCTATTTTTCTAGGAAAAGAGGTGGCAGAACTCACCACGAACACCTCCTTTATAATGACAATGGCACCTGCCTGAGAGGTGCTGGAACAAAAGCCTGGGGTTTGCCTACAGTAAGTATCAGATGCCTGTGCAATATGGGGGAGCGAGGGATGTAAAAAAGGGTCATTACAACAAAACAAAGTGTATTTGTAGATTACACTACATGTCCCCAATATATCTAAGCACATGCGACATCTTTCCTTGCCAAGCAAGCAGATAATTGAACACAACCCAATGAGCCTCCATGTGCAAGTCTATGGATGTGTACAGTATATGCACAGAAAGGCCTTTTTCTTTGGGCAGAATCCAGCCATGTTAAGCACTTTGAACCCCACTGATTTAAATGGAAGTTTTAAATACAGCTTTAAAGCATTTGTAAGTTGGCCTGAATCATTCCTTCCTTTTCCGAATAGCAGCTCCCCTGCACCAAGAAGTTGCTCTCTTTCAGAAAACCCAGTGTGCAGTGAATCATGCAATGGTCATTTGCAAATTAAAATGTTATCTCAAAAATTGATATTTCTGTGGTCTCCTCTCCATCTCTGCAGTTAGCACAACAAATGCCACAAACAAGCTATGAGCTTCTAGTTACCTAGCATAACATATTCAACTTACGCTGATGTCAGTTACTAAGTTTATACTACTTATTATAGTATAGCAACCGAGAAACACTTAATTGTTTCTTTTAGATGGAAAGACTTATGCAATCATGCAAATAATATCAAATATTTTGGAGACATAATTTTACAATCATTAATGTTTTAGTAGGCTAGAAAGGTTAATATTTGCTGTGGAACTTAATCAGTAAACATATTTAAAAGTGTTACATATTTTGGATCATCTTTGATTGTTGTAATGCCTTTCTACTGTTGGTCTCCATTTGTCTCAAGAGACCACCGAGTGTGCCTGTGGAAGCTAAGTCAAAGTACTGTGTTAACAGCACCAACTGACCTCATAGGGGCACAAATACTGGCATTCCTGTTATATTTTTAGTTTCTTTACAACAACTTTACACACCCTGAGTGACCTTAATGGGACTCTGTGCAAATGAAAACCTGACTTTTGGCTTCAACTACTTTTCACTTCACTGATTTTTAAATGCCCTTTAAACCATGCATTCAATTAAGACCCACTATCTAAAAATGAAGTTAATGCTATCAGTATTTAGGATCTTGCTGACAATGAAGATGTGGGCATCTCTGCTAGAAGGTCACATTAGAGGGTCAGTACTTGTTAAAGGATAAAACAGGTGTTTTGTGAGCAATGAAATTATGCCTGTGCTTTCTCCCATCTTGAACGGTCATCATGATGCTAATGCATTACAGCTTTAGACCGGCGTTAATTACTTCTATCTTAATAAAACTTTTTTTAAAAAAAGTTGAAATGAGATAGAAAATATTTCAAAATATTTTCACGGGTTTTCCCTCTTTGTCTTCCTGACTCACTGACAGCCCCCCCCCCCCCGACATGTCGCCTGGTAAAATTTGAAAAGTGTATTAATATCATGCAGATTTGATTTTTTTTTCAAACTGCCAGCCATCGATTTCTAGCATGTTATTTCATTATTCTCCCTTTCCCCCATTATTATTTCATCTAGCGCAATCAAGTTGTAGACACAGGCACCATTCACCAGAATAAAACTGTTCAAAAAGAAGCATAAAGCCCCTAAACAGGCATTAAATCTTACTAATTCAGCTGGGAAATATAATTTTTAAGGCACAACACAGAAACACACAAATATTTTTATTTCTAAAGGTCACATGAACAGAAGTGGGCATCAACCATCTATCAAAACAATTAATAATAATAAACCTTCTAAAGTGCTAGCCATATTAGTTTGTTGTAGAAAACAATAGCAAATGATTGTGTGGCATATATAAAGACTAACAGATTTATTGCACTATTTTAGGATGTGAGCTGAGGACCGTGAAAGCTCATACCATGATAAATATGTAAGTCTTTAAGGAGGTACAAAGTTGTTAGTTATTTTTTTTAACTATCTACATTGGAAATTCAGGAACTTATTTAATAAACTGTCATATTGATGTCTCAGAATATCCTTTTATTTATGTGTATAATATTCCACACATTTTCATTGTTATTAAAAAATGTGACATCTCAAGAGGACGCAGTATATTGAGTCATTGCAGCTATAATTACCACGAGTAAACAAAGACAAGCAAGACCTTTTGTATCCCTGAAATTTTATGTGTATTGTGTGTGTATAAATGCGCAATTATAGTTCTCTGTTACCAGACCTAATAGGGAAAATGTATGTGTGTCCAACACAAAATCATCACATTTGTGTTCATCTATATTCTTGTAACATTAGAATAAAATATAATCACAATGGTTTTTATCCAACTGATGCCCTTACATGAGTGCAGGAACTTTTGACCCAGCCGGAAGCATCCATTAATGGAGAACAAGAGCAAGTGATTTTTAATTAATTCTCCCTCTACCCTGCAGCCCCCAGCATTTTCTTCAAATGTCCTGGGCAATTTCCCATCAACCCAGAACTGGTTTATTTTATAGGATTCATAAAATACCACAGCATTCATGATCTATCAACCAATATTAACAATATTAAAAGCCAAAAAATAAACTAAGCACTGCTGAATTCAGACCCACACACTTCCCAGCCATATGAGTCATAATATTTCACTCTATGACAGTAGCAAGTGTTACCTCTTTATTAGCAAGAACGTGGTCTGTACCAATTTGGCCGAGAATCAAGCCTAATGAGCACAGCAGCTCATCCCCAGTAGGTCTTGCCCCATGGCTCAGTGGCCAAGAATGTAAGTTCCTACCTCCCCACAGCTGTACAACTTCCCTCCTCTCCAGGGCTTTTTCCAAGCAATCAGATACTGTGCCTGTGTGAAGCCAACCTCTCCTCCACCCTTTTCATTCCTCTTCTGGTTCTGGGAGGCCAGCGGAGAGGGAAGCTTGTCATAGCAGGAGGGGGAGACATCTGTGACTCTTCACCAGCCTGACTTATCTTTGCCTCTTGGCATCCCTCCTCCCCTGTTTCGGCTTCTGCCTCTGATTCTGAACTTCTCTCTTCCATAGACTCTCCCAGCTTACTAAACCCTGTTACCTCAATAGGTTGTGACATCTCCTCTTCCCAGTCTTCTCCTTCTGACCACTCATTGTTGTCCCACCACCACTCCCTGGGGTTTCAGATCTCTTCCTTTGGTGGTTCTCCAGCTGGTTCTTCCCACCATTCCTCTACATCCAACTAATCCATGACATTATTCAGTTCATTAAAGACTATGTGCCCACGACAGCAACTCAGTCCTGAAAGTTCATCAGGCTGGAGGTGGGGCAGCACAGGTGAAACCAACCACCCTATAATAACAGACTAAGTCTCTCACCCCTCACAGTTCTTCCCCTGGAAACACCTCCATTATGAAGGCTCCTAGGGTTGGAGGGTGGAGCAAAGCAGGTGGAAATGTTCTTTCTTCACTGGAGATTCCTTGTCTAGAATTTCAGGTGCTTCCAATTCTAGGGTGAGACTAGTTTCAACCTGAGTGCATTCACCAACTTTATGATGGACTTGGGGATCATTTTCAGTTCATCTCTAGTTCTAAGCTGAATTTATCACTTAGTATGGGAAATGGGGTGCTCCTTGCATCCCGATATCCATTTAAGTAAGTCATGCCTTCTTGATCACAACAGTCAGGACTGGCCTAAGACATTTTGTTGCCCAAGGTGAATGATTTATTTATTTATAAAAAACATATATATGCCACTCTTTCATAAAAAATTGAAAACAAGAGCAGAAAACTTTTTTTTGTTGCTACGTAAATTCTAAAGAACTTATCTATAGAATATGGTTATAAAATGTCAATTTTATACTTTCTATCATACAAGAAACTTCATTCTGAGTGACTACATATTAAGTATTGAAAATATGTAACCTTTAGAAATTTCCTATATATTCTATATTTACTTACTTACATACTTACTATAATATATTTCACCATGTAGGTCAAAAGTAACATGGGACTCAATGTCATAGAAATGTGGCTCACTTTAATTCTAAACTTTGTTTCAAACATACTGTGGTAAAATCTAGTACATTTTAATTTCACATTGTTCATTTCTTTTCTATGATATTGGCCTGAATATTGTATAATCTTTACAATTACTTTCTCCTATTTTTCATTTCCTGAACTATATTTATAATTATTATGTAGGGGATTATCTTATTTAATCATCATTTAGAATATTGGTTTATTTAATATTTCAATAAAATACTTAAGTCTTCTATTTATGACTGCTAGTTAGCAATTTATGAAAACATTGGATTCCAAAAATACAGTGGCTATTTTGTTTCTCATGCAAAAAAAGGGGGGGAGGGAGAAGGGTACAATCAAACATTAAAGTGTTGAACAAAAGTTTACCTTTCTCACGTCCTCTATTGAAGACTTTCACTTCCTTCAAGTTTATTCCAAGACCTGTCCTCATGGATACTGCCTCTGTGGCATCATTTTTGTGGCCTCGTCTGATGGACCCATTTGCATGAGCTCTGCCAAAAAAATAAAAAAATGGAAATATCTGATCCACAAATCTCAACTAATTAAAATAAATTAAGTCATTAAAATGCAGGAGACATCTGGCCTAGCAGAAGGTGAAAAAGCATACTTTTGACTGTGATGTTGATATGGTTTAGCTTTGAATATCGAAAAGTGCCTTTTCTCTGGAAATTACATAGCTTTGAGAGATCCTTTCAGTGACCTTGCTAAAGAATGGCTAATCCTACAAGGGTGAAGCATCTGGCACAGAAATAACATTTTGAGACTCAAATACTTATGGAAAAATAAATTACCTGTCAGACCAGTAGATGTAAGCCCCGAAGACTGCGACTGAAAACATATCCACATTGCTTCCTGACAGCACAACCTCCCGATTCCTTCCACTCTCAAGGTCGATTCTTTCTATCTTGTCCATTCGAGCATCACACCAGTATAATTTATTTTCCTATGGATCAATTGAAAGGTAAGCTCCAAATACTTTTATCCTAGCTTTTATTAGGAAAATAAAATAATGAATGTTATGTAGCGTAAATGTTTTAGCATAGCATAGCATTAAATGGACTCTATTTAGAAGAAGGCACAAAACCAACCTCATGGTCTACAGAAATTCCATTAGGCCATGTAATTCCAGTGCCAACAAGAACCATCTTCTCTGATCCATCTAAACGTGCCTTGCCTATGCAGGGTGCCTGTCCCCATTCTGTCCAGAATAAATATCTATAACATGGGGAAAATAGGATAAAATCTTTGTTTATTGAAATTGATCACGGGGCTAGTTCTTGAGTACTATGAGCATTAGAGGGTTTGGGAAAGTTCTTATCACTTCCTGTTCACTGCATCTCTCACATATGTTTCTGAGAGTCAGAGGGTATAATGGATGAATGGTGTGGCATAGGGAATAAGGGGCTACTACAGGAGTTAAAAATTGGCAAAAAATCAGACAGAAGCACCTTGTGCAAGAATGATAAACTTAGTATATTAAGAGGTAGGTGTACAATATATTTTTTAATTAAAGGTTTTGTTTGCTAAGTTTGCTAACTTGCAATCCATTGCTTTGTTCACACACGCTTCTGTATTCACATATGTGCTCCATGAGATATGAAAATGAGTAAGAATTTTTGCTAGTACACACTCATTAATGCACCCATCCCTTAATGGCATCACATCATAGGACCACATACTGGATTCCCAGCATTGGCCCAAAGGGGACTATGAACTATGGCCCAAATCCAAATTATTAAACAGTTAGTTCTGCATACTTATGTAAGCTTTTGGCTTGTGCTTCTTGAACAGCTGTCCTTCGTTCCACATGGGAAACATCTCCATTACTGATTGGAGACTAAGGCTGAGAGAATTACATTTTGATAAGATTGCCAAAGAAATTGAGAGTTAAACTGGGAACATGAAAACTTAACCACTATTTCAATAATTTTCTTCAAATGCATGCATATAAATTTTCAAGTTACCCTTTTTCTGGGTGTACAGCTATAGACCTTGGCTGGTCCAGACCCTGAGAAATGACTACATATCGAAAAGATCCATTCAGCCTGGAAACTTCAATATAGTTGAAGCCATGATCTGTCCAATATATATTACCTGGAGTGGGGGGAAGCACCATTCAGTTATGGTGACATAAGCCTTTAAGAATGCTTATACTAACACAGCTATTAATGTAAGTTTTATGCCTGACTTACTACTTATTAACAAACAAATCAACAGTCATATCGTATTTGTAATGGTCAAATGAAATTATAGTATATTTGTTACAAATTCATACCTAACAATGCTAAGAGGATGTTTAAAATAAATCTTCAGGGAAAGGCCACAAGGAACAACAATCTACACCCCCCCCCCAAGTAAACAGAGTTCATCAGAACTTCTTACTGAGTTAATAAAACAAATACATCCAGAATAAAAACAAACAAAAATAATGTGGCTAGATCTAGACTGCCCACAAGTGGAGTAGAGATGTCCACTGCAGAAAGCGAGTCAATGTGATTTTCATAGATTCGTCGTTCCTCCAGCAGCCCACTTTGTCCCCTGAAAAGCTGCTCTGAAGGATTGAGCACTCTCTAGAACAGCATGGAAGGTAGTGTTGGAGACTGCAGGGGGAAGAAATATTATGGGTCTCTTACCCCACTTTCATTGGATTGATGCCTTTTTCATGAGTGGAAGGAGTCATAGAATCATGAAATTGTAGAGCTGGAAGGGACCCTGAGTCCTTCCAGTCCTATGCTTGCATCCACCCCACTGAATATTGAAAAGGAAACTGAAAGGTGCAAGCATAGCTAACCTACTATTTTCCCCTTGGTTACAAAGTAAACTTACGATTTGAAATCATGACTAGTATAATTGGTTGTTGTTTTAAAAAGCATTTGATAGCACTGAATGGAGTTATTTATATCAGATGTTAAATTTAGCTTTGGAGAGAAATTTATCAAATGGATTAAATGGATCTATCCCTGGCATTTGTTACAGTAGAAGGGATGAGCTCTGATACCCTCCATCTTTATAGAGGATGTGTCAGAGCTTCCCTATCTCTGTTAGTATTTGCTTTATCCAGTGGTTTTTTTCTAGGGTATGCATACCCCTAAAAAAATTGTGGATCTTAAATTTGGCCTCATTGAGGAGCCACAGACTATTAAGTTCTTTTCTTTTTTTTTGGAGGGGGCACCGATTCAGTACTTGAAGACATGGATAAATGCAAAATCATCATCACCATCATCTTATCAATAACTAATTGCTGTGGCAGAACAATCCAAACCATCAATGTGTGTGGATCAGATGGAAGTGCACCTCTACTGAGCTCTCCCACCTAAGCCAGTCTTCGGTCAGCCAACGACAATGGAGTGATCAGTGCAGCACTTTCCTGGGTGGGCAGTAGGATTCCCACCAACAGCAATGGGGTATTCTGTGGCAGGGAATGGGAGGTTCTAAGCTGGCCCAGGAGCTGTTGGTTCTTGAAATGGTTTCACTGCTATCACATGCAGCATCAGGTCAAATATGGGCTCCACTGCTTCATGAGCTATAGTTTGCCACAGCAATCTACCTTCCATCCCCTTTCTGCCAAGGCCACCAAACATAGCAGGGCTGTGGTGTCAGTGGTGGCCATGCTGCATTGTACAGTCTCATCAACCAAGATTGTGCTTAGTCATCCATTTAAATAACATGATAATACCAGATGACAGATAAATGGTAATAACATTTATTAATGGCAGCACATTAGCTACTGCCAACAGATGAAAACAATTAACCCACTCGTATGCATGAAAACACTGGATATAGTTTACATGGTGAATTTCACCAATGTGATTAAAAGAAAGAGAGAGAAATGATTGGTTCATACCAAAGAGCGTCTTTCTCTCTTCATTACTGGAATGACAAAGTGCAAACACGCTCTTGCTCTTCTCTTGTGCAATCTTATTAATCTACTTTTACTATCATTTGTGTCATATATATAAATTGCCACAGTACTATTCTATTTATTGTTCCTTGGGGGTGGGTGGGTGAAATGAGACTAATAATGTTTTTCATATGAAAGGCAATAAAAAAAGGAAAAGTCAAGCAAACCTAAATGAACCTAAATAAAGAATTAAAAATAAAGAACTGGTGTTACCCGCGATCCAATCCACTGCAATGCCTTCTACTCTTCCCAAACCATTTGTAATTATGTCTTCCTTCCATGTCTGGTCCCTTCTAGCTCTGCTTATTTTGTTGAACCCCATGTCTGTCCAGTAGATTGTATCATTTCCTATGAAAGAAATATTAAAAATTAGCAATTATCAAAAATACAACCTTAAATCTGTAATAAATGCCATCAATCAACTAAAAACAAGATCTTGTGGGACGGGCTCATTCTAATGGCGGCCCCCATCTTAGCACCTCAAGTGCATGGAAATGCCATTGATGAGAAACAGTGCCTCCATCTGGGGGATGTGTACATAGCTGCTGTGATTTATGTAACTGCAGGACTGGGGAGGGAAATGCTGGTACAAAGCTGTTAACTGCAGCCAGCTAATCTCCCCCAACAACTGCTCACATAAGCAGTGTACTTCATGAACAGTCTTATTGACAGAAGTGTGAATACACATGACAGTTTGCCTCTTCTGTGAGCAGGAAAAGAATAGGTTTCCATTTTTACTGTTCATAAAAGGTTGAACTATTTATCAAATGAGAAGCTATGATGTTGTATAAGTTTGGTCTTCTGACGTTTCAATGCTCATGCATTAATCAATGCTAATTGGCTACAGACACTTGTTTGCGAGTAAGACAGAACTCAACAGGTTTTACTTCTGATGCATATCATCATATTGACAGTTGCATTAATAGAAGCAGCAGGTACAAAAGGGCAGAGCTATCATTACCATGAGCAAGTCAAAATGTAGAGGTATCGGAATGTTTTACCTGAATTTTCAGGGGAGGCCCTTGAGGCGGGTAGGACAGGGGCATCCTCCAGGCAGTGTTGCCGTCATTGGGATTGGAGGCACTGGGTTGGTGGCATTCCACCCACAGAAATGGCAAACCTCCACCCGTACTCCCATGAGCCACCGCTGTATTAAGTTTTACACACACTTGCCTTCCCCTTGTTCCTTCTAACAGTAACATAAGCATTTGTCTTTCAAACGTTTAGTTAGTATGGACGTAATCTAGGGTGGCAAGTATAGATCAACTCTGATAAAAGGTTTCATGTTCAGTTGCATCAAAGATTCAGGACTTCTGCTCCCTCCTCAAACTCACAAGTCGCTTCCAAAAAGATTACGGTGACAATATTTTGTAACTGCTCAAGATGTTAAAATATGTGTAAAATAAAGATAAATATTTGTATTCACCTGCATGAAAATCTATACCCACAGCAAATGAGGCTCCTGATATAGGCATTAATGCCTCTGTCTTATCATTTGGATCAAGAGGAACTCCTCTGATTCCTTCATGAACAGAATACATCAGGAATGATTCTATGCCTAAAGAAAACACCACATGCACAGAAACAATAAATATAAAAACAATTATGAATATCAGCAACCAGGGTGGATGATGAGGACTTCAAGGGACATTGGAAGGGAAAGGGGAATCAACATCAAACCTCATTAATAGCCTGATAGCTGTTTTGGGATCTTATCTGATTAATGGTAGAACATATATTATAAATGGAACACAAAAGTTCATACTTGTATAAAAAATAAGCACCTAACGCTACAATTCTACTTCCATTTACCTAGGAATAAGTCTGAGGCAAATGGTTTACTTTGGAACCAATCTGGTGCTTCTCCCAGTATATTTGCACCATGCCCACCTCCCTGGCCCCCCAACTCTTCGCCTTCTCCCTCATGTTAAGTGACTGATTTGCTGGGAACCTAGCATAGGGGCTACACCCCAGCTGGTGAGCTACTTCTAAATAGCACTATAATTTAATTACTCCAGTCCCTTTGCAGTCATCGGAGAAAACTAGATCTGAGCAAAAAAAAAACCCAAGAAACACCATTTTTAAACAACATTTCTAAAATGTTAATTTCCACACACCCCTAAAGAAACCCCTATGGTGGCTGACATTTTCCCCATTTCAAGAGACCATTTCCACATGGCTTTAAACAGAAAACAGCAAGGTGGGAGGAATTTTACTCTTACTAAGCACTTGGGCAGAATATTGCCTTCACATTTCCCCTAATATCTGCAAATATTGAAAGGCTATATGGTTTCTTTTTAAAAATAAAATAAAACAAAAGCTTGATTTTCAAGGAAACTCCTGGAACATTGGATGGTTTGTGTGTAAAACGTCTACAAATATTGATTACTTTGAACTCATGGTTTTCAAACTTTCTAAACTCAGAGAACATCTCCCACATTAACTTTCTTGCCTTGTAGAGGATTATGTGAACCGAGAATGAATCAAACATTAAAGAGGAACATCAATAATAGCAGACAAGCTGTCTTTCAAGAAATCATGTCCTTTCTTATAAAGAAACCCTTAATAAGCTTCCAAGGAAACCTAGTGTTCCCAAGAACATAATTTAAAAGTGCTGTTTCAAGCAATTATTTCAGTGCATATGCACAACTTACTAACACACTGATATATTGCTGATGGAAAAGTTTGAAAACACACAAAGAGAGAGCGAAATCAACTGTTACAGTTTCTTTGGGCATTTTGCATATTTCCATATGTTTGTTAGAACAACATGTCAGAAGGCTCCGAAATCACTAATTCTGAAACTTCAAGAACAAGCTTTCTGTTATCAATATCAAAATTGGATAACAATTGGAATTACAACAAATCCCTGTATTAGTTAATTTTGTAAATTCTATAAAGTTAGTATAGGAAAACCTGTAATAGCAATAAACGTGCCAAAAATACACTCAGAAGGATCCAGAGCAACAATATTCATTTTATTTCCCAACTATGAAGCAGTAGGAAACCACTCCAGTGGTTTTTATTTATTTATTTCCTTTACTAAGCATTATTATTTTATTTTTGGTAATAGTGAAGCTGTACCTTGACATGACATACGGTTTTTCCGAAGGTTATAGCCTACTGTACACAAGCATGTCCGGGTTGATTCTGAGGTTGGTAAGCAAAGTTGGGAACATCCTCCATTACTGTGTTGACATGAATTGCTACCTATAATACAATGGAGTTGGGGAAAGGGATGAAATAGAAAACAATGTAACAATGTGTGGAATACAAATATGTAAAGGCTAAACTATATGTGACCTTAATTGCTTAATTCTGCCCTCAAGTATAGGTTCTGCCACAATACCAGAGTAAAAGCTTTGATCCAGATGGGTGCCCTAAAATTCAGGGCAGGGGGCACTTTAACCATTTGCCCCCACTGGAGTTCCAATCTAGGTTGGCTACCCACACCTACAGTTTGCATTGCAAAAACATTTTATTGTACCAGTCTGGAGCAGTTAAAGCACCTTATGCACCACCCTAGGATCTTGACCCAGACTGGGCCTCCAGCACTGGCAATTTGGGGGCCAGAGGAACACGCTTCGAAATAGACAAGTAGCACTATGCTTTTAGTCATGTAATGCTGACATGAATTTCAAACATATTTATATAGTATTTTAATTAAGGAGGGTCACATTTTTTGGGCAAATATTGCAGTGGCAAAATAATCATCAAACTGATTTAATTATGAAATTAAAGTTTTCTATTTTCAGTCAATCGTAATTGTATCTCAAATTAATGTACTTTTAAAGTCTTCAAATCATGAGGTTTTCAATATTTTACAGAGAAAAGTTATCAAAACCTTCTCTAATAAAATATTTGAATCACATTAGTATCTGCCAGCTGGTACAGCGTGAGCATAGTTGGTGAACCCACCCTCCAGTTACATACCAAACCTGACTAATGGCCTGAGGTTGTAGTTTTTGTTTCACCTTTGCCACATGATCTAGGGGAGAGGAACAATTCACAGACAAGGTGCTTGTAGTACATGAAATCCAGCTGGTGAATTAGGCAAAGAAGCAGTTGCAGTGTTAATAAGATGGGGAAAAAAGAGGAGCATCCTTAGACTTCACTACAAAATAAAGGAGTTGGGGTCCTTTAGACCTTCCATTCAAGAGCAGGAGGCTCAATGAAGAACAGACAGGAGTTCTTATTGAGGCCTTTCTGATTCACCCATCCCCAAAAAAACTAACTGCAGAATCTGCAGATAATTGATGCTAAATGAAGTTTTTGCTTTTATTAAACCCAAAGTTGATGTAAAGTTATGATGTTGTCTTTATTAAACCCAAGCAATGTGTGGTTCGCGTTACAAATACTAGTATGTAGATAGTTATATTCCATTTATTTGGTACTAATAGAACTGATCTATCATCGAGAGCAGATGCCCTAAGGTGAGCTTCCTTCAATGAAAGGACTTCTGCCATTCAATGGATGGGGATTTGATTCAGTGAAGAGGGGGCACAGTATCTATTGATTCTCCTGCACTCTCTGCCCCACCTCTTAGGCTGCTCCAGAGGGCTTCTGAACCCTTTGGAGAGAAAAAATTCAGGGGACACAAGGAAATAATAACAGGAAGGAATAACTGGTGAAAATAACTTCTTTGATTCTATTTGTGAGAGAAGAGTGGAGTTCTGCTCACAGATCACTGGAGCAAACCATTCAACTGATCACAATAATAGAAAATACAATTTACCTTGTTGTGCTGCTTTATCATACACCTTCATATGTACAACTCCTGCAGTTTTGTTTCGCAGAACTGTGGGGTTTCGTCCATCTTTCTTATTGCAGGTGCCCAGCTGGCCTAGGTTTTGGTCTGCCCACCATAGCTTCCGATCTGTAAATATAAAGATTATCATTAAGGAAAAACACTTCTTTACTAATATAACAACTTTCATATAAAAATAAGATTCCCATATGGTGTCTTAGTTATTTATTAAGCAAAAGGTTTTCAATGTATTATTTAATTTTAAAAAAATGCCTCTCTCTACACCTAAGCATTTTTAATGAACAATAAATAATAGCATGTGGGTAGTTGGATATATTTATTTGATATACCACCCTTCATCCGAAGATCACAAAGCAGTTTACAACATAAACACACCAAAATATGCACAAAACACATAGCCAAATAGCAAAAAAACACAAAAAAACACAATACCAGCTATCCAATGTATTAAAATAAGACCCATGAACAATGACAGTTCTATAACGTTAAACTACAGTGCTAAAAATGGCAAAGATTTGCCAAATACCTAAAGCCTCTTTTTATTACAATTTTCTGTCACCCTATTAATAATAATTAAGATAAATAACAATTAGAACGTAATATTGTTTAATTAAGAGCAATGCATGATGCTGTATGAGCTACACCACAGCTAGAAATACGAAGCAAAGTACCATACTTTAGAGTACCAGAAACAGTTTTGATGTTTTTTTGTTCACAATCAAAACTATTCCAGGAACTCAAAGGGACCAAATTAGTCTATTATGTCTAGAAGAAAGGCATTATATTATAACACTGGGTACCAGGCTCTCAGCACAAATGAAGGTTCATCTCCTAGCTCCAACACTAAAATATAGTCCCATATAGCCAACCCACCCAAAAAGCCCAAAAAGATGGGCTGGAGGAGACTCTTGAGAGTCCCATGGACTGCAAAAAGATCAAACATCCATCCTTAAAGAAATCACCCCTGAGTGCTCACTGGAAGGACAGATCCTGAAGTTGAGGCTCCAGTACTTTGGCCACCTCATGAGAAGAGAAGACTCCCTAGAAAAGACCCTGATGTTGGGAACGATGGAGGGCACAAGGAGAAGGGGATGACAGAGGATGAGATGGCTGGACAGTGTTCTTGAAGCGACTAGCATGAGTTTGGCCAAACTGCAGGAGGCAGTGAAGGATAGGCGTGCCTGGCGTGCTCTGGTCCATGGGGTCTCGAAGAGTCGGACACGACTGAACGACTGAATAACAACAACATATCCTGGTTATGTTTTGACTAAATCTTGTAAAGAGTATTATTGAAAGAGAAAGAATTGGGAGACTTAAACAAAATAAAGAACAAATAACACAGTAAGGAAAAGGAAAAGGAAAGCCGCAGTGAGGTGGTAGGAAGTCACAGGTGGGAAAAGATTTGTATGGGTAGCTGTATAATGTATTAATTTAAGGATTTATGTTGTAAGTAACTCAATAATATATGCAGATGTACAATCTATACTCAATAAAAAATTAAACTTAAAATAAAAAATAAAAGAATATGGTAAACAAAATATTGTCCCATCCTCTGTTGAAAATCATTGTAACTGGACAAGTGCGGCTCAAAAGCAGGTATATTATACAGAATCATCATGCAAGTTGCCTTTTAAAAACACAGAGCAGGCCAGCACTATCAATGGCTCCAGAACTATTTCCTAGGATTTATGAGACCAGTGCCAGCAACCTATGACAACTTGTGCTGATAAAATGGCTGGTAAGGGGAAAAGCAAGAAGGAGCAGAGATTTTAGAGGACACATCTATTCCTGTTGCTTTTTTTTTGTTTTTTTAAAGGGAAACTCTTTATTAAGACAAATGCCAGACAATAAAATAAGTTCATCACCAAAACTATGATACAGGCACCTACTTTCTCACCATGTATTTATTTATCTTACTAAATAATTTCTAACACTCCCTTCAATATCAGGTTTCCGGGCAGTTTACAAATAAAATGACAAAACTCTATCAAAATGCAACCAAATGCAGGTAAAAGCAGCATTTAAAAAATCCAGTGTAAAAGTCCTTTACAACACATACTTATACATACATACATACATACATACATACTCTTTAAGTAAGACCAATTGAGTTCTCTGGTAAATGTGCATAGGCTCACAGGCTAATTTCTTAGGACTTATTAAAAAGCCCAAACATTTTTAAAAGCCTAGGAGAATAAAAAAGTGTCCTGAACACAGGTGTGAAGGAAGTGGATTTTACTATCCTGTACTGACCGTGGGTCAATATTTGTAGGTATTGTTGCATAACTTACATGTATGTGGAAATACGTCTTTCTCATATGGACTGTTGCATCTTGTATGGGGGCACATATTTTTACATGTCTGTTTATTTGGGAGATTGTAATGTTAATGTGGACTTCCACCTTTGTAATGGGGCTTCCTTGTCATGTGACAAAGGTATTTCAGAGCAGAAGCAGTAAAGGAAGCAGTAAAGGAGTCTAGAAATGTTGTGAAATGCTGAAAAGCTGCAGAATCATTGAGCATGCTGAATCACTGTGACTCATCTTGAGGATGACTCATTCTCTGTATAAGTACTGTATTGTATCTGCTTGCAGGCAGACTCAGTGTGGAGCCTAGAGACAGTGTGTGTCTGCGTGGTGGAACCTGTGCTCTGTAAAGCTTGGGCTCAATGGAGACTGTTGATGCATGGGGCCTCTGTGTGACTCAGTAACTCTGTGTCTGCTCTGAAGCTAGTTTAATCTTCTGTTCACTGCTGTTATTTGCAAACAAGTTTATTTTAACTCAGTAAAGCTTTTATTATTTTACTGAAGAAGACTGCGTTATTGATTTCTGCTGCACGTCATTCCTTTCCCTCTCCTCTCCTCATACCTCATGCCCCACAAATCTCCTAGGGAAGGCTGGAGGAACCAGGAAGTATTTGCTTAAATAGTTCCTGGAAAAAAGTTCTTGCACTAACGGGATGACTTTGTTGGATAAAACCCATTGTTCTCTTAATGTGGTCTGCTTTATATAATAGTTTTATGTTCTGTTTTATGTAATTATTTTAGATTTTAGGTTTTTTAAAAATAATAATTGATTGTCATAAATTGCCTTAGAGATCATATGGTCAAAAAGTGGGATGTAATTAAATAATACATACATTAAATAAACATTAATAAAATAGGTAAAATGAATTAATATTTTCTCTTGCTGAAAAAAGCTCATTATTTTCAATCTGAAAACACAGGATCATCAGTATGTTATTGAAGGGTCCACACAGGAATTCTAAATATGAATAATAATCAACTGACAGCTGTGAAAAAGGCAAATTCCATACTTGGGATCATTAGTAAAGGAAGTGAAAATAAAACTATATCACAATGCAATTATACAAGTCTATGGTGCAACTGCACTTGGAATAATCTGTAGCTACAGTTCTGGTCATCTCACATCAAAAAGGATATTCTTGGGTTGGAAAAGATTCTGAAAAGGGCAATGAAAACATTCAAGGGGATGGAACAATTCTCCTGTGAGAAAAGATTGCAGCATGAATGGCTTTTCAGTTTAGAAGGTAAGAGGTGACATGACAGAAGTTTATAAAATGATGCATGGCATGGAGAAAGTGGATACAGAATTCCCCCCTCCCTCTCTCATGACATTAGAACTCGTGTGAAGCTGTATGTTGGAAGATCCCGTTCTTCAGCACACAGAACATAGCTAAACTCATAGCAGGGAGTGACAGCCACCAGTTTGGATGGGTTTCTAAGAAAGGTTAGACAAATTCACTGAAGGTATTTTTATCAGTAGCTAGTACCATAACTATGCTGTGCTGCCATGGTCAGAGGCAATATGCTTCTGAATATCACTTGCTGTAAACCACAGGAGGGGAGAGTGTTCTTGTGCTCAGGTCCTGCTTGTGGGTTTCACACAGGCATCTGGTTGGCTGTGTGCCCCTTACAAGGCCTGCCCCACCCCATACCTCTCATTGCTCAGAACCATTGCAAGTGGAGTCCCCCACTGCTCTCCCCAGCAAGCACATCTTACCACCCTTAAGGAAAGGCAACCCCCCCCATTAAAACACACACACATTAAAAAGCAGTTAAAACAACTTAAAACATTTTAAATGATTAGGGCAAGGCCACCCCCAGGGAATATGATACTATGGGGGCAGCCCTTGCCCTTGCCTCCCTCCAAAGCCATTCCCCCGAAAAGGAAGACCTCGTCAGCCCAGGTCTTGCTATAGCCCCACTCCCCTGGCACATTGAGTCAATATGGGCTCTCAACCAGTCAGTCTGTAGGGGGTGGGGCAGGCGTCCCTCTGCTGGCCAAAGGTGCAAAGTGGCAGGCTTCCTGAAGAGGAAGCAGTTGGGTCTCCTAAAGTCTTATTAAGATGCTGCCTCTTGACATACCTGCTTAAGTGTTGTGTAATGAGGCAACAAACACATGTTATTAATAACAAATAGCAAAGTCATTTGTTAGCACAAGTCCTAGTTATTAGAAGACCAGCTCCTTTCTTTATTGTTTGCTGAATTGCCTGACAGCCAATAAGCTCTTATCACTAATTAACATTGCAAAAATATGCTCTCAGAATACCAGGTCAGTGCCTTCACCCAGGACTACCTAGTGATATGCTAATGTCCTCAAGGGGTTAGAGTCCTGTTTCATCATAAAATAGGTCAGCTTTCCACAGAGAACAACAAAAGTCTAAACAGTTCCCTAATTCCACTGAGCTGCTTGCTTTTAATTAATTTACAACTCAATAGCCCAACAACCTACAATACTCAGTCTCCTTTCTCCAGGCTCCCACACAAAACACACACCCTCGCCCAAGGTTTCATCTCCTCCCTACTCCCCACTTTTGTGCTTTTATTGAATCAACCAAGAAACAAAGTAATTTCTGGGGCTGAACCAAAGTTCACAAATAAGAACCTTAGGCTCATATTTTAGGAGGGGCCAAAAACCACTCTCCTGAAAACAGGTATGACTTTAAGGGTTAAAATAATTTTTAAAAAATTTCAGGGCACTTATCCTTGGTGGTGGTGGTGTGATCCTTCTCATTCCCTCACCCTTTCTTTATGCTAGCTCTGCCAACCATGAGCTTCTCTCGGCAGCCAAATCTGCCCCTCCCCTCCAAATGACCAGTTGTAGTACAACTCAAGGACATTATGGGGCCATCAATGGCACCCACCCACTCCCATTAAAGCCAATTCCCTTTTAGTACCTCTTCAATTGCATTTTAAACTTAGAAGACACTATATTGCAATAGTGCAATAAAGTGGGCTGGTGATCACATATACCTGTATATCTGATATTTTGTAAATATCTACATATAATTAATTTACTTTTAAAAATACTCTTGAAGCAAATATGCAAACTGAAAATCAAAGCAGCTAAGATTAATGGAACAATTTTGTCTACTCAGCAATGTCTCCCACTGCATTCGTGGAAGGGGTGGCCTTTTGATCCAACAGACATGTCTACTGATGAAAGGGGAGGGGAGTATTATCATTTTGTCTTTCCCCCTCCTCTATGTCACCCTCTTATGCAGAATCACCCAATTATTTGACATTGGTTTTCAGGGGGATGCAGGGTTGAGGGGGAATCAGTAAAATATGCCTCCCCTCTTTTTCTGTCAGAGTAGGCATCCATTGGATCAAAGGCCCTTGTGTGAGCATAAGGGCATCAACTGGATCCCAGTCATTGAGTTCAATGGGGGTTATCACCTGGCAAGTAGGTATAGGGTTGGAGCCCAAATATATAATATATATATAAATAACCAATGGCACAGACTTGTTCTTTTCTTACTCATAATGTATAGAAATTCAAAGTGTTTATTAGGAATCTATACAGATGCTTTGTGCATACATTGTGAATGCCTCACTGAACGACAGTAATAACTAATGCATTTTTTCTAACACTTTAAACAAATCTACAGGTTAATTAAGTCCAAATGTGATGGTATCCACTTCCTGTGCAATATGATAAATTTATAAACTGATAATGGCATCTCCTAAACTAATGATTCTGTGAAAAGATTGTTCTATACACATTATTATTGTAAATGTTTCTAAAGAGGTACAATGAATGTGTTTATTTACAGCCAATGGCATGGACATAAGATGGGGACAGCAACAGCATTAAATAAAACAATGGATCTATGAAAGAGCATTTCTCATTATGGACCAGATCATCAAGCCTAGCCCAGTTCTGTTAGATGGATACAGAGCAACAACATGCAAATAGATAAAAAGTTAGGCAACACTATCCTTCTCTGGTACTAACGACAAATTGTATTCACTATAACAAACACTTTCGCCCTTCCTACGTTATTCATGATTGATCAAAACTCACAGTACTGTATATATATTTTTTGCATGCCTAGGCTACCCATGTATAAACGCTGTAACGGGAACCCAACAATCCATGCAATGCAATGCAATGCAATGCAATGGATACTATGGTCAGTATCATTGCTAGATATTAGCAATACCCTTTACTGTTCTAGCATTGCAAAAGTGAGGCAATCAGGAGTCAGACTCTGCTGACGTCAATCATACAAAGAAGTGTTCAAATAGTAGCTCTCTATGCAATTAATAAGTGGAATATTCACAGTACCGTTCAACTAATGGACCTAACAAAATTCTTGCTCCTTGTCAAGTCCTATACCAGGTAACTCCGCAAATGGGAGCTTCCCTGTGCCATCTGAGCAACACGTGTACTTCAGTTCAGCATACCCCAAAGGAACATGTAATGGTGAGGCTCTTCTGCCTATTGCGCTACTAATTAAGATGCTATTTGCGTAAATAGTAAATAGTCTCTAGTCCACCTACCTCTCCTGCTAATTCCAATCATGTAATTAGACAATCCTGTTATCTTTGTTCTCAGATCACAGAATCATTTTTTCACAACAGACATTAGAATTAGAAGACAATTCAGCACAGGGTTATCTCATCACTAGCCCTTAGAGTATTGGCCTTCTTTGCAGTCTCCTGCACCTATACAATTAAAAAAAATTCAAAAAATCAAAACAGAATTCTCAAAAATAGCCACATGCTGTTATCTTGTTTTCATCTTTGCAGTGACAATGGCTAAAATCCTTCTTAGGCTGCATAAATCCCATTAAAATCTAACTGTGAGCCAATGCCATTTCCTTTGTACAACTATTTTTTAATTACAATAGAAGTTGTAATTTCATCATATTGGGGAAAACCATTAATAAATTTGACTAAGCTCAGGAACTAAAAGTTCCAGTCACACAAAGGCTATACAATAAACTACATTTTGAGGAACCAGGAAGGCTTGACATTTCAATGTTTGCAAGTAAAGAAATAAAAGAGCCTAGTTATTCAAAAGGAGATTTTCTATGCTCACCTGCCAAATACATAACCTTAAGCTAAAGAGCAATGTTTGTTCCCATTCAGTTGGAACAGAGAAAACACAGCAGAACACAGTTTAAGTTCCATCTATTATATACAGACAGCAATCGTGCTATGTAAACAGAAAACTTGTATACTTTTTAAGTGTCCTTCACACATTCTTAAGCACTTACATTTGTTTTCACTTAAATAGTTTATTAACTGCATAATATTAAAGTGTATCAATATTAGAATAGACAGATCAAATTAAAATACCTACCTGTGCTATTCGCATACTATTTTATTTTAATATTTTAAGTATTACGTAAGTTTTACATTACATTTAAAAATATGTAATCAATTTATGCCAACAGTGTTTTCCAGTGGCTAATTATAAACTTATTACCGTAGTTGGTTTATAATGATATACCGATATGTGTGTGTGTGTGTGTGTGTGTGTGTCTGTGTGTGTGAGAGAGAGCGCACACACACAAATGCACACACACACACACACATATATACAGTAACACTTCTGTACTTAGTGATACATGTTTTCTTTCAAGAGTTGAAACAATACTGTGAATACAGATTTTGATGGGGTATTTATTTTCATTAATGATGGTTTAAATCCTTAAGAGATGACAACCATATACTCTACTTAAAACTGGACAAATTGCCCAGATATATTTCATATATTACTGCTAATGTGCTTAATAATATTGTGGCAGTTAGAAAATGTAGGTGTACAGTGGTACCTCCGGTTGCGGACAGGATCCCGAGGTCTCCGCAACCGGAGGAACCGCTTCTGTGCAAATACACACGGCGGTAGAGCACTTCTGCGCATGTGCGCACGGCAAAAACCCGGTAATATAGTTCTGGGTTTGCTGCTTACATATCCCGAAGTTTATGTAAGCAGAGAGACACGTAAGTGGACGTATGACTGTATATATTTAACATTTGTTATAGCGAAAATTGCCTGTCATTATAACCAATTCAAGACTCCTTGAATTGCTAAAGAGTACTGTCCCCAGTGCAGCACAAGGTGGTGGAAGGGCTCTCGGGATGTTACAGAGAGCACTGGCCCCACCTGACCAGCAGCACCTCCTCTGGCAGCGGAGGGAGCAGCGAGGCTTCCAGCAGGGAGGGGCATGGGTCTCGAGGGAGGGAGAGTCGGGGCGCTGAGGATGCCAGAGAGACCCTGCACTCCTCTAGCCCCAAGGACGATGAAGGGGGCACACAATTTCCGTCACCCCAAAGGCATCGAGGGGTGAAACGAAAAGATGGAGGTGGGATTTTTGTATACCGAAACTCTTTCATTGATGTCAGGGGCCATTCCCGGATTCTGCCGAAACTTGATACAGACATGAACTTTTTAGCTCTGGACTGTACATAGTTTGCACAATACAACTTTTAAAGGAAAACTCAGAGTTTTGCCTGCTTACTCATGAGCAACTAACCGAGGCCCTTACAAGTACATAGATGGATATCTGTTTAGGGGAAGTCTAATATAATATAATATAATATAATATAATATAATATAATATAAGCATCAGTTAATTTAAAATGTAAGCTTTCTACATTTCTATACTGTGTGAAATAAGTAAAACACTTCAGGTATTCAAAGTATTTGTCATTTGTTTGCCTCTGTATTAAATAAAAATGTATGCTATTATAGTAGTTACAGTCTTAATTATTGGTTATCAAATCCTATGACAATTTTGCTAGGATGCATGCATATCCTGGTGCATATACAAAACAAACATGAAGAATTGGAAGGGAACTTTTTGCGTTCGGCCATGGTTATCACAGAAAATGAGATGGAGGAAAACAGGGGACTTTCCATTAAATCATCATTAAAATCAGCACGGTACACAATGAATATGAACAATTTTACATTAAATAAGAGTATATAAAAGTGCACAGCTGATATGTGCATTTCAGAAAGTTTGGCTACTGGAACAATACTTAATTCTAATTTGCACGGTCAGTATCATATTTTATCAATTATGTACCTAGTTTATTTGTTCAAGTATATTATATTTATCACTTAACTAACAAAGCCTGTTTGACATATTTACATTACGTTTAGTCACAAGTGGGATGGGCTCAAACAAGACTAAAGAACATCTCCAAAGACGACCCCTCTGCCCCTTGCAAATCCACTGTGACCTGCATTGATTTTGCACACCTCACAATGACTCACTGTTCACCAAATGTAGGTTGTCTAAGAAAATCCAAATCAATGGCTAAATCAAGATGCCTTTCTAATGAAGAAGGGTGTTGGTTCTCAACTTTATTGCTACTAGCTAAAAAATGCAATATGTCTGAAGTGGAGCTTTTTTTAGGAGGGGTGTGTGGAACTGAAGGGAATTGCCCCAGGACTCACATATGAGAGGGGCACATCCACACTGGCCTTGCAGCTCTGTTGCCCAGACTTAGGAAAAACAGAGAGTGAATAATTCTATCTCCACACATTGCTAATTTCACCAACTTGGTTGGGGGGGGGTCCTTCGTCTCTGCATACAGAGGCCATCTGCTATCCTGCCCTGTCCCCACACCGGCCCTGCATGCAAAAGTGATGCTGCTGCCAGGAGACTAGATCTGCAATGCTGCCCCTCCCCATGGCAACTCCTGATCACTCATAACAGGTAAAGTGAGGCAAGCCATGCTAATTGTTCTTCAGTGGTGATATATTTGTGAGAAGAAAAATCCCTTGCAGATAGCGCTAGCCCCCATCTTTCTCCAGGAAAGCTAACTGGGAAGAGGAGTTTGATTCAGGCAAAGGGTGCATGAGGGGAGGCTGTTCTCCTTACAAAAAAAAATGGGCAGCAGGATGCACAATAATTTTAAGGGCTAAGTGAGCACTTCTGAATATGTAGATGCAGTTTCACCATTTTACTTAGTAAGCAACAGAAACGGTAGCTATTGAAACAGCTATTGGGAGAATATGAATTTAATTAGCTGCTTAGACTTAGTTGAGCCATTAATTCGCCCAGCACAGTGCTGCCCTATTCTATCTGGCAACTACGTTTCTGGCATGCAGTCCTCCTACCATTTGTGCTTTTTTAACTGGTGATGCTGACTATGGAACCTGAGACCATTCCCCCTGCACAGACACCATCGGAGTACCCATCACAATTTGCAGGGCCAGCGCCAAACATCAAGGGGTCTTCAGCACAATCCAGGGATCCCCAGCCACCACCAATCCTACTTCTTACAGCAGCAGGGCTGTCTATCCTCCTGCTCATCCCTCCTCTATATTACTTTAAAAAACAAAACAAACACACATTCTTCACCAACAGCTCGCTAGGCACTTGGTCTCTCAACAAGAGCCAAAGGAACTTCCCTTCTCATAGAGCCAGGCATCGTGAATTGCTGCAGAATTGTTTTTTAAAACTTAAAAAATACCCTAAGTTTTAAAAGCATTTCCAGCTCCCATGACAAGTAATAATCATTATTAATTTAAAATAGTTCAGTTTTTGATCCTGCCTCTTTGGCAATGCCAACGTCAGGCTCATATGTGCCCGTAGTGCTAGCAAACCAAATGGGTCTGGTAGTGGTGCAGCCAGAGTCTGGTAGCTGGCATCAGCAGCGCTGCCTGTTTGAGTTGTCTGCTCCCCCAAAATTAAAACACAGCCTCACTGATGCAGGCAGAAGAAACTAAACACAGCAACAACAGACTCTCCCCTACCACTACCACCACCACCTCTGAGGCTGGCAAAGTTAGCAGTTGGAGTAAGTAACAGAGCACAGTCTGGAATCACTGAGCTGGCAACAGATCGCAGTTTGGCAACCCTGATTAAAACCAAATACCCAAACTCTGAACATTTCTAGTTTCACATTTTTAACTAACTTTAAAAAAATAGTGATTTGGTTTTACTGCCCTGTCTGTCAGCTCCAGTCAGGAAAGCACAATCCATTGCACTTGAGATTAACAAGTATATCCTCACGATCCCTTACACATTACAGGATCACTTACACTATGTTGTGGTGAGATCACCTCATTGTACATTTTCCTAATCCTATCAGTGGCTTCCAATAAGCTACATTAGAGCTGGGAAAATGTACTATGTGGTGACCTCATGATACAGGGTCCTTCATAATGGTACAATGGAGGACATGACATGGCTATGTCATTTTCAGTTGCAGCGCTGTTTTGAGCATAATGAGGAGAGTTGCCTTGTGGGTACAGGGAAGGATTTAGTCCAGGCTTCCTCAACATTGGCCCTCCATATGTTTTTGGCCTACAATTCCCATGATCCCTAGCTAGCAGGACCAGTGGTCAGGGATGATGGGAATTGTAGTCTCAAAACATCTGGAGGGCCGAGGTTGAGGAAGCCTGATTTAGTCTAAGCAGCATTCTGCAGTTCCTCAAACTCCATGAATAACAGAAATACAAAAGGTAAACTTGGCACAGACCTCTAACTTTGTATGAATAAATCTCACAAGGCAGATTGGTTTCATCAGTGGATCACTGCAATGTCACACAAAACCACACATAGTTATTCTTAATAAGAGTAATGGATCCTTTCCTGTTGTTGTTGTTTTTTTAAAAAAATCAGCTCCAATACTGCTGGTCATTGTCAATTCCAGATACTACAGAGTAGGGTTAAAATAACATGTGATTATTCCTCAGAAGCACCACTTTTACTGGCCAAACCACCACAAATTATACATACTTAGTTACTAATTGCTATAAATAATTGTATGGGTCTTCGCATTAGATACAAATGCCCAAGCTACAAAACCTTATGTTTAAAAATTATGTCAGTTTGACCCTCCTTTACTGTATCTGCAGCTATGACACCTAGTTATGGCCTAACCAGTCCAATTAAATGACCACCCCTGACTCGTTTATTTCTACTCCCAAAGTGCAGAACAGGCAATGAGGCGAACCACTGCCACACCTGACACCAGCATGCCCCCAAACACTACTTGGTACCAACACAGCAGCCAGCTATCCTGCATTCTCCTACAGAAGATGAGGTAGGACAATGTTCATAACATCCCTGTCACAGCCGCACACGCAGAGTCCTTGGATTCAGAGTCCCTAAAAAGCAGCAGCTCTTAGGAAATGGACCTACTCCCTGGTCCATCCAACAAAGACGCACCAGCACCAGATCCCTCACCAAGCCCTGCAAATCCTAAGGATTTACCTTTAACTACAGAAATCAAGGTGTGGGCTACCGCTCTTCTGAGGTTTAAGAAAGGTCTGCAGCACCTCCAGTGACCAGCAGCAATTTATCATGTGGCCACACCAGCTAAAGGCATGGTTACTAAAAAGGGTGCCACATCGCCAGGATTTGTAATGAGCATTTGAAATTCATTTGAAGCATACCATGGTGCTATAGTCTCCTCCTTAAAAACAACCCCCCCAAAAAAACTTGTTATTACTTGTTTAAAAATTTGTGTGGTGGGGTGTCTGTCTTTCTGGGGCTGGATCTACACTTACCATTTAAACGTTATTAGAACAATATTAGAAATATCATTCTAAAAGATCAAGACAGAAAAACTCCCATTCGGTTTTGCTTTTGCTTCCTTTCCACAAGGTCTACCTAGTTTATGATAGCAAGTTGCTCTGCAGAGCGCTCTGGTGTCACACTTTAATAACACATTATTAACGTTTAAAAAGAACGCCATATGGCTATATGGTTATCAGAACCATTCCTTAACTTTTTTTTTAGTGTTAAACATGAATGTAGATCCGCCCTCAGTTTTGTTCAGAGCAGTATTTATATCAAGCAATTTGCAAAATCATAGAATGCTAGCGTTGAAAAGGACCATGAGGGTCATCTAGTCTAACCCCCTACAATGCAGGAAGCTTTTGCCAATGTGGAGTTTGAACCCACAGACCTAAGATTAATAGTGTAATGCTCTACTGGCTGAGCTATCCTAGGTTTTTCCACCTCTGGTCCCTGTCTTTAATGGATGAAGCATGGTATACCTGTACCACTGCTAAACTAGCAATTCTAGAAACTGATCTTTGTTGTTTGATAGCAGCCCTGACTTACTTGCACAGCTAAATACTAAAAGCCACATATTCCACAATACCAAAAAGGGAGCTGTGGAAAGGTTTGTTACAAATATGGAAAAGGGGCTGTAACTGATAACGTTATATTCACTATGGAGCAGAGAGACTCCCACGGATAAAAATAATGCACTCCCAAAATCACCTAACTTCCAAAGTTTCTAAAACCATCTAGTTTAATAGAAGATTTCTATATTATAGCTCAATGGAAATTTATCCATCAAACAATAGTTTAAACCAAAAAAATGAAAATAAAAGATGCTAACTTCAAAAATTTATATTAAGAAAGTACTTTCAGAGCAACGTGGGAGTTACTTTGAAAGGTTGACAGGAAAATGAAATGCTGAATATCAAACATGCTTATTTAGCTGTTTACTTACCCATAATGGTTAAGGCTGTAGCTTTCGTTAGTTCTTCTTTCATTGAATCTATTACTTCAAAACTGCCACCATCTAAACTGCATCGGTTTATGGTTCCATTTCCTGAACTGATCCAATAAAGCCTGTTTTCTGCATAATCTATAGATAAACCTGAAAAAATACAATACATGAAGCATATTTGAAGCAATTTAAAACTTACGCATTATTTTTGATTGCTTACACAATAGCAAAATTTATCCACAAATTTTAAGTCATCTAAAAAGTAAGGAACTGTTTGTGGCAAACAGCAAGGTAAGTTTTTATTTGGCTGAATAGTGTTGTGAGTTTGTGGGTGCTAGATCTCTAAATTTCTGGATCCTTTTAAGTGTTCGTATTTAATCAAGGCTTCAGGTGCCAAGCTGAGTGCCAGCCACTTCTCATCCCTGGATCCAACAAATGCTAATAGCTAATTAAAACAACAAAGTATAGAATCATAGAATCATAGAATCATAGAGTTGGAAGAGACCACAAGGGCCATCCAGTCCAACCCCCTGCCAAGCAGGAAACACCATCAAAGCATTCCTGACAGATGGCTGTCAAGCCTCCGCTTAAAGACCTCCAAAGAAGGAGACTCCACCACACTCCTTGGCAGCAAATTCAAAGAGCTCATGATAGATGTCAAATGGGTAGAGCCCCCTCCCTCAACAGATAAAGCCAAAGTTGAGAGGAGTTATATGAGCTAGAAGCTGGATGCTAAAAGCTGCAGTATGGAAAGGCGGAGAGACAGAGAGCCATGGCTGATTTCTACTTGAATCCAAGGCTATGGCTATGGAAGAAAAAAAGACCGTATGGGGCATTGATGCTGTGAACCCCAGCATCACAGGCTCAGGTTCTATATATGTGCAAATAAATCATATATCTTAAATACACCACAGTCTCTGCTGTGCTTCATTTCTAAAAGGAAACACGAACCCTGGGTGATCGCCTAGAACCCCTGGAATCTTGCATCGCTCTGAGACTGGGGTAGAGTGCCACAATATGTTGTCTACTGTTCTGAGAAAACACATGGTCACTGTACAATTATTTCTAGAAAAGGTACTTAATATGATTGCTTAGTATTAATTACTGTTGTGTTCTAGATTAGCATTTTTAGGGGGGGGAATGGAGAGTGGAATACTAAGCAGGCTGCAGGTTTACAGAAAACGTGATATAAAATCATATTTTGACAGTAGCAGTATAATTACACTTTATGATAAGAACCTGATAGTACCATGCAAGCATTCTGTATAGCAGCCTTCACTAAACGGGTGCTCTCCCAGATGTTTTGATGCTGGCTAGAGCTGATAAGAGTTGTAATCTAAAATACTGGGAGGATGCCAGGTTTGTGAAGGCTGATGTAAAAGGTTCTTCTCCGTTCTACTTTTGTCTCACACAAGCAGAGAGCATGGGGAATTTTTTTCTTTCTTTCCTTCCTCCCTTCCTTGACAATCAGAAATATGTGCGAAATTCATTTAGGGTCTCCACAGTCAGATGGAGGCCTAGCAATATTGCCATCGTAGGACTACCAGAGGATGGCTCCTTACTCTTCTCCACTGCTAGCAGACAATGGGTGCTTGTCCCTTCTGTGAATGGAATGGCTCCAGAGAATGACATTCAGTGGAGGCTCAGTGCAGTAGTAAGGGGAAGGATGACCGTCCCCTTGCAGACCTGCGTGCCATGGACTACACTGATTCATGTTCATGGAGGCACATTTTCAGGAAACTGTAGGGGAGAAAGAATGGGTGAAAACTGACCCCTTCTTCCTACAGTGGAATTGGCCTATGACCACAGTCCTGCTCATGAGAACTCTGGACCCCATCCATAGAATAACTTATTTCAAAAAATATATGAAATTGATTACTTTGAATTTGTAGTATTAGGTTAAATAACTTCATTTTTATTGACACAGAATTTTGGTCTATGCCAGTATTTTTACATTCTATGCACCACTACGGTCACTCTATATCATAAAGAGTGCCCAGTGTAAGAAACATACATAGTGGAGGATTGAGATGTGTGAGGGAAGATACATGTTTATTTGAAAACAGATTTTAGGGGGGGGGACTCACATCAGGAAAGGGAAATATAAACTGGAAAATACTTTTAATTAATGACTCCAACCACATACTTCTAATTAATGAGTTCATTTAATTAATGAATCAAGCTTCTGCTCTTAATACTTCTGAAATCAAGCAATAAATCTAAATTAGGAATATTAAACAATGGATTAGCTTTGAATTTTTATTTTTATTTAAGAGCAGCAAAATTCATTCAGCCAAAACTGCCTGAAGGCTGCAATTATTCACTCAGTACCAGTACTCACTCATAGAATGCAAGATGGGTGTTCTGACAAGATTATGATGCACTTGTATTTCAAAATTTGCTTATGATTATAAGGTCTGGCAAAGTAAGTTAGATTTTAAAAACCAACAAGAACAAAAACATAAACCACTCAATTATTGAACACTTTCTTTCTCAAAACAAAATGAATCCAGTGAACTCTAATAAAAGAAAGTTTTCATATTAAATAAATACCCAATTCTAGATTTTGTGGCTTTACTAATGCTATTAGAAAAGCTCATCTTCATCCAATATGGCAAGGTAACAAACATTCTATGCTGCTCTTTCAAGCTGCTCTTTTTGGATCTCCCTTTTTGTTACCCGCTTAAAGCCTGGCAAAAACATTCTGTACCAATATAGCTTGCCCACCATTTTCAAGGGTAGTCCTATGTAGAATGCATCATAGCAGACCAATTGATTGTAATGTTTCAAGGGCAAGGATTACTGAAGCTATCGTGGTCCAGGGTTACTACATTGATTGCTGAGGCTACCCTAATCTATGAATGTTCATAGCTGTTGAACCCACAGGAGATAAAAATAGGTACTCCTAGCCACTGAAGTCACCAGGGCCTCAAGTTGACAAGGCTGGATCCAGGGGGACCCCCAAACTATGCCACTGATCCTTTAAGGGAAATGCAACCCCATCAAGAACAGAAAATCTTCCAGTTTACTGGACACAGGAGCAACCTACCCACAGCACTTCAAGTCACAACTCTAATACACCAGGAACATTTATGAGAAAGTGGGTGAGGAAATATTTACGCCAGGATTTAGACATAGAACAGAAGTGAATGTGGATAAAGATCTTGCCAAGATTAATATTGGATGACATTAAAGAAAACTATTTTAGAACCCTATCCCCGTGGTATTTAACTCCATATAGAATAAGTAAAATATATGGAACAGAGCAATGTAACTGCTGATGGCGTAATACACCTTGGGCAGATTTCATTCTTGCTTTCAGAACTGCCGGATAATACAGATCTACTTCATTTTGTAACCAGTGCATCTGATACAGTATGAGTATACTCTGATTTCCTAACAGCCAGCAGCAACCAAATGGCAGCATTCTGCACCTGTTGGAGTTTTTAAACTGTCTTAAAAGCAGCCCCACATAGACTAACCAGGCTGTGACTAATCATTGCATTACCAAGGCTAGGTCTAACCTCTTGACATAAGGGTCATAGTCGATCTATGTGAAGAAATCCTGTTTATTCAAAACTGTACTTTGATGGGTATTGTGTAATGTATTCTGTTATTGTATTGCAATGTGCTTGGTGGGCGAAGTCTTCTGTCTACTCAGATGGAAGTTGGTTTAACTGTCCCTGGGGACATTAACTGACAACTGAGGAGGGGTTGGAGATAGAATTGCCAGTATGCAAAGAAGGAACAAAGGTGTGCATATTCTGATTGGCAGTTGCAGGTTTAGAATTCTTAGTTAGGCACAGTGATTGGCTAGGGCTTGTCTAGACTGGCCAGAAGAAGTGAATATAAGTCTGGGGTGCTAGTCAGACAGAGGTCAGTCAGTGTTGGTTGCTGCTTGGGTTCCTGGTGGGTAGCCAAAAGAAGAAGACAGCAAAGAAAAAGGAAGGAGGCAAACAAAGACCTGAAAGGAAGGCAGAGTGGCTTGGTGGCCCCAAAACTTGCTGGGATAATATGGCGCCTGGAATCAGAACAAAAATTGGAGTCCCACCCCCCTAAATATTCCTCATTTTCACAATAATTCCTTTTGGTACAGTTGCTTTTTTAATGGATTTTTTCTAGTAAGTACACTTATAAATATATAATATAATAATAATAATAATAATAATAATAATATAATAATGCACCCCTTTGGCTCGGTGCCCTATGCACCTGCACTGCCCTAAATCCCGAGCTGGGTGTAACTAAATTACTTGGTTTAAGCTGAAGAGAGGAGAGGAGAACCTATCTATGGTTGTGCTTGTGCACTACATACTCTTGCAATAAACAATATCTTGTTAAAAACACTAATTTGCTAGCCAAACCTCTATCATCGCCCTGCAGTAATCCTCTAGAGTATCCCATTCCCATCCCACGCTACCACTAAGCTCACTTTTCACCTTCCCAGTTTAGATTTCATGATTTATTCTACCTCCTGCACAATAAAACAGCACAATGCAGATAAGAATTGTTTTTTTTAAAAAAAAAAACGACACGTATTAGTCTGCATTGGGTACAATTTGAAATGTTGTAATCAAGAAATGCTCTGATTGTGTCTTGGTTAAAATTTCAATGTTGCTGACCCTTTTATCTCTGCGTGAATAATGAGCCACTGTTTCTTTTATCATTCATGTATCACCAGAGCATGGAAAGAATGAGTGTCATTAAAATAGCTCTAAGTGATATAGATCACAAGTGAATATTTTAGGACTTAGCAATAAAAAGTCAATTAAACTATCTCCCAAAAACAGACATTTAGAAATAATTTATCATTTTGTGTTCCTAGAACTCTGAGAACATCCAAAGAGATTATCTGGTAGTTCTCAGACTCAAAAGCACATTATATTTACGATAATCTTGTTAATTACGTGCCGTGCTTGTCAACATGATGCTATAAAGCAATATAAATGATGAGATGAAGAAATGAAGAATGCTATAATGTTAAGTTTCTAGAAGAAAACAAATCTGACCTTGTATCATACAACTGGAAGAGTACATGACAATATGAATAATTTTCAGCATTCAGGAGAAAGTTATTAGAACTACATAATGATAAAATGTTTGAGCGGTAGACTCTAGTAACAACAGTATATATTAATCAAAATCCATGGATACATCAATCTAGAAACACGAGAGAGAAATTTTCCTTCATCTCCTTTTGTCGCTGGCTACAGAATAGCAAGAGAGCTGAAATCAATGCTATCAGTCTGGCAAGAATGATTTATTGGATAGAAATTTGAAATTTGGTCTGTAGTTTGGATTCAGAGACACTGAAAAGATACTACTGTGAAACTTATGAGGTGAACATTCCATGTCCCATGAGCAGGCTTGACTTCCCCTGGCTCTTCCACCACCTCCTATACCTCTGTAGTAGTTTTTGGAGCTGCATGTGGGGGCTGCAGGGGTGAAGAGAAATCCATTCTGCAATCGTGTCCATTCCATAACAGACAGACACCACTGGTTTTCACCCACAGTGCTGTGAACTTCTGTTCCCTCCCTGATTATCCACTTAACTTGTTCATTTCAGAACCGAACTCACATGCTTCTTGGGGGTATCTCCACAACTCATACAGCAATTCTAACAATACTATAGTAAAATTGAAATCTGGAAGCCAAATCCCCCATAATTCCTCATCCTCAGTCCTGAACAAGCTGGACCCAGCAAGCCAAACACTAGGCATTGTGACCTATTTCTCCTTAAAATCATATAAATTATGAATATTATGCAAGAATTTTTTTATTTAAGAGAAAAGTTGTGCACCAAAGTAACTTTACATGAAATTTGTGATCGTAGTATAATTACCAACTGGATCCTTTTGATTCTGAAACAGTATTTTGCTGTTGCTGCCATCCATATTTGCCACATTAATGGTGTTCCATCAGTCCAAAAAAGTTTTCTTTACAAAACAAGACAAACAAAAATTACATTAAAAAAATTAAGCTGCAATCTTATTCTGTTTTACATTATCATATTGGAAATAAAATTTGCATGAATCCAGAGTGTCTCTGTATAGATTCTACAATATATTTTTTTGACCACATTATTCCCTTAGTTAAATAAATAAGTATGGTAACATCATATACTGACCATGCCACAGGGTCACAATACAGATTGGTGAAAAAGCAACACAGAACCTTCCCCCTCAAACAAATAACATCCCCATCAGAGATGAATGCATGGAAGCCCCATTTGTGATTTGTTCTTCCATCACCACTACCCCTTTTTGGTAGGTGTGGAATTCTGAAAATTGTGATCTATACACAACTAGTCAATTTCATGGGGACTCCAACTCCCACAATGGGTTATCTATATTAGGAAGCTGGCGATGCACAAGAAACAGAGGCATCACTTCATAACTTAATTTACTAGTTAGTACAAGCAGAACTCATCTTTCATGGAGCTCACTTATGTGATTGCAGCTATATGCAAATCACCCCAAAATAAATAAGCAAATAAAGCATGGGAGAAGGGGATGGGAGAGCAGGAAGAAAATTGCCAGCAATCCCATCAGCTACTGAGAGAACACTTGGGTATGGATGGAGAGTTGGTAGAGTGCAGAGAGAGACTGGAGGAAGGTGGAGCGAGCTTTGGAGGCAGTTGGAGAGAGGTCAGAAGAAGCTGGAGAGGTTGCGGAAAAGGTTGACAAGCCATTGGAGAAAGTTGGAGGGATTTGCCGGGTTTTTAAGGTTTTCTATTGAGTGTTCTGGCTTTAAGTGATTTTGCTTATACACGCAATAGCCAAGAACATAACCCTCATGTAATATGAGATCAACCTGCATTTCACCTGAAAGATGATTGCAAAAATATTGGTGTAAATAATCATACTTTACCCTTTAGCTGGATGAACAGCAAGACACTGTGGTTTATCAATTCCATGTATAACTGAGGTTTTTAAAGAGCCATCTAAATGTGCCACATTAATTTGTGTTTCATCAAACTCTGAGCTAATCCAGTATAAATTACGGGATAACCAATCCACAGCCAGTCCCCGAATGCTTTGAATGTCTGTAAAGTGTCAAACAGCAAATAAGTTGCCTAATCAGGTCTGCCAAGAAGTTTTCACACATTTTAAGAAGGCTTTAAATATCACTGAAATTGTAAACAGGAAGACCAAAACACAGGTAATGGGATGGATACATTTGCCATTTTGTAATTAGAATTTTTTTTTCAATCAATGGAAGGTACAGAGCTCTAGCAGAGGCTCCTACTGGTGGAAGGAAGTGTGAGGCAATTTTGGGTGATTTCATCCTGTAGCTTGCAGAGCCATCTCCCATACTGTTCTAGAGGGTCCCATGCTTCTCCAGAGCAGCTTTTTTTCAATGGAGGCACAGGGGGCTATAGGGGGAAGTCAATGAAATTATCTCCTCCCTCCCTCCTGTGGAAGAGTACTATGGACGGTGAATGGCACACATTTTCCTATATCTTTCTGCGTTTAGAAAGGCATTGTTCACACACCTGTGAAAACTGTGTTGGTTGCAAAGTATCAGTGGGGAATGTGTGAAAGGGTGCCACACAATACAAATTTAAGCATTATTTTTTTCATAGATCTGTAGCAGTATCTACTTTTCTTTCTTTAAAAAAATGCCCTTAAACTATGAATCTGTCCTTTCAATGCTGAATTTCATGGTGAGAAAATTGAACTTAAGAACTGGTTTGTTGGACCAGACTGAGACACATCTAGTTCAGCCTTCTAATCTATTATCAAAAGTGGCCAGATGTCTCCTGCAGCTCACAAGCAGGTTATGAAATTGATGGCCTTTATCTGCTTATTACAAATAAGATTCTGCCCCTGAAGCATCTTTGAAGGACTGTTTTAATTTCCCTTAGACTGAAACTGAATTCACTTAGCAAGACCACTACAATGCATAAACGTGGGTCCTAAAGTTTATATTATATACCCTTTGCCTTAGCTATTCCATGATGACTCTCTAACATAACATGGTTAATAATGCAGGGCAGAAGGATTAGAACTTGAGAATTACTTACAAAATCCCAGCGCTGCATCAATGGTTTCTTATTATTTGACAAACATGAAACTGCTGATGTGGTATGTATCATTAAGAGTGAATTCAAAATGCTTAAATTCCATGTTCTCCTGGGAACTTGTGTGACGGCTTTAAAAAGGCGGCAGAATTAAATTAAATGGTGGTTATGGAAAAGGCGAATTTCATGTTAGATATTGTTAGGGAAAAGATTTAATTTAAACAGCTAATATCACAGTGTTGTTGCACAGACCTATAAAGTAGCTGTACTTGTAAAGTTCTAGATATAGCAAAGGGTACAAAAGAGAAGCCGCAATGATCAAGGGGCTGAAGCAACACCCCTATGAGTAAGGTTATATAACATTTGGGTTTTCTTTGTTTGGGGGGGAAAAGGTGAGGGCATGTTGTCAGAAATATATAAAATTATGCATGGCGTAGAGAAAACGGGGAAAGTTTTTCTCCCTCAAGAATCTGGGATTATCCTATGAAGCTGAATATTGGGAGATTCAGGAGTTAAATAGGGAGCACTACTTAATTCAGTACATACCGGTAGTTAAACTGTGGAATTAATTGCCACAGGACGTAATAGTGGCCACTAACTTGAACGGCTTTAAAAAGAAGTTAGAGAAAATCATGAAGGATGAGGCTACAAAGGAACACTAGTCACGATGACTGTGTAAAACGTCCAGTATGGTATGTCTCTGAACACCAGTTGCTGGGGACACAGGTGGGATTAGTGCATTGTTCCTGTTCTGCTTGTGGGCTTCCCGTCAGCATCTGCTCGGCTGCTATAAGAACAGGATGCTGGACTAGACAGGCCATTGGCCTGATCCAGCAGGGCTCTTGAGGAACACAGGATGCTCTTTGACACTGCATCAGACCAGCTCAGTATTGTTTACACTTGACTGGAAGCGGCTCCCCAGGGTTTCAGTCAAGAATCTGTCTCAAATCTATGTGGAGATGCTGGGAATTTAATCTGAGGCCTTCTCTGTTCAAGGCACATACTCCGCCAGTGACCTACAACCCTTCCTGCTCTTATAATGCAGTTACTCAACACCATTTCTAACCTGAAAAATTATTTCTCAATATAGTCTTAGGATGCTGAATGATTCGAACTAGATCAGATATGTGCATTATGTAATAACTGACAAGTGTCTTGTATTGTACCAAATGACCTAAGATTAGTTTTGCACATTAAACATCACAACGAGGTGTTTTTAGGCATAAGAGTGCTGCTATTAAAAGTGTTGTCAGATCTTCACAGTTCAGTTTGTTAGCCCGTCCACCAGTTGGACTTGCAACGCTGCATTTAAAATATGTTTACCTCTTGATATAACAGTTTCTAAACCAGTCCCATTAATGAAGGCCCGTTTTATAGTTTGCGTTTTCACATCAGTCCAGTATAAGCGCTCCTCTGCTGCATCAAAATCTACAACTGTTACATCATCAATATCAGGAACTGTGAAGGCTGTTATGTAGTTGAAGTACGGGTTCTCTATGTCAACACCTCTTATTTCTGAACGTCTGGCATAAAGAAGAAATTTTTTCATTTCTGTAAAAAAATATGTATGCCATTTATTAGATACAGATCAATGGAATACTATTACAATCTACATTTCATTTTAATTATCTAAGTTATACATTTATATATGATAATAATCTGGTATTCATACATAATTTAGTACAAAGCAGGTAAGCACATTCATCTGGCGGTTAGTAACAGCTCACATTGTCCCACGACATGTAAAAAGTCAGCCATGTTTGTTTTTAAACAGACAAAAAACTAAGAAATTGTTTAAAATCCAAGTATCTGTAGTTCAGAATATTGTTAAAAGACGTAACATTACAGGTATTTGGTAATTCTAAATGGCAGTAGCAGACAGTGTGCTGGGGAGGTGGTGCTTACCTGACCTCCAATCAACTGCATCAGATTGCCTTACTACAGGCATAGGCAAATTCGGCTCTCCAGATGTTTTGGGACTACAACTCCCATCATCCCTAGCTAACAGGACCAGTGGTCAGGGATGATGGGAGTTGTAGTCCCAAAACATCTGGAGGGCCAAGTCTGCCTATGCTGGCTTACTAGGATGTAATGGGAAAGGGGGTGAGATAGCAGTGAGGCTGATGCGGTGTCAATGCAGCAACAAAACCAATATGCTGTTCCTGTCAATGTGTTTGCATCATAATGCATCACTATAGTTTTTAAGTATTTCTTCTTAGAAGCTGCTTTCTGAGCTAGTTCTTAAGACTCCGAAAGCGATATCAAGATGATTTCAGAAGATGAGTACGCTGAGATTAAAAACTGTTAAGTACTTTTTTTTCATTCTGCAACTTTACCTGCCTCATCATTTTCTGATGATGCCCTTTCTGCTTGCCAACCTCCCTGTTCTGCAGAGATAAGTTCGTTGAACGTACTACACACATCCACAACAAAAAGCGAAAGTAATAAATATCAAAGCTTGACAAGCCAAATACATTTGGGCATCTTGTTGGTTTACGTGAGGCAAGAGTTACCCTCAAAGTTATCAGTGAATGACATGTCCTCTACTCTGAAATTTAAGTAGTTAATAGAGAATATGTGTGTGTGTAAGAGGAGAGGAGAGAGAGAGAGAGAGAGAGAGAGAGAGAGAGAGAGAGGAACTTACCATAGCATGTTTTTCTGTCTATAGACAACTTCATTAGATGAGGACATGCACATGCAGCACTTCTGTTGTGATTGATCAGGCACATATGAGAGCACGGACCTTGGCCATTGTTAGCAGCGCAAGGATTGGGAGCTAGAATTTAGAATGTAAACTGAACATGTTAGTCATACATATATATGTATTCTGCAGGAAACCAATGAAGGCTGACAATGGGAAAAATATATATATTAGAAGAGGGGAGGGGAAGAGAATGGCAAACAAATCTACTCCACAGTAATAGTTCGCCACTCTTCTTCATTGGAGGTTTTTAAGCAGCGGTTGGATGGCTATCTATCACGGATGCTTCAGTTGAGATCCCTGCATTGCAGGAGTGTTGGTCTAGATGACCCTCGGGGTCCCTTCCAGCTCTACAAAATTCTACGATTCTATGAGAATGCTGTTGCACTCAGGTCCCTCTTGCGGCATAGGCATCTGGTTAGCTACTGCAAGAACAGAATGCTGGACTAGAGGAGCCACCAGCCTGATCTGGCAGGCTCTTCTTATGTTCTGAATTGTGTACTCACTCACGCGGATTGGAAGAGCTTGAGATCCCATGGAGGCTCCCTACAGTCAAGCAGTTTTCACCAATTTGCCCCTGAAAACCCTACATTGACTCCACGCTGCTCTGAAGCACCCTCAAACCCCTGGAACAGCTTTTCGGGGGGCAAAGGGGGAGGGGTGTAAGAGGAATGAGAAATAGGAAATCCCTCTCCTCTACTGCATTCTGTTTATGGGAATTTTGGATTCAAGCCATCAAAGCTTTAGAATAACCTCTTCAGAATTATCTCCCTAGCAAGCAGGGCTTTTAAAAAGCCGGAGCTCTCTAGAATTCAGTTCCAGCACCTCTCAGGTGGGTGCCATTGCCATTCTAAGAGAACAAGGGAGTTGTTCGTGGTGAGTTCCGGCATCTCTTTTCTAGAAAAATAGCACTGCTGGTAAGTGATCTGTTTCTGTATAGATGCAAAATAATACTACATATATTTCTTGATTTGAAGACTTGTTTTGTAGTAACCAAAGGTAATTTGGATGGCATGCTAAGAGATGCCTTTTTGAACTGCAATTATTTACAGCAGAGGCTTGTAAAAGGGAAGCAGATACTTGTGATCCCTTCCCCTGCCTCAAATTACAAGAGGTGTTCCTGCTGCCGTAGCCCTTATAAACCACAGGAAAAAGCAGCTGTTAACATTTGCCCCCATTCCATACTGATCTATTAAAAATAATGGCAACATGAGAAGGTTCCCAGGTCAATGCTGTATACCATATACCAACACAGCCTAAAACAATATTTGTTACGGTTCTGACCTGGGGCTAAAAAAATCTAACCACTCTCTCCTATTTTGCTGGTAATACTTCACTGAAGCAGATGCAAAGGGCTGTTAACTGAATGTTTATGATTTCTTTAGTGCTCTTAATATTGCTAAAGTTTTAAGATGTCATTTAGCCAACAATAATGCTCCTGAGAAATGCTCCTTTTATTTATATAAGCACCACAAAACAGGAAGCATTAAAAAACATTTGAAGTGGTACTCACATAATGTCAATTTAACAAGTCAGCCATATAAATAATAGTAGTTATTAGCTAAGAGATGTTAATTCATATTGCTGGTATGTAATGTAGAATCTGACTACGAAAAACAAAGACTATGGCACTTTTATTAGAATGTTAATTTACCTTGTGGTTGACGACTTGGGTGATAGATTTGAAGATCAAAAGGTTGTGCACTAGTTTTTTGTATCACACTAACATTTTGACCTGTCCATTTGTTGGCCTTCGACAATGTGTTTGTCCTCCAGTCTGTCCAATATACTTCGCTCCCATACAAAGAGACAGCAAAGGGATGAGAAAGATATTCATGTCCTCGAATAATTTCTATCATGTCAGTTCCATCATACAGTGCGGAATAAATAGCATCTGACCTGAAAGATAACCCCCCAAACAGAAATCCATTGTTTGACAAAAGAGCATATGTGAGAGAATTCTGAAACTGGGCTTAGTGCAGTTATGACCTTGAAACTATATTCTGGAAAATTAAACAAATATGAAAGGAATGTAATGTTTGGGAAAGGATCATTGCTCTGTGGGAAAAAAAAGAAGAAGAAAAACATGAAAAGGGGTTCCACATTCAATACTTGGCATCTCCAGGAACAACTGGGGGTGGGTGGGCAGGGCGGGGGGCTGCCTGAATCCTTGGAGAGCTGCTGCCAGTCAGTGCACGCAATACTGAACTAAAGCAGGCATGACTGGCTAATCAGCAGTCATCCAGATGTCATTGGGTTTCAACTCACTTCAATCCCAGCCAGCACTGGTTAGAGTTAGGGATTGTGAAAGTTTAATCTAGCAGTATCTGGAAGGCAATATGATTCCCAACCCTGGACTAAGAAATCTGACATGGTGAAGGCAGCTTCCTTATCTGATGTGCCTCTAGCCAATTCACCGAGACTGTGAGTGGAAGCGTTGTATAGGCAGTGAGGTTGGAGCAGTGCAATAATGTCAATGGGGCCAATTCTGAGCTCCTTCCAAAGCATTTGCATTACACCAGCCCCACCAACAGGGCTTTTTTTCCAGCCGGAGCTCACAGGAGTTCAGGTGGGCACTATTGGGATTCTAAGAGAACAAGGGAAAAGCTTATGGTGAGCTCCGGCTCCTCTTTTTCTAGAAAAATAGCACCGCCCACCACCATTTAGCCCCTCCCCCTCTTTGGTTCTGGTATGCAACAGAGATCAGCTGGTGGGGGTTGTAAGCAGCACAGCCCCAGAGCTGCCTGAGAGAGGTAATATGAAAGGGGAGCTACTGTTGCGTTCTCAGAGTCTGAAAACAACGAGTGGATTGCTTTTGTGGCACCATGGAAGTGCCTGGTGCCTGTTGTGCACATAGCTTAGTGAGCAGCTGAAGACGTGCATAGATAGATCATCTGATCTGGTCCTTGGACCCAGGGTGGAATTACTCATGCCAGGTTGAGAGTGGGAGAGGAAGAATCCCAGCTCTCACATGAAGTGTAGCAGGCCTGCACTGAAGGATTGTTAGCTTGTTGCTAACCTGTCTCCTTATGATGAAAATCTGGTAAAAATAATAATAGGGCTGTTCCCATTTATCCCCAAAAGCTTATTGCGTCTTCATTCCTACTTGCAGGGGTGGGAAGACAAAGAATAAATGCAGCTCTGCAATTTTTCTTTTTCTCATACAAAAAGCACAGGAAACATTGTTACCTGGCATCTGTCCATACTATTCGTTTTTCAAAATGATCCACGGTAAGGCCATTAGGCCACGCTCCACTATCCATGTCTTTATATATTATCTTCCTTCCCGCTCCACTCATGGAAGCAGACTCAATGCGAGGAAAATTGGCATCCCAATCTGTCCAAAACAGAATTCTGTGTGATGCAAAAAAGAGAAAGAAAACAAAATTTACACTAAAAGATGAAACAAATAATATATACAGGTATTTTTTTAAATACCATCATATTAGCAAAAAACAAAACAAAAACAAAAACAAAAAACCCAAAACAATCTGGCCTTGTTATTCTAAGTAGAACACATTTTTTACACTGCCAAAACAGCTTTAAAGTTTTAATCATGGAGTTCCATAACTTTCTAACACAATGAAACTATTCTGAAAGGAAATGAAACTATTCTCAGGATAAATCCTTTAGTCATCTTTCTAAATGGGGGGGGGGGACATGGGGCAGTGACTCCACGCCCCCAGTGCGGAGGCAATAACAGGGTTCCCCATTAAAGGGGTATTGGGGGGAGGCATTGGCCATACGCCGAGAGGTTGTCATTGCTCTCCCCCACCAGTGGGCAAAACGGGGGGGGGGGGGGTTCTCTGCTAGAACATATGTTCTCCTCACACATTCTGGATAACCCTGACATTTCCCAGATCCCTGCCTGGGGGCTGGGAAGGATAAATGCCCAATGCCTGAGCCAAGGTCTCCCTACATCTGAATTTTAATAAAGTTGTTGCCAATTTTAATCCCATAGCACGTTGTCTTGTGTCATTATTCCGCTCGGGGGTCGCCTAGGGTTTGGGGGACTCCGCCTGTCCACGCAAATGAAACTATTCTCAGGATAGCTCAGTTGACAGAGCATGAGGCTCCTAATCTCAGGGTCATGGGTTTGAGCGCCATGTTGGGCAAAGGATTCCTGCATTGCAGGAGGTTGGACTCGATGACTCACATGGTCCCTTCCAACTCTACGATTCTGTGATTCTATGAAGTTGAACAAATAGCCCATTTATATTAGAAACCCAATTCTACCCTACTTCCTATGGCCTCAGTAGCTCAAAACAATATCTCAGTCCCTCCTTGCCACCAGCATGTCCTTGTCATTTACGATAGGGAAGTGAAATAAGGAGTGTGCCAGAAAGGACTGGAAGGCATAGATACATTTTCATTCAGCCTAGACTTCAGATGGTGTTTGGGTGTGCTCAGATCTGATCTTACTCAAACATCCACAGGAGGATGGTAATAATATGTCACGGGGACGGGGATAACATTTTAGAGTTGCATAGGAGGTGATGCAAAAGATCCTAACCAGGAATTCACCATTTTGAAGCACTGATAAGGCTGATTTTCTCCCTACCCGATTTCCTTCCCTGCAGTGTGCCCTTATTCCCTCTTCTAATATTGCATATGGATAGAATTTTGAGACAGGTGCTTTACATTCCAGTGTCAAGATAAGTGCGAGTAATGTTAAGGCATAATCAATGCTAATTGGATGTAGACCTGATATGCAATGGGCATTTGATTGCATTTGGACGTATAATTGCAACACATTTGAGGAGTGGTAGAAAGTAATGATCATGCTCTAAATCTATAAAGGATATGTCTGATTGTGAAAGAGGTTCAACTTGGGAATTAACTGCCCATTTCCCCAAATGTAAGGGAACATGGCTGCTCTGCCTTCAGATACATTAAACTGGTATGAAGCAATCCTTGCAATTTGTGTCACTGAGAAAATGGGATGAAGGGGGAAGAATAAAGTCTATTACACGGGCTTTTTCGGCAATTATACTATTTAATTTTCCTCCTTAAATATCCTACTTGATTGAATTAACATGTTGCTCTGAGAGTACACCACTACCACCTCTAGAAACATGGGAAATGAATGTGTGTGTATTAGTTTTATTAACATTATTATTATCAACATTAATTATTATTATTAACATTATCATTACCATCTCCACATCAGAACATTAGATACTCAGGAAAAGAAAAATATATAGACAAGTGAGAAGTCATCATGTTAATCTCAAAAACAATGCATCTTCCAAAAAAGATTAATAACTTGTTTCATAGTAGGGTCAAAATTACCAGTGCTAAGGACAAATGAAAAACAACATCTCACAGTACCTATGAAAAACATTTGCGCAGTTTCATTGTAAATAACTATTACAAATATATTTAATTACCCATATCTAGGATCCAAAGCAATAGCCCTAGGATGTTCCATGGCACCTGCTATTAATGTTGTCCTCAGTGTGCCATCTAATTTAGCAACTTCAATTTGGTCCAAATTGCTGTCTATCCAGTATATATTTCCAGCAATCCAGTCAACAGTAAGACCTTCAGGGGTAGCTAAACCATGCTGGACCACTACTTCAATGGAGCTTACCCCTGTGAAAAAATTAGAAGAGATTTTGAAATGATTAACACATTAAGTTTAAACCTGCACAAAGTAGACACTGCAACAGAAGAACTACTTACTTTTAAAATAATGATACTGCAAAACATTAGAAAAATTAAAATATAGTACCATAAAACATCATAAAATAGTAGGTTTGTGCTACATATAGCCCATTCACAACTTTGCAATTATGGAGAAAACTGAGAAGTTTACTAATTTCAGAATGGTGAGCTATCTTTGCAACAATGTTTACCTTTTTTAAAAAATGCCTTGTGTCAGTGGGATTTGCTCCCAGTAATGTGTGTAACCCTATACACACATTACTGGGAGCAAGTCCCACTGAATTCAGTGACGCTTACTTCTCAGTAGACATGTATAGGATTGCACTGTGAGACACGTACTGTGGAACAGGAATTATCATGATCAATCCTCTAATATGCAAATTACACATTAGGCACAGCAAGACATGGAAACTATTAGGATTTACTAATATTATTTTCTTACTATAAAATACATTTTCAGAGTGCATCATAGCAAGGGTGGCGCAGTGTCAACTAACCTTCTATTAAGGCTGAGCAGAATTTGGCCACAATCCTGCACACTGTGTGCATGGAGAGCATGGTATGGATAGAGTTCACGTGTCATCTCCCCACCCCCACCTGTCGCCTCTGTTCATGAGCCTTCTACTATTCGAAAAGCCATTGTGTGACTCGACTCAACAAGGCCATTTGCACTTGCAGCTGAAACCCTCCCCCATCTTACCTTCAAGCATTTGGAGCCTGCTCTTCCCCAGGCCCATGGTGTGCAGGCTACTCCCAGCAGAAGCAGGAGTGGAGACACGTGCAGGGGCCTGGTGGGAGAGGGGAGGTTATACTAGAGCCCTACGGGAAAAACTTCACACTCTGTTCCCTGTGCAAGCAGCATGCAGGATTTCGGCCTGTGGAAATTTTAGTGTGTGTATGTGTGTGTGTGTGTGTTTTAAAAAAAGCATAAATCATATCAATTGCATCATTTATTCTACTGGTGGTAGGCTTTCCTTCCAGAGGAGACAGAAGAAATGCTGTGAGCAGAAGCTCCCATATGTTAATTGTAACTAACAGTAAGAAGAAGAAGAAGAAGAAGAAGAAGAAGAAGAAGAAGAAGAAGAGGAGGAGGAGGAGGAGGAGGAGGAGGAGTTTGGATTTGATATCCCACTTTTCACTACCCGAAGGAGTCTCAAAGCGGCTAACATTCTCCTTTCCCTTCCTCCCCCACAACAAACACTCTGTGAGGTGAGTGGGGCTGAGAGACTTCAAAGAAGTGTGACTAGCCCCAGGTCACCCAGCAGCTGCATGTGGAGGAGTGGAGACACGAACCCGGTTCCCCAGATTACGAGACTACCGCTCTTAACCACTACACCACACTGGCGTAGCCTGAAATAAAGCAATCTGAGTAAACCTATTTACTCAGAAAGAAGCCCATTGTATGTGCTGTAATGTATCCATAATGCACATTTCAAAAGGCCACAAAATGCATGTATTTGGATACAGCAGAATCCTGTGTATGCCTACTCAGAAGCAGTTCCCATTCAGCTCAATGAAACTTAGACCCAGGTAAGTGCATATAGGATTGCAGTGTCTGCAGTCTGGCAAGGAAGTGTCTGCCATTCTGCCTACTTCCAAATGGTCTCTTTCTCAAAAATGTCATGTATTGTGCCCCCCGGTGGGACCTCCCCATATTCTGAGAACCACTTTCTGAACAGCTCTGTATTCTTGGCTTGAGATGCATTATGTTTAACACAACAGCCACACCAATAACTCTACTGGATCCATCTAGTCCAGAATCCTGTTTTCCACAGCAACCAGGTGAGCTTATAAGAGGGTCTTATAATAGTTCTCCCTCACTATTGCCTCTCAGCAACAGTATTCAGTGGTATACTTCTCCTAAACATAGAGGTTTGAGTTTGCCTAGGAAGCTTAGTTTGGTCAGAATTGAGTATACACTTCCAGAGTTTATGCTAACTACATTACTTCTGGTAAAATGAGCCACCATAACCATTTGAGGGCTGTGAAAATTTGTGTCTCAGGCTTTTTAGACTCGTTTACCCAGGTACCATCTGAAACCGAAGGGGCACATTGGCTGCCAGATGGATTTTTTTCCAGGTCTCCTACCCCACTAGTACCACAAGCAAAAGGTGACAATCAAAAAAGTTTGGAGAACGTTAAACAAGTTAAAAATAGTATCACATTATAAGAGCCATTTTGGACTGTATTCTGTAATAGCATGTGGGGAGTAATAATTTGCCCAAATTTCATGGATTCAACATAATTTCACCAGTTTTCTCCAGTTGGCTTTTCCCAAAATCAATTAAAAATATATCTAAACTTCATTTCATACCTCCAGTTTCAGAAAGCTTGCCTCTGTAAATTTTATCTTCAACCACATCTGTCCAGTACAGTAAGCTCTGATTGAAGTGAAAATCAAGTGCTATTGTATTTCTCAAACCAGGAACTAACAGGCTGTAATCCCGTTTCTGTAGATCGATCCTTCTGATCTCATGCCGAATAGAGAAAATTATGAAAGCTTCAAATGGATCTGGGAACACAAAAGTACAATTTGTATAAAATATAATGATTAGATCATTATAGTGACAGTAATAAAAAGGCATTCATTAGACTAACCCTGACAGAATATTATAATTGTAAAATACTTATGCATTACATTTCTTGTAGTATTTTTTTCTAAAGTACACATTGCCACTTAAATCTAACCTTTATTCAGCTACAACAATATTGAACTGACACTGTAAATATGAAAATTAGATTCAACAATCTAACTAACTGTGGTCTGAAGTTCTAGTATCATAAATTTATATTGGTGACAGCTCAGAAATATTCACAGCTGAATCCTGTACATGTCTACTCAAAAGTAAAACCAACTGTGTCCAATTGTGCTTTCTTCCATGTAAGAAGTGCAGCCTGGCAGAGCAAGCCACCACCTCAAGACAGGGGAAGGAAACAATACAGTTTTCATTTTCCTCTCTCAAGAACCCTCCCCAGTGTCTTGCTATCTAGCCCTGAAGGGCTGAGCACTTTATTGATATATAGTAGAAAGTGTGGGGCAATTCTATTGTGGGAAAGGAAAAACAAGTCCTTTTATCCTCCTGCAACTTCACTGTATTTGCAGATGAGTTTTTAGAAAGAACTTCATGGCACTCATCCACTCTATCCCACCACCTCCAGATGTCTAGGGCTCATTTCCCACCTTTTCCTTCTCTCCCCTCCCCACAAATTACACCTTCAACATCCCATGTTTCCTGGAGGCTACTAAGCATGTTCAGTCCTTGCTTATTTTCATTTTATGAACTAACACATAAGCACGTTAGTCAGAGACTTCTGCATAACTTGGGTATTCAAGTATGCAGAAAACACAACCTTATCCATGGGTGGGCTCATTTCACTGACAAATAGTGTTCCAGAAACTTTGTATATGTCAACATATCCTCAGGCTCAGCAACAACCTTAGCCAGGTTTACCAAGAAACAGGATAACAAAATAGGATAAATAAAAATTTGTATTACTTTTATTTATAAGTAATAATTCATCTAAATTCAACATCCATTTGGAATGAGAGGAAAATTGGAGATGAATTATATGTATATCACAGTGTTGGATGTCTAATGGCAGCAGCTTTATTAAAAAAAAACAGATAATAGTTAACCAGTTGAAACCCCCAACTCTAGCTCTGAAGTTGTGAATCATAGAGCCCTTTCCTCAGTACAGATGTAAATATATGGGGTTCTTTGATGTAATCTAGGGCACAGGAACTGTTGGCTTAATCATGTATGGATGTCTCTGGGTAGATGTTGCTTGCAGTCTGTAAAAGAGGGTGTGCTGTTATAAGAGATCTAAAGAACTCTGTTTTATTTTATAAAAAAGAGAGAAAGTTTATAAATGTTAAAAGGAGGTAGACCAACTATGTTAATCCAGTGCTCCTCTTAGAAGGGCAGTTACTCCCACAGTGGTCAGAACAAAGATTATATAATCCCCAGATCCAAGATTACTTAATGCCCCCCATGTGAAAAATACAAGTAAAATACATGGGGGGGGGAATCAGATCTGTAATGTCAAGCTTTGTTAATTGAATGGCAATTTGTAAATCTCTACAATTTGTGAATAAACTTTCAAAACCCTGTTATCCTAGGTGTTTAAGAATTAAAGATGAAACAACCAGTGACTCATACTGCTTCTCCAAAGCGAATAGGCCTTATTTTGGTTTCCCTATATTTTCATAAATGGAGCTCTACAGTAGTGAATAGTCTGTAAATGTCAACTTACCAATATTAGCACAGCTTTCTCCATCTTTATTGAGCTTCCAACCTTCATAACAGGAGCACTTAACGGTATTTTTATGCTGTTCACACACTTGGCTGCACTTCTGGTGTTTGGCACAATAATCTATGAATTCACAGGTTTTATTGTCTGAGCTCAGGTACAATCCTGGTGAGCATGAACACACAATTCTACCTCCAGGAACTATTGAACACTGGTGGCTGCAACCACCATTGTTAAGCAAGCATTCATCTGCAATTGAAGAAAACAAAACAGAAATTGGTGTTTTTCAGACATAAAATGCAGACTAAAAGAAGGCTACTAGATCTGTAGTAAATTGTACCGGATTGAGACTAGAGAAAATTAATGTATAGAACTTCTCAGGAATCAGTATAAACAATTTTCACTGCATCTTTTATTATTGTTGGAAGGAAAAGAAGAGTATGTTACTACGCATAAGGATTTTTGCTTATAGTGTAAAAGGTAGATTGGATACCATTCTGGGTCAGAATAAAATGAATACAATAGGACAAAGTGCAACATCACAGTGCAAAAAGCCTACCCTCCAACTGGTTGTCTGCAATGGTAGGGACCACAAATGGTCTAGAGAACATGCATAGGTCATGGCAGGGCTTGCCTCTCTAATCCCTTCATTGTATTCACTTTGACAGTGTGAAAAGTGTCACTGAATGCAGAGCTTGGAAGTCTGCTACAACCATCTAGAACTGGGAAAACGAAAATTGTGCAGATCCATTTCAGTGAAATGTTGTGCAATTTCAAGCGTAACAAGGAAAGGGATCATGAAAAGCTCAAGTGATAATGAACAAAGCTTTCACAATATTAATGTTTCCAAAGGGCAGATGCAAGTATATACAATAAATCTGATAAAGGGAACTTTTTAATATAGGAAAGAGCATGAAGTACCACAAAGGACATCTTCATCAGATCCATCCGGGCAATCTCTTATCCCATTGCAGAGCTTCTCTGGCTGTAGGCAGATGGAAGTTTCATTTGCGCAGGGGTATTTTGGCGGTCCACACATATACCCTTCACAATGATCTTCATCAGAGCGATCCTCACAGTCAATGTCCCCATCACACAGCCATGCTTTGCTAATGCATCTCCCTTGAAAAGAGAAAAATAAACACAGAGAATCAGACCGAAAGCAAATGCAGGAAAATATTCTGAGCAACAATGTTCAGAAAAACTTTGCCTCATATTTTAAAATAACACCTACAGCAAAGTTGAGAACAGCCATTTCCTGCCCCAATGTCAAATTTTAAAAGCCTTTGATGGAACAAAAGTGCATGGAAGTAATTCAAAATTTTATCTGTCTAAGGGGAGTATATAGAGAAAACATGTGTGTGTGCTGTGTTATTAAAAACATGAGCTTTGTTCCTCTTCCTCTTTAGTGCATTTTTAAATGCAAAAGAGGAGGAAATTTTATGGGAACAGTTACACTTTGCAATGTGACTAGGTAAAAATAGAATTCTGAATAAGAATAGAAGAGGGAACAAAGTACCCCCCCCCCCGTTCCAAGATGAATCTGAAATAAATTTATGAAGGATAATAATTTTTGATTGATCAAAAATAAGAAGGGGTAATCTATGATCAGTTATTTGTTTAGATAGAATACTTATAACAGATTCATATCTCTGAGACACTCTCAAATAGGGTTGCCATGTTTCAAAAAGTTACCACAATATCTGATATCAAGTATAGAAATGTCCCTATAGGGACATGCTTATTCAGGTGGCATTTTCTGCCTTCAGCCTTTGCTGTTTTTTCTTTTCTTTCTCAAACTGCCATTTTTGTTTAAGCAATATTAAAATATAAATCTGAAATATTGGGATGAAGAAGAAGAAGAGTTTGGATTTGATATCCCGCTTTATCACTACCCAAAGGAGTCTCAAAGCGGCTAACATTCTCCTTTCCCTTCCTCCCCCACAACAAACACTCTGTGAGGTGAGTGGGGCTGAGAGACTTCAGAGAAGTGTGACTAGCCCAAGGTCACCCAGCAGCTGCATGTGGAGGAGCGGGGATACGAACCCGGTTTACCAGATTACGAGACTACCGCTCTTAACCATTACACCAAGCTGGATTAAAGGCAAATATTGGGAGTTAATAAGGTCCTAAATTTATTACAAGTCAATTGAACTGACGAAGCACTGGTTTTGTTTTAATCGCCCTTCCGTGATCATGTTGTAGTTAGCTGTATCTCAATCCCAGTTCAAACATGAATAGTGGCACTCGGGAATCTGCTGTTTGGCGTTAGTTGCCATTGCCTCAATGTGTCTTACTCCTCTGTCATGCTGAGCTAAACCAAGGATTGGCTTAGATTATGGTCTGAATCCAGGATCATGGTTAAGCTTTCTCCATACTGACCACAAGCTGTAGCCAAGAAACTCAAGGCAACTGCATGTGTCTTGTTGTACATGAACTAATTGCACATGTGCCCATTTCTCTGCTTGTATCCATGCTTTCTTCACATACTATTCATGAAAATCCTTTTACTATGGGTTTAGCTATCTTGTAGGTACTAATAGTAAAAGGACAGTAAATAAAAAACTGGAAAAACAGGACCACCAAAGCAGAAATTCTAGCCATCCATGACAGGCAACTTTGCTCCAATGACTCTAACAATCTCCCAGCTTTAACACATAACCTGTAAGGTATAATTAATTTAATAATATTGACTGATATAGTGAATAGTATACAACTGCACTTGCTGCTAACTAATAAAGTGGTACCTCGCTCAGGGTTCTTGAACATATTCCATTCCGGAAGATCATTCAAGTTCCGAAACATTTGAAAACCAAGGCACAAAGGGCTATTTGCAAATTCAACTGAGAAAATTGAAAAACACGCAGCGGAAGCTGTTCAACTTCCGAGGCGCGTTTGAAAACGGAAGCATTTACTTCCGGCTTTTCATCATTTGGGTTCTGAAACGTACGTCAACAGAGATGTTTGAGAACTGAGGTACCACAGTAATATATAATCATAAACTCGAAAAAGCTTAATGATATATTTCATGGTGCTAAAAAATCTATTCCAACATTGGACAGACTCTATTTCATATGAAAAGAATTATCCAGAATCCTCCCACTTTGCCTCCATTAATTTAAGTACTTCTGTAATTTTCCTTTTCCTTTTCTCATGTTGTCTACATCATTCCCATTAGCTGATCCATGCCCGATGCTCTGAGTATAGTACTATTGGCCCTGGTTGTTGTTGTTTAGTTGTTTAGTCGTGTCCGACTCTTTGTGACCCCATGAACCAGAGCATGCTGAAAATGTGCAGGTCTGTCAGATAAGCAATTAGGCATGGACAAATTGGTTGATTTCAGTTCTCTGTTTCTTAAATTCAGTTCTTACATTTCCACAACATTTTTTTGGTGTGTGTGTGTGTGTGTGTGTGTGTGTGTGTTTTAAAATCCTCATGAGAACTCATCAGCATTTTAGTGCTAACTTCTCTCAATACACAAAAATTTGTATGCAGTTTTCACTACTATACAGACTTCTGCAATCATTTCCCCCTAATATTAAGCATCTTTGTGTGCCATTTTCACTAATATATGCATTTATATGCTCATTTTACTTTGTGATATGCATTTTTTTCATTGCATGGTTGGAGAACCGCACTGCAAAATTGAGAGAAGTGCAATTTGACGGATGGATGTGTTTCTCCTCTATCTCTAGTAGTAATTATACCTATAAGTTATGTAACAGGAATAAAGTATTGGGGGAAGGAACCCTCCTAAACAGCTGATATGTAGGCCCTATGTGCTCTTTCTTGTAGTGGCTATAAACTTCTAGCCCCAGTTCCTGCATCATGTTGCAGAAACCATATGTGCAGCATAAATTTGCATGTGCAAGTCTTTATCGAGCTAGGGCAGCAATGGGGAACCTGTAGTTTTCAAGCTGTTACTGCCCATCACCCTTCACCATGTTACTGGGGGAGCTTGAGTCCAACAATTTCTGAAGAGCCATTGGTTCCCAATCCCTGAGTTAGGGGAAGCTTTCTTCAGTATATCTACATCCTAACTGGGCCATGATGATTATATTCCAGAAAAAATATGTAACATTCCATTAATACAAAACCACCCGTCTGTGAATTTGGCACTATAGGCCTCCCTAATAAAATGTTTTTTTGGTTTTTTTGAGGGGGTGGTCACAGAGGCAGCCCTGGGCAAGTGGCGATGGGAGGAGGAGGAGACTGAGCACCAGAGAGGAGGAGCTGCCAGCCACTGACACCATGCTGCTGTCTCATTTGCTCCACACTCTAGCTCCTGGCATCCCTGTGCCACACATACATCATGTGTGCATCATCACCCCCTCAATCTTCTACTTAAGTTGGCACTTCTGGAGAGACTAATCTTTCCATTTCAGTTTCTCTTAGTTTCCTATTTTTCTGTTTATCAATTTCCATATCAGTTTGCAATACATATTTTTAACATAAAAGCATTTTAGTGTGTATTTCTTTTAATATACACACCTTTGTACACAATTTCCCTAAATATACACATTTTTGTGAGGAAATTTCCCTAATAAAATGCATTTTGGTATATTGTTTTCATTAATATATGTAATGTTATGCATACTTTCCCCAAATATACACTTTTTTGTTGGAGAAGTGCATCATAAAATTCAGAGAAGTGCGTATTTTGAAATCTAGCTGTGTTTTGCTTCAGGTGTTGTTCCAGGAAGTGTGGATTCCTCCCCATCCCTACTCAGTGGCAGAAAAGCTCCCCAGATCTGCAAATGAACAGCAGCTGTTGTCTCTCACTAAATTCAAACTTTTATAGCTGCCAACAGGCCCCATATTGTCTATTTCTAAGATGATTACATTCAACTTTCCCTGCTACATCCCTCTCCTCATTTCCCCCCCTCCTTGCTTGATCCCCCCCGCCCCAATATTCTCAGGTCTCATCCAACATCTCACAATTGTTAATTTTTCAAAGTTGCTCATATGTCCTCCTCTGTTCTCTTCAAGTCCATTGCCTTGTTGGCCCAACATGAGGTTTTTATTTAATTGCCCAGTCTAGGCCAACAGGGAGCTAATGAAAGCCACTGATGCCAAGTAAATTGGAAATAACCCAAAGTAAATTGAGTTCGCTCCCATAATAACAAAGTGCCTCAATTTTGTTTTATAGATATATACACTTTTAGAATAAGTCTACTTCCTTGACTTTTTTTCATTTTTTCCCTATAGTTAATATAAAGATGACAAAATGACATTGGTGACCCCTATTCTCTCAAAATTTCCAGGCAGGGCTTCCGAATGGTATCTGGTCTAACTTTTGACAGGTCTGAACAGAGATTGTGGATGGATATTTCCTTCTGGCTATAAAAACACAAATATCCATTGATTAAACCAGCTGCTCTTACAATTTTTAATCGGGTTAAGGTCTTTTTTAAAAACAAAAACAAAAATAAAAAACTTACCTTAAAATATGTAAGTTAAAGGTATCATGTTGCATAGCTTATTTTAGACATGTTTTAAGTATTCCTGACATCATATAGCATATATGTAGTACAACCCACTTTAATGTACTTTGCATGTTGTGATATTTTACTTGTATGGTTGTTGATTTAATTTTGTTCAGGTTTGTGACCACATAATAGATATGTTTAGACTTCTTTTCACCTTAATGAAAAGAAAATAATCTATAATAGAATATTCTTCCTACACTCTGATAGGCTAGACACTTGCTATCATCTAAAACAAAATACATATATGTGAGCACATTGTACTACTTAGGAAAAGGCCTACAATTAAACTTTTGTTGTTATGCATGTTTTGATACTTATTTCAATTTGAATGTATTCATGAAAAAAAAGATTTTTTCCTCCTAGACATTGTTTTATTCTGTATTATTCTCTAAATAACTGCCCTATAGTAATTCATTCTTTGCTTTTATAGCACACAGCTTCTACCTGCAAAGCTTTCAGTCATTTTGAAATATTTACACTATGCCATATTTCTTATTTAATAGCACTCTTTGCCAATTGCATCTGGAGTGTTTTACATTGAAATAATACAATGAAATAGATAAAACCACATCCAACAAAACTCCAGAAATAATTTTAAATGAGGGAGGTCATTGTAATTTATAAAATAGCACAGCATAACTGTGTGTATGGTGCTGGAGGAGACTCTTGAGAGTCCCATGGACTGCAAGAAGATCAAACCTATCCATTCTCAAAGAAATCAGCCCTGAATGCTCACTAGAAGGACAGATCCTGAAGTTGAGGCTCCAGTACTTTGGCCACCTCATGAGAAGAGAAGACTCCCTAGAAAAGACCCTGATGTTGGGAAAGATGGAGGGCACAAGGAGAAGGGGACGACAGAGGATGAGATGGTTGGACAGTGTTCTCGAAGCGACTAACATGAGTTTGGCCAAACTGCGAGAGGCAGTGAAGGATAGGCGTGCCTGGCGTGCTCTGGTCCATGGGGTCACGAAGAGTCGGACACGACTGAACGACTGAACAACAACTGTGTGTATATATCAGCATTTCTGCTCACTGGGAGTGACACTGTGAATGAACAAGGTCTACTAAGATAATAAAAAAGAAAATATTTCAAGCAGTAATGTAGCTTTTAGTTATGCAGTCCCTGGGAGCTTGTTCTATGGGCCACAGGATAGTATCAGACCTCCGTTCCAAACTTCAGAAAGATTTTGGATCCAATGTCCAGAACCCCCCGTAAACCTGGCAGCTCCAATGTTGGTAGGGCCAGCAGTTCTCCAGATCTGACTCCAACTTTAAGCGAAAAGCAAATAGTAACATTAAAGAAAAGCATGGCCACTTTTATATTAGCAGAGCCAAAAATTATCTCTTGTTTTGGCAATATAAAATTGGTATATTGCTTTCAAATAAACAAATATTACTTTACTCTTAATAAAACGTGTTTTTTGGTACCTGTGGTCTTGCAGGAAAATTTTGTTTTAGCGTCACATGGGCGTATGGTTCCATTACAGAATTTTTCGTCGCTGCCATCCTCACAGTCCTTTTCTCCATCACAGCGCCATAAGTCAGGAATACAGTTTCCATCCGGGTGGCACTGAAATTCTTTCCCATTACATCCTCCAAGAGAGGCTGTTTCTAAGGTGATAATAATACAAATAGATGGTCAAGATGACAAACGTTTCTGTGAGACACCTGTTCTAACACAGACACTACACTGGAGATGCTATGCCAAATCATTCTTATATAAATATATATAACTCCTCTCTGATCCTTCATATGCTTATGCAGGGCAGTTGAGCACAAGCAAAGAAAGAAGTAGATTCTCCTCTCCGCTAGTGCCTGAAATCTGCTCTATACATGATCAATGTCAGCAAATTCCCAATAGTCCACACGTCTCCATTAACTGCAAATAAACAAACACAAATATATCTGCCCTTTGCTGGATACCGAGGTGAGATGCAAATGGGGGTTGTGCTAAACCCCTCCCATTTCCTAAAGATCTCAGATGCAGATGCAAGTGGGGTTTTTATTATTAGTTTCCCTTCAGTGCATTAGAATGAACTGTGAAAGCAATTTTGACTTCCTAGAGTTTTAGTGCCAAAATTCAGTGGAGCAGGGCTACATGATTCAACCCATTCTGAGACCACAAGCTGCATGGTTGTAACAGAAAGATGGCAGGTGGGAGTACTCAAGCACCCTACACTATTCAAAGATCCTCCAATACATTCTGAAGACCAAATAAGCAACTTGAGGCAAGTTGGAGGAGCAACTTCTGGGTATATAATTATTATCATTTTTTTTTTCTTAGAATGGGTTTATGTATTCTTCACCCCTCTTCTGTTTTTAACCAGATTGTGTTCTCTGTGGGATTAACAAGAATGAGATGAAATAGGATAGGAGCTGCTGGTCAAGTATTATTTGCCTGCACACCATTTATTCTGATTTCACACCAGTAGTAAGGAGGGAGAGACTAGCAGATTGACGGGACCATCACCTCGCACTATTCTGAACCATGTCTCATACTTCTGCCACAAAGAAGTGTATTTTATTTAAGTTCATTCTTACTTCTCCTTCCTCTGTGATAAGTCACAATCCTACGCTTTCTTTAAACTTGGAGACATCCTTTTCAGTTACTAATTTTCTTAACTCAGTCTATTGATGCCGAGAAGATCAGAAAACTGTTGGACTGATGCAACTTGTTTCTTTATTTTACTCAAAGACTGAAAGAACTTCAAGGGTACCTATGGCTGTTTTACAAAAATGTTTGTACCATAAATTTAGCTTTTGCAAGGTTTGCCAGTGTAATTGCTCCTAGTTCTCTTTGAAGTTTTATACTGTTATTTTGTAATGTTACTTTGAGGCAATTTCAAGCGGCCCTTGCTCAAAGTCATCACATCACTGAGTTTCAAAGCAGGGAGAAATCTGTGCTTGTGGCTTCACAGTGAAGTGTCCTTAGCACTACATATATCATATTCCACAACACAGAATTCAAATGCTTATATTCATCCCGACTTTTCAAGCATAAAGAATGTATGCTGGTACCCTGAGAAAAAAAGCTAATTATGAGGATATTTGCTGAAATTATAATGAAACTGACTAATGATATTTGGGTTTTCAGGAGTCTAAAACCTAAGTGTGTACGTGTTGCTCATTTCCAAACTTTCCAGCACATAATGATATTCCAGTGACCATCCATTCATAGTCGTGGATTTATGTGGGACTTACGAGTGGTAAACTGCACGCAGAACTGCACTTGGCAAAGACATCCAAGCACATCTTACAGCCTATTTGTAATTAAGTCACTCAATTTTCTCTTAACTTGGCAGTCTCCAACAGCAGCCAACTTTCCTGCTGTTGACAGAATGCCCTGTTTGGAAGCCGGTGACACCAATCAAGAGCAGTCGCTTTTCTTCTTGGGAAGGCAGCTTCTGAAGCAGCTTGAGTTAATGGTGCATTATGCAGTCTTCCCTGCTGCCTTGCTTTCCCCCTCCTCGTAAGTAACAATGACTCAGCTGTCAGAAGGTCAGGTAAGCACTGTCACTCCACCTCACTACTTGCCAATGATGCAGAGTCAAGTGTCCTTCTATTCACAAACACAGACAATTGCTCTCTAGTTTTTTTCACCTGAAAAATCTTCCTTCCTTCGTTTTTTCTGAGGCTACAACCAGATTTGGATGCCGTTCTTTGCTTAGGAGTGCCCCTGTTGGCATCCACTTTGCCCATGGCTTCCCCTTTCCCTAAATATGTTAAACACTGCACCTTTTTCCTGAACATTTGCCCACTTTCCAACAGGCATTTACTATTCCTGATCAACTCCTTGAAGCATTAGGTTGGTTGCTTGCTTCCGCCCTCATCTCCCAGTAAATCCTTGTCATGGTCACTGAATGAGAATTTAATTTTACTTTGGATTTATGCTGCCACAGAGGACCCCCACTTTCACTCTTTTGTCACAGGTTTCCAGCAGATTATAAAAGGAGTCAGATTTCAGCACTTTCCCCACCACACTACTTGATACTGAAGCATCACTGTGCAAGTATTATTTGATCTGTAGTGCATCGTTTATCTCACTCCTCACTTCTGGGACAAGCCTTCAGTAATTTGCCTTACAATCTGCCTTAAAAAAAAAAAAGTTTGTCCAAAAAAACTCTCCCTTTGTTACTCCTGCTTGGGTATCTCAGGAGGCCCCCCTGCTACCTAGAACAAAGCTCCCAACATTACCCACATAACATAAAAGTTTTATGCTACGTGTAACATAAAAGTTTCTGGGCCAGTTCCGCCAGACTAACAGCAGCTTCCCCTTCAGCAGATCAGACTCAGGGCTACAAAGAGAAATGATTTTCTTAGCACCAGATTAATTTCCTCCACTTGTTTAATAATGTTTCAGAGGGATTATTCATAAAATGAACACAGGAAGTGTGGGAATAATATACCTTTGGAACAGAGCACAGGCAACTTTTACACTATTTATGAAGCTTTGCCTAAAAGTCGTGGAGCAGAGATGCTTAAAATGAGCGTCTTCTTCAGTTTGACACTATTCATCTACAGGCCACTTGGGGAGGCTGTTTTCCATATCCCAGCAACATCTGAGGTGCAATTGGTGGGAATATTTGAAAATACCTCATCCTGGAAAATCCTGGACCAATCGGGAATACTACTTTATTATTTTATTTTTATCTTGCTTTTCAGACAATTATTGTCTCCCAAAGTGGATAGCATACACAATGTAAAATAAAAATAAAAATGAGAAGCCCTGCCACAAACTAAGTATGTGTAAGAAGTCCTGTTGGATCAGGCCAGAGCCCACCTACTCCAGCATTCTGATCTCACAGTGACCAAGAAGATGCCACGGGGAAGTGCACAAGCTGGGTGGCTTTTGTAAATTAAAAAGAGAAAATGAGATACAGAGATCCTATCATACGAACGTAAAGGACAATACACTTCAGGGGGAAAATGGGGAGGAGAAACAGAGATGCCCTTCAGATGTTGGTGGACTCCAGCTCCTGTCAGCCACAGCGACTATGGCCAACAGGCTTTATGGGAGTTGTAGTCCAATAATTTGAGGAATCTGGAGGGCCACAGATTCCCAATCCCTGTTTTAGCAATTCAATGTGAAATGGAAAGGAGGGAATTTACATTTTTAGTTAATACATAATAATCAATTAAAATGATTGATTATCAAGATTTTCTTCAGCCAACACCTACTTGGGTTTCTAGTCTTTCCCCAGTATGCGTACATCTTTCCTATACTTAAAAGAGCAACATAATTCAGTGCAAACAGAAATGTCTGCATAAAGGGCAAATTAGATTTTATAAAGAGCTGCAAACCAGATTTTAAATATAGTATTTAAAATCACATTCTCACAGACAGCTTGCCGTCAAGCTAAAATGTAGCCTGTGGGTAAGAACACATTTATAAATAATTAATGTTGCTTTTATTGTTTAAATATTAATTATTTTGTGCTAAAAGCACCAGGATAAGGGAAATCTGTGAGGATAAGTTGTGATTTTTTTTAAATGAAGATTTTAATTTGTGTATGTATATGCATGTATTTGCCCCTCAAAGCCAGCCTGGTTCTCCAGCACCTCATACACTGAAATCATAAAGGGAAAGATAAATGATCCATGCTTCTGGGGCAGGGCAGTCCAACCTCTCAGACCAAGTGGGCCACAAGAGTTCTTTGACAAAGAAGCCATGGGCCACACAATTAATTAAATTTCTGTACTGTAAATAAGATTCATTGCAAAGCATACTTCTCAGAAACATCATTTCTGTCAATGCTCTTGATAGGCTTGTACATCATTGTTATTTACCATACACAAATTCAATCCAAGCAAATAATAATAATAATAATAATAATAATAATATGCATTTAGAAATTAATTATAAACCAATGAAGAATAAAAATGTTTTAGTTGCCACTTAAAAACTACAAACGATCGAAGAGGGAGCCAGCCAATTTTCTCTAGAGAGAGTTACAGCTGCTGTGCTACAACCGAAAAAGCATGGTCATAATGAAAATGTTCCCATCCTTAGCATGTGGTATATTATATTTTGACTTTTTTCTAATGGAAGTCCAGAATGTTTACCAAGATTTGTTAACAATCCTTCAGATGTTCTGGGTTGTGTACATCCCTTATTTTATACATTTATACAGGCTCAAGTTTGAAGTTCTTCAATACCAAATATGTGTTGTTTCAGTTTAGCAGCACCTTCTCATGCATGTCTACTAGGAGATGGGGGAGAGAAATTATATATAATACCAACCTTCCTTGGTGCAATTTGGTTTGTTTTCATCACTGAAGTCTCCACAGTCATCATCCCCATCACAAGCCCAATGACCTGGAATGCATCTGCCATTGGAACATCTGAACTGATTGTCAAAGCATGAATGAGCACAGTTCAGTTCATCAGTGCCATCCCCACAGTCATCATCTGTAAAAATGTGTAAATATTTTTACTCATGCCTTAAAGTAGTCTTGTGAGCTATAAGCAGAAAATAGAATTTAGGATGGGTTCTCACTTCAGTTTAACTAACCTTTAATTCATATTATTTTCTCCTTTTCAAATCAAAGTTAATACACAACCACCAAGCTAATAATCGTGTACATTTAAGTGGATCAAAAGTCCTCGCCTTTAAACAATGCAACTAATACTACAGATAGTATACATATACATGTGTATGCACTTGACTCACATAACCATTTTCTTTTTCATGAGGCAATATATGGATTGTGAATGTGTGTGTTTGTGTGTACTGTCATGTAATACATTCCCTGTGCAGGGGTGTAGGAAGGGGGGCGGGCCGCCCCATGTTACATCATGGAGGGGGGTGACAAATTATCAAGGAACAATTACTGCCCTACTAGGGCAGTTCATTAAAAACTTTTCTTCTGAAAATGCCTGCTCCAAAGGTCTTATCTTACTACACTAGGAATTATATAGCTATATATGAAATTTCATGCATATCAGTTAATATCTTGACCCTCCTCCACAAAAATAGCTGTTTACTTGGCCGTTTTCCTATGTTGTGAAGGCTGAAATTTCGATTCAGTGAAGCACTTACTGTTCCCAACCCTAATCCTTCGGAAAGCCATCTAATTAGACTTTAATTTGATTTTGACATGTTTTTAGGAGGTAATTTAATTATTGTTTGATTTTATGCTAATGTTATGTACCGTGGTGCCCCGCTAGACGAAAATAATTCGTTCTACGAGTGTCTTCGTAGAGCGAATTTTTCGTCTAGTGAAGCGGCAATGCAGCGTGAAGGTTTTCGCGCCGGGGGAAAAAATTCGTCTTGCGAGGCAGCCCCATTGACTTTTTCGTCTTGTGGGGCAGCCTTCCACTAGCGAATGCCGTTCGTCTAGCGAGTTTTTCGTCTAGCGAGGCATTCGTCTAGCGGGGCACCACTGTATCTGATGTTAGCCACCCTGAGGCCAACTTCAGCTGGGGAGGGCGGGATATAAATAAAAGATTATTATTATTATTATTATTATTATTATTATTACTTTTTAAGAAAATATGAAATAATGAAAAACCATTTTTTCAGGCAATAATAATAATAATCAATGGGGGGGGGGGTTGACAAGAAATTTTCCACACCGGGTACCACCTGATCTTCCTACACCTCTGTCCCTGTGTGAATGGAGGCCATGTGCATTTGATGCCTCCCAACATGTAGAAGATTCTCATTTTAGGAAGTGCTGAAACAAAGCCCAAGTGAATCAGAACAAGAGGCATATATATAAACTATGACAAGTGAACAATCTGAGAAAATTTCCAGAGTAAGGACATTTCTATCCCTTCCAAATGAGACTCTGCCCTCCATATACAGCAGGCATTCCCGAACTTGGCCCTCCAGATGTTTTGGGACTATAATTCCCATAATCCCTGACCACTGGTCCTGTTAGCTAGAGATGATGGGAGTTGTAGTCCCAAAACATCTGGAGGGCTGTTTGGGAATGCCTGATATAGAGAATAATTACTTCTTTACAATGCAGACAAAGAGAAGGAAGAATTTTTTTGTGGTATTGTTTCATTAAATATGTTCTAGTAACTATTCAAATAATTGGATGCTCATGTCCTGTAGCAAAATGTGCTCTTGGTACACTAACACATTTATGTTAAAAACATTTGTTGTTGTTGTTGTTGTTCAGTCGTTCAGACCTTTAAACGGACCTTTAAAACATACATATGGTCAAAAAAACTGAATTATTGGTTCTTACCAGCATCACACTGCCACTTGCTACTAATGCATCTTCCATTTTTGCATATAAAATGAGCTAGTGGGTCACAAGTAGGGAACTCTGTAAAGAGAAAAGTTTAACATGAAATGACAGAATGAATATACCAGTTTGACTCTTCCTTCACCAATGCAGGGAAGGAAAGTAAAAGTGTTATTACAATAGTAATTGTGGTGACTGAATCACGAGAAAATAATGTATATCTATAAATTTCTGCCATCTTTTAAATGCCTACTGAAAATGCTTCCATTCCACCAGGCCTACACAGGCAATGAAGAATACATCTTTCCATAATGGTTTATTGATATTTGTTTTTAACATTTTAATATGTTTTAAATTGTATGTTTTATGTATTATTGCTGTAAACTGCTTCTTCTTCTTTTTTTGGATGATACTGTGGTAAATAAATATATACCAAACTCTTCCCTGAGTTTTCTAGCAACTGGTATTCAGAAGCAAACTGTTTCCGGCAGTGGAGATTTAACATAACCATCAGGGTTAGCAGCCTTAGTGTTTAGTACACAGATAAACCTATAAAACAAAACATTTATGGACAGTCCCTACACATTTCCTGCCTCCAAAGACATCTGAATGTATTAAACACACCAGGATTATGACCAGCTCTTCTAATAGTTGTACCTGATTTATGTCAGAACATAAATTAAATTCACTCCCAACTTGTGTATACACCCTGAGAGATGTTTATACAGAAGTCACAAGTTTGGTATTTTTTCTCCAAGTCCTCAAAAAAAATATTTACTGTACTAGAATTTATTTATGTGGAACTATTGAACATATTTGCTAAAGCATTATTATTCCAGCTGAAAAGATTTCAACACAAGTTGAAAGCTAGATACAGAGAGGAGGAAGTTGAATCAATGTAAGACACTGTATTCACCTTTACTGCATTATACATAGCATTTCTTGCTTCTGCAGACAAGATTAGAATATATTATGGCTAAAGCAGAATCAACACACAGTATAAAGCTAGAGAAGCACCCACCCCAAAAGTAAACATATTTTGTTACACTCGCTTTCCTTAATTTTATCAGGCAAACTTGGTTTCAAATGAAAACCAATGCTACTGAGAACATTGAGATGAAAACTACTCTAACAAGAAGACTGTTGCTTGCCTAACAGTTGTGATGTAATAATTTGTGCATGCTATAAGAATTGCTGGTGGTGTTGATAGAGATCAATGTGCCTTGTGCGGCTACTTTCATAGCTTTGAATTTAAATGGCTTAGATTGTAACATTTTGATATTGATGTATAGTCTATAAATATCTAAGCGATTTGGATTAACCAGTGAAAGGTTTGTTAACTAGATGACGATTTTTGTGTGTGAAGAAGATAATGTTGTTCATACGTCTAAGGAAAAATTAATTTGAATGTCTATTACCTTGCACTCTCTTAGAAAAAAAAAAAAAACCTTTCAGCATTATTTCTCATACACAATGTGGAGGAGGAGGGGGAGGAAACTTGTGCGGTCTCAGCTAAAGGCAGTTCTGCTATTACAATACCCAACAGTATGCAGAAGAACACTGCTTTAAATCCTATGCTCCACAGGGCTCAGTACAAGGATAATATGGCACAATCAGCATCTCAGAAAAGCAGACTACAAAGGTACAGGACAATATGAGCAGTATTTCCTTTGTTAACTTAGCTTTAATTGAAAAAGGAAATGCTGAGTAAACAAGTGCTCAGTGTCAATTATTCTTGAAACTCATTGAAGGTCTTTTGAAAAACTCACACAATATTCTAATGTGTTTATGGTAAGCAGAATTAACACATGGCCCTTTTCCATACTATCTAATTTAAGATCAAGATGCTAAGGATGTCTTAGTCATCCTTTGTATCCGGGTGTTAAAGATAAGAAACTAGTTTCATATTTAGCCAAACTTAAACTAAAAATGCTCGTTTTCTAGAAACATCACATGCAAATTTTTCTCCCCCACCTCACCTATAATATAGCTAACTTTTTCATACAACTTGGTGTAAAGTTGTGCTAAGTGCAGGGGCGGTACATCCCTTTCCCTGCCTTGCTGCTCCCACCACTGCCATACCTGTTGTCAGTGCCGCTTCTCCATCTGCCCTGCCACTTCCACAATTTTGAGCAAGAACTTGCATGATCTCAGCTGATACCACAAGTGCTTCTGTGCCAGAGGCGGCATAGAACCTGCAGGTCTGCATTGGGGGGCTTCAGCCCTCTTGGTTTGCTGAGATGGCTGAAGCTAGGAAGCAGGAGGTGCCTGGTTCAAAACCCGTATCATCCAGACATTTAATGGACGACCACAGCAAACCATATTCCCTTGGCCTTGGCCCATCTTATTCAACGTCAACAACAGCACTGGCCTTCTTTGCAGAGTTGTTGTAATGATGAATGTGATAATGTGCGCAGGAACATGTCGCCTGCTGGGCTGCAGCTGCAGTAATAGCATTCCAGCTACAGCAATGCTGCTGCTATTGGGGAAAGTGAGGCAGTGGCAATGTCAGGGCTGCACAGATGCCCCAGTGGAGCAAATCTGCAACTTCCACTTCCACTTGCGCATCCACACAGCCCCACTACTGCCTTGCCAGGCAGCTATTGTTGTGGTTCCACCCCACTGGACAAGCTGCTACTGGATATATGTGCAGTGCTTTGAATATTCAAAGAACAAAGTGGTAAGGTATAACATAAAAACTAAGGGACAGTTGACCCCAAACCATTGCTGTGCCCTGAAAAACTGTTGTTGTGGTGGCTATCATACATAGAATTATTGTGAAGTTACTAAACATGCACATTTCTCCCAGCGGTATTCTCAGGTCAAGAATGCTCACACCAGGGCATATTCTTCTCAAACATCTACCTTCCTTTAATTTCGTACACAGGAAGCTGCCTCAGACAACTGGTCTTTCTAGCCTGCTCTGTCTGGCAGTGGCTCTCCAGGCTTTTGAAGAGCTGTTCTTTCCCCAATCTCACCTGGGGATCAAATATTTCATGCAAAAAGCATGTTCTCAATGATAGCTACAGCCCCTCTCTATGTAAGGCCTTTGTGGAGGTTATATCAAGTTATATCATTCACATACGGTATCTTGAAGTGAGGTTTATAGGTATCTTACTGCAGGAGTGAAAATGTGTCTATAGATGTAACAATATTAGGGATAAAAATACACTATTTATTATATGTTCACCCAAGTGAATTTTTCAAATCAAGCATTTTGCAGTACCTGAATAAAGCACCTCAAGATATCATTTGACAGAATTATTATTAGATGTGCATATTATTATTATTATTAATTATTATTATTATTATTATACAGCAGTGTCATTTACCACAGCTGCCAAGAAATTAATGTGCACACATTTTAATGCATTTTGTTAAAGCTTTTAACTGATTTTAATCATCATGCTAACAATTCTAACTTGTATGTGCAGTAAACAAGGTGTATATAAAGTTTGTTTATGATAGATTTCTATGCATACTGTCAAGGTACCTTTTAAAACAGCAGCAACAACAAACAAACAAACATACAAACAAAAAGCCACTAGTTTTATGTCAGCAGCAAAAATAGTCTCTACTGTGTATGTTGTAGAAGAAGGAGAGGACAAAGGAAGGAAGCTTCCCCAGCCACTCTGGGGAAGGATTCAGCATTTGCTATAATGTCTCAGGCTGAAATACATCTTGGCCCGGGCTGACTTCCAGGTAAGTGTACATAATTTTGCAGCCTTGGGGACTCAAGCTTGCCAGCAACATACAAAGCCTGTTGATCTCAATCTACACTTGATAAGTCTATAATTTGCATTCAGAGAAAGGAAGTAATCCAACTTTGGTGAAAAGCTATTTAATTTTGAATAGTAGTATAGCAGCCATAGTAGGGTTTATTGATGCATCTACATCTACATCTATCTATTAGCGGTATCTATTATCTATGGTAGAGATCACATGTTAGCCTCAAAATGCCCAAAAAGGTGTTTAGGAGTCAACCAATGCACACTGGTTGTCTAAATGGCAGTGCTGCCTAAGCAAAGGACTTTCAGAGGCATACATTGGAAAAAGCCTATCTCAAGTCTCTGTCTGGCTTTCTATGGTGACCCATAGAAGAGACTCCTGTGCAGAACCACAGCACACAAGCTTATAGTAAAAATAAATAAAGTCCTAATTTGTTTTTACCATACTCATCACCTGTAGAGGTTACCAGAGCTGCTAGTAAATCAATTAAAACAAAAACAAAAACAAGGCAATCCCCACAGGGAAACACAGAGCAACTTGAATGCAATTCTAAAAAGACTTCCTGCTTTATTTGTATGTATATCGGTTTAATTTTTTACTTCCTCTATTAATCCCTGCCCAGGTTTTATCAGTACAAATTAGTGGTTGAAACTATTTACCACACACTATAAAAGTGAATGTAAAAAATATTAATATCAAAATAACAAATAATTGCTGCTGTTTGCCATTACTTCATTTGTGTGCAATGCTCTTTATTTTATTTTTTTAACTGCTTCTGAGAAGTGCAGTTTGTCAGAATAAAGGTAGGGCTGTTTTTCACATGTTCAAAAGAACTCCTCATTTTTCATTGAAAGTGATGGAATAAAGTGCTAATGAAACTTGTAACCTTGCCAGCATAATGAAAGAAAGGGAAAAGCCTCCGTTTGATAAAATCATTAGTGATCTCTCTGCAATGACCTCTATGCATAATGTGGAGTTTTTGGGGAGAGAGGGTGCATTTTTGTCTTGTTTAATCAGGGGAAGTCATGCTACAGTATTAAACATTGATCACCAGACATTCATTATTGGACTAATGCCTTTCTGTTTCAAGCTGAAATACTAAGCACTCTGGGGAGTATGTCCCTTTCGACTCATTTCCTTCTGGGTAAACATTATTTATCTGAAGCAGCTTTACATTCATAGGATGGCTCTTTAATTCTGTGAACAGAACAGATGATAAAAACCCAGGAGAACCATGAAGGCAAACCTTCTTCCCCTCACACAGACGTTCACACCCAACATACATGCCGGCAATGGCACAGCAGCTCCTTCAGTTCTGCTACTATGGTACTGTCTCAGAATCACTGTAATATATAGAAGGAATTTATTCTGTGACATTGGTCATGAGAGGGGTAAAGAGGTGAGACAATGCATTAACCCCTATGGATGGAAATCAATGTAATGCTGGGGGAGGGGGAAGTATGCAGGGAGACCCTTCTGCCCGAAGGAGTTGGTGTGCCTGCTTTCTGTCAAAATATGTACTTCATCCCAAACTCTTCTCTGCTGAATTCCCAATAGCATTACCAAATCAGCAAAGAATAGTGAAAACAACAACATGCAGAAATCTTCCCATCACTGAAATATCTCATGCTTTATACAGGAAGCGTAGAAGATTTTTCAGATGACAAAGGGAACTGTTTTGTGCATCCTTTTTCATGAAAGGGAAGTCTTGGCAACAAATGGGAAGCCATAACACATGTCTTATTTCCAAAAAGGCTATTAATTAACTTACCACAAGATGCCATTTCATCCGATTCATCACCACAGTCATCTTCCCGATCACAAAGCCATGAACTTGGAATACACCGTCCGTTACCACAAGAAAACTGGTCAGCTTGACATGTTCTTGCTTGAGAGAGAAATTGACATAAAAATAATAAAGTATGGAGCTCAACTATAGTCTAGCTGAATCATACGTACTTACTATATATCAATTTCATGCACAACTGTACTTTCTAACATACCCGGTACATTTTATAGTAGCATCATACTTTAATTGAGCCATTGAGCTTCTAATGCAAACTTATTTTAGCAAGCTATCAAAAACCACTGTCAAAATTAAAGCGAATAAACCTCTTAAAACATATTTAATTTTTTTTAAGGAAAAAAGCTTCCTGATATTCATGATATGGCCTTAGGAAGAGAAAATGGATGAGAAATAAAACAAAAAACCTCACAATAATTGCAACACACACACACACAAACACACACACACACATGATTAAAAAATAATAATATAAATAATGTTAAAATCACAACACTATAATGTTAATGTTAAAATCACAACACTATCAGAGATAATTCAAGAATGACTACATTAAATGCATTTTTATGTTCTGAACTCTCATGTTCATCAGTGAAATCACTCAAAATGGGGAGTCACCTGTTAGCTCAACAAAGCTCCACTGATGAGTGGCAAAGACGTTTTCCTGCTTGGCAGCTGAGCTGGTCAAGGGAGCCCCATGCAAGCTGGAGAGGCAGTGGATTAGCACACTGATGTGCAGGGAAGCTTCTACACCATGTGTCAGCTGAACTAGTCAACCAAGCCTGGTTCTCCCTCTGGCTCATGTAAGCTGGAGGCACAACAGGGCTTTCTGACTAACAGCTGATGCATGGGAAAGCTCAGCAGCAGCCTCTTTCTCATTCATCACCTGTTAGCCGGGAGCCTCAGCAAAGCCCTGCCGTGCCCCTGGATCCCAAGTAAATATGATGTCCCCTTTGGGGTCTGTGGAGGGTCTCCTCATGAGCCACAGGCACAGAGGCTTTGCTGAGGCTCACCAGGTGCCTCCCCACAGAGAGCTGCGTGTATGCATGGTTGCATGTGAATATGTGTAAATGAGGGGATGCCAGCATATATAAAAACATAAATAATTATAACTGCAGGATGCAGGATGAAAAATAACCTTACATGATGTCTGTCAGTGTATCCTGCTTAATTTCAACTCCAATGAAATGTTTCTACTTTCAAAACAGCATAATGGTCTGATGGTCAAGTAAAGCCATATGGATAGATTAACTGCCAAATCACTTTGGAACAGCCAGGCACAAATTTAAGTAAAATGTCATTGGCATTCCAAACCCGCTGCCATCAAAATCTCAATTCATTTAAATCTGCAGTAATCAGATAACCAGTAAGAGTTTGGTTCAATGCAATTTTCTTCCCAGAGAATTTATTCAATGTAGCATTAAGATAAAACTTAGTCACCTCAGGAAGAAAGTTGTGGCTTCCCTCCCTCCTTTTTACCTGCACATGTTTCATTTGATTCATCTTCACCACTGCCACAATCATTTGCTCCATCACAAAGCCACCTCTTGGGGATGCAACGGTTATTGTGGCACTTAAACTGATTGTCAAGACAGCTGTGATTGACTGGGAGAAAGAAATACTACATTTTATCTTAAGTACGTAACCAGACACAGTACTGCTGAAACACTGAAAATAGGGCTTATATTACATTGCATTTGGTTCAAATGGGTGATACACATATAGTGTAACACTATACGTATATACCCAGAACTAAGTCCCATCAAGTTAAATGATCGTAAGCCGTTGTTTTATCTTTGTTAAATAAAAAAATTCCCCCAAATTAGTTCAATGGGGCTGTTTTCCAGGTATATGTGTATAGTATTGCAGTCTTCACATTTTTAGACTACATACATTTCTTTACTCTAGGATCCTAAAGTTTCAGTTGCAACAATAAAATAATTCATAATTCTAAAAAAAAGAATTAAGTATTGAAATTTCCCTTATAAACAAATAAAGCTACAGAATTGGAAGCAACAATTTTAATGTATAAAGGTCCAAAACTAAATCATCCCTCAAATATTTTATTGTTTATTAATTAAACAAAACTTATATACCTCTTGATTGTCTAAGGCTGTTAACAAAAACAGAAACATTAAAATGTTTAATAAATACCAGGTATTTAGCAACATTCAAAATATGATGAAAGCCAACAATAGCTAAAAAGAGATAAAACATATGCAATTTCTATACGTCTCGATAATGCTGCCTAAACAAAAATGTTTTAAACAGGTGAAGGTACCTGCATGTCAGAAAACAAGGCAGCAGCAGATGAAGTTTATTTGGAGGATACAAACCCTAACAGAGGAAACCCTAACAAAGATTTTCCCCACTGCTTTCTGTTTTGTTGATCTGGACATTGGCAAACATTACAACAGAATATTCAACATTTGGATTTAAAGAAGCATAACTTACACACACACACACACACACACACACACACCTCTAAATACAATTAAGACAGAAATTGTGATAAGGTTTTACCAGGGATGGGTACCAGAAAATCAGGACTAGGATTCATGAGCAGAACTACAGATGGATTTTTTGGGTTTAGTCTTCATCCTTCAACATTCACCAGAACCAGAAACAAAGTAATTAATGGCTGCTGCTGCTGCACACTAACTTTTAAGCACTATTTAAGGCTTAACAGAACTATCTCATGATTCATGGGCAATGAAATGGCATGATCTGGGATTATTTCACTTCGTCTGAAGTGATATGCAGTTTAATATTGTTTGCGCTTTGAGCACATAATTGTGGCTCTTTTAGGTGAGAAGGTTTTTAGCAATCTACCCAATACTGCAAAAACCTGAAAAACAGTGCTAAACTGTATGTTTATTTATTTATTTCGCTATCTGCTTATTTCATTTTCTCAGAGACCATCACAAAAGCTACAGTTTGGAGGAATAGTATTTTACTTGTTTGTTGTTGATATGTGTTTGGGGCAGTAAGGGTAAAGGTAAAGGTGCCCCTGACCATTAGGTCCAGTCGTGAACGATCCTGGGGTTGCTGCGTTCATCCCGCTTTATTGGCCAAGGGAGCTGTCGTTTTGTCCTCAGACAGCTTTCAAGTCACGTGGCCAGCATGACTAAGCTGTTTCTAGCGAACCAGAGCAGCGCACGGAAACACCGTTTACCTTCCCGCTGGAGCAGTACCTATTTATCTACTTGCACTTTGACGTGCTTTCGAACTGCTAGGTTGGCAGGAACAGGGACCGAGCAATGGGAGCTCACCCCGTCGCGGGGATTCGAACCGCTGATCGGCAAGCCCTAGGCTCAGTGGTTTAGACCACTACTTAGTATTGAACCGATCTCTAAAATTGCTACTAATTGCACTGCTGTTACTCAAAAATGCAAATGTGCAAAGCTTAACATGAAGTTCTCTAGTCAGCTTTGGTTACAAAAAAACAAACAAAACCACCACTGTAAAGTTAATGAGCATGAAATGTGGCTTCCATATTTATTACATATTTTATAATGCCATAACTTATTACTACATGTCTTCACAATAATTATCTATCCATACATATAAAATTAATGTAGTTGAGGGCAATGCCTATTAACCAATAAAACAAGGGATCTTACAGTTCAAACCAAGAACAATAAAAGTTGAAGGATGCCAAGGAAGCTTATAAAGGCATAATGTTTCACAGGGAAGGATTAAACTTCCATAACAAGACACATAGGGAGCCAGAGCTGACTTAATACCAGCCTACTATGTTCCTTATGCTTAAAGCCCAAAAGCCCTTAACTAGTTTTTCATGCTTTGTCTATTTATACTACAGCTGTATTCTTTTGGAGTCATTTAAGTATGTATAGTAGCCACTTATAACACTAACAAACAGAGCAATAACAAATGCTCATTACTTTTGCTGCCTTTGACCCAACTATGTATGTGGAACCAAATGAATTTTTACTATAAATTCTCTATATTATGCCCAGACAGGTAGACTGTGTATTGTTAATGCTGCTGCTGCTGCTATTATTAAGCAAATTTAGGATATGAGTTTCATTTTTCATAGGTTTGCTCTAGAGACAGTTTGCTGTTGTATCTGAGTATGTTTTTATGCTGCTGAAATTATGTCAAGGTCCTGCATAACATGATGTGGAAATCAATCGACCCATTAGGTTATGGGCACAGGGTAAGATGCAGGTAGTTTGGTTTGTACGCCTGGTTTATTGATGTGCCACCACATCTAATCACTGTGTATATTTAAATGAGAGCAAACTATTTCTCAGAGCATCTCTCTTGCTGAAATCAAATGAAGTGTTTAATTTATGCTCGGATCATGCCCTGTGCTTTCAGTGACGCTTCCCATCAGTTTCATTTTGCATTCTCACATTTTGAATAATTCAAAATGATGATCTAAAGGGCTTTGTATCTGCAAGCCTATTGCTATGATTTTGCACAGACAACACTTCCAATAGCGGGCTATGGAATAAATATAGGTAGGAAATGGTAGTAATCTTGCCTAGGAAACACAACACCGTAAGATGAAAGTCTAAGGCTCTGAGGACATAAAAACCACCTACAGTTCAGCAACCCTTCCAAAATGATAAAAGGAAAGCTTTACCGGACTGGGGGAAAAATGTGCAGCATATAAAAATGTACCTTGTGCTAAGCATTAAATTAGTCAAGATCTAAAACTGATTAAAATTGGATATAAAGCTTTTATATTGTGCCAACAACTAACAGTAGAACTCTTAATTTCAATTCTCACTACAAGAAAATGACCACTGTTTTTAAAAAGAAGAAAGGCCTGTGCAGTGCCTGTACTTATCAAATACTTGTTAACATCATACAGTTGTAGTGGGATTGTGCAGGGGCCAAGAAGCCAGAAGTATTCACAGCCGTTGCTTATTATTACTATTCCATAAGCAGAAAATGAGGGACAGAACCAAAGACTACAGAAAAAGAGAAGAGAGCCTCTAGCTGTTAGTCCAAAAACCTGGTGATTTAATAATACAACATAAAATGCCAATTTATTATTATTGCCTTATCTATAGATATGGACACCAACGGGTTGCAGTATTACATATTATTGGTCTGCAGTAGCAAAGTGCCCTCAGAATCAGGCTTTCGGTAGCAGGAGAAACAGAAGATTGGATTTTCACTTTTATCTTAGTGTAAAACTAGTATGGGAACAGATAAAAGCCACGGATGGAGATGGTGAAAAGCAAAGGAACAAAGACATAAAATCTAACTTTGAAACAGAAGCTCTCTATCACACAGTGTCCAAAAGCACTGCTCTAGTCTTAGATCATACTGAGGGCTTCTTTGGCGATGGTTAAGGGATAGATAGTTTCGAATCACTTTTGCATTGGTTTCATTGTATGTCCATGCAGTCTCATTTCTGCATTAATCTTCGATTTTAAAAAAGAAGCAAAAATTGGCATTCAGATACATATATTTGAAAATGTTTACAAACGCATACAAAATATACAATTCTGAACACATTTTCTCTCTCAAAACACACATTTCTAAATGTATTTTTATTCCTAATATAAATTTTAAGATGCATTTCATTTTATTTTTTGAGCCAAGAACATCATCGCAAAATTGAAGTGTGTGACATTGAACTGTGAAGGATGACTATATTTTGAGCCACACATCAGACTGGGATATGTGGATCAATTCAGCCCTGTTAATATCAGAACTTCAGAAGCTTTATTCTTCGAACACTCTTAGACGTGCCCTTACTATATCCAGAGCCTGTTGTTACTGGTCCAAACAATTGCATGCAAGTGTACATTCAAATAGTAATTTACTAGTCATGATTGAATGTTTGTCATCTGGAGAAAAAAACACTGCTAAAGAAGTAAGTGTGAAAAGTTATAAAGCGCTATTTTTAAAATGAACAACTTGAACAGACAGCAAGAATATGTGCCTAGAAGTATGTCTTTTACAGAGATCAAAAAAGTGTTAAAAAATCATCTGTTCAAAAGAATGGAACAAGAATTATTTAAGCATGTATGCATCTTTCAAACCCGAAAAGGCACAAAAATAGCTCCCAATATAGGCCTTTATCCTTTTTAAAATGATACCATACTGATCACACTTCCCTAAGGCGATTGCAGCCAGGTCCTTTGATTACGGGTAACTTTCTCATACGCTCACTCATCTCTGTACATTCAGGAAACATTCACACACAAAAATCTAAATTTTAGATTAAAATATGGATTTTTAAAAACATTTTGATGCATTTTGGAGCTGAGAATTGCATTGGGGCACATGGAACTGTGAAAGGTGTTGGGTAATTCAGTCCCGATCTGCACTTCACTCCCAAAAGATCAGAATACTTTGTTCTGGAATCTGCAAAGACAGAATTCCTCCAGCATTCCTGCCTCTGACAAATTGCATTTTCTCCCACATGAACGGAACTCTTTCTGAGGACTTCCGGTGTGAGCACCATCTCCAGCAGTTGGGAGCTGTCTCGGCTCCGAGACAGCTCTGGTTTCCCTGGGAATAGGAGCCCCGCAACTGCGCTGCCGGCTCCGGCAAACCACGGGAAGAGAGTCCCGTGGTCCAAGGCTTTCTAGCAGGCCCCGTGGTGCCAACCCGTTCTCAGGCTTCCCTTGTAAAAACGAGGCATGAGTGAACGGGCTCTGGCACGGGGCTGTAGAAGCCGTCTCCAACCGGGGAAACAAAGCGGCATCCGGCTGCTGGAAACTGAGCGCTCCGCTTTTCCTCAATCTGGACTTTTAAAAAAAAGGAATCTGTACGTACGGATTTTAATTTCGATTTAAAATATGGCAATTAGGCTTACAGAGAGAGATTTAAAAAGAGGAAGTCCGTCTCTCCCTGTTCCGGCAAGATCAAAGTAACACCGGATTTGGCTGTTGCTATTTAAGACTGATTTGAAGTTTCATGCTGATTCTGATTCTGGACACTTAAAATCCCCTGTTTGGGGCAAGACTGAGAATTTTGATTTATTTCGTCCAATGGATGGTGAATTATAGAGAGAGAAAGTTAACCCTCTGATTAAGGGGGAAATGGCAGCTGTGACTTGGGTAGTGAAGATGGAAAAGTACTGAAACTTTGTTATTTCCTGCCTACTCCTGCCTGTTTGGTTCCCACAGTCCTTCCAGACCCAACAATGACTCCAGTGCAGAGGAAAATACTGTTGGATTTACAACTTTTGCAACAGAATGTCATTGACAAGTTTATTCATATTCAAGTACTTGGAAGAACTGTACTGATGAACTGCTCCAAGAAACAATTGGAGAGAACTATATTCCAGAGATTTTATCTGAAGTTGAAGAGGCACAAGTACATTATGAAGAGAAGTTTCCAGGGCATGAGAGGCCGGAAGGTGGTAACCGAGACAGTATAACGGGTTTCTGGGGTGGCAGCTCAGAAGCTTTGGAACAACAATTCTGGGAATTACAATTTGATTTGGAGAGTGAAGAAAAGATACTTTGTGACAATGTTTTGGTTTGCATGTATCAAGGAAAATGTGACATTCTGGAAGAAGAAGTAAACTGTAACATTTTGGGAGAAGAACCTGGACTGGGAAAATGTTGGGGGGAAGCCTGGTGGGAGGTAGTAATGGGAGGGGGGAAGATGGTGAGGAGGGGGTGGGGTAAACGGATTCAAGAGATTTATCAGGAATGCTAACCATGGTACTCCGAGATCAGAGGGGGAAAAGGACTTTGAGAATGGAAGAAATATTTAGGATTTGGTTAAAATGTGTTGATTTACGGTAAATATTTTTTAAGCTGGAATTAGAAGTAACAAGAGCAACAGTTTGACTGAGTTAAGAGAAGAAAGGATATAAGAAGCTAAGATTTGAAATGTGATGTTTTATTTGATAAGAATAAGATGTATGATTTAAGATATGTTGATTATAATTATAAGACTAAGATTAGATGTAAGAAATTAGATTTAACAATGTTACAATGTTACTGAAGAAGAATAGAAACGAACGCATAAGACAGGGCGTGAGGAAGTTTCAAGCTTATGATTTTAAAGATGTAAAGGATTTTAAGCAACTGTGTTGATTTGTGTGTAATGGGTGTATTGTATTGTGTTGTGTTGTCTTGTATGTGGTGTGGTGTGGGTATTTGTATTTGGTTTAATTTGGAAAATGCAATAAACTTTTATTTTAAAAAAGGAACTCTTTCCACAAGATAGGGAAACAACTTCTCCTTGGCACAATTCCCTCATGGTATGTGTGAATTTATTCATTTTTTTAGTACATTTGTATTCCATTTTTCTTCCATCATGGAACTCAAGCTAGAGTATATGGTATTCCATGGCAGTCTCTTTTATACAGACACTGATCAGGTCTAATCTTTATTTAGCTTTTGAAATATAGCTGCATCATGGGCCCTCAGACCATGCCCTGGGGCATTTTAAACAACCGGGTGGAGGTAGACCCAATTGTGTTGAGTCTTCCTCATGCAAATGGCCCCACCCATGTTTCTGCTTACATGCATGTGGACCAGATGTCCACACAATTGGCCCTACCCATAATGGCATGAGATTGCACCACTCAGTGCATGTGGCCTTTGACACCTGCAATATGTATTTTCAGGACCCACCATATCCTTTATGACTATTTTTTTTTTGTAATCAGAAGTTCCAAAAGTTGTTTTTAATAATGTATTTAAATTGTTGCAACCTACTCTGGGACCTTAGGGTGAAGGGCAAGTAATAAAACATATAACTATGATAACAACAATATAAACTAGAACGTTTGAGAAGCATTTTAAGATTCACATAGAAATAGGGATGCTGCAAATTATTGCTGTCATGCTGTTGCCTCCAGTCACATAAGCATTTCTCATCCTTACAATGGCTTTTAAGTAGTAAAGTAGTGGCAAACATTTAAGACATCACACTTTTGCCTGCATTTCAGTTCCCATATGTCTCCTTTACAATATATCGAGGCAGCAAAAGCTGTACAGCATCTTGTTCCAAACTTATGTCTGTTTTCTTGGACACTCTTCAAGACACCATTGCCAAGAAGCAATGAAGTGTTTAGCAACCTTCTGCACAGTAATTCTGGCTTCTGGGCATTTAAATTGATTTCCCTCAGTTTTTCCAGCAGAGTTTACCTCCTGGCCCAACAACCATGCAAGGGCAAGGGGCAGTAGCATGCGAGGAACAAAACCAGACACATTAGAGGGTGTGAGGATCATTAGCATGATCAGTGTTACGAAGCAGGGTCCTCCCAGTATGCTTTAGAGTGCTTATTCCCTACAAATGCAGACCGAGAAAAAAAAAGAATGATATATATATATCTAAATGATTAGTCAGCTGCGGCAGCTTCATTTCCATTCCCCTCAGACACTTACATATTTGCATAGATTAACACTCTCATTACATTTTTTTTTTAAATGAGGAAAAACACAGACCACACTTTGCACAGATACATACAGCAAATCTCTGAATGCTCATCAGAGCCATCAAGGCAATCATCATCCCCATCACAGCGCCAGCGGTCCTGGATACAGCGCCTGTTCTGACATTGAAACTCTCCAGGTTTGCATAACTTGGGTAGGACTTCTCCAGAATTAACTAAGGGTACAAATGTATAAACAATATGCACTATTAGCTGCCTATACACAAGCATTAATTATTCTTTCTACTTCATAACCTTCAGCTCTCATTATTACATATTCATAAAATAACAATCCTATCTGAAGTTTTTTGTAAGAGCAACAAAGTGCTTAGGGCTAAGTCTACTTATTGGCTCCCACGCCAATATTAATCAATGGTTTAGGATGCTCCTGCATCATTGTAGTGCAAACCTTCACCATAATAACAGCACCCCATTTCCTTAAGTGCTAAAGCAGGGACGGGGAGCCTCAGGTCCAGGAGCTGGATGTGTCTGAGCCTCTCTATCTGGCCCTTGGGACTCTTTTCAAGACATACCTCTCCCTAGCCATATTCCCTCTTCTCAGGGCACACCCGTCACCAGCCCTGATTCACACTGTCCATGAGTATGTTTGCCTGCAACAAGGGGAACATTTATATTTCTTACTCTGCCCACTTCTACCTCTGACCCACTTCAAAAGGTTGCCCAGAAGGGAATGAAGCTTCAAGCTGAAAATCTAAGTGGAGAATCTTTTCAGTCTAGGTTTAAAACAACCCCAAGACTACCTTTAAAGCCCCAAGCATTGAACGGAAATCCTTAGAATACTGAACACCATGCTCAGTAAAAAAAAACAAAAAAACCCTCTGTGCTTTTCTGTTCTGCTGGTGAAAAAGCACAGTCCCCTACAGTTAGACATTTACAGTTTTACAGATATTCACAGGCTTCATTTTTTTCTCCCTGCAACATTAGTATAAACTCAGATACTCTCAGGAAGATCGTACTTGTGCATCTTGTACTGTTTTCCTCCAAATGCTGGTTATCAGCACAAGCACACACTCTGCCTCCGGGAACAGCTAAACAGAGAGTGCTGCAGCCTCCATTGTTAACACGGCACGCGTTGTCGCCTAGAATAAAATAAAAAAGCAACCTTAATGACAAATAAACAACATGTTATAAGAGTATAATATACAGAGACCATGAAGAAAATTGCCTTTATCTAGCAGACACACTGCTTTGATCAATGTGGTTTCCTGCAGGTACAGCAGGTACAACATGATCTAATTTGGTCACAGTCTTATCTCTTACTTTTAAAAGTATAGGACTACAATGAAACACTACAAGTTAGAATGAACTTATTTGTTTCATTTTCAAGCCACCCTTCCTGCTTTATCGTAACTGAGGTAACATATGTGATGTGGTGCTGGTGGTGTGCATTTAAGTTTACTGGGCAATTTAAAAACTGGCAAAATGCTGGTGCTTGAGAAGATTGGCATGCCAAGGGAGGGAGGGGTTGATATATTGAAAATATTCTGGTAGTATCCTGTGTCAGTGATGGTCAGGCAGGGGTGTCAGAGTAGCTTTCCCCCTCATACACTCAATTCATTTTCACCAAGAGGAATTCCTTACAACCATCCATTCGATATAGGACAAGTGAACTGGTGATTAAGTAGCTGGTGCTCCTTAATCTGCATTCTGGGTTCAGTTTCTCCCTTACTGCAGAGTGACGGAATATTGAAAAAGTGGGTCAGAAAGACTGGAACTGGCTTTTTGATTGTTTTAAAATGCATAGTGCAGCTTAAGGTTACAATCCTATAGCACTTACCTGGGAGTAAGCCCCATCAAACACAATGTGGCTTATTTCTGAGTAGACAGATATATAGGGTTGTACTGAAAGCAACTGGTGTCAGTTGAAAGTTGTAAAATAAAAATCCATGTCAAGCTACGAAACAATAATATAAGATGAGGGCACTGATTATTATTGACTAGTGTTACTGCTGAATTTTGCCTGAAGATATATTGGAAGTGGATGTTAAGGTTTCAGCTCTGGCAAAACATCTGAGAAAGAAAGAACTGCAGTTGGTTTTGCCACAACTAGAAGAATTCCTTACAAGACAGTTACACAAACTTAGGTCATCTCCAATTCCATGTAAAACAAAATTTGGAGCAAATATGGAGAGTCTTTTTGAGGCAAACAATTTCAGGCTTTTCAAGGGAATTTTAGATTTTCAATAAGCCTAACATGATATCTCAGAGGATTTTGAACATCTTCATCACCTACATAACCAGATAGTGGATGTGACCAAAATACCATTTCATCATTTTGAAACTTAAAATCTTTCCTGATTTCCTACAGGCCACAACTAGAGACACCTCAAGTGTTTACAAGCTCCGTAATACCATTCAGCTTTTAAGCTGTGTATCAATAAGGGCTGGCTTAGATTGTTCCATGCATCACAGACTACTACTGTTGAAATACAGGCTATAGCATTAAACTTTATTGCATAGCCTTAGAAACATAAAGAATATCAGTAGCCAGATAATAGTTTTTAGGCAAACAGCATAGACGTTGTCTTATATTTAGTTAAGACAACGTGTGTGTGTGTGTGTGTGTGTGTGATCTTGAAAGTGAAATACTACCAAAGAAAAGTATTTCAAAACTGTTTTTAGTTAACAAGAAAACCCATTAAAGTAAAATAAAACTTGGATGGTTACACAAATAACACATATGTGACACATCCTTCAAATCATTCTCAGTACAGCCTAAAAAAGCTGTTAACTGGTTTGTAAATGTAAGCTGACAAGAAGCATGTAGGGTCCATTTTTCAAGTCTGTTCATAGGTGGCATCAAATTTATGTGTGTTTGTGTTGTGATTGTTTAGAACCTGAAATGTTGGATACATACATTTTAAATCCAAATCAACACTCGGTTTATTGAGCCATGTAACTACTAGTACAAGTCTTGGAGGAGATATAAAAGTGGGGATTATTGATTAGGCCGTAGATGGATTTTTAACAAGCAGTTTATATAAGCTTAACTAGCAACATAGGCTTATATCCTCCTTCCATTAAAGTAAATGGAAAGAATCAATTTGGATTCTGTGGAAACCAGACTGAATGTGCATGAAGACTTTATTATTCTTCATCAAAACAGATCCCTATACCATTACCAAATAGCAAATCAATTACCATGTGATGCTTCTCTGTCTCTTTGAGACCAGCTAGAATTGTACATCGCAATTGTACATTACAATTTTAGCTAGTGGCACAGCTAAAAGAGAGCCTGAGGTGAAGTCTCTCTTGAAAGGTGAGAAATCTCCACCGCCACACACATTCTGGGTAGTATAAAAGAACACAAGCTACCAATATTCAAGCAGCTGGTTATTTCCCATACCCAGGGCCCTTCCAGGACTGCCACAATGTCTTATTATTTATTGATGGATGGATGTATTTTGTGGATTTCTGAACATGTTCTCTGTGTTAAAAAAAATAAAAAAAAATGCACACAAAGAAATCTGGAAAGATGAAGACCAAATAAAATAAAATAAACTATAAAACCTAATAAATTATGATTATTTTATCATTATACTGTCTATTATTATGCTTTTTATTATTGTGCTCCATTAAATGTGTTCTCAATGTTGTACACTCCCCTGGGATCTTTTGCTACAGGGCAGTATATGAACTGATAACTAACTAACTAACTAACTAACTAACTAACAGCAGCTGTACAAAGCTGAAAGACTAACCAGCACAGAGTTATAATGAGTCCAGCTACTAAAAACTTTTTCAGATTCATAAAAGTATTCTAAAACATCCTTTGTTCCCTTAATGGCCCATTACTTATATTTTAACACTTGCTGGACCCAGGGATTAGAAGGGTCTTGGTATACAGCATGGGTAGGCAAACTAAGGCCTGGGGGCTGGATCTGGCCCAATCGTCTTCTAAATCCAGCCGGCGGACAGTCTGGTAATCAGTGTGTTTTTACATGAGTAGAATGTGTCCTTTTATTTAAAATGCATCTCTGGATTATTTGTGGGGCGTAGGAATTCGTTCATTTCCCCCCTAAAAAAAATAGTCTGCCCCCCTACAAGGTCTGAGGGACAGTGGACCGGCCCCCTGCTGAAAATGTTTGCTGGCCCCGGTATACAGCCTACCCTGCCCCCAACTAATAAAAATATTTTGCGAGAGAGAGAGAGAAAGAGAATGTTTTAAACAGATTTCAGCCTTCCCAGTAAGCCACAGTGACAGGAGGTCAGCTAAGTGATGCTGACATATGCTTGCACTCACATCTTGCATGCTTACTAATATAATATAATCTCAGTACTTCCAATTTCATAGGCATTTAATGATCAGGGCAATGACTTTGGGACCTTTCACCTGAGGGTGGGGGGAGCTTTGGCTAGGGTACCCACTCCAGTCTCCCGGTGTCAGAGAGATGTGAACTTCCCAGACAAGGACAGCCCTGTTGGCATTGGTGGGCTGCAATGGAAGCGAAATGGACTCCCCAAACGCAGCAAACTACCTTTTACTGCCATGGACAAGGCAGGAAAGGTGTCAGAAGCCATTACCACTGCAGAAATGATGTGTGGAGTGTCAGTTTGCTGCCAGAGATTCTAGACATGCTAGTCCACTAGCAGGAAAATACACATTGCCAGAATCTGGGGTCGTGGTGTTCCCTGACAGCAATTCATTACGTTGACTATTTCTTGTTTATGGACTTATACATACATTATATAATGATGTTTATGATTTGTAAAATTTGGATTATAACTACTACTAGTAGTACATTTACCATACTTATTAGCCACGTGTTACGGCTGTATTTGAGTAGGATCTGGGGAAGACCTGCTGTCTCTCCCCTCACCTCCCCATGCCCAATCCTAAAGTAAGCATCTGGACCCTGGGGTACTGAAGGGAAAGGAGGAAGAGATATATCCTGCTCAAGCTCCAAATGAGTAAGTGATCAGATGTACCATTCCCAATATCCATGCTTGATTTTTGTGAGCTTAATCAGGGCAGACAGCACAGTCTACCTTCTGTTCCTAAGTTCCATTTCTCTCTCTCTCTTTCTCTCTGACTTTCACTATACAATGGTACCTCTGGTTGTGAACAGGATCCGTTCCGGAGGCCCGTTTGCAACGTGAAAAGCCCGCAACCTGAAGCACCATATCTGCGCATGCCCGTGGCGTGATCTGACACTTGTGCGCATGCGTGAAGCGCGATTTAGCACTACTGCGCATGCGCAAGCGGCGAAACCCAGAAGTAACCCTTTCTGATACTTCCGGGTCACTGTGGGATGCAACCTGAAAAAACGCAACCTGAAGCAAACCTAACATGAGGTATGACTGTATTTCTCTTTTCTGTGATGTTTGTTTATTTTGACAAACTCACAGTTGCAGAATCCATGCAGAGTCTACCTCCTCAAAATAAGGAAGTCATCTATGGATTGAGAGAAAGACCCCTTCATCTATTGTTTATTGTTTTCAGTCTGCCTACCTAACTGGAGGGGATTAGACTTAATCCAAAAACTAGCTGCCCTCCTGCCACCAACAGGGGAGAATAAAAATAATTTTATGGAGGTCCCTATGAATTTCTAGTGTTCTCTATTTCAAAGCAAATTGATCATATTCAAATTTAACCTTGAACTTTTTGCTACACAGGAAAAGAACTGGAAGAGTTATCAGTCATCAGACTTAAAATTACATAGGGGAATGGCAAGATCTACTACATCTTCAAAGCCATGAAAAGGTTATCAAAGCACAATGAACATAACTTCAGACCTTTTAAATAAATATTTGCAGTCCTTAAAACTTCACAGAAAGATCTTCAGATCAAAACCACAATAGGATTTGTTCAGCATCCAATAATATTTTTGAGAAGGTCAGAGCAAAAACCTAACAAATCTCAATATCTATAATTAGTGATCTCCTCCAGTTAATAATAGCTCTGATGTATTTTGACTGGATCAATGAATTGTTGGATTAATAATAGAAGTAAATTAATAGTAACAACTACATAATCCATGGAAATAATCCAGCAAGTCATTTGCAATTTATTTCCATTTAAAGAAATGCATCGTATTTATGACTAACTTAAGTCATATTTATTTTAATGGCAGTTAGTTGTAGCTAATGTTTGCTGGAATGTCTCACAAGTTAATGACAAAGATTGAGACAATGTAGTAAAAAGGTAGCCTTTCTGTAATTAATGTTAAAGCACTGCTCAGTGTAAATACAGAAAATATTGTTTTCAGTACCTTGCTGCTTGTGGGGATCATAAATCTGAAGCCCAAACAGAGGTGATCTCTCACTTCTTAGAAGTGTCACGTTTCTAGTCATCAAATCCAGTTGGAAAATAGAGCCATTCATATAATCTGTCCAGAAAATATAATTCCTATGGTGTGACAGTCCAAATGGATGGTTTAATTCTTTTCCACTGTAGACCACCTACAATTAATCAACATTAGTTAAAGAGATGTTAAAATTCACTGCACCAGAAAAAGGCTTTACAATTCCACCTTAAAACAGATTGGGGGGGGGGGGGTGAGAAACAGAGACAGAATTTGAACAATTTTGTTCAAGCATAAAGAAGCTGATCAGAAACAGGCCATGTTCAACGTCTTGTTGTTATCGCACAAATCCCCTGAACAACCCAGGGCAATGTTACTTGAAATACCAGCTGCCTCACATGGACCTGAAAGTTGTGTTAGATCATCTCTGGAAATTCTCGTTGTGGAACTGCATCCTACACAATGTCATAGGGTGTTGATAAAAAGAGTATTTCCTAGTATTGACCCTATACTCTGGAATGCCATTCCCTCTGCTATATGTGAAACGGCAACCATCTGTTTCTTCAGATGTCTCATAAATTTCCTGATATTCTGTTCCTATTTTAATGTTTTTATGCAGATTTATGCTACTGTCTTACTGGTTTTATGTTGCACCTTTGTTTTAATGTAATCGTTTAAGGTTTTTAATGTTGTGAAACACAGGGATTTTTTAAAAAAAAAATATTAAGCAGTTTATATGTGTTTTAAATAAATAAAATAAACCATATACTCATAAATACTAGGATTGATGTGGGTAATATTCACTAGCTTTGAATGTGTATCGGAGGAATTGTTCATTTGTGCTGCATTAACTATTTGTGTGAATATTCTCCATAAAAATTAAAACAATCTTAAGAACATTCTTAGCTAGGGAATACAGTAGCACAAAAGAGCTATTTAGCTGTCTTAAAATTGTTATTGGTGTACTGACTTCTCTGTTTATTCTCAGTTTCACCTGAGGGTGCAATCAGGATAGAAATTGTGCTCATTGATCAACTGGAAACACTTTTTTTTGCATTGGTGATGGAACAGACTGAAGGCTGCAGAAATCTTTAGCCAAAGACCATTTAGTTTGTTTGTTTTTCCCTTTGCAGAAAATCCTCTAGAATGTCTGTGTAATTAACTGGAATGTTCATCCTATCTACAGAACTGGGAAGAAATTAAATGCAAGGAGCCAAGCACTGACAGAATTGTTCACACTTCACATTAAAAATGTTAGGATACCGGAGCAGTTTTGTCTGACTGTTGATGGTTCTGTGATTCTGCCTAATGCACATACATTGGTGAATATTTACTACATTAACCCTATGTGTACTGCTAGCTGGTTTAGGTGTATTTTTAGAATGTTATGCATCTATTTTTACATATCCTACTTTGCCTCGAAGGAGATCAAGGGGGCAAACATGGTCCTCTGGTTCTAGGAGAGGCAGACACAATCACACTGTCTTCTAGGTTCAAAACAATGGACTCTACTATACAAGCTACAATGAAAGTGTGAACTCTACTATACTGTCCCTTAGGTCAATGTCAGAAAAGCAGCATGTGCTACAAAAAGTATTTATGTAGTTGGCTGTGCCAACCAATTAAGATGGTCAGAGAAAGAACTCCCATTAGCTTTAACGTGGACCTTTGTACTGCATCACCATGTACAGAAAACAACATAAACATAGGATTATTAGATAACGAAGTCTCTTTGTGTTCTGCTTCTTCTAAAGAAAATAAATAACATATGGGCTGCACCCTGCAGCAGGATGCCAGCTAAACTACCTTAGTCATCCTTATGCTGGAACCCACTCACCCCAATGAACATAGATCAGCCTCAGAAGGAAAGTAATTAATTAATTAATAAATCCAAAATTTAAAGTTGAAATATAGTTCAGTGAAATGAAAGCTTGAGGGCAACACAACATCACATTTCTTTCACCTTTCTGTCAGTTCCATTCAAAAATATTCTTTCAATGTGATCATAATAGGCATCACACCAGTACAATACGTTGTTTTGATAATCCAGAGTTAATCCATTTGGCCACAACATCCTTGATGTAACAAAAATCTGTCGGTGGTAGCCATCCATCCATGCCTTCTCAATTCGTCCCACGCTATCGTCTATTTCATCTTCTTCCCAGTCTGTCCAATACATCCAGCTATGAAATGATAAATAAGCATCCATTTATTATTTGAACCAAATTGCAGAATGCCTTCTACAGAGATGCAGTAGCTCCTTTGGGTTTCTACTTTAAGCCTTCTTAATGCTTTCTTTCTTCCTGTCAAGAGCAATAAATGAGTAACAGAGGTAATCCACCAAGGGGGGCGGGGGGAGAAAAGGTACTCCTATGTGACCTGAGAGAATATAATCAATTATATGATTACAAAACTGGATTGATTGACATGGAAAGTTGATGCTGTGGTAATGAGCTGCTTCAAACTTTACATAATCACACTAGGTTTAGGAAATCTCTTTCTCTTAACTGGCAAACTGACTTTATCATAAAGGAAAGAATTATGTGACGACTGGACAATATGTATTTCTAATGCAAACTAATTTAACCATTTTCCCAGTTTGTGGAAATTTAATGACTAGATATAAAGTAGTTTTGCAAACAAGAATACTCCTCAGCACCCCCATTAAAATTGTTTGTTTCCATAAAAGATTGTGAATCATTTCCCTTTTTATTATACAAAAATTACTATGTTATAATCAGGAGCAAACACTCTACACTATGGGTGATATGCAATTAAGATACAGTAGACCCACTGAAATGCCGTACATTGACTTAAGTCCATTTTCAATGCACTGAATATGACTTACAGGGCTGTATTTTGCAATAAAATGTTTAGGTTGCCCTATACCCTGTAAATCGTACTCTGAGTAAATCCTCTGAAAGGAGGGTTTGAATTAGCACAAAATATTAAAAACATATGGGGATGTATTTTGTAATTATATCAAACTAAGTTTAATATTTTGGGAAAATTAAGCCTCAAAACCCCTTCATGGATCACTGCCTTGTCGTGGCGAAGGGGCTTGAATTACTCAGGGAAGCTATGAGCTATGCCGTGCAGGGCCACCCAAGATGGACAGGTCATAGTGGAGAGTTTGGACCAAACGTGATCCACCTGGAGGAGGAACTGGCAACCCACTCCAGTATCCCTGCCAAGAAAACTCCATGGACAAAGACAACAGGCATATAAAAGATATGACGCTGGAAGATGAGCCCCTCAGGTCGGAAGGCGTCCAACATGCTACTGGGGAAGAGCGGAGGACAAGTACAAGTAGATCCAAAGCTGATGAAGCGGCTGGGCCAAAGCCGAAAGGACACTCAGTTGCGGATATGCCTGGAAGCGAAAGGAAAGTCCAATGCTGTAAAGAAAAGTATTGCATAGGAACCTGGAATGTAAGAACCATGAACCTTGGTAAGCTGGATGTGGTCAAAAATGAGATGGCAAGAATAAACATTGACATCCTAGGCATCAGTGAACTAAAATGGACGGGAATGGGCGAATTCAGTTCAGATGACTATCATATCTACTACTGCGGGCAGGAATCCCGTAAAAGAAATGGAGTGGCCCTCATAGTCAACAAAAGAGTGGCGAAAGCTGTACTGGGATGCAATTTCAAAAATGATAGATTGATCTCGATACGAATCCAAGGCAGTCCTTTTAACATCACAGTAATCCAAGTTTATGCACCAACTTCCAGTGCTGAAGAAACTGAAATTGACCAATTCTATGAAGACTTACAACACCTTATAGAAATGACACCAAAGAAGGATGTTCTTCTCATTATAGGGGATTGGAATGCTAAAGTAGGGAGTCAAGAGATAAAAGGAACAACTGGCAAGTTTGGCCTTGGAGTTCAAAATGAAGCAGGGCAAAGGCTAATAGAGTTCTGTCAGGAGAACAAGCTGATCATCACAAACACTCTTTTCCAACAACACAAGAGACGACTCTACACATGGACATCACCAGATGGGCGACATCGAAATCAGATTGATTATATTCTCTGCAGCCAAAGATGGAGAAGCTCTATACACTCAGCAAAAACAAGACCTGGAGCTGACTGTGGCTCTGATCATCAGCTTCTTATAGCAAAATTCCAGCTTAAACTGAAGAAAGTAGGAAAAACCACTGGGCCAGTAAGATACAATCTAAATCAAATTCCTTATGAATACACAGTTGAAGTGAAAAACAGGTTTAAGGACTTAGATTTGGTGGATAGAGTGCCTGAAGAACTGTGGATGGAGGCTCGTAACATTATACAGGAGGCAGCAACGAAAACCATCCCAATGAAAAAGAAATGCAAGAAAGCAAAGTGGCTGTCCAATGAGGCCTTAAAAATAGCGGGGGGAGAGAAGGCAAACAAAATGCGAGGGAGATCGTGAAAGATACAGGAAATTGAATGCAGATTTCCAAAGAATAGCAAGGAGAGACAAGAGGGCCTTTCTAAACGAGCAATGCAAAGAAATAGAGGAAAATAACAGAATGGGAAAAACCAGAGATCTGTTCAAGAAAATTGGAGATATGAAAGGAACATTTCGTACAAAGATTACCACAATTAAGGACAAAAGTGGAAAGGACCTAACAGAAGCAGAAGACATCAAGAAGAGGTGGCAAGAATACACAGAGGAACTATACCAGAAAGATATAGAGGTCTCATACACCCCAGGTAGTGTGGTTGCTGACCTTGAGCCAGACATCCTGGAGAGTGAAGTCAAATGGGCCTTAGAAAGCCTTGCTAACAACAAGGCCAGTGGAAGTGATGATATTCCAGCTGAACTATTTAAAATCCTAAAAGATGATGCTGTTAAGGTGCTACACTCAATATGCCAACAAGTTTGGAAAACTCAGCAGTGGCCAGAGGATTGGAGAAGATCAGTTTACATCCCAATCCCAAAGAAGGGCAGTGCCAAAGAATGCTCTAACTACCGCACAATTGCACTCATTTCACACGCTAGCAAGGTTATGCTTAAAATTCTACAAGGCAGGCTTAAGCAGTACGTGGACCGAGAACTCCCAGAAGTGCAAGCTGGATTTCGAAGGGGCAGAGGAACCAGAGACCAAATTGCAAACATGCGCTGGATTATGGAGAAAGCTAGAGAGTTCCAGAAAAACATCTACTTCTGCTTCATTGACTACGCAAAAGCATTTGACTGTGTCGACCACAGCAAACTATGGAAAGTTCTTAAAGAAATGGGAGTGCCGGATCACCTCATCTGTCTCCTGAGAAATCTCTATTTGGGACAAGAAGCTACAGTTAGAACTGGATATGGAATAACTGATTGGTTCAAAATTGGGAAAGGAGTACGACAAGGCTGTATATTGTCTCCCTGCTTATTTAACTTATATGCAGAATTCATCATGCGAAAGGCTGGGCTGGATGAATCCCAAACCGGAATTAAGATTGCTGGAAAAAATATCAACAACCTCAGATATGCTGATGATACAACCTTGATGGCAGAAAGTGAGGAGGAATTGAAGAACCTTTTAATGAGGGTAAAAGAGGAGAGCGCAAAATATGGTCTGAAGCTCAACATCAAAAAAACTAAGATCATGGCCACTAGTCCCATCACCTCCTGGCAAATAGAAGGGGAAGAAATGGAGGCAGTGAGAGATTTCACTTTCTTGGGTTCCATGATGACTGCAGATGGTGGCAGCAGTCACGAAATTAGAAGACGCCTGCTTCTTGGGAGAAAAGCAATGACAAACCTAGACAGCATCTTAAAAAGCAAAGACATCACCTTGCCAACAAAGGTCCGTATAGTTAAAGCTATGGTTTTCCCAGTAGTAATGTATGGAAGTGAGAGCTGGACCATCAAGAAGGCTGATCGCCGAAGAATTGATGCTTTTGAATTATGGTGCTGGAGGAGACTCTTGAGAGTCCCATGGACTGCAAGAAGATCAAACCTATCCATTCTCAAGGAAATCGGCCCTGAGTGCTCACTAGAAGGACAGATCCTGAAGTTGAGGCTCCAGTACTTTGGCCACCTCATGAGAAGAGAAGACTCCCTGGAAAAGACCCTGATGTTGGGAAAGATGGAGGGCACAAGGAGAAGGGGACGACAAAGGATGAGATGGTTGGACAGTATTCTCGAAGCTACTAACATGAGTTTGGCCAAACTGCGGGAGGCAGTGAAGGATAGGCGTGCCTGGCGTGCTCTGGTCCATGGGGTCACGAAGAGTCGGACACGACTGAACGACTGAACAACAACAACAACAAGCCTCAAAAACATAGAAAGGAGGGAGGGGTGCTGTGGAAGCTAAAACAGATGTCTAAAGTTCAGGTCCCACAAAGGCTCAAGAACCTTGAAGCTGTTTGGAAGGATAGGACCCACAACATGATATTTTGGAGGATGACTCTTGAAGGTTTGGTTTGTTTAAAAAAAAAGTTATATCTTAAGAAAGGCACACATGGAAAGCAACAGTTTTTAACTATTTATAGTGAGGGAAAATATCAGTTCCTACAGAATTCTAAGACAAATTCATCAAGGAATAAGTTGCCACTGGTATATAGCATGATGACAGTACAGATAAAAGCAAAGTTTAGCATTCTAGATTTCTGAATTCTATTACATATTGGCACAAAATATTATTTGGTCTTATTGCAGAATCGAGGCAGTGTCCAACATGCATGTTTCTTAAATTCTGATGCAGAGGTGTGTGTGTGTGTGTGTGTGTGTGTAAATTTGATGCCAAACATGTTGAAAGACAGCTTATGCGATTGATGGTCAGACTATTGAACATCCATTCTGATTTGTTTATGGGTCAGTTGTATTGCAATGATCATTCATCCTGATTTGCTTATGGGATGTTTACGTGTTTCTCCATTTAATCATTCATTCCACACTCTTTCCCCCATTACTTTCCTAACAGCAACAAATCTTCTTTAAAAAAATAAAAGAGAATTTGTTGTGCACGAATAATGTAACACTTTCATCCACTTTAATTGCATAAACTTGAATTCCTGGTATGCTCTTGAATCCTCCCCCCCCCCCAACAGTGACAGTCTGGAGGCACTCATCTACTTGTGCTCATGTGAAGGCACCTTTAGTAAAATCTTTATGTCAGCTATCTTGAATTGAAGTAAATAACCAGATCAATATACTCTTTGCTCTTCTCAACAGTACAATGAATCAATAGCACTTGCAAACATTTATTTGACTTGTTAAAAGGCCATTGCTTAAAAATAGTCCTCTTTTTTTACAGTTACCACCAGTCACATCCCAAGCCAGGCTCACATCTGGAATTAATTAAAATACAGGCATAGCTCCAAAAATATTTATCTGAAGCACAAATAGAATTATAATGCAGTAACTAATATTCCTTTCTATAAACAACAACAAAACCACATGTTATTTTAAAAAAAACAAATGGGGGAACTGGCTGCTGTCAGGCATAGGATGCTCAAATACATAGATCACAATTCTGCTTAACTAAAATAGTTTAGTAAATGTGTGTCACAACATCCTTTTTTCAAACGTTCCCTTTCTGAACTATATAAGCTTAGTATTATGCTACAAATCTAGAAGACTGCAACCCATGAACTGGAACATTTCATAAACACAATTGCCAGTGTCAATCTGATACAGGTTCAGCTCACATTTCTTCTATGTAGTTTAATTCAATATAAGCTTCTTGTGGAATAGCTTGTGTTCAATCAAGTACAGTGGTGCCTCGCGAGACGAAATTAATTTGTTCCGCGAGTGCTGCCGTACAGCAGAAATTTCGTCTTGCGAAGCACGGTCGGAGGAAGCGCGGTTTGACGAAAAACAACAACTGCAAAACGTTCTCATTTTGCAAGTCACGGCCATAGGGAAATTCGTCTTGCGAGCCACCCTTTCGTTAGCGAATGCATTTCGTCTAGCGAGTTTTTCGTCTAGCGAGGCATTCGTCTTGCGAGGTACCACTGTACTATGTAAAGGTGCAAACCCTGAAAATGGAAATTAATCTTACCATGAATTTCTGTTTAATGATCTGGATGAAAGGCATTCCTCCTATGGGGAGGCAGAGTCCTCTCAAGGCTTTTGCCTCCTCTCCAGGCAGAGGAATCATCCCCACTGAATATGGATCACTGGTTCCTGAAGGAGAAGATCCTCCGGAACATCAAACCTCCAGGGAGCCTGCACCTTCAAACTGACTAGATCTGGGAACCAAGCCCCCTGGCCACCAGAATCACCTCTGTTTGGACTTGATGGACTTTCTGCACAGTTCTCTGAATCAAACTGAAGCCAGAAACGCACAAAGTGATCCCAGATGCCACTCTGTTTCCAGTGCATCCATAGACAAAAAGTGTGAATTGAAGGTGCTTAGCTGAATATCGCGCTTCTGCACATGCGCGTCCTTCACAGAACGCTTCTGCACATGTGCAGACTGCATGGAGCGCTTCTGCGCGTGGCGAACCCCGGAAGTAAACACTTCCGGGTTTGCCGTATTCATAACCCGTGCTGTTCGCAACCCGCAGCGAACGCAACACGAGGTACGACTGTATGCATATTGCAGCTTATAATATACTAGTTTCTGATCTTTTTAAAATTTTGCTTAATAAGAATATTACTATAACTACCTTGAAACTAGTGGAAGCAGCAAGGAAGGCTGTTTTATAAAGTACATTCACTTGAGGCCCTGATCCATTAATTTCAAAATGAACTGTTCTTTGAGTACATGTTCACTACTGACTGCTGTCTCCCGTGCCCCAAGCTGACAAAGCATAGCAAAGAGCATTCTGATTAACATGAAACTCATAACTTCTCAACATATCTATCATCTCTAGGTTCTCTAAATTACTATCACACCACTTTGTGTAGGGGTGGGGTGGGGACCAGTTATTTGCACACTGTCAGATGAATGCTCTGGCCTGATTTCCCCTGGGCAAATTTCTCTGCTGTAGCCTTGCACCGAGAAAACTTGCTGCAGCCAAATGCTGTGTTTCTCTGCTCTGCTCCTAAGGCTCTTCTACAGCTGCAGAAGAGATGGGCAGAAAACTCAGCACAATTTCAGCTGTATATCTCTGCACCTTCAGCCCTCTGTAGCATAGCAGATCTAAACCTAAGTACTGACTCTAGAATTAGCTATTGTTCCCCATTAAGTCCAAACCAAGTTCAGAGTAAGCCAGGTTCTTTAACCTGTTTTATTTCACAGGGGTGCCAACTTAAATAAAATAGGGGGGCAGCACAAGTAAGCCCCACCTGCAAAATCGAGCACAAGATATGGTGCACAGACACCATTTGAATGGCTAATTACGTGCATGTCTTCAGTTTAAATATATGCCATTTCCTATTTAAATGGTGGTGGTGGTGATTGTTTCTTGTTTGCAAGGTTGGCTTCATTTGAGCTTTAGGGTTGATTTTCTGACCCCAGGGTATCACCTGAGCTGATCTTTTCCAATCATGTCATAGGGGGATACATTCAGAGGGTGATATTAGATTCCTTTGCTACCAGTCTCCCATGTCACTTTTTTTCCAAAACTACTCAGTCCAAACATATAGTGGTCAAATCTGTCAGTGTATGTCAGCCCCTATTAAAAGCTTCAATCTACCTGGTCTTTGACAACTGACATCCTCTTTTAAATTGCATAAAAATTGAGTTGAAACTAGGTGCTGGCAAAGTCACCTTGTAGTGGGGCAAAAGGTGCTGTGATTCCATTGGTAGTTCAACTCAATATTTATGCAATTTAAAAAGACGATGTCAGTTGTCAAGAGTTAGCTATCTTGCTGACAGAGTTCAATGAACACTATTGCATACTAGGAAGGCTAATACTAAAGTTGTGTCTTTAAGTAGATGGAAGCATGATGTTTGTGGACCAGTTTAAGATTATAAAATCACTATTTAAATTCAAATTCTTAGAGGGACTATTGCAAAAACAGGATATTTTAACATAGGAACATATGAAGCAGCCTTACCGTGTTTCCCCTATTTTAAGACACCGTCTTATATTTTTTCCCCTCAAAAAAACACAGGGTGGCTTTTTGGGGGTGTGTGTCTTATTTTTATTACGTTAGTATGGTACAGTGGAGCAATCTACATTTATTCAATTAATCTACATTTATTCAATTATGCCAGTGGCTGGACACAGGGGAGGAGGAGGAGGAGGGAGATGATCCTTGGGACAAAGCAAATAAACAGCATGAGGGAGGGAAGGAGATAAGCTTCAAAGCGCCAAGTTCCCAACAGGGGTTCCCTCTTACTGGTGTTTATCTTCCGTCGTAGTCTGTGTTTCTAAACGGGAGGACGGAGGGAATTCCTTCTTACTGTGTTTATCTTCAGTTTTTCACCCCCACCTCTCGCTCTCTGGCTCTCTGCACACCAGGAGCAGGCTGCAGAACTCCAGCAAGAGGTGCCTTTTCTTCCCGCACCTCTCACTGGTTTGCTGCTCCCCGCGCGTCAGGAACAAAAAGAGGCGTCTTTCCCCCCTGTGCCTCTCCCTTTTGATCTCCCCGCACCTCTCGCTGGTTCGCTGGCTCCCTGCACACGCAGGAGGGGCTGAGGAGGCGACGCAGGAAGGGACAATGGCAGCACCATGGCTTACTTTCGGGGTATGTCTTATTTCTCCCAACTGTAAAAAAAAACCCTGCTATGGCTTACTTTATGACTACGTATTAAAATAGGGGAAACACGAGATATTGAATGTGACCATTAATCTATGTAGCTCAGTATTGTCTACACAGACTGGAAGAGGCTGTCCAGGAAGTGATGAGTTTTGTGTTTGAGATGAAGTCCTCAATGTGAGTAAATCGCTACAAGGCAATCTTCTATTATTGCAACAATCTAAAAGGTTTCAGTATTTGACTGTTTTTGAATTCACCTGTGAACTTTGCCAAATTGGCTCTTAAACTGTATTTGAGATAAAATAATATAAACAATGAAACAGTAATGTAGAATTGTTCTTCACCAATTTGGTCTTACTTTTCAAAAGGGATTTTTAATATTACCATACTGTGCAATCTCCCTGTTGGTAGGGTTGGAATATTTTCAAAATCACAATATTGGACTAATCCACATAGCTGCTGTTTTTCCTCTAATCCCTATTGTTCTCCTTGATATCAGTTTGACTCTCCCCTTCCCCTTCTGTTAAAATAGCCCAATTTTTACAAACAATTACCATTTCACACTCACAAATTATATACATACAATGCATGCATAGTGCAAGGTACACATTCTGGCTTTTGCTTTCCCAGACACAAGAACAATTCAACTCACTCTCCTGCTCTTTTTCACTCTAGAAGCTGATGTCTACTCCAGTTTTATGCCATTTCCTGCCGGTTCCATTCTAGGCAATGATTTTCATTCCAGTTCCACTCTATGCCCTCCCAGTCTATTCCCACTCACAGCATTTAGGATGCTAAGTCAGATCTTCAGTGAAAGAGCACAGCAAGCCGCTGAGTTTTAATTCCAAAAGTATATATTAACTATATACATTAATTCCAAAACTATATATGAGTGAGTGTGAGTGTGTTTGTATGTGCGCGCGTGTATGTTTAATAATGTTTTGAGCTTGGAGCAACGAAAAGTAACCTAGCAGCAAACAGCGCTTTGTAATTGTACATATTTTATGCAGAATTACCAGTAGATAATGCTCCCAGGATACAAACAAGGGGAGTAATGGTGGGCTAATCACTGTGGAGAACCCAACTTTGGTGGTCACAAAAATAGCAAACTCCCAAGCATTATCCCCATCAACATTTAGGCATACAATTCACTTAAAGGTAAAGGTAAAGGCACCCTTGACCGTTAGGTCCAGTTGCGGACGACTCTGGGGTTGTGGCGCTCATCTCGCTCTATAGGCCGAGGGAGCCAGCCTTTGTCCACAGACAGCTTCCAGCATGACTAAGCCGCTTCCGTGAACCAGAGCAGTGCACGGAAACAATTCACTTACATCCATTGAAATATCTAGTTTAATAGTACGGGAGAATATTGGGGGGTGGGGTTAATGGTGAAAAGGGGCTAAATTTTATTTAAAATTGTTTTTTAAAAAAGCTTTCATACCCATTTACAGGATCAACAACAATTCCTCTTGGGTGTGACATGTCTCCTTCCAACAGAATCTTCCGACTTTGAGAGGCTTTCTCTAGTCTGGCAACATTAATTGTTTTCCTGTAGCCATCATTTGTCCAAAACAGATTATTTCCAAGCCAGTCTACTGCAATGCCTTCCACATTATCGAGATCTGTTTAAAGAAGCATCAGATATATTACACAAGATATATTGCTAATGTTGTTATATATCTGTCATGCTTTAAACTAGTTCACTTTATCTTAAGTCATCCAAATGTGATTAAGCAGTTAAGAGAGCATACTATGAAGGAAGGAAAACAAATTGATCCACTATAAAAAGTCCTAAATGTGTTATAACATCCATATGCGAAATGTGCAAAAAACAAACAAACAAACCAGTGTGGTACAGTGTCTAGAGGACTGGCTGGCTGGCTGGCTTCTTATTCAGTAACAGAAGTTACTACCTGGGTTGTGAGGCTAAACTGCCATGCAGAGCTCCTTCAGAAAAGAGTTTATAACAACAGAAATAAATATTTGATCAAAATTAAGAATATAATCACTTCTACATAAATTCAAAGGAAGAAAGCAGAATCAAACTGCAATTGTAGACACACTTACCTAGGTATATGTCCCATAGGACTCACTGCAACTTATGAGCACACATGCATAAGATAGCACTGTTAGTTATACAGTGCGCACAGAGACATATATATGCACTGCCCTTTGAGGGAACTGAGTATTATACTGTATTTCATTATGTCATGAATTCAGTATGTAAAGCCAGAAGATGCGGACAACATCATTGTTTAGAATGCATGCCTACAGACTAAAGGTAATGCAGACATCAAGGAAAAGAAAGGAAAATATTTCTAAAGTGTTTTGGCAAATTCTTCGAAAAATTGGTAATGGTCCACTATAAAGGCAGGGAAAGGAAAAGACCTAACTAAAAGCAACTGAAGATTCGTACTTAGCTCTTCTTAATAACTGTTATCAAGGAAATGGGCTTAACTTTCCAGGTACAATGAAGTTCTTTCAATAGCAAGGGTTATGAAGAGTTTTTGAATTAAGCGAATCCTTGGGATAACACTGTAGTAGCACAGAAAGTCACATGGCAGGCATCTGTTCCAAAAATGCAATATAAGGAAATTAAAAATAAGCATTTAATGAATAAGGCTGCAAGCAGTTTAGGCCTTTCAGATCCTTAGAACAAAAGTTTTGAGGATGTTTATTCCCCCCCCCCCAATAAAAAATACTCTGTTTTTGCTTTCCATTCCCCCACTTCCAATATATTTCCTGACTGGCACTAGGCTTGACAGTTCCCAAAGTAATTAAATACTGCTATACCTGCTATATTTAATTACTTTGGGAATTGTCAAGCCTAGTGCCAGTCAGGAAATATATTGGAAGTGGAGGGGAAACCAACCCATCCTCTGACATGGTAGATTAATATGATTATACTGTGATACATCACATTTAAGCTTAGCAAAAGTAACTGAGGGATGGCAATAGAGGTAAAAAAAAGATTGGTGTAAAGGTAGATTTTGAAGTGCAGATCTCACCATGACATCCCCATCCCAAAAGGAGAATCTGAAAGAGCAAGTACCTATGTTGATTAGATATAAAACCCAAAGAGCAGCAGTATTGCACGATATTTAATTTATTAAGATGAGCTGACAGTAACAGAACATGCAGAGGCAGATTTAGGGCAGTGCAACCGGTTCCCCTGCACAGGGCGCCTGTAGAGGGTTCCTTCCTGCCTCCTTCTCAAAGCCTAATTAGCACTTGCCGAGCTTTGGGAACGAGACAGAAGGGCTCTTCGGTAGGACGTGGCGGCCAGGGCGATCCACTCCTTCCTCACCCCCCTAGCCATGCCACTGTATAAACAGAAACAAGAAAACCAAAGGGACAATGTATACATTGGCGAATATGTAAATTGAATGGAACATGCCCAATGAACATGAGAATGAATTTCAGAATGGATGGTGACATGTTTCTACTTTCCTATCTACAAGATACAAAAAAATAATAATCACTTTATTTATAAAAAATTTCCTGCAAAACTTGAATCTCTGCATCAAACTAATATTCTTCTCCATCTTATGATACTTTCCACTCAATGGAAAATGAGTGAAATGTTAAGGGTAGGCTTCTATGTGCACTTACTTGGGAGTAAACCCCATTTAACTTAGTTGGAGCTCTTTCTCAATAAACATAAATTGCATCAGCCTACACATATCATTAATCATGACTGCTCCTTTCATCGCCTATACTTCAGAATAACAGTACTCCTCAGTTACTAATCCAAAAGTGAAAAACTTAATTAGTTTCACTTTGGAAAAAGAACCTATTAAGGATATTCTTTATATATACACACACATTCTCTTCCTTTCCCTGTTGCTACACAAACAGCAGATGCACACAACCTCCTCTAATGGCCTTTCCAATTTCTCTATTTGATCTCTTTTAGGCTAAGATCATTTTAACCCAGGCCACAGACAAAAAGATAATCAAAGCTTTTTGGAAAATTGCAACTCTTACCAAGCAAGTACAGAAGTATTGCTATGTTGTAGGCATCATTAAGCAGTGCCTATGACAAGTACACCTCACAAGCACCTTCCTTAGCAAATATAATGAATGCTCCCCCTAAATTAATGGGCTTTTCTGCCTGTTCTCTTTCCCTCCTTTTTCATTTTAGGTTATGCTCCAACACGGGGGCATACAGGTGGACTAATAAAGGCTCAGACAACCTTTAATTATTTCTGCTGTCTGAGGCTGGCAAAGCTGTATAGATCAGGATATGGACTCAAGCTGCAATCCAAACCCTAAAGGGGGAGTGGTGGGCTTAATGGCATGACAGTGCCACCACTGCATTCATGCCAGTCGGGACTCAGGATGGAAGGTGGCTGGTAGTTAAATTGCTGCAGCATCCTAAAATGGCTATTATGTGGCTGCTGTGGAGCTGGCTCATAAGATCCCAGGTTGGATCAGCCCCTTTCTGCCCTGTTTCAAGGTTGGCATCCCCCTGTAGGAGGAATTAACCACTCATTCAAACTCTGTCCTCACAAGGCCAGCACAAAGGGGGGGGGGTTTGTGCAGCTTCAGTAATAGGTTGGTCAATAAACTAAGGCACCTCATGACAGATGCGCTGTGGGTGGATACAGGAAATTGGTTTCATCATATTCTGTATGATTATGCATTGTCAGGATTGAGCCATATGTTCGAGTTCTCCGGATGTGGGAGAGAACTTCAGGTTAGAAGAAGAGGACGCTGTGCCTGAGGGGGAGGGTGCTGGAGGAGCTAGCAAAGAAAGGGTAGTGTCTTTAGGCGTAGAGGGACAGGAAGAGATAGCAAGCAAGCCAGCAGCTCCACAGGGACAGCAAGGGTTAAATTCTGGATCAGAGACTGGCGAGAGATTTATGACTGCTCTCGAGAGGCGCACACGTGGACAAGAGGAAACTTGAAAGGCGGGGCGATAAATTCCCGCATTTTATGAGGTGTTGGTAGCGTAAGTGGAGGCCTCTACCGGTATCTGAACTGAGTGACTCTGATGAATGATAATGAACTCTTGATGACCAATGTAAATATTGTAAATAAAGACCATTAAAATGTCAGAAGTCTCCAGAGGTGATTGTGAAGAGAGGAACGTGCCGCCCTGACATACATGCAAGGACACTCCTGAGCCACTTCAGGCCAAGTTGGCCTCAGTGGCCCCTAGTATCAGGTGATTGACAGGTGAATGGCCTCACTCATCTGTGAAATTTGGCATGGCAAGGATGAGAAGATAGGATCTGGCCCACCACTCAGAAAACATTATCCACCCCTGACTTAGACCATATAATGATGGACCATATACGTACAGTACACAAATGCTGTGTAATATAATACAGTGGTGCCCCGCTAGACGAATGCCTCGCAAGACGAAAAACTCGCTAGACGAAGGCATTCGTCTAGCGGAAGGCTGCCCCGCAAGACAAAAAAGTCTATGGGGCTGCCTCGCAAGACGAAAATTTTTCGTCTTTTTTTTTCTTTTGTCTAGCGAAAGCGCGGCTGTCATTGCCGCTTCGCTAGACGAAAAACCCGCTAGACGAAAATTTTCGCAGAACGAATTATTTTCGTCTAGTGGGGCACCACTGTATACAAAACAGGAACCAATGGTCCAGATTTGGACCCCATTCACCTGTTATTCATCCCTGTTTTATGTAGTTCAGACCATTCAAATGCCATCAGATTATCTTAACCAAGAGAAGAGAATTTAATCAGAAAGGAAAAGTGAGGGCAACCTGTTACATAGGAATTCTGTAAATAAAAAGAATCTCATTTGCAATTAGATTTGTCCTTTGCTTTGGTGTTGAGCAGAAAGAGAACTAGAAGGAAGAAAATTAAAAAGTGGCAGGAATATTTGGAGGCAGGGAATATTGGTCCAAACAAGTCACACCAACAACTAACTAGAAGGAAAATTGTATCAAGATTCTGTCACCTGCAGGATATAAAGAAATTGATGCAGTGGGGTGGTGGTGGAAATAGATCATTTAGATCTACTAGCACTTATTAGAAATCAGTGCACCTAGTAGTTAGTTTGAAATGTTCTAATTTTCCTTAAGCACAGATTAGCACTGTGTTATAAAGAATCTGTCTCATGATTAGAAAATGATTGTTTCATAGTAGCTGAGAAAAATCTCATTACCATTAAAAATGCAATGAAGATTTCATGAAACAAAAGCGTAAAGACACAAAAAAGTATTCACTCCTGGTCAGCTCAGCAAGGGCTATGAAGAATAGCAAATGAGATCAGCAAGGAAGGAATTAATTCCACTGTCACTTAAGTAGCAGAGCTTGAAATGTTTTTCTTTGAAATGGGAGTTTAGATATAATCTGCTGGTGAGTGAAGCTGCTTAGATGATTGACTGCAACATTTCTTTGGTATGTACAAGTTGAACTAAAGATGTCATGGAAATAAGCTGCAGTTTTTGTAGGCTTATTATGACACAATTCTATAACTTTGCTGGGGGATAACTTTTTTTAAAAAAATCTAGAAAAATGCAGAGCCATAGGGGATGAAAGTAGGGATCGGAACCAGGCTACCTGCCTTGTATAGATCTGTAAGATCAACTGCACTGGGGATGGAGAACTTAGGACTGGGGGTCAAATACAGCCCTCCAGACATCATCATCCATCCCTTCAGATTCTCCCTATGCCACACTTCCCAGCCAGATCTTGTCCCTTCAGGTCATATTCTGTACTGGCTTTGCTTTGTCCTTGAAATGCCCCACCCCCATGGAATGTGTTCTTTATCTCTGATATTGCCTCCTTCTTGCCTGACTGTATGTAGAAACTGGCCTAACACATTGCTCTACCCAGTGTTGTGGCCCTTCCAACCACTGGCACGTCCTGCACGTGGCCCCTGGAATGTGACCCTTGGGCTGAAAAAGGTTCCCCATCACTGACTTTGATCATCTGGGAACATTTTACTCAGGGCACCACACCTTACATATGGCCACGAACCCCAAATAGGCACGTTCCACTGTCATCCCTACACTTTGGAACACTCTTCCTTCTGCCGTATGTGGAGCACCAGCAATGATGTTGCTTCAAATGCGCAGTAAAAAAGTATATCTTTTTTGTGCAGACTTTCCCTGATCCATGAGATTGGATCCATACCACTGGATTCCTGTTTAATTCTGTTTTCACAATATTGTTTTACCGCTTTGAATGTTGATTTGTATTGTTTGTACACCACTTAGAAAAAAATTAAAATATTAAGCCATTTAAAAATACTTTTTGAAGAAATAAAGTGATTTAAAACAGGATGTCCCAAACTTGGGTCTCCAGCGGTGTTTGGACAACAATTCCCACCATCCCTAACTACTGGTTGTGCTAGATGGAAAAACAGCTGGAGACCCAAGTTTGGGAAACCCCGATTTAAAGCATAGAAACATGGGCACAAAGTAGGTGCCAAGTTCTTGCAAATGCTTGGGTTTATACGAAATCCTTCTAAGTTCCACCTACCATCCTTCAAGATTGTCACCCGCTCAGAGCCATCAATTTTTTGACGTCCAATCAGGAAGCTGGTAGTGTCAGCAAAGTATATGTAATTGGTCTCAGCATGAAAATCCAGAGCTCGAGGATTAACCAAGTTTTCTATGGGGATCATATATTCATCAGCTACTTTGCTATTCAGGTCCATTCCCCGTATTATTCCTGGGCGTCCCTTGCCATAAAACAGGAACAACTCATTCTTTGGTCCTGCATAAGAAAGATTACAAACATAAACCACCAATGCTGCCTAATTTCTTTACACTGAATACTGTCACTGTTTAATTAAATGGTGCAATTAGTGTGTCCCCCCCCCCCAATTCTAAACCCAAAATTAAGCTCCCAAATATTCTGAATGTATCTAAACTCAATATGACTGGTTAATTGCATTATCTTAATTAAAACACAAATTACTTCTGTGACTGAGTTATATCTAATTAATCACTGCCTTTTCTGTAGCAATACATGTTTCAAAAACCGAATCGACCATAGGATAACATTAGAGCCAGGGTAAAATGGCCCATTATAATCTTGCAAGCATTCTCCAAGTCATTAGGATCTATTAACAATACCAGTACAGTAAACTTTAGCAAACAGACAAAAATGTGCAAAGCAAACAATTGCAATTTCAACTGTTCATATCTGTGCAAATGATGCATTATGCCAAAATGAAGAACGTAACATACAAATATCAATCATGTTGTTTCTTTCTTAAATAGTGGCCCATTTTGTAACTTGGGGCCTTGACAGAATTATGAAGTCTCCTTCTGTATAAACTATACAGTATTTAAGATCTTCCACTTAACACTGTGAGCATGCTTTTGTAGAGCCGCTTTTGTCCAGCAAATAGAGCACTGGACTAGAGGCCTGCATTTAAATAATTTCTTACTTAGTCATCTCCTGCGTTTTATAAGCCATTCCCTTTTAGCCGGTCTGAAGATGGCTTCACAAAGCTATGTCCCAGATTGGATTACTGCAGTCTGTTCAATCTGAGGCTGCCATTGAAAAATGTTCAGAAGATCAACTGGCACAGAGCAGCCTTTGCCAACCTTGTGCCCTCCAGATGTTTTTAGACCACAGCCACCTGTGCAAAGCTGGAAGTGAGGTGAGCTGTAGTTGAAAATATCTAGAGGCATCCAGGCTGACCAAGGCTGGTATTAATAAACATTCTGTTTATATCACTCTCATGCTGTTTCAAGCGCTTTGGTTGCTCATTTGCTTTTGGGCTCATTTCAAAGTGCTGGTTCTGACCATTAATATCTAAATGGTCTGGAATCAGGATACCTAAGGATGGTATCCCATTGCCATCTCATGCACAATGAGTGAGGAAGCCAGGCAGAGTTTTTATCTGACCACTGTGGAAGTCTTCATCATACCTGCCTCACTGCACACCTTTTGAAAGGCAAGCACTCAGAAATACAAGGAGCCAAACCTTGACTATTTGGAAAACCTTTGGATAAATTTAAGTATGTCAGCTTTTGTCTACATTTATATGGGCTTTGTCTTTATCTATTTGGTAAACTTCTGCTTTTGTGAACTGCCTTCAAGGTTATTGCAGGAAATGTGAAATGCCTGTATTAATCTTTTAATAAGTAAAAAGAACAACAGATGCTATGCACTACAGCCAGTACAAAAATGTTCAGAGGAGGAAAATACTTCTGCAAAGCTACCTGAATGTTTCCATTTAGCAAAATGTTGAGAATATAATGCTGTTGCCATTAGCTCTGGGTCAGTATGATTTTGGTGAAAGCATAGGAAGTGCAAACATTTCATGTAATTTGCACGAAACCAAATCTAGTTTATAAAGGCAGCAAAATGTATTGGCATATGTAAATCAGTAAGTTATAGGACTTTTTGGGGGGGGGGGATTTACAAATTAATGATGACTGAGAGCCCTTAATGCAGCCTGAGAAGGATTTTGTAGGATTAAGACAAACACTTATCACAATAGCATATTGTAGGAGACAAGGATAACTAGATAAAGCAGAATATTTCAATTGCTGTTATCATTCTGCCACAGGACTAATTTACTCACCTCCGCTGCTGCAAAGTCAAACCCAAGCAAAAAACTTACACTAGGAAATAAAAACAGGATGGGGGTAAAATGGCAGGTGCATATTGCCAAGCATATTTCATCAACTATCACTTAAGGTTAGCACTGCTGCTGCTGTTGATGATGTTAATTAACACTCGGAATCCCACTCTGAAATATTAGCTGCTGGCAAAGTGTTTGATTTTAAACAACATACTTTTGCATGACCTGCCATCACTTCCCAAGACAAAACCCATCCTGCAGCGACAAGTCCTGGCTTTGTAGCTGCTGCTGAGCAAACAGATGTGCGAGCATCCCCCCGGCCTTCCATATGGGTCTAGTTCACATGCATGGTTCCTGACTGCAACAAATGAAAAACAGCAGGTTAGAAATCCTTTTAAAGCATCACTGTCATATGCATCAGTGTGGAGAGACAATTTAGGTGACAGGGCACACTTGAATGCCACGTCATTGTTGCCTGCCACACACACAAACACACACACACTCCCAGCAGCAAAGAGTGTTTAATAAAAGGGAGCATGCAGACCACAAACAGTAAATACTACCTATTTGGCTAGGACACAGGATAATCTTTATGGATTAAAACACTCTTCACATATATATTCTTTACTCGTAATTATATTACAGTGGAAATTATAACATTTTGGAAAAGTGTGCACTGCATGATCTCAGCTGCTATTGTTAATTACTGTTCTTCAGTGATCCATGTCTGCTCTTAGTGTTGCTGGATAAATGAAAATTTATGTATTTTTCATCTTTTGTTGGAAGCCTCCCTGAGTGGCTGGGGAAACCCAGGCAGATGGACGGGGTATAAACAAAAAGTTGTTGTTGTTACTTGCCCTGGCTCATACAGCACTGCTACTCAGATCTTGTGCATAAATGTTGTGCAACTACTATAGGTGCACGATCCATGTTGTACATCTCCACTGTTCCTAAAACCCACATTTCTCCTTGATCATATTTTAGTACAAATTTTAGTGCAGCTTGTAAAATTTTACCTCTTTCTTTCTTTCTTTCTTTAAAGGCTGGTTGTTTCCATACTAAGATGACCAGGATAGAACCTGGAAATGGGCTATACAGTAAGTTCTTTCAAATCACCAGATTAAACAGGGGAAATAGTGACTCACCAGTTCTTTCTCTAATAATTCCTCTCCCTGCCTTGTAATGAGTAGATCTCCAGATATATCACAGAGCAGGAAGAAGAGAGCAACAGCCAGAAGATCCAGGTAACAATTGATGGGACCCAGCTGTATTGCCTACTTGTAATGTGTTTTTAAAGGGGCAAATCTAAGATGATTAACCTGGAAACCCTGTTCTTTAATGGTCTGCTGTTGCAGCCCATTTAAAGAACAAAAAAGGTAAATATTAATGAGGTTTCCTCTTCATTTACTGCAATGCACTGCCACTTATTTCTTTATCTTTCTTCTTCAAAAGATAAGCACTAACACTCTGAGGACTGGTACAAACATTTCCCATTTGTTTTGAAGGAACAAACAGGCCTTTCTTGTAATCACAACCCTATTCCTCCTGCTATAAAGTTGTCCCTCATTTGCTTTGTTCCTATTTTATACCAGAGACTCAAAACTGACCCCATTGCTCCCATTTCTTAACTAACAACAACAACAACAACAATAATCACTTCCTGTATAAGGAGTGTCAAGAAATACAATGTTGAAACATATGTACAAAGTGTCTGGTAACTAAGATTCCCTTACATGTTACACTGTAGGAGCTAGGTACTTTCCCATGGTTACAACCCACGACACTGCTATAATGTTTAAAGGCTGGTAGCCATGTGAACAGGACAAATAATACAGATCCCTTACTTCCTGATTGTGCTCTCTCTGATCCTACTATCATAATAAGAACCTGATCCACTGGCCAGACCCATGAAAAAGGCACTCAAAACACTAATGTTTAAAAGGCATATGATAAGAGGAGTAATACACTGTAGCTCTGCCATTGTAGGGATTCCATACTTAATGCTGATAGCTTTACTGTGCCGCTGTAATATAACTGTTCAAAGGACACTCACATCATTTTTTAAAAAGCATGTTATCTGTAAAATATAAAACACAATATAATTCTAATCCCAAAATTCCTATACTGGAAATAAATAGTGGGGAAACATCCCAGCTCATGGTATAAAACTCAGTGAGGGATTCCACATTGTGCCACAGCAATCATTTTGCCATCACAAACTTTTCAGTCTACCATACATATGGTCCTGCCTCTCCTCAGCCTGCATGCTCTTCTGAGGGTTCTCTGCCCCCCTCATAAGACCCAATTTAAGGGGAGCCAAGTGCAGAGGGAGGAGAGGGGAGAAAGCCTCATTGCAGTAACAGAAGTCCTTGTGCTAACTTCCACTAGTGGGAGCTGTTAGGGGATCCTGCCCATAAAAGGTAAAGGACCCCTGATAGTTAAGTCCAGACGCAGCTGACTCTGTGGTTGCACCACTCATCTCGCTCTATAGGCGAGGGAGCCAGCATTTGTCCGCAGACAGTTTTTCTGGGTCATGTGGCCAGCATGACTAAGCCACTTCTGGTGAAACCAGAGCAGCGCACGTAAACGCCATTTACCTTCCCGCCGGAGCGGTACCTATTTATCTACTTGCACTTTTTAACGTGCTTTCGAACTGCTAGGTTGGCAGGAGCTGGGACCGAACAATGGGAGCTCACCCCGTTGCGGGGATTCAAACCACTGACCTTCTGATTGGCAGGCCCAAGAGGCTCAGTGGTTTAGACCACAGCACCACCCACATCCCTTCAATTCTGCCCTTACAGTACTGCAATTAAAATAAATACACCTCAGCCTTTATAGCCTTCAGATATGTGAAGGCCACCCGCAACAAGTAGGCCTTTGGGGGCATCCAAACAGATTGGAGTGCAATAGCCATATGGAGGTAAGATGATAATAAATTTCAGGGCCACCATTGAGAAGGCCCTCTCCTTTATGCCCACCAATCTCACCACCTAAAGAGGTAGGCAAATGACAACAGTTTCCACTTTAGATCTTAGCATGTGATCAGGTTAATACGGCACTGAGGACAGCACTCGTCATATAACATATCATGACCACTACCATATCCTTTCATTTCTCCGTGCAAAATCCTGGACAAAATATTGTGATTTAGCTTGCCTGACTACTGAAGAGCAGTGAAAAATGTCAGGATGAAAATAAAATTCCTCCAGATCAGCAGCAACATAAAATTACGGAAAGTGAAAGTTAAGGTATATCACTTAATGTGTTCCACATTGGCAAGAGTTTAAGATGAGAAGGGTTTTTGCAAATCTTAATCTCTATAATATCCAGATACTCCTTTTTAAGAATAGAAATACAGGATGAATATCTTTCCCCCAGTTTCATCCAGGCTCAGTCACCATAATACAAACATAATATACGGTAAATGAAGTATTATTTGTTAAAAGACAAACACTTAATTCATTCTGGATGTCCGTTCTTAACCTGAAACTGTTCTTAACCTGAAGCACCACTTCAGCTAATGGGGCCTCCCGCTGCTGCTGTGCCGCCAGAGCACAATTTCTGTTCTTATTCTGAAGCAAAGTTCTTAACCTGAAGCGTTATTTCTGGGTTAGCGGAGTCTGTAACCTGAAGCGTATGTAACCCGAGGTACCACTGTAATAAGCGTTATCACTAATTCAGGCCTCAGGTTAGAAAGAGGATGGGAGACAAGGGCAGTAATTATTAAGGAAGATGATGATGATGATGATTACATTGGAAACCAGAGCAGCTGCATTGTTACAAACTACCACCAGCTAGTGCACTATTTATTTCCAGGTTCCTGACCTAATAACATTGGGAGAGCAGTTTCCCAAATTGTAGAAGTAGTTTGAGATAAAAATCCATTACACCAAGCAATTTATAAAGATAAAGGGAACACTATCAAGTTTAGTGTTCTGCAGGGTTGCCTAAGCAGTTTTTGTATTGAGGCTCTTCCACATTTGACAAGCCATGACTTGTTACCGACAAGCCATGATTGTTTTTTTGGAATTTTTGGTTATGGGCTGGACGTGATTTTGTTACAGGTGAATTTCAGGGTCACCAGCAGACACCCATGTTCATAAGGAATGATACTGATCTATAGGGCTATATTGCTTTTTAAGCACTGACTGCGGTTTTTCCTTTTTGGTTACTCTACAGGAAATACAGAATGGGCCTCAAAGGAGATTGAGCAACAAAAAAGACAAAAAGAATGTTGTACCAGAATACAAAATGGTAGAACTGAGAGTAATGTAGATATTTTATTGGACTCCTGGAGGACCAAATGGAATCTGTTGTAATCCTCAACAGAAAAAATAATAATTACCAACTACAGTCATCAGGTGGCAATGGCTCCAATCCAGGTCTAGTCATGCACAATGAGCTCCTATGGGAATGTTTACCCCAGCGTCATCAAAAGAAAACACCCAGGTAGTTCAACTTGGACTGACGTGCATGCACATCTCTATTAGCTGCACACATGGGAACATTGCTTTTGTTCACAAATATCCTTTGGTGGATGGCGTTAATATTTCAGTCAAAGTACCACTAGCATGTATGCAAAAGGTCTGGTAAGAATTAGCAGATGATGACGGCTACTGGAGCAGCTCTTTGGGCAATGGTGATTGCTGTTTTCTCTACCTCCTGTTTCAGATATACAGTATGTGTCCAAAGTCTCAGCTTTCAGCTTCATATACTTCTTAGTAATACCCATATTTTCATGATTTTCATTTCCAAAGGAGGAGCTGGCTAAGTTTCTTGAATTCTAAATACACCAGTAACCTGTTAGTATGAACTCTCAAGCATAAATATGCAATGTTTGGTCTTGAAAGACCTAAAGTTGCATCCCAGCCACTGCTACATGACATTAAATACCTTACTGGAAAAAATATGAAGGGGAAATAAAACAAGTAATATATATCCCACTGCATATGGAAAATACAATACAAAATACTTTTGTTATCAATAAATTGTGTGTCTCCCCCCCCTTTATTCCTATTCTGTTTGCTTATATTTCAAAAAAAAATAAAATGGCTCACAAAGCTGATAAGTGTAAAACAGCAAGATAAATAATACCCAACTGATATGGTAGTCAGCCCAGCAAACCTTAACAAGCAAAACATATCAATTCAGAATAATATAATTGCATAAGTATAGCAAATGGCACAAAAGGATAAAACATAATTACAAAAGGTGCAAGAAGCAGCAGAGCATAATAATGTATTAGGTACACTCAAACCTCCCAACTCCCTCTGAGAGGGATAGAAAGTCATTTTGCAGCAATATACTTCTTCATGTGCTGACATCAGGGATCTGAACTTATACACTATATGGATGCTCTCTCATTCAAGATACATCAACTTCACACTTTACACAGCTTTTTGAATCCTTTGTAAGAAAGTAACTCTTATACAAATAGTGTGGTCACAAGTCTACATCGTTATGTTTACATATCCTTTTTGTGACAACAAATAAATCACAGCCATTTCTTTTTTCTTTCTTTCGCTACTGCTAATGGTTCCTTGGTGGGCAACCTACCGTATTTTTCGCTCCATAGGGTGCACCGGACCATAGGGCGCACCTCGTTTTTAGAGGAGGAAACCCAGGATTTTTTTTCTGGTTTTCCTCCTCTAAAAGCCCTGTTTTTTGGAGGATCAGCTAAAAGTTTTGCAGCTTTTTTGCAAAGGGAAAAGCTCTGGGTTTTTTTGAGGATCAGCTAAAAGTTTTGCAGCTTTTTTGCAAAGGGAAAAACCCTGTTTTTTGTGGATCAGCTAAAAGTTTTGCAGCTTTTTTGCAAAAGGGGAAAAGCAAAGCTCCTTTTGCAAAGAGGGAAAAGCAAAGAGGAAAAGCCCCATTTTTATGGGGTTCAACTCACATTTCTGCAGCTTCTAAAGAAAAGGGAGCCTTTTTTACAGTTTCCAGACAGATAATCTAATGAGCCAGTCACATGTTGCTGGGGAAACAAACAACCTCCCTCTGTAGCACATTCAACAAAGGAGGGCGTGGCAAGAGGGCGGGGCTGAAAGGGAGTCTCTCTCCTGATCTCTTGCTGATCAGCTGCTGAGCAGGGGCCTTTCAACACCCCCCTTTTCTCTTTGTAAAATAAAAAGCATGATCCTCTTTTAGCCCCTGGGCAATTCAGCTCCAGGGACCACCATTCGCTCCATAAGACGCACAGATATTTCCCCTTACTTTTTAGGAGGAAAAAAGTGTGTCTTATGGAGCCAAAAATACGGTATGTAAGATAAGGTGCTAAATTAAAACCAGGCAGGATTTATGAAAGGAAGACAAATAAAAGATAACATAAGAACCATACTAAATATATTTGAGTATTTGGAAAGTGACAGGGGAAAAGAGGCGGCAATTATGGCAATAGATGCCGAAAAGGCTTTTGACAACATATTCTGGTTGTTTATGACTACGTTATTGGAAGAATTGGGTATTGGGGGAAATTTCAAAGAGCAATCAGAACTATTTATCAAAATCAAAGGGCAAAATTAATCATAAATGGGAGAACAACACAGGATATAAAAATATCTAAGGGCACAAAGCAGGGGTGTCCCCTGTTGCCAGTGTTATTTATAATAGTATTAGAAGTACTATTGAACAACATCAGAAATAATGAAGGCATCAAAGGTATTCTGATAAGGAAAAAGAGGTGCAAGACAAGAGCTTTTGCAGACAACGTAATTATCACTAAGGAAGATCCATTGAATAGTATTCCCAAAGCATTAGAAACAATAAAGGAATTTGGAAAATTGGCTAGATTTAAGATTAATTACAAAAAACCCAAACATCTTAGTCAAAAATATGGAATTAGAACAAAAAGAACAATTACAATTATTAACAGGAATAGAAATTAAAAAGAAAATGAAGTATTTAGGAATCCATATGACAACAAAAATATAGATCTATATCAAGAAAATTATGAAAAAATGGAACAAAATAAAAATAGAATTAGCAAATTGGTCAAAATTAAAATTATCCTTATTAGGAAGAATATCTGTTATCAAGATGTGTATCCTGCCACAAATGATGTTTCTTTTTCAAAGCTTGCCAATACTGGTTGGGGCGAAATGTTTCAAAGAATGGAAAAGGGATTTGTCAAAGTTTGTTCGGAACCGAAAAAGACCAACAATAAAATATAAAATAATGATAGTCAAGAAAGATAGAGGTGGGTTTGGATTACCTGATTTGGAAATGTATGGAAACGTGGCTGGTCTGATGTGGCTGAAGAGGAATGGATGGAATTAAAAGATAATGAAGTGTTGGATCTTGAAGGAGCGGGGCTAAGCTTTGGTTGGCATAAATATTTGATAGACGATAAATTAAAAATTCATAGCAGTTTCACCAACAATATGGTAAGGAAATCCATATATAAGATTTGGAAAAAAATATCAGGGAATATTAAAACTGAAGATACCATGGTGGATTTCACCATTAGAAATAATAGCAGTGAAAAGAATTAATTTGGAAGGAGTTTGGCCAACCTATAAAATATTATTAGAAGAGGTAGAAGGTAAGCTCAGATTGAAAGAATATGATGAAGTCAAACCATATTTGAAGGTCTGGCTCCAATATTTTCAAATCAATGAAAGGTTTCAAAAAGATAATAAAATCAGTTTTGAAAAAGAAGTTTCCAAATTAGATAAAATATTAATAGGGGGGGGAAGTAGATACATAAAAAATCTGTATGAATTATTAGATTGGGATACAAAAGAGGAACAAATAAAAGAAACAATGATTAAATGGGCCCAAGATCTGAGGAAAATGATTATGCTAGAAAAATGGGAGAAATTGTGGATAAAAGATATGAGGTTTACCCCGAATTATGATTTAATCAAAAACATATATAAAATGCAATACAAATGGTATTTGACCCCCAACAAAGTTGGCAAAAATGTATAAAGGAAGTAATAGCATCTGTTGGAGATGTAATAAAGAATTGGGCACATTTATGCATATATGGTGGAACTATAATGAAATCAAGAAATTTTGGGAAAAATTATATAATGAATTGAAAAAGATAACTAAGTACTCTTAAAAAAGACCCTGAGATCTTTCTGTTAGGAATGCTAGGGGATGAAATCAAGGGAAAAGACAGGTGCGTGCTAATGTATGCAACTACGGTGGCAAGGCTCCTAATTGCCAAAAAACTGGAAGAGCACATCGGTACCAAATACGGGAGATTGGCAAGTCAAAATGTTATCATATCAAAATATGGCAAGGAAGGTAGGAGAAGCTAGGGGAATAACAGAACAAAAAATAATGGAATAATCAGAAGAGGGTGACATTGAATTCCACTGTTGTTAAGAGTTAGTTTTTAGCATTAATTTTATAGTTTTAAGAGAAGCATTAATGGAGACTTTGGACCTGGTTGACAGGAGTGTTTTCCTTCCATGATGTGACTGTGGAACAGTTATCTTGTGGACATTCATATGGAACCCGTTCTTGTTAATGACTTTTCCACTTACCCTGTTGGACTAAAATTTTAAGTTCAGCTAATGTCTTGGTAGCTGTCTAGTGGAAATAATGGGAAACTAATTTAGAATAATAATTGTAGGTGTGTTTTCTGCCCCCTGTGTCTCATTATTCGAGGAAAGTAGTCATATGATTCATCCATCCTCATAGCGTTATCTTCTAAATATGGTATGTCAAACTGACATGTTCATTTTCTTTCAATTTTAACACTGTGTTAAACTAGGAATGTGGAGAACCTGACTCTTTATTGCAGAATCTCTACTTTTCAACACCATGGGCTCAGATATATACACAGGAACTCCACCGATTGCCTTGTTTTAAGAACTATGTATGCACTGTATGTAAAAGGAAATACACAAAACAAAGTATGTCCTGTGTTGGATACTGTCCATTGATTTGAATGAATTGTGCATTGGAATGCACAAATGTAATTCCAATCCCTACCTATACACCACCTTTTGGAACTGTTTCCACACTCAGGTACCAATCACTTTTCTCCCCAGCATAAGTGAAATTGAATGGAATCAAACAGAATGCAGGGTCACAATAATTGCCCATACCAGCGGAACCATGCCTACAATGAAGAGTGAAACTGCTTCCCTGATTCCAAGGTCTACATTGTTCCCTTTATCAAAGGTAGTAAAGGATAGCAATGAAGTTGCTAGAGCCTTACCTGTTGGTTGGATTCTTGTGTGGTACACATGGATCTCTTGAGCATTTTCAAGTCTAATTAACATCTGTGTATCTGTGCCATTAAATCTGTTTATTTGTATGACACTGTAGTTATCTAAATTTGTTGCATACAAATAGTCTTCAAACACAGTCAGCCCATAAAGATGTCTAACCTGAGGGAAGAAAATATATAAGTATTATCTGATCTTATCAATTTTTTCCTAATCAAATGGTAATGCAAGGCTACACACAGAAATGAATAATGGGAGTCATATTTATAAAGTCAATATTTGTTAATGAAAAACTCATTAAGACTCAAACCACAAATGGATTCTGTTTTCTTTTTACTTGCACAATATAATTTTGTTTTAAATTAACTCAGAAGAGTTGCAGAGAGGTTTAGGTAAGTAAGAACATATCAGATGCCAAAGGGATTAGATCAAGCACAATAAGCTTCCTCCAACTGTGACCAATATTAAATACTTGAGCCTACATCAGGCGTTCATTAGAAGGAAATAACACAAAAGCAAGAATGATCCATGCTTCTGGTGTAACTTCCTAAAGGCAGGGTAGAGTGACATGTTCAGCTAAATCATATGGACAGAAGCACATGGGATGAGAGCCAATAAACCACGTGGAGACACAAGTCCACAGCCTCACTTGATTCAGATGTCATGTCGAGAGAGTGGGTATCATCCACATAATGATGACAGTTAACCACAAATTCCTGGATGATGCCACCCAGTGGCTTCATATAGATGTTAAAAAGCATGGGAACAAGATGGTACCCTGAGAAACCTCATAGTACAAGCACCAGGAGGCTGAGTGAAAGTCCCCCAATGCTACTCACTGGAAGTAACCCTGTAGGTAAGAGCAGAAGCACCATGGTTGTTGGTATCAAAAGTTGTTGAGAGATCCAACAGAAGCAGCAGAGTGACACTCATGTTGTCCCTCTCTCTCAATTTAGGTCAGTGTTTTTCAACCTTTTTTGGGCAAAGGCACACTTGTTTCATGAAAAAAATCACGAGGCACACCACCATTAGAAAATGTTAAAAAATTTAACTCTGTGCCTATATATAAAGTAATTCTCTTGAATTTTTCAATTTTTCCTACGGCACACCAGGCAACACCTCGCGGCACACTAGTGTGCCGCGGAACAGTGGTTGAAAAACACTGATTTAGGTCATCAACCATGGTGACCAAGAATATTTTAGTGCTAAAACAAACCCTGAACAGGTCAGACAATCCATTTGTTCCAAGCATGCTTGAAGCTGTCCAGTCACCATCCTCTTTATCACATTGCCCCAAAGAGGAAAATTTGTAACTTAGCAGTAGTTCTTTTATACATCTGTGTCTTAGCATGGTTTCCTGAGGAATGGGTGCCTGCACACCTATAGTCAGCATCACTACCTTCCCACAAGGATGTATTAATCACCTCCTGGAACTACTCTATCAATCCATTCTGCCCAGCTTTCACAAATGATAAACTGTGGCCAAGGACACAGAAGGTAGGCCACATCCCTTCAAGCTCCTTGTCTACAATTTCAGGCCACAACAACCGAAAGGGTCTAAAACAATAGAACTAGAGTGTTCTGGACACCCTCCTTGATACTGTAACTACACCACCATAAAGTTTGCAACAAATCTTAATGACTTTGTCCTCAAAGTACCTTGCAAATTTTGTTGTCCCCAACTCTACCTTTAGCTAGCCTATTTCCCACCCTGAAAAGCTCTGCAAGTTGCTATTTCAACTTGAAAACTCAACAATGGCAGAGAAGTAAGATTTTTTTTCTGCTATCACTGACACATGGTAGGCAAGTTTGTGTGCTGGAGGAGACTCTTGAGAGTTTCATGGACTGCAAAAAGATCAAACTTATCCATCCTTAAAGAAATCAGCCCTGAGTGCTCACTGGAAGGACAGATCCTGAAGTTGAGGCTTCAGTACTTTGGCCACCTCATGAGAAGAGAAGACTCGCTAGAAAAGACCCTGATGTTGGGAAAGATGGAGGGCACAAGGAAAAGGGGACGGCAGAGGATGAGATGGTTGGACAGTGTTCTTGAAGCGACTAGCATGAGTTTGGCCAAACTGCAGGAGGCAGTGAAAGATAAGCGTGCCTGGTGTGCTCTGGTCCATGGGGTCACGAAGAGTCGGACAAGACTGAACGACTGAACAACAACAACAACATCTGTGTTCAGTCATACTCAGAGATTTCTGCCATCTGCTCTCCAGCCATCATCTGACTTATTTAACTGCCTGCAGCTATCTCTCCCCCACCCTCACCCCCCCAAAAAAACACACCAGGGAGCTGATCAGGATCTGCAATGTCAGAGAGGGTGCTTAGGAGCAATGTTGTAAATAGCTCTACTGCCATTCCACAGCAAGACAAAGGCCTTAGCAGAAGCTGGCAAAAAAATTCCCCAGAACATTCAAGCTCTGTTAGAGTCTATAAATCTCTTGGGTGGGGGTAGATCATCTTAATCCTATCCCTTTCAAAAATTAGGATAACCTGCTGCTGAAAAATCTACCCCAAAACTCAGGGTCTCTGAGAAAGCGAAAGGTGCTACTGCTGGGAGACTAGTGTGAGGATGTGCATAATGCAAATGCATGAGATAGATACAACAAATACAAAAATCTTATGTAGAATGAAATCTAATCCTTTGACATTCCTGTTGTGATTTAAAACTGTGTCCTGCTAATACTCCCTCATGGATTTCATTTGAGTCTGTTAACAGCAGTAGTTTTTGTCAGCCTACCCTGAATTTTGTTTAGATTAGCTTTTCATATGCTATCATATATATTCATATGCAAGCTGAGCTTAAATCAGCAGGCACACAACTGGAGGTCTGAATAGGCTGACCAAAAATTGCAACTGTCACAGGTTCAAAGAACTGTACAATACAGAGTCTTCCCAAAGCAAGGACAATTCCTAATGCTTGATGGTTCCTTGTATCAAGAGGCCTATCGGAGATGTGCATTTGGCAGAGCTCAACACATGAGCTTCACTGTATGCTCACTTTGCGAATTAGTTCACACCATTAGATTATTTGAAATTACTCTGAGGAGCAAAACTGTATGGGGTCCAAGAGATGAAAAGCCACTTACTTCCATCACATACCTGGGCTGTGTATTATGCATGCTCATTTCTCACGCTACTACAATTTTGTTTACTACAATTTAAAACCTGCCTTTCTGGGTCTTGAGTCTGGCAATTTCAGGAAGTCCATGTTGAATTGATATTGAATCACATTTTCATCATAAATGCTCAAAAAAACATGCAGAATTTAGTATACAGCAGTAGCCAGGCAGCCAACACTTGCCTCACTTATAGGCTTACGTTGTTGTTTGCTAAAAAATATGAAACAGTCTTTCTGTGAAGTATTTCAGTGGACACAATAATTGCCATTAGGAAAAGCTAAAGCTATGAACATTCACAACACATGCATACAGACATGTAAGTATATATGGAAACATAGTACTTACAAGCCGTCCTTTGATTATTGTGTGTCTGTTGTGTCCCTGGTAGTCAACAACTTCTACAGAGTCCAGATAGACATCTACCCAGTAAACATATTTACTGATCAGGTCTAGAGTAAGGGCAGTAGGCTGCTCTATTTTAGATACTACTATCCTTGTTCTGTTCATCCCATCCATGTCACATCTCTCAATTTTAGCAACATTCCCATAGTCGGTAAAGAAGAGTTTTCTGTGAAATAACATTAAGGCACATTTTAATAATTATGCATTTTTGACAGGAAGCAAAACCACAAGGTTTATTCCCTGAAAGAAAAGCTCTCTCTCTTAAATTAGTATTTAAAGATATTGACTTTTAGAAGAATAGCTGTTCCAACCTATTTTTTTGGGGGGGGGGGATAAAGGTGCAATCCAAACTCCTCCTCCAGTGGGGCTTTGCATCCATGGAAGCAGTAGCAGAAGGTGAGAGGGGCAGTGTGAACTGGCCCAAATTGGGCCTGATAATGTTGCATGATTGCAATGAGACTGGCTTGGATCCATGCGATTCCGGGTTGGTTTAATTCCATCCCCAGCCCATCCTTGGAACATCCCGTTTCAGGGCCTTTCACTGGCTACAATCAGTGGGCAGCCCATTCAACGGCACTCCCACCTGCACATCTGGCAAGGCCGAAGGCAGAGTGCTGTGTAAAAAAACTCATGCTTTCATCAGTTTGGTAGTGGTGGCCAGCAGATGGTCAACTCAGATGGGAATGTTTGGCAGAGGGCCACTTCCACCTAATCCAACCTCACCCACCCCCAGTCCAGAATAAGGAGGATGTGGCTTGCACTGCAAGATTCTTGTAGCACCTAAAGACTAAAGAAAGTAACAGTGTAAGTTAGTGCCACAATAAAACAGCCTTTTAAGATGCTAAAATACTTTTCATTGTTTTTAAACCTTAGCAGCTCATAAATTGCAATACAGTATTAATGAATATCAAAACGTTAAAAAACCAACCTAGTTATGGTATTCAATTTTTACTCAGAGTAGAACCATTGAAATGAAAAAACATGACTGTTAGGACTACAGTGATACCCCGGGTTATGCACGCGATCCATTCCGGGTCGTGGTACGTAACACAGGCGTGCGTATCACGAACGCACAAAAAAATAAAAACCAGAAGTAATGCGATTTGAGCGCCTCTGTGCATGCGCAAAGTGCGCAGAATGCTTCTGTGCATCCGGGGGTCACGCACGGGTTGTGTGCGCTCTGGAAACACTTCCGCGTTGCAGGCATTCGCAACTCGAACATCCACAACACGGGGTGTGCGTAACCCGGGGTACTACTGTATTAACTTCAAGGGGTCTTCTCTGAGTAAAAGTTGAATACTATTCTAGGTAACAAAAATTATGTTTACAGAAGAATGGCTGTTACAATCTTGAATTCTGAAAACTTTATTCCATAATTTTTTCATTTAATTTGTATACCGTCATTCCTCAAAGTAAGTCATGGCAGTGTATATGAGGTAAATGATTTTCACAGCCTTTGAAGTAGGTTAGACTAAGAGAAAATGAGTCGCCTGAGGTCATACAATATACTTCCTAGTTAAAGAGAGTTTTGAACTTCCACCTCTACAACCCTTTCTTATACAACAGCAATATATGTTACAAAAATGCAGAAAATAGACACATCAATGTTGTTGATAGTGGAAAATAGAAAATTTGCAGCTAAATACAAAAGACAGAGAGATACTGTACCAGATCAAAGCTATGCATGACTTATTTAGGCTCAACTGACAATGTTGTCTTCATGCATATTCAGAACACAAAATTTAAATTATGGTTTTGTGAATATAGTTTTCAGTAGTATAGAGCGGCAGAACAGCAAAGTAATTAAGCAGCTGGAAAAGTAAATGTGAGCTATTGACAAATAATACACGCAGAAGTAATCCAGAGTTCATGACTATCTCATTTTTCGCAAAGCGTAACATCTCACAAAAGGCAAACTATTGACACATTAGTCTTATCCATTTTGAAAGAGAGAGAAAAAACTGCTAAGCCTTGAAAAAGCTCTACTGCATTTATCTCTCAATAGATTTGACTCACTGATTCATTCAGTATAAGACTAACAAGAATCTATCAAACGTACCTCCAAAGCTTCTAAGCCTGATATTTGATTAGCAACCACTATGTTTAGTAAACACAAATCAATTTCAATTAGGCTGACAATATTTTAACAAGATTACTTTCTCATGAGACTAAATTACATTTGTAAATAGAAGACCAACTTGCCATGACTTTTAACACTATAAAGAATAATCCGATTTTGAGAGACTGAATGTTATAATATTGCTGTGCAAATCAATGAGACGATTTTCCAGTAAAGGGCTGCTAAGTACTAGAATTTGAAGAAAAGGCCTGAGTTGATGATGATTAAGTATTTTTTAAGTTAGTAGGATTTAGCCAATCTAAATATTGTGTCATCCCACCAAGGGCATGATCCAGTTAAAGTTAAGTACTTGTAAATCCCATCGATTTCAGTTAGAGAGACTTAAGAAGGCACTTTGCAGAATCAGACCGTAAGTCCGGTAAAGGTCAATGGTTTTCTTCAAACTGTGTTCAGAGGAACTCTGGGGTTCTTTGGAAATTTGTCTGAGTTTCCACAGTTACGATCAGTAATGATGGAGAAGCTTTTCTTAAAGGTTGCTTGCTACTGTTGATCCAGAGCTGCATGGCAATGGTGAATGAATGTACTATGCAACCTAGAACATGCCCCAGAATGACACACATTCTCCTCCGCAGGTAGCACCTATGCTATTTGAACAATGTCACTAAGTATACTTATAATTACTGGAGTAAACTGCTGCATCTATGTGGACAATTTAAGTGGTTGGAACATGTAAAATGGGTCTCAAGCACAACTTGTGACTAGAATACCATGGACAAATCTTGAAAAGAAATTTCATAGACAAACAAGGCTATAGACTAGGTTTAGCAGATATTTTCCCACTGAAGTATCACAGATGGCTGTGGTTTCATTCCGGATATGGCAAGTGGCCATGAATCTGTTAATTACTGGAAACAAAATCTGGTTTACTACAGTGTTATTTATGATGGTTATTTTCTGCACTTGTCCCTTCCAAACTGAATAATGCAATGAAACATGAAGTAGTGGGTAGAAGAGGAAATAACGTAAGTTATGTTATAAAATGTGTCTCCTCTTTTTACTCATCAATGGCACTAAGAGCAGACTACAAAATATAAGAAAACACAGCAAAAAAAAATATACAACAAAAGCTACCATTTGCTAATTTTTGTTCTGTTTAGTGCTGGGCTGAACCTTTTTGGTTCACTTTTCTTTTGCCATTGAAGAGAAGACCAAATATGGTCCTAAAGAGAGTTATTCACCTGATAGGACCAAGGGGTCCAGTCTTAAAACATTTTTAAAGTGCGTGCATGCACATGCACACACACACACACAGAGAGAGAGAGAGAGAGAGAGAGAGAGAGAGAGCAGTGTAAGGCTCTATGCATGCAGGGTCTGAGCACTTCCTGGAGTGACTTTCACTACATAGGCTTGGAGCCTGTGTAGATAGCCTAGGGTTCAACTAAAGGCTCTTAGGCCACGCCATACAAAAAAGGGTGAGTATAACCCCCTTGCAAATTTCTATGAAGATTTCCCACTCCTCCTCAAATTGTCCTCCAATTTTGCTGAGGACAAATAAACAGGAAAGTTATGGAGCAATTTTTAGCCCACTGTTATTTTTGTCGCTGAAATACTGCTTTTGTCAACATTAGTGACAAAGCCTCCTGCAGTCTAGATTCTTGTGCATAGTCGGAAAAGGCTACAATCAATACATCTTCTGAAGAACAACTGCATCGTTCATTAACTTTGTTTGCTCCCTCAATCACCTTCATTATCATCAATAGGGGTCACAAGTTCTCATTATATATTTTATGAAGCCTGAATGGATATCAATGTAACTAACATCTTATTAATAACAACATTCCCTTTTCATATCTTGGGAAATTGCTAACATAACTGAGGCTGCAGTCCTATATATGGTTACCTGGGAGTGACCCCTACTGAACACAGATGGACTCACTTGGAACAGTAAACATGCAAGGCTTTGTTCATCCTGGAAAGGAAATCTTTTAAATAAAAACTTCAGGATATTTTAAAATTATTTTCAATTTTATATTTAAGTTGTTCAAAATAGCTTGGATCTTTTCATAAGAGACAGAAACAACCTGTATGTTTGTTGATTTTATGGTCATTTGCCAGAATATGCAGAATTAAGAAAGTACAATTTTTTCCAGTTTCTGATTAAAATAAGACCTTCAGTTTAAAGACCAGATGAATTAAATGAATATAGCAAGCTTCCACAGTAGATTTCTAAGATGGCAGGAGGTTAAGTTCTGACTCTATGGTAGTTTATTTATACGCCTGCCAAGGAGCAAGTATCCTTTTCAAGCAGTGAGTGGTCACAAAGGTATATACACATCAGTTAGGTTCTGGAAGAAGAGAATGAATGAATGAGCAGATGATACAAAATTAAAATGCAAAATGCAAAACTGACTGGCTACAGCTTATCTGAAGGACTGGTTTCAGATGTCCAAGCATGCATTTTAGGATGATGATGATGATGATGACAGATACCTATCCTGACACAAAATGAAAGAGCTTATCTGTGTGGGCTTTCACTTCTGCATAGTCTAGCTTTGTTCTCACACAAGGTCTAGATTTTTTGCCCCACTATTGGATGTTAAGTGTCTAACAGTGTACTAACTACTAATATGACACAGGCAGCTAATAAAGCAAATTACCGGTACATGGAAGCTTGCTGTGTTGCTGAAACTTGATATTTCAGTATACAATAAGCAGCACAAAAACGGCGCACACAAATCTACCAAACCATTCCACATATTGAATTCTATATTGGTAGTCCAATCAAAAAGAGAGCAATGCAAGAAGTCAAACAAAGAAGCCACAAACAGAAAAGTCATTCAAGTTAGTACAACAGGACAATTTAAGTCTTTAAATGTCTTTAGCCAGGCTCCTGTAGATATTGATGAAAATAGGTCCAGTCAGATGATACGCACAGATGTTAATGGATGAAAGCAAGTCCAATCAGATGGAATATTGAAGATGTGACGCAGAAAAATTAGACAGGGCGTCGGCATTTGTCCCCTGTTTTGCCCATGGACAATTTTGGGCTTCTTCAGTAAATTCTTTCCCAGGATTTACTGTATATTCATACATACAAATTTACATGTTACATCTCATCTAAACTAGAACATCTGGTCTTCTTCTTCAAAATATTCTTTCTCAAAGATTTGGTACATTTGCACACTTTCAACTTCATATGCTAAGTTATTTCTTGGCTTAAGCATTTATTCATTTAGTCGCTATTTAATGAAATTGGCATTATTAATTATTTAATTATTTAATTATATTTCTATACCGCCCTGCATCTGAAGATCACAATATAAAAACTTGTAAATACACACCAAAGTAACAAACAAAAACAATGGCATTTTTAACTAAAGGCCTGGGTGAAGATGAATGCTTTTGCCAGGAGCTTAAAAATATGTAATGACGGCACCAGGCAAGCCTCCTTAGGGAGAGCATTCCACAAGCCAGGAGCCACCACAGAAAAGGCCTGTTCTTTTGTTGCCACCCTCTGGACCTCTTGCAGAGGAGTCACACAAAGAAGGGCCTCAGATGATGATCACAGCATCTGGGTCATATGGGGAGAGGTGGTCCTTGAGGTCTTCTTCTACTTTGGTGATCACTCATGGTTCTTGAGGTATTGCAGTCCTGACCCTGTTTTACAACCGATTTCCTCTCAGGGTACCTGACAAACAGGCTCTCTTGTTTCCACCACTAGGACCACTGTGAGATGCCTTTTCTGATTTTAAACACATAGAGTTATCACCATCCATATTCTAAAATGGCTAATTCAAATATACAGTATCATAAAGGTGAAAGAGACATAACTAAGTCAGCTCTCCTTCAAGCAATTCAATAGCATTAGGAAGAACAGCTGCATGGAGGATAGGAACTGCTAAGTAAAGCTATGTTATACAACTCTAGATTTCTAATTTAATATATGTATTAAAGATTCAAGAGTTTCAAGGGATTCAAGGGAGAATTGCAGTTAGCATTAGAATAAAAAGATAGAACAATGTTGCTTAGCTAACCATTACATTCTAAAATGATTTCTCAGTGTCTTACCAATCTGAATATAGTAGGCCTAGTTCTGAATGGATGGAGATAAACTTTTTTAATGTGGTAACTGTGGGAATCCAATCATGTCATGTATCATTATTTTATTTATTATTTTTATATGCACATGGATGGAAATACTTTGCACACTGTGGAGTTAATGACAATAACCCAGAGTTTTCTCCAACCTGGTGTCCTCCAGATGTTTTGGGCTAGTGCTTCCATCATATGGGCCAGTAGAAATGCAGCCTGGGACCAATGCAAACTGTGGTCCAAAATATTCAGAAGGCATTAAATGGTTGAAGGCTGCTCTAAAAGCATTTCCCCCCCTGGAACCAGGGACATAGAATACATATGGAAACCTGCCTTGGGGCGTATGGGTGACAGGAGGGGAGAGATGTTTAAAACTGAAGAGAAGAGGAGGTTGGCTCCAAGTATACATTATATACATATAGTGTTCAACCGAGTCAAAATATTTAAAATCTGACAAAATTAATTAGTGATTTATCACTAAGCTAACCCCTTCCTTGTGTTGATATTGGTATCTCTCCATTTTTAGCAAGTGTGGGTGATGCCAGCATTACTAGCAGATGAAGAAACAGTCGTGCCATTAGTATACACTCTGCCTATTTACAGCAGAGACAATTCAAATATGCTACAAATATTTATCCTGCAATCCATGGGGAAAGAGCCAGAATTTAAATAAACGAAAGTTTTGTAAAATAAAAAATAAAAAATTAAAATTATTTCCTTCCAAACCCCCCACACCATTATAAGAACATTACAGTTGTGGGTGGAGGTAGAGTTCTATCCAGGCATACTATAATGTGGGAGAAATGTTGGTGAGGAGGCAGCAGTCACAGGAGCAACATAAGTTTGGAAGGAAGAGATACTTAGGAAATGAAGTCTTGTCTCAGCACGGGAATCACAGCAGCAAGCAACAAGGAACTCCTCCAATGGCAAGGGAGGAAACTAAGCCCCATCCAGGAGCAGGTGTTGAGGGGAGAGAGAATGATGAGGAAAGACTTGACCCTCCTATGCTAGGACCCGGAGACTCGCCAAGACCTCTCTGAAGCAAAGATGAGGTTTTGAGGCTCTGAAAGCACTCATAAATTGGCTTCTGCCATTCAGGGAAAACAGCAAAGTAAGACAGATGCCAGAGTGCCCTTCTCATGTGTACTCTGACAAGTTGCTTCAAAAGCATTCATGGAGTTTCTCTCTCAGATACCTTTTCCCCAATCTTCCAAAAAGTGAAGACATGCTGCTACACTTGAGCACAAGAGATGCCAACAAACCTCAGTAGGTTTGGACCCTGATTTCTCACTTAAAGGTGCAAGCATTGAGATGAATTCCTGGCATAACCCAATAGAGCTTCCCACAGACAGAAGAGAACAGGCAATAGCCTCTCTTGCCTGTGGGAAGCCGGGGCATGCAGAACTAGCAAAAGCAGCTGAGGATCACAGAGCCTTGCCATCATGGTGCAGGAGGATTATGTTGGCTGTGTGAATGATTTCAGGCATCTTAAAGATCACGGAACTTTGCAAGCTTCTACAGTTTCCAGCTTTTAAAGGCAAACCTGCCTAATTTGCACTCCGTGTGGCAATACAAGAACCGAAGCACACCAGTCCTTCAAAATCTGCACTTCTCTAAATTTTGCAAGACATCTCCTAAAGTAATGTGTGCATAAAAATGCATATATTTAGTGAAAATGACGTACAAAATGCATCATCTTAGGGGACACGGCTTTGCAAAAAACTGTGCATGAGGCAGAATTGCGTAGATTCATTCCTGTATTGCAGGGGTTGGACTAGATAACCCCTGAGGTTTCTTACAACTCTATGATTCTGTTAGGAGAAATTAGCACTAACATGCTAATTATTTTTATTATTTCTCTCTCTCTTCTCTCTCTCACACACACACACTCACTCACACACAGAGGGAGGGGGGCATTCTTGGAAGCAGGCCTCTGGGCTCTTGCTCTAATTCTTTTTTTTAGTATATAGCAGTATCCCCGGTAACGGTGAGGCACCAAGATACGAGCCCCAGAACCCCATTTCGGAGATGCCCCCACTCCATTTTAGAGATTCAACTTTGCTTCAACTTTGCCCTAGCCAAAATCCTTACATTGCAGCTTCTTAGGCAAACATAGCAGATCAGCAGTTTAGCAAAACAGCTAACCACAAACTTCCTGTTTTGAAGAGACTGTCTAGTTTCTGTAGACTAGTTAACCGCAGAACTGACCCCATGACCGACGTCAGCAATAGCCTTAGCTATTATAAGGATGCAGGTGCAGGCAAAGGTCAACGGCTAGGCAGTTAAATGCTAGAATAAGTATATAGCACCTCCTGATGGCTAAAGCAGCTTGAAACATGTAAGACGGCCAGATGGGTGTATCCCCCACCCTGATTGGCCAGAAGGAATGCTAGGGGTTGGGTTATTAGCAGTTTGTAAAGAGTATAAGACACCTCTGCATGTGCTTGGGGGTATGCAGATTTTTGGGCAATAGCCACCTGCATCATTGCTTTTGTCATGACAAAAACAATAAAAGGAATCTTTTATCTGAAAAGCTGCTTGGAATCTTTCCTTTTGGTCAATAATAGTCATGGGCGCAACAACGGGGTTAAGTTTAATTAATGCCATTTCTTTTTCCATTTAAACCAGGTAAAGATCAATAGATGTGATTAATACTTTTCATGGTTGCAAAGTTTTAATGCAAATTAGTGCAAATTTTATTAATGTGTACCTAGAAGCTAATTTGGAAGTAATAGTATTACAATTCAATATTCTGCCTTGCTGGCTTGCAAACACTTTTCTTTCTGCCTTCTCCTTCTGCTTCTGTCTTAAGTAACAGAAAAGAATCAGTCAGGCTTGAAAAAAAGATCTGGCAGAAACCAAATGATCCATTTTATATCTAGGAAACAGTAAGGCTCTACCAGTCAGTCTGACAGCTCTTGTTAGAAAACTACAGAACAATCTGCAATAACATTGTCTGCATGAGCCAAATGATTGTTAAATAAATAATTTCACTTTGAAATGAATTAGTATACACCCAATCTGACCATATGCCATTTAAATGAAGGTCTTTATTTAGCTACAGAATAAGGGCAACACCAGGCAATAATTAGGCTTGCTTCTTGTACAGCATTAGCCAGTAGAGGTCCAAATATCTGCTGGATGTGTTTCCCCAGCTCTGACCTGGAGGAAGATCCAGTTTAATCTACTATCATTCAGAGCTTATCACACTTACTTTTCCTCCGCTCTTTCCAGGCATGGTCTCTGTTTTTCACCTTCATGTCTGAACACCCTTTCTTTTGCTCCAGAGCTTTCCCCACGAAAACTCACTCTTTAAAGCTCAAGTGGGGCAAATACAATTTGTGGAAAACCTGAACTGACATTTGCTCTGATTGAGTGGTAAAAAGCGGGTTTTCACAGGGAAAGCTTCGGGGGGGGGGGATATATAAAAAATACACACATGCACAGGGAGCTTTTAAGCACAGACTAGTGCCTGGAAAGAGCAAAGCAAAATGTAATTGTAGATAAGCCTCAGTTTTTCTGTCTTCTAGAATGCCTGACCATAGATGGATTAAATAATACACAATCTAGTATAAGAAAAGCCTGCTGGATCAGGCCAAGGAACCATCTGCTCCGGCATCCTGTCCTCACAGTGGCCAACCAGATGCCTGTGGGCATAGGAGCCAAAACCTAGAGGCTGAGGTTCCTCCCATCCCCAATAAAATATTTGAGGGGTCCAGCTCCCCCCCCCAAAAAAAATAACATGGACACTTCCATTCAAATGGTGTGTGTGTGTACCGTGTCTTGTGACTGATTGTGCAGGGTGGGGCTTACCTGCCCCTCCCCCCATATTTTATTCAAGTTGGCATCTTTGCCTGTGGGACTCTCCCCTCTTGCTGTTTCCAGCAACTATCACTTCATTCATTGGCTAAGTGCAGAATATTGGCAGGCTTGATTCTGACAATACAATTGGACTGTCTCCACATTTTGCCTTATATTTCAGCTTCTGGGGTATCTGGTCGCCTAAATAGAACAGGGTTTGGTTGTTGTTTTTAGGATAACATGCAGAGGACAAAAGCCATGGACTTGTAATCTTTGAGATCCTTGGAAGAAAGAGGGACTATAAATGTAATAATATTTATTATTATTAATATAATAATATTAATAAATATTTCCCTATAATTATCACCTTCTTCCCCCACGCTTAGCAGTCCCATGCACATTTTGTGATTTCCTTCCTGTAACCCAGCAAATATATATATATATATATATATATATTATATATATATATATATATATATGGGGTGGAATTCACCTCACAAACTCTGTCAGCTGAAGCCCTGCACAAGGACTTCTGTTTGCACCATAGGGCTTTCCCCCTCTCATCCCGCTGCCCCACAATTGGCTTGGCATGTGTGTGTGTCAAAAGAACACACAGAAATGCGTGGGGGGGGGTGGAATCATTCTGTCTGGCAAGCAGCAAAGCTTGCATAGACAGAACATTGGTAACAATGTGGTATTGAATTCTTCCTATTTTACACGTTTTAAACATTTTCCTTGACCTAACACAACAAATAATTCAGTTTCTCACAGCACAAATGGAGAAATATTTCCCCCAAAGCCATCACATCATTAGATGGAAGAAAAATACACACCTCTTGTCAACTTCACAAAGCCACTCATCACACATTCAGAATAAGCTGCTTCTTATCCTTTCCATCCCAAATGTGGCACAAACTATCCTCAAACTTTCCACTCTGACACTGTCAAGTTTTGAATCAGTCCACTGATCCATTTTTTAACTATAACCCATAGAAAATCTGCCCCCTGGTTTCTCATTATAATGGCAGAATGTGATCCAGCTGACTCATTCTTAACATTGGCCCACAACTGTGACCCTATAATTCAGGTTGTTTTTGTGTTACTCTTAGAACTTTCTCATATAAACTCTTCAAAAATTGTCAATTTTGTTGGAGGTAAATAGATTCACCTATGACTTTCTGGATTCACAGTGGTAACCTATAGGCCAAAAGGTTTCATATCCCATTACTAATCCTCTGAGTCGGAATCCAGTCACTGGTTGAAGACTTTCTTTTTGATAGCTTTAGGTTTTGTGTGTGTGTGTGTGTGTGTGTGTGTGTGTGTGTCACAAAGCCTAACGCCATATCTCTCAGCAACAGAATAGGATCATTAAAGAGCTTTTTCAAATGCCTCTGATATGAATGTGGAAAAATCAGTTGGTTGCTATGATTTTTTTACTTTATTAGTTTTTTTATTGCTTTTACACAATGAAGCACTATTAAACTTCTGCTATGAGTGAATGAAAATAAGATTCTTTGTTTTGGAGAGAGAGAGAAATGCATTTTCCCCAAGAATGACTCACCCATTTAATTATGCAGCAAGAGAGTGCAAATTACCTTGTTCCTGCATAGTACAAGCTGAAGTATCAAAATGGCCTGGAAGCTATAAAGATATTTAGGTAATCAGAAGCTTGGGTATGTGGCAGTTCTCTCAAAGCTGCTGATGGCATAAGGGTGATCAGAGTATAGTCACACAACTGTTATTTCCACCACGATGTCTTTTCCTACTTGTTCAAATCCTGGGTGCAGGAGTTGCTTAATGCCTTTTGAGAAATGTGTTCTGCATGGAAGTCCAGCACCAAAAAATAAAATAAAATAAAATGCAACCCCTCTCCAACAATCAACACCTATAGCAAAAAAAAAAAGGCAATTGTTTGAATTCACACTTAGGCTATGATTTAATGCCTTGCAACTGCATTGTTCAAGTGGGTTGAGAAGGATGTGAAATAGTGGTCTGTGTCTTACCCACCACCATAGGGTTTGGTCCAGCCCTGCTGCTGCTACAAAAGATAAAATATGAATGATATATAAAAATGCACCATATGAAAAACACTCTATTGTCCAAGCTACTACTCATGTCAGGGTCATGACTAGGGATGCAAGAGCAGTGGTGGCTGCTGCGCATTGGGGCCGGTAGGGCAGAAGTTTAAGAGACCAACAGCAGGTAGAGACAGAGTCAATGAGAGAGAAAGACAGCTAGTTCTAGTTTGGGTTTGTTTTGTTTCCTCCATCCTCCTCGATTCCACAAGGGCAATACCAAACCTTAACAGGAGGAAGTTCAACTGGCTTTAAGAAGGCAGGCAGATGGGAGGCTGAGTGAGACTAAGGTTGGCTGGGCAGTGCATCAGCTTCCACTGTGGAAGAGGAAATCATGTAAAAGAAGTGAAATCTGTCCACCCCTAATCTTAAGGTATGTCTTCTTTCAAACTCAACCCCTTGGCCAATTGCTGAAAAATGTTGGTGAGATACATCATTCTGAAAGCCAACTATCTTTCATTTCTATGTATTTTTGTTAGCATGCTATACATATTAGATGTCTATCTTTTAATGAACACATCGTCCCATTTATTACTGTTCAATGAAGTAACAATGAAAATTATTTCAAATGTTGATTGTATCACAAAATTTCTTCTCTTACTTCTGTAGTTGAGCCACAAAAAAGTAGTTGCTGATAAATGATTTTCCATGGCTACCAAAATGCTAAATACCAGGTCAGGTTTGTGGTCTTGCTTTATTAAATTTATCATTTATTTACTGCTTCCTTCCCTTGAAGAGACTGCATTAAAAAAGCAGGCTTTGTTCAGTACACCTCAAAACCGAAATGCTTTTTTGTACATATTTGAAGCTATCACACAACAACTTGATAATTTTAAACTTAGCACGCCAGTTAGTGCAGACAGAACCTTACTCCTTAATGCAAGACAAGGTTCACATGCAACCCTGTGTGTGCATAGGTGGACGTGGAAAAGAAAGATGAAGCAAACTCAGTCCAAAATAAAGCAAACAATTTGGACCACAATGTGTGGTGGAAGAGCAAATGTTCTCTAAATCTGCTGTTTTTGAGCCGACAACCTGGAATAACAGGGCACAAATGATCCAATCACAATAAGAGTAGTGCAGAAGGATGAAGAGTGCTGTGGCTGGTGCTGAATATTTGGCTACAGGAATAACCTGGAAGAAGATACACAAGGGCTGAACACCCTGAACACAGATACAAGCTTTCTCTATGTGTGCACAAAGGTTTATGTGAAAGACTATACAGTGGTACCTCTGGTTAAGTACTTAATTTGTTCCAGAGGTCCGTTCTTAACCTGAAACTGTTCTTAACCTGAAGCACCACTTTAGCTAATGGGACTCCCCGCTGCTGCTGCGCCGCCAGAGCACGATTTCTGTTCTTATCCTGCAGCAAAGTTCTTAACCTGAAGCATTATTTCTGGGTTAGCGGAGTTTGTAACCTGAAGCGTATGTCACCTGAGGTATCACTGTATATTTGTTCAGCTGTGCAGCTCAACTCAGACTATGCACACACTGAATGCTATGTGCAACTATGAGTTTCCAGCTCAACTATTTGTGTAAAGTTGTTGAATGTTACATGAGAACACACACACTCTACCAGCAATGGAGTCTGTGGCACCACCAACTGTGGCCTATTAGGTTTGAGATCACAGTATTATTGCTGCTAATGTTGCTATATTGGCACCGGCAATGTATCATACCATGGGTCAGCAAACTTTTTCAGCAGGGGGCCGGTCCACGGTCCCTCAGACCTTGCGGGGGGGCAGACTATATTTTGAAAAAATATATGGACGAATTCTTATGCCCCATAAATAACCCAGAGATGCATTTTAAATAAAAGGACACATTGTACTCATTTAAAAACATGCTGATTCCCGGTCCGTCCACGGGCCGCATTTAGAAGGCGACTGGGCCGCATCTGGCCCCCGGGCCTTAGTTTGGGGACCCCTGTATCATACTGTCAATAACACAGGTAACCAAAACAGGTTGTCAAGCCCAGTCAAAGAGATGGGACCAACATATTTAAATGATACAAGGCTTGCAGTCTGGATACAGTCAGTCAGCACATCTTCTGCTCAAAAAGAAGGGAGAGTAGCCTGATTCCTCACCTCTTGATCTAGTATGCTGAATGCTTGAAAATGAGTTGTGCTAACAGAGCCTTTCCTCTCTTTTCACATAATCAAGTGAATAAGGGAAGCCATATTCATGTGATGGTTTCAACTGTCACACATTTTACTGGATTGTTTAAAGCTCTCTCCATATTGTGACAGACCTTGCCATTGCCTTTCCATCTTAATGTTGCAGCTTTCAGTGGGAAAGGGTTAGTTATCTGTGAAAGCTCCCACATGAAAATATTAACATTCATCATGAACAGGTTGTTAAGGAACCTGAGTTCATTCTCAAAGGTATCTCATGGTAGCACTCCCACTCATTCATATAGCAGACAGAAGTAGTCAATGAAATTGGCTGGAGCATGGGTCGGCAAACTAAGGCCTGTGGGCCAGATCAGGCGCAATTGCCTTCTGGATCTGGCCTGCAGATGGTCCAGGAATCGCCATGTGGATTGCCAGCGCACATGTTCTTTCCCTCTCCCTCCCTCACATGGCGGCTGCGGCACCGCCTCCTCCCTCCCTCCTCCTGGCTTCTCCCAACCCTACCTAGAGGAGGAAGGGGACTGGGCTTTGTTGGTGCCAGCAGCAGCAGCAGCACTCAAGTGGCTGCCATTTTAAGCAGCTCCTCTCCGGAGCCCTTTCGCGCACTGCTCAACGTCCCGCTGCCGCCAGCCCCTGCTGCTCGCAAGACACTGGTAAGCAGCCACTGGGGCTACTGGGGCTCTTGCATCTTCCCCCCCCCCCAAAATATAGTCTAGCCCTCCACAAGTTCTGAGGGACAATGGACCAGCCCCCTGCTGAAAAAGTTTGCTGACCCCTGGGCTGGAATAAGTGGTATTAAGACTGTACTCTACTGGCATAGTTGTCCTGCACAAGATTAGGCAAGTAATTTTGTCTTGTTTCTTCATTTTTAAAGATGAGAAGAAAACAGACTTAAGCTTAGTTTATAAACATAAATAAGGTTTAGCAGATCGGAGGTGAAATATGGTCTCCAGACTGATAGATGGTCAATCATTAACCGGTATATTTGGACAAATGTGCTTTTAAAAAATATGACATTTTGAGAAGCTTGAGCCATAGAATCCTTGGTGTTTTAACTTTTAAATCATTTCCAATACCATTCATTTCAAAAAATCAACAATTCTGAATTATCATTGCTATTTGTGAGTTTCTTTATCTACTAACATTACCTAGAAGGTATGCATAATGAACAGGAGCTTTCTCCACACCCATAATACATTTTATTAATATAAAAATAAATTATAAAAACATTATTTTGCCTTGATATTTTGACCTATGCTAGACTAAATGTCAGCAAAAGTTGGCATTTGAAAGCCTGTCTCATCCATCTTTTTCAGAAAATGCTACAATAAACATCATTATAAAGGATTATGTTAAACTAATCACAAATCTGAAATTTGCCAGTGCTTCGAATGTCATATGCAGAATGGGAACACACATAAGGCCACACACAGAAGCACAGATTTTTATCAAAAGTTTGTGACCCTGGTTATTTTTTTATTTTTAAGAGATAAGTGATGAAAGCACTTCCAATTTGGCATTTGGAACACAGGTAAAATTCTCGTTGGTCTTGCAGAACCATATCATCTTCATCAAGATGCCTTAATTCCGTATTATTCTTTACAACATTTCACAAGCATGTGGAAGGATTTCCCCCCCCCCCTACTGGCAGACCTTCCTCTAAAAACCTATTTCAACATTCCATTCATGCAATATTATGTTGGCACTCAGGCTAAAATATCCCTAGGAAAAGATCCTTAGTTGCAGTATCTCCATCATCTCATCCTGAAACATCTTCATGTGATCAAAGCTACTCTGTACAGAACTACAGAGTGCAGCCCCTGATAATTATTATTCTAACAAATGCAAGAGTGGGACTGGGTTGTAGCAAAGTTAAGGGTAAACTTGCAAGGGATGTGGGACTCTTGAGCACATGATGAAACCCACTAATCACATTTGCTTTACAACCCTATACTGTATACATACATGGACTGTCTGTTATGAATCTGCTGCTTTTAAAATATTGTTATATGGTTAAGGGGTGGTTTGGATGAGGCCATCAGGTACCCTCCATGCCTGTGGTTTTATATCTGTATGATAGGAGTGTGTAATAGAAGGAACTGCAGAAAAGAGCAGCCTGGCCACCATTTTTATCCTCCACAGTTCCTCATACCTACTGCCATCTGGGGTCATAGTGGGCATAAATGGTGACAAAACAGCAACAACATGGTAGGGAATCTGAAGAAGTGTGCATGCACACGAAAGCTCATACCAAGAACAAACACAGTTGGCCTCTAAGGTGCTACTGAAAAGAATTTTCTATTTTGTTTCGATGGTAGGGAATATTTGGAGAAATTTCCCCAAGGTGGCTTCTTTTTTCCTAGAGTTGTGAGAAAAATAAAAATATTGGATATTGCATGGGGGGTAGTCTAATAAATTTCAGCTCAGTTTTAATTTGACTATCAACCAAGAGTTATGTCAGACATACTCACAAAGCTACTGGCTTTTCCTTTTGCTAGCTGTGAACAATGAATTTTTTTTTTTTGCATTTAATAGGATTCGATAATCCTTTTATCATATTATGATATTCTCTCCCATTTTTACCTTGCAGGGGGTATTGTATAGATGTTCCTATTCATCATTATCTTCTATTTATACATTGGAGTATGCTTCAGCTGAAACCATACCTGGCTGGGCAAATGTGCATTGATATTAGTGCAATTATGGTTTAGGTTTGTTTGTGAATTCTTTGATAAATTAAGAGTTTAGCAAACTTAATAAGACCATCTATATCCAGGGAATGAAATATGTATTTCTTGAGACACATTCATTAAGCTATAATAAATGCAATCAGTGGCAGTTGCTGGCCATGCAGATGATGAAACATATGTTTACCAACAATTTAGCTGTCAAATCTAGTCCCTCTTTACATCCACAGGTGAACATTTATATGAATTGGTCATGACATCTGTGAATAGTTTTATATAATTGTCCAAAGGGTTATTTGTGCAATCAAGATTTACTATAAGCATAGCCTGAGAGTCGGTCACCAGCAATGACTGACATTCATGCCATAATTCATTTGTACATGTCTCTTCATCTGAAAAATAAAAATTCCCGTTTCTAACTGTCAGTTACTGAGAGATTTTTATAATCACCTAAAGAAATTACTGCTTGCATGATTTTTTTCAATATGTCTATTACAGACGTAAGGCAAATATGCTCACATGTGATTCACTGACACTGGTTGTGGGCTAAATATTTTCCCATCTACCGGTAGTTTGAATCCTGACTGACAGCTCATGTTAGAATAGTAACCTAATTAAAGCTTCCCCTTCTAATTCTTTAAAACATCCCCAGAATTGGTTTGAATGCACACATACAAATAGCATATGCACACCATACAGTTGTCATAGCAGTCATGCAATGTGGGGATAGCCAGCAGATGGGACAACCAGTAATCCCGGAGTTCCTGCTCCCACTGTGTCGTGAAAGGGTCCGCTGGCTATGATCTGAAGGTAGTTGTCGTGAGTTCTGAAGGTTGCTGAAGGTTTTCTGCAGGTATCTGGAAGTTCCGAAGATTCCGGAGGTCTCCAGAGAAGAAGATAGGCTAAGCTAGGTAGCGGCCAAAACTTAGAAGGCCAAATAAAAGTTTTTAAATAAAAGAAATAAATGCTAAGAGACTGCAGTCAATGGTGAAGAAGCTCTCAACTGCTCTGAGGCTGGTTTTGGTTTTGGTTTCTCTCTGGCTTGTCACGCACCGATGTTCTTTCTAGCTTGTCTCGCGCGTTCTCCACACACGCTACAGAGAGGAGGCTATTTATTAAGGAATCAAACATCGCCATAACGTTTACATCAACCAATCACAACCTTGTCTCTATGCTAGTTTCAAGGCGGGAAACCATCTATTGACCGTTACATTGACTAAATTGGTGCACTTTTCCCAAACGCAGAGGGATCCATGCAGCAAAACTCCCTGCTGGATCTTTGCCCTTCCTTCCTAACGTGGAAGGATATCATAAAATAAACACAAACCAATAGGTGCAGTAGCACCTTTAAAACATATTCCCACAATGCAATCCTGAGCCGCCCTAGACCCAATGGCCTCAGTGTGGATATATATCCCCCCGAACCATCATCGTGAAAACTTTCAAAAGCAACTCTCAGAACGCCCATGTCAACTCTGGAAGGAAACTTATAGATAGCAGTGTGGATGATACCCCAGAAGAATCCACGGTCTGTCCCACCCACCCAACGCATGATTTGAACTCAGTTGGCTAGGAAGTCTGAAGAGGGAGATGGAATTGCTATAAAACACAGCAACTGCCCCTGCCCAACCCTCAGGTGCACTCTAGTGCTGAGCTGAGTAGCCAGTTAATCTCTCCCAACTTTGTCTAACTCTTTCCAATTCCCACCCATTTGAGTAAGACATGCCCTATCAGTATTTTTAATCTACAGAAGGAACAAACATTATTCAAAATGCCAAGATCATTATAGAATCAACATATTTAATGAAAAAGTATCCTTTCAACACCAAATAATAGTGAAGATAAAATGGCTGAGAGAAAACATCCCATGCAATTGTCTTGCTCTACATGCTTGCAGTGTTGCTAAATTGAATGAAATCTTTCCATGGGGGACTGGATCTTATAAAGATGGATGGGTGTGTGAATGGAGCCCCAGTATAAACATTAAATTGAATTCCATTTTTTGGTCAGCTGCAGCACAACTGGAAATAGCCCACCACTGGAAGTATTTTGCAATGTTTATCAAACAAGTTTGGTAGTCCAAGGTGTGGCATATTGCATTAGTAGGAAAACAAACTCAATGTTGTTGGGTTAATGAGGTGAAACAAAGAAACACAACTTTCTGGGTACCTGGGACCCTTTTCTGCATTATATGGCAAGTCAATGTGGTGTTGTGAAATGCCCAGACCCTTATAAAACATTTTGGTCGGACTTACTACCAAGATACCTGTTATCTTGCAAAATAAAGCAAATGTGCCTGTTAGGTTAAAGTTCTGCTCTGGATCTTTGAAGTTGCTCGTGTAATATGGAATTGTACTTAATGTCTGGAAAACTTTTAAAATAAAGAGTAACTATTGCAAACAACAATGGCAAGAGGAACTTTGCATGCTGTCTTGAGCTCCTTGGAGGAAAGGGGATAGAAGCATAATAGTTAAATAAAAATAAACAAATGATAAACAATACATGTTCTGCTTTCATGGAACCCACTTCAACATAAATTTGCCTGCATGCCAGTCATGGAATCTCTACCAGAGCTTTCCAAATTGTGTGTTGTGACATGTTAGTGTGTCAGCTGCAGTGTGTAGGTGTGTCGCGCAAATACTCCAGTTGGCTAGTAAAACTGAATTACTGTGTCACAAAATGATGCACGCCTAAAAAAATGTGTCACCAACATAAAAAGTATGGAAATATCTGGGCTATTTTGTAGGGTTTATTCTGGGTTCAGTCAAGTATTGGTCCACAATCAGGCAGTTGGTCCACATCATCTGAGAATGTGTGCACCTCATGCACAACACTGCCCTGAGGCTAGACACTGTGAGGAATAACTGCTGATGCTGGATAAACTGTTTTTCAGGTAGCTTGTCTGCCATCACAAAGCTTCTTATCAAGAAGCCCCAGGGTCCCTAGAAACACAGTTTTAGAAATCACTGCATGAAATTATAAAGGACAGTTGCAAAGGTCAAAGTTTTTGCATCGTCTATGGCATGTGGCACATAGAGTGTGTGATAGCATGATAATTTGCTAAAGGCTTGCTGTTAGTAGAAAGCATTTATCAAAAACTAGGTTCTGGCCTTTGGATTCTTTACACCTGAAAGGCTTCTGAGCTGATACCAAAATTTTTACATTTACACTGCTAAATTCAGAATGAAGCATATGTCTCAACTCGGCCCACAGAACTCTTGTTGCTAGTTTCTTTAACATCCTTTTTCATTTCAGCTGCACAGCTGGGAAATCAAGATTGACCATTTAATTTTGAAAATAATTCTAGGGCTTATACCTGATGTTTATCATTTGTATAAAACAATAGGCAGCCAGCATGTGTGAAACCAACAGTAGGGAAAAGATAGAGAGAAAACATGCCATCATTTCTAAAGGTTCGTGATCAATAGATGGTCAAAATAAAATAAATTGTGCGTTAGAAAACACAGTTTGATCAAATCCTGCTCACAACTTTTGTGGCTTTCCCTTGATTACAGACCAAAGCCTGTCATCTTTTTCAGCAAAGGACTCTTCATGTCCATTTGATCTTCTACTTTCTTTTGACTTCAAATGATGTTACCAATTAATGATAGCTGAGATGTGATTTGCTTGTGATGTAGATACTATATAAGCTAAAATGAGGCTGGTGGTGTTACATCAATGCTGGCCACTAACTTTCTATCTGATGCAAATGACTCACTCCCACTATAAAACTTTGTTGCACTTGAAATAATTATCTATTTGCAAAAGGTTCTGATCCTTATTTGAGACCTTTCCTCCATGACCCCATACATTTGCTACCTAGGAAAGAGTGATCAGTTTATAACCTTTATTCCAAATTAGTATAAATTATTTATAATATTCACTTAGAAATTTGGTCTCTTCATTAGGAAACTTGAGGAATTCAATCTTAATAAATAAGATGATCTGGACCATTCTGGACCTAATATGCAGATCAGAAAGTAAATTAGCCTTCAGATTTCACAAAGTCCACACACACACACACACACACCACACACAACATAAAAATGCATTGGAAATGCATATTTTGAGAGATGTGTCTAGAAATGTATAATTTGTGAGAAAAAATAAACATCTAATATGTATTGAAAAGTGAATTTTCATGCAAATTACAGCTTCTTATGGGCTCCAACTTTCAAAAGGGAGAGATAACAGGAGATAAAGAAATGGTCAATGCATTGGGTAGTGGGGAAAGTACAGTGGTACCTCTAGTTACGAACTTAATTCGTTCCAGAGGTCTGTTCTTAACCTGAAACTGTTCTTAATTAAAGGCGTGCTTTCAGTAATGGGGCCTCTTGCTGCTGCTGTGCCGCCGGCACACAATTTTTGTTCTCATCCTGGGGCAAAGTTCTCAACTTGAGTTACAGGTGGGTAGCCGTGTTGGTCTGCCATAGTCAAAACAAAATAAAATAAAAACATTCTTTCCAGTAGCACCTTAGAGACCAACTAAGTTTGTTCTTGGTATGAGCTTTCATGTGCATGCACAGTTCTTCAGATACACTGAAGATTTCCCTGCAGGACTAATTGCAGCCGTTAAGAGTCGTCAACAGGTTTTCCACACCTATCAGCTGATCACCCAGTCCCACCACCCTTCTGAGTAATACCCCTCCCCTCCCTCACTATATTTAAGGGTCTGGTGACTTCCGTTTCAGTGTATCTGAAGAAGTGTGCATGCACACGAAAGCTCATACCAAGAACAAACTTAGTTGGTCTCTAAGGTGCTACTGGAAAGAATTATTTTATTTTATTTTGTTTTTCTCAACTTGAGGTAACTCTTCCAGGTTAGCAGAGTTTGTAACCTGAAGCTTTTGTAACCTGAGGCGTTTGTAACTCGAGGTACCACTGTACTTAAATCTCAGGAATTTAAAATTTCTATAATTTAATATTTAATGACTTTGTGTCAAAGTCTTCTGGTGGCTGGGCCCAGAGACTGACGTGGCAATGCTTGTGGGAAAGTTCAGCCCTCTCCAGAATGCAAGCCTGAAGTCTCCTCAGAGGAGGAACTAGGACCTTGCAGTAGATATCCACACTGTGGTAATTCTTGTCAATGGATCCAAATATGCCTTTCTCATATCTGGTGCCCACACCAACTGCCTATAATCCTGTTCAGATCTCAGACCATGCCTCTGATCTCCCCTAAGCCCACAGGAGCTTTAAAAGCAGCAGCCCAACCCAACAGATTCAGACATGCTGCAGGAGATGAAGGGACAGTAAACCAGGCAGAAGCTTTAAAACCAACAGCTGCCTTCCAAGCTCCAGCCTTCTAATCTGGGAAAGCAGGTAGTCAGAGACAGGGGCGTTTCTAGCCCCCTGGCTGCCAGGGGCGGCAAGCCAAGAGGCAGCCCTGGGGGCGGGGCATTGCGGCATGTGCATGCGTCATGACGTCATGACGCACGTGCACAGCGCGATGCCACGCCCCTGGGATGCCCCCGCAGGGGAAAAGGGGCAGCCAAAAGTGGGGGGAGAAGCAAACAGGCGCGTTTAAGCGGCCGTTTGCTCCCCCCCTTTCCCTTTTGGACGCTTCTTTCGGCGCTGGCTGGGCTGCGCCTCTGCAGCCCAGCCGGCACCGAAAGAAGTGACCGAAAGGGGAGAAAAGCGCCCGTTTGCTTCCCCCCCCTTTTCATTTTCGGACGCTTCTTTCGGTGCTGGCTGGGCTGCGGCTCTGCAGCCCAGCCAGCATTGAAAGAAGCGTCCGAAAGGGGAGAAAAGCGCCAGTTTGCTTCCCCCCCTTTTCCCCTTTCGTCCGAAAGTGAAAAGGGGGGGAAAGCAAACGGGCGCTTTTCTCCCCTTTCGGTCACTTCTTTCGGTGCCGGCTGGACTGCAGAGCCGCAGCCCGCCAGCGCCGAAAGAAGCGTCCGAAAATGAAAAGGGGGGGAAGCAAACGGGCGCTTTTCTCCCCTTTCGGCTGCTTAAACGCGCCTGTTTGCTTCGCCCCCAACTTTCGGCCGCCCCTTTCGGCTCCGCAGCCCAGCCAGCGCTGAAAGGGGCGGCCGAAAGGGGGGGGGGAGAAGCAAAGCTGGCGCGTTTAAGCAGCCGAAAGGGGAGAAAAGCGCCCGTTTGCTTCCCCCCTTTCCCTTTTGCCGCCGTTCGTTCCGTCGCCCCAGGAGCAGCACCGCACACACTGTGCGCTGCTGCTCCACGGCGACGGAGCGAGCGGCGGTGAGCAGGGTGAGCAGCGGCGGGTGGGGGTGTCAAGCGGCGGCCCCTCCCACCACTCCCCACGCACCACCGGTCACCCCGGGAGGAGCAGCGCTGCACGGACGGGGTGCTCGCTCGGCCGAGCGAGCACCCCGTCCGTGCAGCGCTTCTGCTCCCGGGGTGACGGAGGGAGCGGCGGCGCGTGGGAGTGATGGGAGGGGCCGCCGCTTGACACCCCCACCCGCCGTTGCTCACCCTGTCACTGGGGGGTACCGCCCCTACCGCCCCTCCCCAGCGACGCCCCTGGTCAGAGACAAGTACACAGTCAAGGTCAGGCAGACATCAAATGGCAGGCAAACAGGGATCAGAGGTGACAGATACAGTGGCAATAGTCAAAGGGAGGCAGATGTAGATGGCCAGGCTCAAAAGTCCAAGGTATGGGGGTGATGCTGGACCACAAACCTTGCAGGGACTGCATTAGGAAAATATGTGGCTGTCCCACAAGTTGACGGGGACAGACATCTTCTTCAACATAAAGTGATCTGTGCAAACAACAGGACATGGTTGTGTCCTTTTGTTTCAGGGATCATTTGTAGCCCTGTTTCTACAGTGTGTGGCAGCCTCTGTCTATCTTTCAAAATCACCTCTGATGAAATGGACTTGTAGCAACCTGATGGCATATACCTATCACCTATTGACAATGAAGTCGGGCTAATGAATATCTACTGGGGCTTATGGGATTGGTTACAGATCTGAGTGGTTTGGCAGCAAGTTGATAGGGAAGGGTCAATTTGTGTGGCAGAAAAAGGCATTGGGTTGGATCCTTAGTCTAAAATTGGAAGTGGGTGCCCCACCCCCAATATCCAGGATAAATTTCAGAGTACCCCATTAAAGGGGTCCAAGGGTTGGGTTATGTCCAAAAGCCCAGATGGGAGCTGACAAGCCATAGAACATCCCTGAATAACATTCTGGTGGGATTCCACCATTAGATCTGCATCAAAGAGGGCTATCCTGTTGCCAGGATTGACTCTGATGGAGATACCACCCAGCAAGTGGGTTGGCTGATCCAGAATAAAAACCCAGTACCTATGCCAAAATCCATCTTACATCTGCAATCCATAAAGTTGTGGTCATTTTTTCAATTCCAAGCTGCTGTCTTGCTTATTGCAAAACATTGTCATTTCTCTGCCTCTGTGGCCGCTGGCCTGCTGTGCTTTGGCCCACAACTGATTTTACTTTTAGGAAAAAGTGCAGATATGATCCCAATTTCCATGACATATCAAGGCTTTTTTTTGCCCAAGGACTGGGCCTCGATCATAATGTATGCTGAATCATTCACTAGAGATTGATATAATCTCTCTGGCAACCGTGGCTACAAAAATGAGAAAGGGGAGAGGAAAAAAGCAGGTGCCTGAATTCACCTTTTTACCATTATAAAAGTACTCAGGCTGGATATAAGCAATTTTGTATTCTTTTTACACATTTGAAATGCAGGTTTCTCTTCACAAAGTATGGATACACATTTCTCTTCTTCCACTGATAAGACAAGATTTGTATGTTTATGAAATAATACAATAATCTGGATACGTACTACCAAAGGTTTGTTTTAATAAAAAAGTGGGATGAGTGCACATACCAGTGACCCTAAACAGGGCATAACAGTGACCCATAAATTTCTTTCAAACTGCCTAATCTTGCCTCTGATACATAAGTGTGATAAGAGAAAGCTTGCATATATAGGTTTTAAATAAATAATATGCACAGCATGCACCATAGGAATCAAATGGATTTATACAGGATAAAGAGCATGCTGCACGACCTTCTTTGTAACTTTTTAAAAGTTTAATTATGGGGTCAGCAAACTTACCAGGCCTCGGGCCAGTTCCTCCAGCGCCAATTGCGCGGCGGGCCGGAGGGCGGGGGAGCGCGCGCCCATACACGTACACACACTATTTCCGGTGCACTTCCGGGTAGACGGAGCACCGGAAATAGCTTGTGCGCATGCATGGGCTTCCTCAGACCCGGATGTGCACCAGAAATGACGCTTGCACATGCGCATAAGCTATTTCCGGTGCCCCGCCGACCGGGAAGTGGGCAGCCGCGCCGTGCTGTGTCGGTAAGAGAGGGCGGCGGCAGTGGGCAGCAGGGCTTGCCATGGGCTGGATAATTGAGTCCCTCGGGCCGTATCCGGCCCACGGGCCTTAGTTTGGAGATATCTGGTTTAATTTCTACTGAAAGCTTTTCTTTATTAAATATTAAAGAACTCACACCTTTGGCAAGTACTCAACATTAGGTAAATTAAAATGCCACACACCAGGACTTAGTTGCCTGCTGCCTTTGAACAAACTGATGAGAAATGTTTAGGTATTTTTATCAAAATATCTACAGCAGGACACAGAACTTTGCTGGTTTCTTGATAATGATAGTCTGATACGTGCTACATTTTTCCTATGTTGACCACAAGGGTCAACATTGCAGCATTACGTACACAGAGGTGAAGGGAGATTTTGTGACAACATATTACTTTATTCCCACCACCACCACCCAATCCAAAGTTGTGGCTCACCCCCTGCTGAAAACACATTTGGTCTACTGAGTAGGAAGTGACCCTGAGTTGGCAATTCCTAAACTCCTTACTGCAAAGTAATGTCATTAAAAGTAAGTCTCTTTTAGAAATAAGTCATCTAATGCTTGTTGCTGAATTCTTTTAGCAGAGTTCATATTTCTCCTGATAGTGCTGAAAAGTTCCAAAGAGCCTTAAGAGACTAGGAAATTCTTTCACGCAAATTGTGCCTCTCCATCATTAGGATGTGTAGGCTGAACTCCATTGCTCAATTTAGAATCCAGAAGATGGAGGTCTGCAAGGTGACAGGTATTTTGTCCTAACTTTGTCTCCCACAAGTAGGCAATTATCTCTGTTGTTCAAACACTTTTCTAACCCGGTGCAGAACACTCTCAGGTACTAACAACAGGACTTCAGGAACTCTTAATTCTTTACTTTAAAGTACACAAAGTAGTGCACAGGTTACAACAACAAAACTGATTGCACTTTCATTATAATCCATTTGAGCCAGCAATTCAAAACTAAACCTTGTGATTCAGACAACTGAATCTATGGCAGTCATTTAACAACAATGGAAGCTAACATGAAACCACATAATGTTTGCAATAGATCACTGGACATTAATGAGATATCCACTAATCCTTATTTAATTTGAATGGGAATGAATTTTGATGAAGGCACATAAATGGAAACAGTAGCTATATAACATGCCTTTGCTTTATCATTGCACAGCAGTTGTCCTTTGAATATATTTCCTGTTATATCAAATAATAAAGCTGGGGAAACTCAGTAGTTCTAGCACAACTTACTGGGGTTTTTTTTTTAATGGTCATTAAGCATCACTTCAAACCAGTGATTATAATTGTTCATTTATAATAATTAGTATTACAAATATGGACTATGTGAACTACAGGTCAGTTTCATAACAGAAGGTCAAAATATGCTGTCTCCTCTTGTGTGTGTTTTTAGCTCTGTGTCAACAAAAGAATCACAGTAATGGTGCTTTGACATGCCACAAAATTCAAACCAATGTAGGGCTGATATAGCAAACATATAAAAGTAGTACGGTAAGTCCAAGGAAACATGGCACTGTATTTGCTTTTAAAGGAATTAACTCACCTGCACCAACCACCATCTCTAATTCACAAGCTAGTACAGTACTGATTTGCCATTCATCTGTATTGAATGATGCAAACTGTGGACCGCAATAAAACTGTGTGTGTTTTGCTGCCAGGTGTGTAGCAAATGCATGTTGAGAAAGGACCAAAAGTTAGAAAACAAGGTGATGGGGCTTACCATAATCAAATCACTCAAATTCTACTGATTATGAATTGCAGTCTTTATTCTGTAAAAGTATTATAATGTTGTCCTATACAGTATTCATAAATGTGACCAGTCCTCCAACACAATCTTGAACATAGGGAAATGGTACCTCAAGAAAAAGAGTCTATCTGTCCTTGTATTATCTAAATCTTGATTGGAAATGGGCATTTCAGGGACTTAGGAAGAGGTATGTTATTTTGCAACCTTGCTACCAGAGATCCCTTAACAAGAAATGTCAGGGATAAAACCTGGGTCCTTATTCCTAAACAACACAAGCCTTATCAACTGATTGTGAGATTCTCACAGCCTTTGGGCACAGTGGCAAATGCCACACAACAATAATACACCTGAAGTTAAAATGATGAAAATACTGATGCAAAATAATCCTTCACCCTCTTAATCATATAGACATTTGACCAAACAACCCCACTATTTAAAACTGTCAATAGAGTAGCCCAAGCAATAGATTCACAGTCAGATAATCATGAGATGACCTTTTCTTTTGATTAAGCATTTCAAGGCAACACAGAATTCAAGGAGCATTAACTTCAAGCAATAATACTAATACTAATATGTGAGAAAGGCTAAATGTCCCCATAAACCTGTGATTTAAAATAAAATCAAGCTGTATTTAAACCCTTCCACTCATGTACGCAGTTTAAATAATCTTCTCATAAAATAACAGTTTTCCACATAGTAACGAACCAGGAGCCAGGCTTACTCTCAATAATTTATTAGTAAAAAGTGGCTTGTGGGTCCATGAAACATTATTACAGTAAACTCTGTGTTTTTGCTTCCATAGAATAGAAGATGAAAAGTCAAAGCCACTCAAGTTACTCAATAAACAAACTTGTGTTTAACACCAAATTTATATTTGCTTCAGGGCAATCCCAGCTCCCAAGTGACTGTACCTATGTTATACACATGGTTTTCAATATTCACTTGTCAAATCCAAATTCTATATTTTTTGCATATACCTCAATATCTCAATGCACACCAAAAGAATGTAACATATGAATAAGTTCTAAGAATTACAGAATAAAATATTTCTAAAGCTGAAATGGCTTACTTGATCGACCCTAAATTTGGCTAACACACTTTACATCAGAAGTGTAATGATCTAATACAGGTACCTCGGTTACATACGCTTCAGGTTACATACTCTGCTAACCCAGAAATAACACTTCAGGTTAAGAACTTGCTTCAGGATAAGAACAGAAATCGCTCTGGAGCGCAGCAGCAGCGGGAGTCCCATTAGCTAAAGTGGTGCTTCAGGTTAAGAACAGTTTCAGGTTAAGCAGTTTCAGGTTAAGAACGGACCTCCGAACGAATTAAGTACGTAACCAGAGGTACCACTGTAGTACAAATGATGTAAGCATAATGGAGCTATATAAAGTTTACTTCAATGCACACTGGATTTCATATGTAAATAAAACAAAACAAAACTGTTTTGCATCTTTACCAGAAAAATAAAATAAAACAGAATTCATGAGCAGAAGACTGCTTGCTGCAGACCATGTCATCTTAAACAGACAGCTTGCAACAGAGAAACAGAAGTGAGTGAATGCTCTTCTTATATTTTAAAAATGTGGCCACACTTTCACAAACCCAAAAGAGAGACAACCTTCCACCCAGAAGGTGGGGGGCTCAAACCTGTTCCTCCCACATGCTGAGACTAATAAAGGAAAGATAGCTGACAAGCACTTTTTAGGCACAATACAGGGGTGGCATTTTGATGAGCCAAAGTTGTGCAGGCCTGTTTTGGGTAGTGCAATACAGCACCTTAAAGGGAAAAACCTGTATCACTGAAAAAGAAAAAGAAAAAAGCAACATTCTCTGTCTCCAAACTAAGCAATTGCCTCCAAGAATGTTTGTTCATGTGTTAAGAGTTTATTCAAAGTACAAAAGAAAACTGCCAAGGAATATTTTAAAACTTAGCTGCAGGTGTCACTTAACTTTAAAAAGCAACATTCTTCATCATCGAAACTAAGCCCACATACAGCAGATCAGGACAGAGTCAAGTTCCACTACTGTAGAAAGTGTATGTTTAGCTCCCCACCCCATGATATATATTGTTAGCATGGATTCAATGTTTAATCCCACATGCTGTGTTGAAAATACAGCAGAGAGTGTTTCTTATTACCAGCTGTCATTTTCTTTTTTTGTTCCCCTAAGAAGTATTCATTACCTGTTTTTACAGTGCTAGGATACCAATGTAATGAGAAAATAAATAGAAGTCAAGATAAAGAACGCATAAGGAATGCATGGCAAATAATACATGATGACCACTAGTTAATACAATACCAATAGTTATACAATTAAAACTTTAAAAATGATCTATGGTTATCACAAAGGAAGCCTTGTTCCCTTTTCTCCCCCCTTCTCCCCTCTTCCTTCCTTCCTTTTCCCCCCTCCCCTAGCACATATATCTGCATAAACTCTCCACAAGCTTCATTTAGTGAATAGAGAAAAGTGAGTATGGTGTAAAGAGGTTGCCAACAAGGTTCTCGTGGGTGCACATACACCCAAAGAGGCCTTCCCTGGTGCCAACAGGTTCCAGTCTTGCCAAAACTAGGCTTGAAAGAAGTATTCTACAGTAGTCAATAGAACAGGCTGCAATGCAAGCTTGGTTTCAGTGTGGATGTGTAGTGTTCTCAACAGTTCATCCAGCTTGATAATGTGCCTGCATGCCCTAAGGGTTGGCAACCCCCGGCCATTCTTTAACTAGACATTCTCTTATTGGTGTGTGTGTGGTTTTTTAAAAATCCTATTACTTAAAAAACAAAAGTGACGTAAAGTTATAACTGAGTGCTACTGACACAAGTGCTGCATTAGTTCATATAGCTACAGCAACATAAAACATGTGTCCTTTATTCATTCCTTACGGTAAGATGGCAAAATGTCTCCTATTCCTTGGGGTGGGGAAGAGACCACACTATAACCACACATCCAAAGTGTAGTGTGTGTCTTTGTCATATTACAGCAACACAAAGAAATGGGCAGCCCACGCAGCTGGGGGGGGGATCCACAGTGGTTATGTTACCTGCTCTGCAAAGTGGTAAAAGGCAGGAATGAGTGATGTGAATTTTGTAAACATCTTTGATTGAGCTTGGAATTACTTCATCCCTGCAATTTCAACACAGTATACCCACCAATTAATACACTTTCCATCCTCTCATGGTTGCTCCCCCCCCCCCCCAGTTTCTGGTATTTCTGGTTTATAAAGTGTTGTGTTTGGTGCCAGTCAGCTGCTCTTCCTGCAGTGAAGTAACAGGTTCAAAAGCTCAGACCTTTCCCTCATTACATGCAGAAAGGGGAAGCTTTTTTGAAAAAACAACAACCCTCAAGATGCAATCTTTCAGCTCAGTGGGGAAGCAGTGGCCTGAGGACAGCAAAAAGCATGTATTTATAGTTGATAGCAGAGAGGTGTCCAATAGTGGGGTGTGTGTGTTTTTATTACAGTCCGTTTTCCCATCTGACATCTCTGTGGGGGAATGGCATGCCACTGAATGACAAGCCCCATCATTAACCCCAAGAGAACACATGGGGCAAATGAAACTTCATTGGCCAAGGTAAAGAGCCCTACCAGAAGAAGCCATAACAAAACAGCAAGCAAGCAAGCTCTGTGAACAGAGTCAGAGTCTTGTAAGTCAGGAAGCAAGGAATCTTGTTTCCCCCACTCCCTTAGATTCAAAGGGCAGAAGGCTAGCCCCCAGCACACACATACAAAGCAGGACAGGAAGGTAAGAAGATGCATAAACATATTTTGAGGTAAAATGGAATAAAATAACATAAAATCATTTCCACAGGATTTGAGCTTTTGACTAACTAATCACAACGTAAGTGGACATGGCCTTCTACACAAGAAACAGAAACAGGTATGCTAATTTGGAATCTTAGGGACTATGGCTGTACTATACGCACAACATTGGCTAAGCTATGCTATTCCATATCTTGTCATCTCTCAAGGCAGGATTCAAGCTTCAGGAATAATAATAGTTTGTCAGGCAATTGGTATTTCCCCCTGTGTTTTCAAAACAACAATCAGCAGAAAAAGTCAGGACAAATATGGAAAAAAAGGATATGAGAGCAATAAAGGAAATGTTTAGGCTGGGAAAAGGAAATATAAGCTATTGCCAAATACCCAGCATATAAAGTGTAACTGGATACAATTTCAAAACTGTACCCGTATATATATCACACTCTCATGAAAGCTGCACACACAGTATATTATTCACTGACTCTGCTCACCCTGCTCTTCTCTCATTGTAGGGTGTGTTTTGTTTGTCATAGTACAGAACAGTTAGGCAGAGAGAAAGGGCATCTTTCAGGAGGAAATAAAATGAATGATTTTATCATATTGATCTGACCTTCCTAACATGTGACCACCAAGCTTAATGCTGTCACTAGTCATGAATTATGGTCTGCCAGGTACTTGACAACCTTTTCCCTCTCCCTCTACTTTTGCAGCCCAAGGTAGAAATGGAAACATGTTTATCACACCTCCATAAAGCCTGATCTATGGATGACTAGTATTGATCACATTGTAGAGGTCTGAATAACACTGATTCTAAGACTATTTAACACACTTTAGGAAAAGGGCACTTGTAACTTTTCAGTGCCCGTCCAACAGGGAAATGTCATGGTTGGTCTGTTATAACACATTTACTGGCAATATTATTCTATTTCTTATCAGATACAGAGCAAATGTTTATTTCAAATCTACTCCATATGTTTCTTGTAAATGAGATACAAAAGGAATTCTAAAAGCAGCAGTTTGCATAGCTTGCATGTTGGGGGACACAGTGGAGGAGTGCACCTTTGGGAGTGAAGTCAAACTGTTGGAAGGTGAAAGTGTCTGCTGTGTCTGCAGAGGCCGATACAGGAGAGACTTGTCTTGTTGCAGCTGGGGCAAATGAAGGTGTCTGGTTGTGCAACTGCAGATGCACCACTGCATTTCTTCTCTCAGTGGTAAATCCTCCTCTGGTCACTGATCTGCCTCCAGGCACTGCAGTCATTGCAAAGGATTCCCACACAGTGGAGTTGATGATGCCAGTTTTCATCACATTGGGAGACAGAGTTGGTCTGCCTATGGACCTGGTGCCTGAAGCCAGCTCCCCATAGAGCACATCCTTGGGGATCCTGCCATCTTCCAGTCTGTGAACATTACCAAGCAGCATAGCTCACTGGCTTGCTATTGTATCTTCCACTCCCATCCTAAATTAAACCAAATCCCGCCAAAAATAATGGAAACAAAAATTATATCTGGCATACAGTCCTGATAGAAATTTCATTGTTTCATCTATTTTTCAATGTGTAGGAAGTGGGGACATAAAACAGAGACTTTTTTGTATATGCTTTCTACATGCACCTTTGTTGGCTTTGTGAACATAATGCTTGGCTTGTCATCCTGAAATGGCTTACAAATTGTGGGACTTCTCCATGGTTTCATAATTCTTAGCTGCTAAATACCACACTGCACTATGTGAACAAGTTCTCTAAATGCTGCTTTTATTTTATTTTATTTTAAAAGTATCATTAATGTGTCAATGTTTATTTCTATAAAGTTCAATAAAAGACAAACAGCTGCTTAAAGCTTTTTTAAAATTCTTGTTCAGAGCATCAAGCAATGTTTATTCATGACTATTTAAATATTGAGGGGAAATGGAAAATATGAGCAAGATTATTGTTTACAAAACAATCCTGAGCTTAAAGTGCATAGAATTCCACTTCTGACTATATATTACTATTCAGAATTTATGGAAATGTATAAATTAAAGCTTTATATCCTTATAACTATGCTTAAACAGATTCAGCTGTCTAAATAGATTGATTTAAAACAGTGCTATGCCAATATTTGTGGCTGAGTTTTTCTCAGCCTGTTGCAGGAGGAAAAGGAAAAATTTGAAGAAAATGAGACAAAATTTGGAGAATATTGGAGGGTGCACAGGTTTAGTATGGTGCTTACCTTATTAAAGTTGCAATGTGGCCAAGGTGTATCATAGAATCATAGAGTTGGAAGAGACCACAAGGGCCATCCAGTCCAACCCCCTGCCAAGCAGGAAACACCATCAAAGCATTCCTGACATGTGTGTTCTTCCTTCAGTTTTGTTTTGTTTTTTTAAACAAAACTCTCATAATCCTTGTGTGACTCTCTGCAGCTTCCCCAGTTGCCTGCACTGCCCGGGTGCCCTAGAATATATTCCCCAATGGGAGGATCTGTGGACAGCTGGAGAGGCAGCCACTAGAGAGCCTTAGAGTGGTACAAAGTCCTTAACTTTCAAAACTCTGTGTGCTGCTCTTATACACTCCACTTTCTGTTTGTGAGTGGGCATTTCCCACAGAATTATTCAGAGACCACTTGACGCTTGGTTGCTTCTACACCTTAGGCCTGCTGGAGATATGGAGTCGTGGAAGCAGCCCTAAACTGTATGCTCTGTGGATGACGAGAGGGACTGCTGCTCTAGAAGGAGTTTTTGATATGTACATTCATGTTCTTCATTCTGAGGCAGAGCTCAAGCTTCGTGTCAGGGAACTGGCCCCGGCACAGCGCAAGGTGGTGGAAGGGCTCTTGGGATGCTACAGAGAGCAACGGTCTCACTTGGCAGTAGCACCTCCTCTGCCAGTGGAGGAAGCAGCGAGGCTTCCAGTGGGGAGGGGCAACGCACTAAGGGGATCGAGTGTCGAGGCTCTGAGGATGCGGGAGAGACCCTGCACTCACCTCGCCCAGAGGGCCGGAAGGAGGTGAGCAATTTCTGTCACCCCAAAAGTGTAGAGGGATGAAAGAAAGGAATGAAGGCGGGGTTTCTGCATACCAGAACTCTTTTGTTGGGGTCAGAACCGGAAGGGGCCATTCCCGGATTCTGCTGGTGTTTGATACAGACATTAACTTTTAAGTTCTACACTGTACATAGCATGCACAATAAAGTCATTAAAAGAAAGGTCGGAGTTTTGCCTGTTTTCTCATGAGCAACTGACCAAGGACCTTACACTTTGCTCCAGTACTTATGGGCTTTATACCCTCAGGTATGGGAACTAAATAAAAGTAAAATAAAAAATAAAAATATTCCTTCCAGTAGCACCTTAGAGACCAACTAAGTTTGTTCTTGGTATGAGCTTTCGTCATACCAAGAACAAACTTAGTTGGTCTCTAAGGTGCTACTGGAAGAATTTTTTTTTAATTATTTTTTTACTATGGCAGAACAACATGGCTACCTACCTGTAAATAAAAGTAAAGCAACTTGGTTTCAAATGGCCATGTTGGTTGTTAAGGCCCTAATGGGAGTAGATATACTTATCTCATGACATCTTGACACATACAACCAATGAAAAGAGAGAATCCTGACATGGTTGAAGATATCTGACAAGGATTCCTTGACCTTGCTGGGGATTGAGAGGGTGTATGGAAGCTCTGATTAACTGGGACTGTTGATGGAGAATTTCCTGCTTTCTCCTTCATTTCTCCTTGCTTCTGTTCTACCACCCCCTGGCCCGCCCACAATATATTTATTTATTTACTTAAGTTTGTTTTATGTGATTTCAACAGCCTGAGAGTGGGGGTCTGAAGGAGGGAAGACAGTTGAAGGGGGTTAGGGGCAGGGAAGGAACAATGAATTTAATATCGACCAACTGTTTTGGAATACAAGCTCTTTTATTGTATTAATATATTTCAAGTTTTTTAAAGCTGTGAATAAAAATGTAGTTTTTATGTGATAGAAAAATAATGTGTATAGGTATCCATGCAAACACTTTATTGCTGTTCTTTCAATTAAGAAAATTTGCAAGTCTCTTAATACTCTCTGTCACCTGTTGCCTGCATCTGCTAGAAGTGCCCTTTCTCAGGTAATGGCCATAGTTAAATCTTCAAAAGAGAATAAAAGGTTTCAGAACCATGATGTCACAGAAAGTAAAAGCACCACCCGGCAACGAAAACATTAAAAGCACCATGAGGCATTCAAGACACCATCTGGCATAACTCGAATTGTCAGCAAACAAGAGTTCAAATTGATGGGCATATTATTGCTTAACATAGTTGACCAGTTAAAATATAATTATAATGAGATATTCATTGTAGAGTTTTATGGCTTATATGGACAAATGAGCATAGTCTCGATTAACTAACTACAAACTCAATGGCAAGTGTTTGCTCAAGCTAATGTTTTGAAAGTTAAAACCACTGAAAACTGAGCATTTTGCTACTTATCTGAAGAACAGCTTAGATTTACAGGAACAGAGGGGATATTCACCATGCTTTTCTAATTTAATAGTATGCATTTGCACATTTCATACTAAAGAAATAATAATTATACCATGCACAACTGCACGCTGTAATATACATACAGAATACACATGAATAATATATTTGGTTTGTGTAACTTTTAAATGTTTTCTTCCAGTGATGAGCAAACTTCCTTCATCTCAAATAATAAATGGGTTGTGAATTTTAGGTGCATCAAAACCCTCTCTTGAAATGGACAGGGAAGCACCTATATCATATGTACATTAGTTTGGGATCTCCTAAAATTGCTAAATGCTGAATCTCTCTACAAGTTGTAATCTAATCGAAGCAACTATTTACTGGCTGTAGAGAGCACAGAGACTTCGAATATCCTTGGCCAGAAGTACTTTAAGATCCATCTATAGCCTATTGTGAAGCAGGAACAACACAGTCATCCCTTTGTAAGTACTTGTAAGTGAACATTCAAGGATGACACTACCATTTTGAGTCATTGGGCACTTCCAATGCTATTTTTCGGGGGGGGGGGGGATGCCGGATCTCACCATGAATGCCTCCCTTGTTCTTTTATAATGACAACTGTGCTCATCTGAGCACCGGAACTGAGTTCCAGTGAGTTCCAGCTGGGAAAAGAAAGCCCTGGGCACTTTCAAACAGCTGCTATTTTGCCAGTGGGATTCCGCCACAGTGTGACAAATTCAGCTTGTGCACCACTCAGCATCTGTAGCTATCAGTTATCTCACTCTTCACACACTCCTGCTCTTGGACAGACCTCCTAGTTAATCATTAAACTGCAAGTCCCAACCTAGCAGTTCGAAAGCACATCAAAGTGCAAGTAGATAAATAGGTACCACTCCGACGGGAAGGTAAATGGCGTTTCTGTGCGCTGCTCTGGTTTCACCAGAAGCGGCTTAATCATGCTGGCCACATGACCCGGAAAAACTGTCTGCGGACAAACGGCTCCCTCGGCCAGTAAAGCGAGATGAGCACCACAACCCCAGAGTCATTCGCGACTGGACTTAACTGTCAGGGGGCCTTTACCTTTACCTTTTTATTACTTTTCAACTGAACTTCTGTTGCTCTGAGTACCGTTTGTGGGCAGTCCACCACCTAGTCTAAGGAATCAAAAGTTATTTATGCTGTGCTCCCTGTGTTTATTTAAGTTTATGTATTTATTTCAAGTATTTCTAACCATTTTTCACCAGAAAAGATCTCAAAGTTGTTGCTAGTTTCTGAACAGACAGAGAACAATCTCTTTTTCAAGCATACACTAAAAATGGCTACCGGCCTTGGTCATATAATCTGATTAATGCTGACCATGCAAGTGGCTAAATTAGCACATATGCTCATAATATGATTTGAAATATATCTATTTTTAGTCTGAGCATCTTCATTTTTTTCTCGGCAATCTCTAAGGTTTTATGCTTCTACCTGGTTTCATTTTCTACTGTGTTTTTACAGTCTGTTTATTATACTGGTTGCTATAAACAGTTGCAGCCCTAATTATTTCAGAGATAAGAATCAAAAATAAGTAATCAGATAACTTTTGTAAACTCAACTTCAGTTTCTACTAAAACATGCAGTGTTGAACTACCCAGAACTTCCCATGCAAAAGAACTATAGAGAGCTGACAGGTGAAGAATTGTATTTAAAAGCTCGTACAATGTCTTATCAAGAAAAAGTCTAATTCTGATGGTCAAAGGCAGTATTTCACCCATGTTTTCTCAGTGTTGTTCCCCTGTTGGTTCAATGGAGAACAACAATCTGAAGCTTTTAATTGATTTATATATGAAATTGTTGTGTTTCTTTATTGTTGCTGTTTTTATTGTTAAAACACTTGAACAAAATTTATAGGAAGCAATTCATGAAGGGGAATAATTAATACATAGATGTGTCACATTATCCAGAAATAGGTGTACATGGATTTTTTTAATTAAAAAAAATTACACATTTTCACCAGTTCCATGGATTTTATCTAGCAATTGTTGAGAAGAAAATGGTTTCTAATCCATGTATGTCACCCCTACCCCCCTTTGATACCCCCCTCAGCAGCTCTTTTGCTAAATGCTCAAGCAATCCATAGTGGCAGGGGGAGGGGAACAAAATACTCTCAATATATATTCAATGCGTTTGACAATGCTGCTTGCTCCTTGGCTCTCAGTCAACATCTCTTTAAAAAAGCATCTTTTGTAAATGAAACAAGCCTAAAATTGAAGAACTCTGGATGAGGCCAAGTTGCACAATGACTAGATATGCAACCAAACAGAAAATCTCCAAACAAACACAGTCAACAACATGACAAAGGCAGCTTCTCGCACTGAAGGTAAGATAAGCAGTGTAGGTTTTATCTCTCTCTCCTCCCTCCATAATGAAGTACTCTTTGCAGCACGTATAATAAACAGTCCTAAATCAGCATGTTAATAAATAGCATGAAGTCAACCTTGCAGAAAAAATTATTCTTAGTAACATTAGTTGCATCAGCACTTTGCAAATGGAAATAGTTTTGAACAATAGGACTATCTTATATCAACGGAAGTTCTAGGAATATAGAACTGTGTTGTGCCGTGTCATCAATGTCTTTCTAGCCTCCAGTTAAAACTTGTGAATTACTGTTATTTTACTTTCAAAAGCTGCTTGTGCAGTATGTCACAAGTCCACAAACTCAAAGGATTCAGTCTACAGTTGTGTCCCTTCCAATCTTTCACCCCGTCACTCCATAGTTTTTAACCATGTAATTATTGGGCACACTGGCAGCTGGGGCTTGCTCATGGTTATAGCCAGACATGGGTAAGCTGGGGGCATGGTTTGGGGAGTGGAGCAAAAGTTAGACTTTGTCCCTCTGGTCTACTCTCTGACTACAGGTATAAAAACCAACCATGCCTGGGCCCCAGCCTCAGTTGTGCTAGATTCCCCGCCCACGTTTCCTGCTCTTTATGTTGTAGTGCGGCTCAAAGGTAAATGGGCAGTCCCTGCAGAGGACATTGCTATGGAAGTGTTCATTCACCGTACAGGGGGCCAATGTAATCATTCTATTCCTTCATAAGCCCACTCACACTCATTCATCTGGCTGTTGAGGATTCATTCCCCGTGTCAGCTGTCATGGGATTGTTGTTTATCACATGATGGTGTATGTTTTTATTCCACTGTGGGAAGTGACGAAGACAGGATGCTTGTGTTACTGTGTTTCCTGAAGTGGACTATTGTCTTTTGTTCTTGCTCTTTTGCTGTCTGATGCTAGAGAGAGAGGGAGCCATGTTGCAGTACTCCATGTGTGTTTATATGTAAATAAAAGTAGATTAGCCAAAATGCTGAGTTGCTGAGTTCTGTTACGCAACTGCACAAACTATAATAATAGTAATAATTTATTATTTATACCCTGCCCATCTGGCTGGGTTTCCCCAGCCAACTCTGCGGATCCGTAAGTGTGCTAATGCTTTTTGGCATTAGTTGCTGTGATGTTTGGGCTGAAGAAAGCTTTTGAAGCTCCCGATCGCCCAGGAGGGAGGGAACATGCCAGTCGGGCATGTGTCTCTGCCAGGCTCCAACTCGTGTGTAGGAAATCCTAACACTGGCTACCAGGCTAAATACAAGGCTTGGCTAAAGCTGTTCGCAATTTGCACCTTAGTTCTATTGTTTTTCATGATGATATTTTGATAGCAAGTCTTAAGGAATCATGTGAAAGACTGAACTTGTTGGTGGGAACATCACTTTCAGCACCTGAAGTGAAAATCTCTGTTTAATTTGTGTATTTTAGATATATTTAATTCCCACTTTTAAGTATTTTGTTGTAAAGTTATATGCTCAAAGCTTTCATCTGAGTCCTCAATCGCTAAGTGTGTTGAGACATAGAAACTGATATTTATTTTATGATTACCCTTCCATTAAACAAATTATTGCTGCAACATATAATTGAAAAACATTGCTTCCTAGTGCAAAATACCACGTAAGTAAATTCTGTAGTTTCTGCCACTGTATTACTGGACCACTGCTTTATAGCTACAGTTTTATATTTTATATTTTGTCATACTTGCATATACCTAACTGTTTTGTTTTTTGTTTTTTGTTTTTTGCATGAGTCCAGCACAAGTTAATAGAAAATTAGAAGCATGCTATTTCTTCTGAACCACCTTACCACACCAAAGACAATTCTTAATTAAATGGAGGCAATAAGAAAAAGGAGGCCAACAGATCCTCAGCCTTCAGCAATCAACATAGAAACAGTATGTTTATATGTGAACTCTTACTGTGATCATGCAAAGACAGAACTGTCATCTCTGAAGTGAGAAAAGAACTTTATAAGAGAACCTGCCCAATGCTGTAATGAGGCAGGGAAAAAAAGAAGTACTTAGGGTTTTGATTTAATAAACTTAAATAGATGGTAACAGGTCAAGCCTCCTCTTTTTTGCAGGTGCTGAAACTCCCACTGCCCAACAAATCAGAGGAGGATTTTGATCCATTGCATCCACAATGCCCCCAAATGTGGAGGGTGGGTACACCAGGCCTAGAACTAGCAAACAATTTTCCTTCCTCTGGGGTTGATCTGGAAAATTCAATTCAATAGAATAAGCCCCGAGAAACACACATCCCCCCTTGGGCTGCCATGGAGCATTGGATAGGGGGGGGGGGGGAGAGAGAGAGAGAGAGGAGAGAGAGACGAGAGAGAGAGAGAGAGAGATGAGAGAGAGAGCTGGGATTCTTTGATTGACCCTGCGCCTTTTAAATGCTTGAGTAGTTGTGTAGATATGTAAACGTTTATCAGCAGCAGCAATGACAAGTTTAACTATGCTTGTCAACTTTAGTAACTACCGGTATTTTTCTTCAGTTTTAAGGGGCTCTGGAAATGAGACAGCTATAGGTTTGGTTGGGAAGGGTCTGCTTTTTTTCTCTTTTATTTTTCAGGAAAGCTTTTGGGTAAATTCATACTGCCTTATACAAAATTGCTACCCCCTCTAGTGTCAATACTTAATTTAAGTATCAATGGTATGCATTAGCAAGCAAACATAAAGAAATCATCAGCAGAAAGATTAACGGTCTTTCTTGATACTAACTGCTTTCAGTATCTTCAAACTTTTGTAGTGAGTCCCTGCAGGGAAGCCAATATTATCATTTACAATGTGTGTGGTTTTTGTTTTTTAAAAAATAAATTTTATTTTTATAAAACCTGTGCTGTTTCTTTTTAAAGTAAGTAGTTCTGTTCTATCATTTACCTGAAAATTATTTTGCACACCATTACCAACTCTGTTGGCATCCAGCTGTGTCAAGAGACAATGGAGTGCACCTCAGGGGGTGAAGTCTAGCTGCTGGAGAAACACAGTCCCTGCTGTGGCTGCAGAGACTGGTGACTCATAACTGCTCCATCCCTTGTTGTTTTTGCTGTGTTAACAGCACCAAAGTGACCTCCCCAGGGCACAAGCCTGGGCAGTGTGAATGGAGGTCCTGGGCTGCCCAGACCCCACTTTCGTCTTGCTGATGTGGCCCAAAGTAAAGCAGAACGATACATTTGGCATCAGCTTGGCTGCAGGAGTTTCCAGAAGGAGGCATACAAGATGCCACCCAACACATTAACAAAAAATAATACTTAATTTATTATTCACTTACTAAACCACCATTCTCAAGGCAATTTACACATAAAATAGTTATAAACACAAATACAAGACTAAAACGCTAACAAGTGGTAAAGACCAACTTATCCAGGTGCAAAACCCATTGAAACAAAAACACCTTCAAGTGTTTCCAGAAAGTATAGATAGTAAGTTCCTGTCAACTTTCAACAAATTCTAATTCATGTTCCTCCCTCAACCTGCCAAACAGGGAGCCTGGACTCTCAGTTTTCATTAAAAACGCAAGTCAATCAGACATATATAAATAAAATATGAAATCAACACATGGATACAATGCTCTAACACTTATTAGGCAGATACAGAGGCACTGTTGCTGCAAAGGACACTTAATCACTGTAGCTAAGCAATCAGGAGGGAAGAATACTGTATGAGGCATTTCCTGTATCTTTCTTGCTGAAGAGATTCACTCTTTTCCAATTGCAGTGAGTACAGGTACAGGAACATATCAAATGATGTTTTTAATAGCTATTTAATGGCAGGGACAAATTAAGCACAGTAAGCCTTTTCTAGTATGGAAATTCAATTATAGGGAAAGCTTTCCCTATTGACATTCTGTCTGATATCTTATCACTTGTGTGTGGGGCCCTGATTTACTTTTGGACTCTATAGTTCAGCACAGCAGCTCGTAACATTCTAAATGCTGAATAAATTCTTGAGGATGAACTTTTTTATGAACTAAAACAGTTCATTTGGATGAACTTGGATTGAAATACTTTGTTTTGTAAAAGTACAAACTAGAACTAGTTCCTTTTTAAAATGAACTTCCCAAGCACCTGGGAGACTTTGAAAACAGCCTTAAAAAACAAAAGCAAAAACAAATCCTTGGCATGCTTCTTTTTATTATTAATAAGAAGTAGTAGCATCTTTTCTAACAAGGAATGCACACAAATTAAGCTAGTTAATTTATTAAGTTAGTTCAGGGAAAACTGGGTGCAACCCTTTATTTACTGGAAATATTGTTGAATGTTGCTTAAATCTATCTATAATGGACCGAGATTAAACTGAAGTGTAAATAAAAAAAGTCTTAAGTCCATCATTTTTATCATAAGGAGTTTCTTCTGCTGCTGCTCTGTTCTAAAACTTGTGCTATGAATTTTGTCCCCACATATGGTATTTTCACTAGCATTATTCATTATTAAATTTTCATTCTTTTTTTATATATAGGTTTTTGCTGGCACACAGCTCATTTTTGAAGTATTTTGTTTCTTTGGTACTTTATGACCAACTGCCATCAAACCAGACAATCAGTGAAATCTATTTCATTCTAGCCTATAAAATATTACAGGAAAATATGGTGAAAGTTATAAATTCTATACCCACCCTGGACCCACTGCTCTGCAATAGGTATTGACCAGTTGCTAATACACCATTTATTGGCAAGTTGATCTAGAGGGTTGAGAGCAGATGCAGGCAATCTTGGATGAAACTGCTTAACTAGACCCATCTCACTTGGGGTTCAGACCTGGTTTTGGGACTGAATTGTCCTTGGTCACACTGGTGAACAGTCTTTATTAAGACAGAGAAAAGAGGAGTGTGTGCTTACTTATTCTGCTCAATCTATCTGAGGCTTTTGATACCACCAACTGGATTTATAGGATAGGTGTCATGTACATTGTTTTACACTGGTTCCATTATTACCTGCAGGGTTGCTTTCAGAGTTGCTCTTCAGTTCCCTTGTATTTCTGCTATGGGTGCTACAGGGCACTATTTTGCCTCCAGTGCTATTTAACATTTATACAGGGCTGTCAGGAATGGTCATTTGGGGATTTGGCATGAAGGGTCATCAGTAAGTTTAAGCCCTGTGGGTGAGTGGTTTCTGTGTCTAGGCCAGGCATGGCCAAACTTGGCCCTCCAGCTGTTTTGGGACTACAATTCACATCATCCCTGACCACTGGTCCTGTTAGCTACGGATGATGGGAGTTGTAGTCCCAAAATAGCTGGAGGGCCAAGTTTGGCCATGCCTGGTCTAGGCCAATGACTTGTTCTGGATGAGTAAAAATTCCTCTGAAGGAACAGGCATGTAGTCTGAGGGTGCTCTTGGGCCCATCTTTTCATTTGAAGCTTGAATGGCCTCAGTTGCTAGGAGCACCTGTTACCAGATTGGGTTGGTAAGACAACCACAGCCATTCCTGGACCAAGATGGCTTTGCCACTGTGGTCTTGGCATCGGTAACATCAAGACTAGATTACTGCAATGCACTCTATGTAGGCCTCCCTTTGAGCTTAACCTAGAAACTACAGCTGGTGAAGAATGCAGCAGCTTGTTTGTTGATGCTATGGAGTCAGCTATAAAGCAGCAAATAAAATGTTTTAAGTGTGTTTTAACTGCAATATACAATGTGACACTAGATGGTGATGCTGAGCCTCATAGAAAATCCAATGTATTTTTAAGAACACTTAAAAAAAAACTTTTTATGTGTGTGTAGATTCCACCCATGTAACACTTCTGCTAAGGGAGCTGTATTGGCTGTTAATATGCTACAAGGAGCGGTGCTAGGTTTTGCTTTTAGCATTTGAAGCCATAAGCAACTTGGGGCCAGGCTACATAACAGACTGCCTTGACCCATATAAATCTGGCTGGCAACTGCACTTCATAGATGGGGCCCTGTTGAGAGTCCCACATTCCCAGAGGCGAGCAGTTCCAGCCCTCTGGAATCAATTACTAGCTGAAATTGAATAGGTGTCTAATGTCATGATGTTTAGACACCTACTGAAGATATTTCTGTTTAAGAAGGATTTTCCTGGGGTATGACCCAGTCTATGTACTATTAATTGGTCGTACATCAGCAAAAATTGTTTTATTGTTCTTAAGCTTTGTGGGAATGCTTTTTCTGGGGGGGGGGAGAACTTTTACTTTTGGTATTTTATATTAACTTGCTGTACCCCTCATTTCAATTAAGGCCAACGTGTGTTGGCCATGTGGCTTCTCACAGACTCCTTTTAATGTACCTTTGACATGATATGGCAAACTATTGGCTTACATTGAAACATATGCACTTAAGAGGTCATGCTACCACTTCACTGTATGTGTGAAATGAGGAAACAACCAAGGGATGATGTCAGGTGCTGGAAGGTTTCAGCCAGGAGCCTGGCATGTCAGACATTCGTTCTCCTGCTTACTGTACTACTGGAGTTGGTTCTTTCATCTGTCTTCTACCATGAATTTGCTGATCACTGCTAAACTTTAAGTTCAGCCAATTAATATTTTTTTTAATAGGACATAAATAACATTATCACTGATGTCAGGAAATTTGTTTGTTTTTTGCTACTAGTTCTCCTTATCTAAAGGGCAGGTTCATCTGGGTCCAGTTCAGTTATCTCTGCTTATACACTCTTCCCAATCATTCATCTCTAATGACTGGTAAAACTAGACATGTTTTCATCACTAAAGGATGCTGAGGTAAATCATGAAATAGATTTCTAAGGCAGGAAGAAAGCAATCATCTATCTATGTCCTCTATTATTGATTACTGTTCATGTGGGGTATTTTGTTTTTGACAGAATACTTGTGTCCATCTCAGTAAAATAATTGGACTGAATCCAATCTTTAGCTATCCATAAAAAGGAAGGGCTACTTCCATTCTTGGAAAAGTTATTTAGTTCATCAGAGGAATCTTGTTGGCAGAATAAGGAAAGGGTGATGTTTGCCAGTTCCCTGTCCTGGAGGATTCCACATCCCACCAGATTTGATTTTTTGAGAGCACAGGGGGAAGTGGAAATTGTCAACAACAACAAAAGCCACCCCCCAATTCCATCAGTGGAGTTGTTTTCTGTGACCATGGCAAGGTCTAGAGCCAAACCTTAGCAGGTGCGTATATAAACATTAATTATTTTCCCCATTGTTAAGCATAGGTAAAGGTAAAGGGACCCCTGACCGCTAGGTCCAGTTGCGGACGACTCTGGGGTTGCGGTGCTCATCTCGCTGAGGGAGCCGGCATACAGCTTCCAGGTCATGTGGCCAGCATGAATAAGCCACTTCTGGCGAACCAGAGCAGTGCACGGAAACACCATTTACCTTCCCGCTGGAGCGGTACCTACTGGTATTTATCTACTTGCACTTTGTGCTTTCGAACTGCTAGGTTGGCAGGGACCGAAGAATGGGAGCTCACCCCGTCGCGGGGATTTGAACCGCCAACCTTCTGATCGGCAAGCCCTAGGCTCTGTGGATTAACCCACAGCGCCACCCACATCCCATTGTTAAGCATAGTGCTTTGCAATTTATTAGAGGCCCTTTCATGAGCATTTTATTTGTCCAGTCATTTCCTGTAAAATAGGTACGTCCGATTTTTAAAACATAAGTATGACTACACAGATAAAATGCTTATTTGTCTCATGAGAAGTGACAAGTTCTGGCAGCAGAATGAGAGTAATACTAATTTAGAAGATGGAGAATGGTGGTGACAGCTCAAGTTTGTACTTTATGCCCAGAAAAAGAAGGGTCCCTTAGTACCATTTATCAAGTAAAGAGAGCTGAGGGTAGGGCCAGTTAACAATTCCATTCTGATGAAGTGGGAAATGCAATATATAATTGTAAAACACAGATTTAGGTCAGCACTTGAGACTTCACAATTTGTTAATTTATTTTCCAACAGGGTTGTTCCAGCCCCAAACTGCAACCCTGTATATGCATCACAGAACATTTTGAACTAAAAAGAACCCAAACCAAAAACAAAACTGAATATGTATGTAATTTCATTCTCCGCTTTGTAGCATAGATATCTATGTTATGGACAATTTACTTTCTGCAACATGTCCTTTACTTGAAAGTAATCGGAAAAGAAGATAAAGTGGCAAGCTGTGTAAGGCCTAAGAGGTAAAGTAATAGTTTTCAATTTAGTTTTCTTTTAACTGTGTTCTTTAAAAGAAATAAAAGAAGCTGCTGCTATTTGCTTCATTTGAAGAAATATCACATCATTTTCCCAGCAGAATTTTTTTTACAGGCAGAGGAAAATGTATAAGGAGTCTGTGTCTAGCAGGTAAAAAAATAACAAAATCCAATAAATGTTTTAATGTAATATGAAAAACCCAATTATTACTTATGTTCGCCTCTTAGAAATGGAGAAGTGCTTCACATATTACATTTTCTGCAGCCAGGCTAAAGTCCAGGAAATTCTAAGCTTAATTTGATTTTGAGAGCTGCCTAGAATGTCACAGTTACCCACAGAAGTTTTAATACTATTAATAGTACTTGTGTGCCCAAATCACTTAACTACCCAGCAGCAAACCTGTTAAGCATTACTGTCATTTAACCATTACCAAGAGAAAAAATCCTTAGTCTGAATAATAACACTTTTTAAACAAATACTATCAGAGCAATAATGCTCAAGATTGACAGGTTTTCAACTTGCAGTGCATGAGCACACATAACTCCTTTTTGTTAGCACATTTCAGATCCCCCAAATATATATTTCATATCATGCTGTCCAGCAACTACTTGTGGACTCAGGCACAGGAAGTGTGCAGCCTAGCACAGGGCATGCCAAGGGAAGAAGACAGATGACATTGGCACTGGGTTGAAAAAGACCTCAACTTTATTGATTAAAGATGTAAACAGATTTTGGCGAAGGCACCCAGGAGTCGCAGGTAAGCTGTCATTTCTAGATCTATGCACTCTCTCAGATTTCATTCATTAGTCACATGGGAAACTTTGCATTCCTAAATCAAGAAATATCAAAGCTTGTATTTGCCTGGAATACTCATATTTTTGGAAGGACCGCCCATTCTTCCATGAACAAAAATGTGCAAAATACAGTACAGTACAGTACAGTGGTACCTCTGGTTGCAAACGGGATCCGTTCCGGAGCCCTGTTCGCAACCTGAAAGGTCCGTAAACTGAAGCGCCGCGTTTGCACATGTGCGCGACGTGAATCGGCGCTTCTGTGCATGATGTCATTTTGCGCGTCTGTGCATGTGCGAATTGTCGAACCTGCAAGGAACCCATTCCGATACTTCCGGGTTCGGCGCGTTCATATACCATGATTAACACAACCTGAAGCAATCGTAACCAGAAGTACGATTGTACTCAATATATTCTCAGAGGGACACTCTTGTTCCATCATGTTCCATCTTGTTCCATCATGTGTTCCAGCACTGTTATAGGTTAGGCTGAATTCCTGTGCACACTTGCTCATGAGTAACCCCTACTAAGTTTAGTGAGACTTGTTGCCAAGAAAACCAGCATTAAAGAGTCTGAAAACGCATTTTGTATTTAGCAGGTCTGTCTACTCCTGTGGAATGCGATTTAAGATTTCTGAAATACCTCTTCCTCCAAGACCTTAGCAAGACAGCAACAAAGCACATTATCCTTGGAGCATTCTACTACGTGCAGTAATAACAGCTTGATTGTGTTCATTCACAGGCTAATGTAACACATGAAAGGACGTGTGGATTGTAGCATCTGCTGTGCGGATAATTTTAAAGTCCAACTTGTAAACAGATGTGTGACGGACAGCGGAGCCAGACTAGAGTCTTGTTTCCAAGGGGTCAAAGACTTGCTTGTGTCCAACTCAGTGTTGGCACACTTCGATGAAAAGCTCCTGGTGGTGTTGGCTTGCGACGCTTCCCCTTACGGAGTGGGCGCAGTACTGGGCCACCAGCTCCCGGACGGGAGGGAAGTTCCAGTGGCTTATTTCTCCCAAACTCTCACGTCGGCAGAGCGCAACTACTCCGAGATCGACAAGGAGGGTTTGGCAATAGTTAAAGGAGTCAAAAAGTTTCATGACTTCCTTTATGGTCGGCCTTTCACAATCGTTACAGACCACAAGCCACTCCTGGGACTCTTTGCGCCCGACCGCCAGACACCCCAGATGCTTTCGCCACGAGTATTGCGCTGGTCCATTTTCCTGGCCGGATACCAATACTCACTACAGCACCGACCCGGGAAAGCCATGGGTCATGCAGATGCGCTCAGCCGCTTGCCACTGCCGGAGAGCGGCCCTGACCCTGCTCCTGCCCACCAGATCCTGCGGCTGGAAGACTTACCTGACCAGCCCCGGCCGGATCAACCCAAGGCTCCAGTATAGTCCTGGGAGTCCACACAGTCCCCATGGTCCTGGGTGCACATGGACTTTGTGGGGCCTTTTCAGGGCCAACACTTCCTAATAGTGGTCAACTCTCAGTCCAAGTGGCTAGAGGTGGTGCCGACCTCAACCGTGTCCATGAGAGCAACTATAAACGCGCTTAGGAAGCTATTTGCAACACATGGCTTGCCAGACATCCTGGTGAGTGATAATGGGACCGCTTTTACTTCGGTGGAATTCAAAGAATTTGTAACAAAGAATGGAATCCGCCACATTCATTCCGCTCCTTTTCACCCGGCCACTAATGGCCAAGCTGAACGCATGGTCCGTACTACCAAAGATGCACTTAGGCGCATAGTGCATGGTGACTGGACTCTCCGGTTAGCGGAGTTCTTATTGGCCCAACACACCACCCCAAGTGCAGTGACCGGCCGGAGCCCAGTGGAGTTGCTTATGGGAAGGAGGCTCACTACCCTCCTTGATTGTATGCACCCCGACCGGGCTCTTGAGCAACAGCCATCAACTGTGGTGCGGGGGGCTCCTAGAGGGTTCTTCCCGGGGGACAATGTGTACGTCTGGAACTATGGGCCCGGACAGAGTTGGGTCCCAGGTACCATAGCCCACTGTACAGGTCCGGTCTCCTACGAGATAGGGTTGGAAGGGGGGACTGGTTTGGAAGAGACACCTCGACCAAATCAGAACCAGGACACCTCCGAACAGGGAACTTCAAGCGGAACCAGAGGACAGAGAAATGGGTACTTTGGGATACTCTGTGCCCAGGCCAGGTGGGGAACCAGATGGGTTGCCGGTGACCGAGTTACCCCAGCAGGGTGACTTCAGGCCGGAGTCCTCAGTGGTGCCATTGGCCATGACCCCTTCGGAGCTGGCCTCCCCACTTAGACTGCGGGTAGCAGAGGAACTTCCTGGGTCACCCACTCGGGCAAAGGAACCACAGCGGTCCCAGCGGGAGCGGAAAAGGCCAGCACACCTTGATGACTATGTTTGTTCCTTTTGTTAGGAAGTTGGGGGGAGGAGTGTTATGTATTGGGTTTAACACATGTTATGATTCTAACCAATTGTAGAAGTGTAGGTGGACGAAAGTTCTAATGCCAAGCACTGTCAACTGTCAACTGGCACTTCTTGCTGGGGTTTTCAGAGTGTGTTCTTGTTTAATATGGGAGTGAGCTGTTGAATAAACGAAGTTGCATTGGGCTTCTGACTTTTACTGAATATTTAATAAGTCTGGTGATGTTGTTCCTCTGAAACCCCACAAGAGTGCTGGAGCATATCAAGGATTGGCTACACAGTCAGCTAGCCAGAGAGTGGGGAGGAACAGCACTTTGGGAGGAGTAAGAATAAAAGGAGCAGTTTCTGAGGGAGAGATTTAAGCTGGATTTAAATTGAGGGATAGGGTTTGGGTTTTGAGAAGGGGCAAAGGTTCAGGTTAAGAGATATAGTTTGATGGGAGTTAGGGAGTGAGATAAGGAGAACTGGTTCTGAGTGAAGTTAAACATATACCTGTACACTGAGTCTCAGTCTAGCCAAGAGGGGGGAGTTCTTCTAGGTACAGAAGACTCCCAACCCAGTAACAAGGGGTGAGGTGATCCCCTAGTGATCTGTTATACCATTTAGAAGACCTCAGGTGTGGGTAGATAGATAGATATCTTTATTCGGCTATAAGCCCACACCTATGAGGTGTGGGATGGTTAAGAGAGTGGGTAACTGGAGAAGAAGTGCCCCTCACTCATGAAACAACGTATTAAACTGTGAAGGAAGTATTTAACTGCAATATCTAAGTGACAGAAACTGAGTTGAGCATTTTACCATCTGTTCTAGCAACCCGAACACCTACCACCTGAAGTGTAACACCTGGTTTTTAGTAACTGAAGTTTAAGAAGAGTTGTGCCTATAGTATTGTGTTTAACCCTGAGACATCTTAGAGTTAGTTAAAGTAAGTACTGATAAGTTAACTTCGACATGAAAGAACACATTTCCTGACCCACTTTGTTTCATACACTTCTTTTTGTTTAACAAAACTTTTCTTGTTTGATCAACTCCTGCCTGAGACTCTAAACCATTAAGTTTTCCCTCACACAAGTCCCTCACTAGATAATCCATTGTAAATTGTAGAAAATCATGTAACTGGTGTACCTTGAGGTGGGTACATTATATTTAATTGGGGGGCAGTTAGCGGGAGTGGATCCGCCACATTATTAATTGGTGATATTAGGTGGTGGGTTCGCTACATGAGGTCTATTAATGAGGGGGGTTTTTATGGATAAAAATCTGATAAATTCAGTGCCAAAGCAGACTGAAAAAGATATTCTGTTTCATTTATTCCAGCTTGGGGAGTCTAGAAAATTGATTTGGGCACTACATTGTCATTCTGACAATGAATTATGGGAGCAAAAACACAAATCCAAAGCTTCATCCCAAATGCTTTAGCAATCTGTCAGAAAAAAATATCATACACATATATGATTTGTCAGATTTATCTTTCTCTATGGAACCTTTCAAAATGCTAGGGTTAACCCCAGGAGCTTAACCAACTAGACTTATGCTACTTCAAAAAGCATTTCAATTGTTTGTGTATTCTGTTGGTCTAAATTGTTAGAGCACATATTTTGTACATGAAATGCAACTGCCACACATCTTTTGCTTTGTGCAGTGGGTTATGCATGTGGTGTCACTGTCAGAAACATTAGAGATCTCCTCCCTGTCTAGCCCAGCTTACAACCTGTAAGCTTGGATTCAGTATATTCAGAAAAGAGTTAACATGGTGACTTTGTAAAGTAGCAATTACAACAAACTCTAGTTTTCTGCTGGAGCCTTCTCAGCCAGCAAGACTCCACCCCTTCACACCATTCTCCAGGGATGATCTCCAAATTCCAACCTCAATGTCTATTGTAAGAATATGTATCCAGATCACTACAATCACTGCACTGCCAACCCTTTCTTTTCTTTTCCATTTTTCTTTCCAGCAGCTGACTCCGTTTCTCCGTTTTACCTAGCAGCAAATCTAGCTTTCCCCTATCCTTCCATTATGTGGAAATGGACATATTCATCACTGGAAATGACTAACACTTGAAAGTGCTAACAGAAAGCCTTGATCAGAAAAGGACCTGAGAATATTATTTCCCTAAAGCAAAATGTAATTTATTTAATCCTTGAATGAGAACAAATTTCCATTTCAGAATGAGTTTCTTAAAAAAAAAAACTTCCTTGAAGATTTTTGGATAGCAAAACCACAGCAATGCTACAGCTTCAAAGTAAATGTCTACCTATAATGCCGCTCAGGCCTTGCTAAGAGATTTGACAGGATGGAGGCCTTGGCAGTTTCCTAAGAACAAGAGCCAAACATTTTGGAAGACTAACTCAAATCAATCTCTTCCCTCCCACACCTCATACACACCTCAATGTGGAGGAAGCTAAATAGGGTTAGGAGGTGGGTGCTGATGGCAGCAGGCAGATTATCTCTGCTGCTGCCATTGTGAGTGTTGGGGAAGGCCGCTCTCTTCTGCAAGCCAATTCCATCAGGCCTAGGTAGGGGGCGGGGCCCACACTCACCACCACAGCTTTAAGAGGCTCCAGTGAGGCCTTGGGAGATTGCTGCTGCTTCTGCTATTGCTGCAGCAAATGTCAAAAATTGTTGTACATGTTTTTAAATGTTTTTAAAGCGTTTTTACTTTGCTGCACTGTGAACGGTGCTTTTATTTTATATATTTTTATTTTATTTTATTTTTGTTTGGGGTGGGATAAATGTTGAGTTGGGGTGGTGATTAGTTTTATTTCAGCATAATTGTTTTTGGCTTTGTGTTTACTTTTACTATTTTGTTAGGCTATTGTATAGTTTGTATTTTGCTTTTTAAGGGGAAAGGGCCAGGGCTGCCTGGGAGTGGGCATCAGCCAACAGAATGGCTGGGGCAGGTTGCACAGGGGGGGATGCACCGGGACACCCATCTTAGTGATCACGGGCAGGAGGAGGAGCTACACTAAGATCAGACCATGTCATTACTGAGGAGGCAGGTTTAGTCGTTGTTTGAAGGCTATCCCTGCCTCCGGGTCTGGTCTTGACTGGATGGATACTGGAATAAACAAGGGAAACCCACATGGCCTGAAGGTGCTGCTGTGCAATGCCGGGTCAATGATGAATAAGACCACTGCCATCCACGACCTGATTGTGGATGGAGGACTTGACCTGGCATGTGTGACAGAGACTTGGTTGGAGCAGATGGCCCTGTCCTTGCCGCTGCTTGTCCACCAGGTTTCTCTTATGCACAGCTTCCTGGTGCAACTTCCTGGTGCAACTGGACTTCTCCACAACCCTTCCCCCTCTGCAGGGAGGTGGGACCGATTTGGATGATCCACCCCCACCACTTAAAGGATCAAAAGGTTTTCCAGAGAGTGGTAGGGGATGTTTTATCCCATATTGATGGCCTTTCAGCTGATTCCCTGGTGACCCGTTGGAATACGGAGTTAAACAGGGCTATTGACTGTCTGGCTCCAAAGCGTCCTCTCCAATTGCATGGAGCCCAGACAGCCCTGTGGTTTTCCCCGGAGCTGAGGGAAATGAAACAATCGCTGAGACAGCTAGAGCGCAGGTGGCGGAAAACTCACTCTATTGTATCTGCAGAAAACAGCAGTGGGCAGGACACTGAAAAGCCTCCTGGAAGCTATACAAGTAGCAGTGGTGGTGATCATGCCCCAGTCCCATAAATCTGAAGTGCAACAAATGGCAATTCAGGTTTTCTGCGGCTTGTCATTTTCTCTGATTCTGCTTTAATTTGGGGGGTTTCACAGGAAACGCTCTAGAGCACAAATGAAAGGGTGCTCAGACACAGAGCTTTAAAGCATGGACTTTGCCTGAAAAGAACAGAAGAAAGTTAAGTGTCAGTAAACCCAGAGAGGCAGTTGGGCTGCCCTGGTGGACCAACTGGCTCATATCCTGGGTTCCCTGACTCAAACAGGACAATGAGATGTCAACATATGGCTATGTGTATGCTAGGCCCTACCCTGACAAATACAAACCACTGTCAGTAAAGAAATAGATTGCGCTGGTTCAAGACAGCAATTCGTTTCTTGCAATACCGATCACTAATAAATAAAGTTCATATTTGCTAAGTGTGGTTTACTAATAATATAAAAAGATGATGGTCCTGGATGCATTAATAGCAGAAGATATATTGTACGAGTGTGTATACAATACCTTATGGAAACACCCAGTTTAACTTGCTAAATATAAAAATGTACATATTTTTTTAATTAAATGTACAAGGCTGATGAATGTAGGCAACTTTATTAAAGTGTTATGCACATATTTATATGTCCCATTCATTTCATGCTTCACTTGCAATGCACTCTTATGATGAAGTTTTATTAAAAAATCTAATAAAGAATTAAATAAAACCAATATCATTATGAAACAGGTAAGGACATAATAACTCAATAAACTCAAGCAGAAATTCTGCTTTGGTGGTTAGGTAAAAATGAATTCATATGAAAAATAGGAACTTGGAAAAAGAGAAGAGGCAAGGTAAAATGTAGTAGCAGGAGAAGCTACAATATACATATATTGAAATGCTTATCTTTTTCACTTTTGTGTCTTAAAAGGGGTATTCCATTAACCATCATTTTTATAACCACAGGTCAATATCTGGAATCTAAAAACTACACTTCAACATCCATTAACAGACCAGAATTACTAGTTTAAATTACATAAAGTAAAACCCAAATATATTGCATAAATAAATACACGTGAAAAGGGAGCTAGGTGGTTTGAAAATATCCCATTCATTATTAAGAGAATTACTAAACAAATCAGTTTAAATACAACTTCGACTAATTTCTTTTGAAGCATCACTTCAGTCAGATCTAGTCAAGCTTACCATCTGTTGAGTACACAAAAGCAGCTCTAATCTAGAATCATACAGCTTCCTTTGCAAAGTTTGCACGCAAGCTGTTCTTGTCAAAATTAAACCCATGTGATTATTCATCTTAATATTCAATCAGACGTTAAGTAAAGAGTGACAAAAGTCCACATATGGATGACAAGCTGCTTCTGTAGTAAATATTTTCCTTTTTATTGAAGAGAGGCTTATGATGTCATAAGATGTTCCCCACCAGCCACTACAGACTTCACTATCTGCAGTCTAATATAAAACAAGGTTGAAGTAGCCACTTCAAAACTCAGACATCCACACCATTTACATTATTATGCCATGTGTCTACTGCTGCAGCTGATAATGAATACTGATAATGATAATGAATGTTTATATGATGGGTGAAATGACAAAACATGGTTCCTAATATTTTGCATTATTTTATTCTCCAAAAGTTTGCAAATGTGTTGCTGTAACACAAATATACATTCTCGACTGCTGAGTTTATAAAAGCACTGATACAAAATATTTTAACTGGCACTTCAAAGCACATTGAGAAGGGTACCTGTCAGGATACCCCAGGGGGTTGTTCACAAGTAACGACAGAGTCCTCTTACTCTGAAGACTACTTTATTGTGCATACTTATTTACAGTGCAGAGCTAGCTAAAAACATGACTGCTCCCTGCCCTGATCCTCCCCCGTCGGAGGATCTCTTTCCCCCTCTTTCCCCTCTCTCCTCGCAAGGAGTACTCCTGCCCTGGCTCTCTTCATGAGTAGGACCTCTGCCCGGGCTCTCCTCACGAGGAGAAGGCAAATCCCTGACAGTACCTTACTACTGTATATGCATACACTAAGTTTCAATGTCCTCATTTAAAAGAAAAAGTATACTTATCTATATTCCATAAAAGTTACACTGGAATTTTAAGCAATGGACTTTTTGAGACAGTGACAACCAAGTTATTTTTCAATTTCCTCTGTGATTTGGAAATGACAGGGAAACGTAGGAACTAAATTGTTCTACAAAGATTTGTTGCAACTGAAGCTAGTTATGGAGGCAGACCATAGAAACATTCTGTATCAGTTATCTTATGTTCAGAAAAGTTTTGGGCTATGAGTAGCAAGGATAAACAAACTTCTGCTAACCTGTGAATGCTATCATTTGTATTCAACAATTGTCCATGGAGTTCAATTGTTCATTCTCTTAGCTACAGAAACCAACCAGAAGCTATGTAGAAAATACCACATTTGTTCTCCTTCCAGTTATATCTCCCCCCCCACACACAAAAAATTAATACTTCCAGATGCCCATGAGAACTATGGTGCTGGTTGCAGCAGCAACAATATCTTGCCTGGAATGTAAAGAGCTACTCTAGACACACCTGAGCACATTCCAGTGGGATATTTTTTAAAATGATTTTATTTGAGCAGAAGGCTTTCTCCCTTCAATATTACAAACTGATTTTGGTGTGATATAAGAGGTCAGGTGGTTGTTTAATACTTATAAGACTGTAATTACTTTGGGTATTTCAAGCTACTAGGTTCACTTCCGAATATTCTTCGTCATCTTTTTATTATGCTATGTGCAAGGGCAAACAACAAAACATATAATTCAAAGCAAGGCTTCTCAAATGTTGTGTTCTAACTTCAGATAACCAGCACTCTTTCCAAGTGAGAAAAGATTAAAGACTGAGGTGCTATCATTCACTGATCATTCAGAATGAAGACTAATGAGAATACACACAGGAAAAAATCTACCAGAACCTTTGATTTTCTTTATACTTAGCATGCCTATACACATCTTGCAACAAACAAATATGTCATTGAAAGACTCACCCCAAACCTGGATCCACAGCAACTGCTCTGGGGTTGTGGAGGTCAAGATCGATCAGGATAACACATACAGTTCCATTGTAGTTGCATACAAAGATTGTGTCACTCATACGATCCACAAAATAAAAATTCCCAGTAAGCCAGTCGACTGCCATTTGTTGTATATCTGCAAGAGTGAAAAGATTGTTAAATTAATTATGCTAATCCAAATTCTGTAACTCCAGATATTATTCCAAAGGAGATATTCTATACATTTGAAAGAAGTTGTTAATGAATTCTTTGAGAATAAGGGATAACTATAAGCAGTGTTGTTGTTTTTCTGGGGGGATACATACCCCTGAACATTTTGTGAATCTAAGTTTGGCCTCATTGAGGGGCAGTATTTCAATATAAGTAGGAAAATAAGAGTACCCCTAAACATTTTTAAGAAAAAAAGCACTGACTATAAGTACAGTAAATTCTGCCTAAAGTAAAATTTAGTCATAGACTACAAAAAGCAGAGGAATGTTATAGCTGCCATTTTTACTTCTGTGAACGGATAAAATTTCAGGTGCAAATGACACACTGTAATGATCACAACTGCAAACCCCATAACATTTCTGTGAGTGCATCATAGAAGGAGTAATTATGACTTTTTCACAGAAACCACAGATTTTCACCAAGTGAGGAATATGTTGGTTTGTAACTAATCAAAGTAGCAGGATATGAAATAAGCTACGAGAATCACAAAAAGCTTCAGAAATGTATTGCAATCCTGTCAGTCTAGCAGAACCACCCTACCACAAAAGCTCCCCACTATTTTACAGCCCCATTTCCTCCAGAATGAAGGAGGTCCATATTTTCCTCAACACTTGTGCCTTCAACTTGGCTTACCTCAACCTTTTACCTCAACCCTGTACATAAACACAGTACAGCTGTAGATACAGGAAAAATTCTGTATAGGGGAAAGGTAACTATACCTTCCTTACATGGATCCCCAACTGTTTGTCATAAATCCATGGGCAGTGTTGGGATATATTGCCATATACTGTATATACAAAATATGAAAAGGAACAGACATGGATCACAGTCCATCCTTGAATGGACAGAGTTTGAGATTGGCATAGGGCTCAATGGAGCCTCCCTCTTTTCTTGCCTCTTATACATGTGCAAGGCAGGTGCAGGTCACTCTCCAACTGAAAATCCATGTTTGCTTTATTGTACTCATCCGGCCACCACTCTCCGCCATGGTACTTCAGTTTGCAATCTGTATTGCTTGAAAGCCAGGCACAGGAAGGGATGGGCAAGGGATCTATGCCTGTGCTAATTCATGTAGTTGTGGCTATACAACAGATGGATTGTATGATAAAATTTCAGTGAGATAAAATGAATATACTTAGGTGAAAGTATATGCCTATCTTTGAGTTACAGTAGTAAGCATGATTGCAGATGTGAGGATGTATTCAGAAGTTTTCATTTCCAATTTTATTGATGACAGCTTGCTGTGTTGTCGAAAACTGAGAAACTGGTTAATCTTAGCTATGATTTGTCTGGAGCAAGCCAAATTCAAAACATGGGCTACGAAGCTGGCTTATTTAAATAAACCTTAGTTAAGATTTAGACAAACTGCTGATCTGTGGATACTGGGGAAAAAATGAAAGCAGAAGCTTCTGATCTTCTTCTCAAGGCCACACTGAAGAAGGTACTCCAGGCCAAGGCTCACATGGGTTCCTATCAAAAATAAATACTATTTTATCATGTTTCCTGAAAGCAGCTGTTATGTAACAGGTAATTTATACAAAAGGTAAATTTATAGCCATTGGACCTTACAATAAGGAGAGGTGGATGAAATATGCAAAATTAAAAAAATGTGGAGTAACACTTCAGTTGTCTAAAAATGTATTTTAAAAATTGTTTCTGTGATAGTTTTTAAGTACAGATATGGTAAGCCTACAGAATCAGCAGCTTGCTGCAATCAGGCCTTTGAAACATCTCTATTAGGGCTTCTTACTTTTAAGGAAAGGGCTGGTGCTGTGCTGTTTTTAGTGTAACGATCTGTATGTAAATTGTAATATTAAAAATAATGATATAAATTATGACTGCACAATGGACTACACAAAACAAAACAAAAACAAGCACTGGGTGGTATTCAGCTATTTTTTACATATAAAAGATCCACATAAATTAATGGCCGTAACTTAGATACGTTCATTCATTTTAATGAATCGTATCTGAGTAAAACGGATTAGAACACATCAATTGAATTTAATATGGTAAAATATTGACTCCTTCCTTTGCTTGTAAACAGGGGCACTTGTGAGGTGTTTTTAAGAGGAAAGGCCCATAGTGCTGTCTCGCTCCGTTCTGTTCTGTTTTATAGACAATATTTTCACTCCTGTCTTCCCATACACCATTCTTCTGACACCCCTTGAACATTGCCCTCTCCTGTCTTTTTCACCCCCTCCCTCTTTCTGCCTTGCCACCAGGGATGACAACCCTTAATCTTTTTATCCTATTCCTCTCCTTTCCTGAGGCAGACCAAATTCCCTTTGTTGCTCACCCTCTTTTCCATCCACCTCCTCCTCCTCCTTCCCTTGGTCTGGTTTCCTTGCCTGTATTTCCCTTCCATTGGCCCAGGATGCTACTTATTTCTTGCAGGAAGCTTTCAGCATCCTTATCATCTGCCACTCCCGCCTCCTATTCCTCAGCTGTCTCTCAGCTCAGTTGTTGAGTGACAGTGTCTGCTGGAATCCCTCTACCATAGCCTATCACCTACAAATAATAGTAGGTGCTCAACTGACCACCATTCCAACGCTGCTTAAGGGGCAAACACTGGAAAACTTTCCTTCCATTATAGCTGTCATAATGTACTCTTCACGGCTGTCATTTCTATTTATAGCCTTTCTCTTCTTGCTCCTTCTTTCCCCTTTTAATTCAGAGGTGTGTTGTTGTTTTTAACCTCCTCATTGTTGCCGCTGTTTTTAGAAATGTGCAGCTTTACTATGACAGCACAGACTAAAGTACTACCTGCTTCAGTGTCCTTTGTCTGACAGTAGCCATTGCCACATAGTTTAAAAGAAGGTTGAAATATGTAATTCATTGTTTTGCCTTTCTTCTGCCCTGTAATGCCAAACTCAAAAACAGATTTTAAAAATTGCATAAAATGTTGCTTAGGAAAGATGTGGCATTTCATGCATGCTTGCATGCATGCACGCGCACACACACACACACACACACACAGTGGTGAGATAAACAGCCAGCTTCCCCACCACCACCACCACAGATTGGAATTGAGAAAGGGTAGGACACCTGCTTTGCATGCAGAAGGTCCCAGTTTCAATCCCCAGCATCTTCAAGAAGGGCTGGGGGACATCTGGAGAGCAGCTGCCAGTCAATGTGGGCAATAATAAGCTAAATGGATCATTGGTCTGATTCTGTATAAAGCAGCTTCCTGTGATTCTAAGAAAGGTTGAGCTTTTTCTACAGGTTTAATAGTTTATTATATCATCTTTCCAAAGGCTAGTGCACATTTATCGCTGATGGCTAGATTATTATGATAACAGAAGATTACAACAGGGGGTTGTCAAATCAATTCCACTCACTTTGATATCAGTGTTGGATCTTCAATACAGCCAGCCTGCAACTTAACTTGTGCACCTTCAACTTTACACACTTGATACCCTCACCAACAAAAAAAAAACCCATTAAAAATATTAAGGGGGGGGGGCCTTTGTGTCTTGTGCCTGTCTTGTTGTGTTTGTGTTGAGCATCCCGCCTGTGAATTATAAATGACATGCTGCTTTCAAGTTTGGAAAGTTGTAATGAATTACCAAAGTTTGCCTCTGTCTAAAAAGCACATTCCACACTTTTCTATGCACATCATGAAAAACCTACTTAACTTGCAAATGCATTTTTAATGAATAAGGCTTTTAATCTCTGCAGTGTTTCTCTCTCACTAAAGAAATAAATGACATTAAACGTCTTCTTTTTAAGGTCCATAGTTGTCAGCAAGTAGGTTTCAATATACCAGGTGTAACAAAGCTTTGGGGAACACTCCTTTTGTTATATATATAAAAAAAACCCACCAACACTTTTCTTGCCTCCTATTTAAATGTCTCTAACAACCAACCAATTAGAATTCCACATTGCATTTTAGACCTATGTGGTAACACTAGAGCCAAATTATGTACATACTAATTAACTTGTAATCTTAAATTTTTATTAACAGTGTTTTAACAGTGCTTTTAGTGCCTCTGGATGAATCACAAAATTGTGTTCTCTATTCATGTAAATGGTACCCACTTAAAGATCAAGTAAGAAACATATTCAGCCATGTCCAATTTTAATACACCTTTTGCATGTTCGGAGCTGGAATTTAGCTTGGAATCACAAACGTACAAAAAACAACAACCAACAAGTGATATTCTAAAACACTGCTCCGACTGTTCATTTCTTGCACTTTTAAAAGCTGTATATTATTAGTTTTCTTCAGCTTAATTTCACAGCCCTCACCCTCAAGTGTAATGGGTGTTAATTGTCCTTTATTAATTTGTTAGATGCAACAAGGTAATGTTACACTGACCTTCCTAGAGAGTAATAGCAGGATGTCAATGTACTGAAGGAAAAAAATTATCCGTATTTAATCTATTTATCAAGGCAATTTAATTTACTTAATTTTTTTTATTAAAAATAAAATAATAAATTTCTTACTAAATCTCTCATTTCCAGGCCACAGATATTGACTTGACACTGCAGGCTTTTAAGAATTGCCTTCATACTCTTGGCGGTGAATTTGTCCCACCCTCTCATAGAGGAAAGATACTTAGGTTGGTGTCTTCCTTTGAGAGGTGGGCAGGTAGACCATGCGTGGAAAGCATAGCCAATGAGGGAGCTGGATTAGCCTACTATTTAAGGCTGATCCAATCCCCCTTTCCGCTCTGGTCATCATTGCAAAAGGCTGCAGTCGTTAGGTTGATGAATGGGAGACATGAACGGAAGACACGGGAGTCTCCCTCTCTGATATCCCTTTGAATACATAGGTGGGGAGCCTGCAGGACAAAGTTTGATAGGGGAAGCATTGGAACACCATCTGGTGTAAAGAAAGGATACAAATTTAGCAACCAAGCAAGCGAATAATATCCTTTTTCCCTAGCATGGTTACTCCAATCAAAATCAGAGCATTTTCCCATGCATCCCTGGTTTCCTACACTGAAGAGGTGCCTAGGGGGCAACTACATCTCACTAGCTGCCCTGCGTGGTACATGGGTTCTACAAGGGTGGTATAAAATAAACAAAACAACACAAAAATGCTCCTATAGTAAAAGGCATATAGAGACTCTATGTGTGTGAAGAAGAAAATATAAGTGAGGGGGTAAGGATGGAAGAAGAGATGGTGGGGGGGGGCAACTGGTACACTTACTTGCGCCTTTCCCCTATTTCCCAATCTGTTACAACAGTGGGTGTTGATGGCTGTACCTGTCTATGGAGTGTTGCCAATGAAGTACCAGGCAACAAGAGGGAGACGGGAGGAATTATCACAACTAACCCCCTCCTGTCAGCGGTGGAGCATATGCCCATGCTGCCCAGGGTGGGTCGGGGTAGGCTTGGGAGTCACGGGCAGGTGGCATGCCAAATGTCACCCCCCTCAGTGAGGGCACTTAGGGCAGCCCATCCCCCGCCCCCTTGCTACGCCCCTGCCTCCTTTTCTCCGGACACCTCATTTTCCAAGTTCTACTGTTAATGAGGCAACAAGCAGTCCAGCCTTCTCTGCACCACATAGTATTGTTTGTGGCCCACATGTTGCAGCATGCCTTGCATAACAAAAGCCTCCGTATCACCTTTGGTAAGATCAACACAGCATCCTTAGTAATTAAATATATTGAACTGACAACCAACTATAACTACCAGATGGTGTTCAAAAACATTGTCCCTAATGTGCATTCCTCCCTATAGCACTGTATCACTGTATTTCAATTTCTTTTCATCTGTGTATAGAGTAGCACACGTGCTAGCCATAAACACATGCCTGAAGTATGCCCATAACATGCTAAAAGATTTTGATACCACTTCATTAATATAGTAACAATTCTTTACTAGCAGGTCCCCTGTATATATTTTAAGCATCACAGAATATTCAGCTTTCAGAGCATTGATCTAGTTAGCATATTTTACTCTTTGTACCGTCATAGCTGCCAAAGGCAAAAAAAAAAAAAATCCATTTAAAAATGTCAAGAAGAGCAATCTAAATGGCAATTATCAAGGGAAATATAGTTTGTTTTGTTTGTAACATGTGAAGATGCTTGGTTTTCACAGATCTTATCCCAATTCAAGAAGTTTCATATCAGTCCTTGTGAAATTGCTCTATAGTGGAATAAGAGCTGTGAATTTTATTTTCTCTTTCCTGTTAGGGTTGTTGATTTCTGGTTCAACAAAAGCCAAAGACTAGCACCCTCAACATGGAACTGCAAATAACATTCACAACCCTGCTGTCAATTGAGATAGATTTCATTCTGCCTGGTATATTGTGATGTACATAGAGCAACAGAGGGTTCTATAACAATAACAATATTCTCATGTAAAAAATAAAGATGCATATCATCAAGTGATTGGAGAATTGTTCAGAATTGTAGGAATAAAAGTAAAGTTTATGCCAGTGGCAAAGTAAATTCCATTCTCAATATATAAGTATAAATGTTTTCATACAAGATGGTTTCTATCTAGTATCACAGACCTGGAAAGTGGGTTCTGTATACTCATCACTATGAATACTTTGCTTTTGAAATAATTTTTTGGCTACTAACAAAGGAAAAGTGGGTTATCATTGCTTACTGAAATAGCATAAAAAGGGGTAGTCCTCAGGTCTGAGCTTTTCAGAGGTATCTGGTTAGCAACTGTGGGAAGCAGGATGCTAAACTAGATGCTATCCTTCAGAAGACTGTCAAATTATTTTTCAGGCTAGAACACAATAACCCTGCTGGATCAGACCAAAGGCATTGCATGCTGCTGTCCTATAGTGGCTATTCACATACCTCTGTAAAGGCCACAAGCAGAATAAGAAGGCAGTTGCTCCACAGAAATAGGAATGCATTGGCATTCAGTGTCTCTCCCACAGGCTGCCAGCTGGGCAGCAGGAAGGAGCTGCAGGGCAAATAGTCCCACCATGACATGTGCTAATCCAGTGGGCATCACCTGCAACTTGAGTGTGTGGCTGCCAGCCTCAGCTCCTTGAGTTTGATCTGAAGCCTTAGATGGCATCCCCTTATTAGACTATGGAGTCTGCCCAATGCACCTCCTGCCAACATATAAAGTTTGTGACAAAATCAGCTCACGAATCTTTTCGTTGGCTCCCCTTTTGTGGAATGCTCTTCCCAAAGAGGCACACCTGGCACCTTTGTTACATATCTTTAGGCGCCAGGCAAAAAGGGCAGCCTGCCCCTTTAAGCACTTGTGGAGCAGACCAGAGTGAAGGCTCCTGCTGTGCGGTCCATTCCATTGCCCCGCCCCACCCCCAGCTGCCATGGATTGGCCAAAATTTGAAGTGGGCTTGGCAGGAACCCAGCTGGCTCTGCAGCAGCCAGGGGAGAGGAGCCAACGGCCAGAGCAAAGATGACATGGTTTCGAGGGGATGAGGGAAGCGCTGCACTGGGTCACAACCACCACCCACCCTTGTACTGGGTAAGCGGCCATTCTCTTCAACCAAGTGTTTGGCTGATTAACATTCTCTGTCTGTGGGAGAGCAGTTATTGGTTTGTTTTGCTTTTGTTTCGTTGTTTGAATTTTGTGTATTTATTCTGTATTTTTCTAATGCGAACCAACCTGTGATATTCAGATGAAGGGCGGTATACAAATTTAATAAACATAAATAATAAAATAAAATAAAAATTTCATACCCTAGGAAAGTTCTTATTCCAGACCAGGACCTCTTCTTCAACAACTAGCCAAGGTCTCCAATTATCTCCAGCAAGGTTGGGAACTGTCTCCAGGCCATAGTGCCTAGCTGTCACCAATCCTGGAGACTGACTGGCTTATTTTCCACTTGCACAGCACAAAAAAGCCACCATGAATGAAGTTCATGGACCAGTTTGAGAATGAACAGATCCACGGGGAAACCTATTTCTTACTTCCCTCCATTGAAAAATATGTCAATCTATTCCAACTCTAATACATTCCGGCAGCCCATTTCTTCAGTAGCTTTGGACCTATCTAGATTTGGTCTTGTTTTAACAATGGGATAGAGTTATATCATTCTGTTCACTCCAAATTTTGAAGTTTGCATCATGTCCTGATTAATGAAGTCTTTGTTTTCAGACTGCTATAAACAGCTGCCAACATATATTTATCTAACTCACTTTAGGAAATCTAAAAGTTCCAAAATGTCCCTTAGCATGCACATGCACACTTATGCATTTATGTATCTTATGGAAGGAACATATTTATTTTATTTACCTAAACTCGGGTTAGTGCAAATATATCCATTGTCTCTTATCACTTATCTCAGGGGTGGGGACTTGGATGTGACTGGTGGTCCTGCTCCTTATCTTTCCTACCCCTGCAAGCTAACTTGTGCCTGCCCTTTTCTACTAGCAGCATGGTTTTTTTAGTTACTCTTCCATCTTCTGTTCTAAAGCAAACTTTTCCAAAAGCAGTTAAAAGCAGACTTATTCAGCTTGTTGTACAATTACCTGGGAAGAAGTCCCATTGAACTCAATGGGATTTACTTTTGAGTAGATACACATAGCACTGATTTTTTTAAAAAAAAAAAATACTAAGACAGGCTGCTTAATTTGTTCTTGCTGTAAATTGCTCCATACTGACCACATCTAAAAAGGGAACAAAATATTATAAAATACTCATTTTTCATACTCTGTGACCACTACAAATGAAATAATGTCCTTCTTGATTGTTTTTTAAGTGGCTGACTGTTTTTGCTGCCAATTTCAGGCACAATCAAAGGGTAACAACAGAAAACGGTCCCATCTCCCGTTTCTGCTTTACTGATTTTTAGTGGTGTTGCCAAATGATTGTAAATTTGCAATAGGGTCTCAGCTGTTTGGCACCTCTGCAGAACAATGAAGGGAGATTTATAGAGGTACAACAGCCGTAACACTCTCTTTCTTTTAACGACACATTCAAAAAGCGTACTATAAATCTTTGCAGACAGTAAATCAAAACTGGTTATTTACTTCAAAGTAGTTAAGTAATCTGCCGCTAAACTTAAAATTAAAGCATAATTTAGCATCAATTGATGTGCCATCAAGTACCCAGAGTTTAGTGAACCAAGCTATTAAAGGGGATATATGGCATGATTACGCTACCCTACATGCTTTGGCTGTTTCCAATTGTCTCTTTCCAAGGCATCATATACCGGTAAGCTCCATCCACGTTCTCATTGGAATTCTAGTTTACACTCTGCTTTTTTTCTATGTCATGAAGTTCAGTTGGGGGGGGGGGGAATAGCTTCTGTTCTTCAAAATTAATGCTGCCATTTTTATGTTATCCCATAAAGATGCTAAGCAGTGGGTAATTAAAATTTTTAAGTTGTATACAATATTTTAATAAAATATGGATTGACTTTCTAGTAAAAAGTTATTAAGAAAATGACTTGGGGGGAAAAGGTAGAATGTTTTAATACTCTGAGTGCAGGTCCTCAAATATGCTTCTCCAGGGATAATATAAAATCTATTTATTATAGTCAGCTTCTTAAAAGGGAATTCATATTTCAGGCTTTATTGTGCCAGGTTGGCATTGGGGGCTGGGGGGAAGGAATTGCTAAGCAAACAACATTGATTCACACTACTTGGAATTGCAATGCATTCGCCTACTTAAATTAGGACTTTTAAAATGCACATAGGCCTTAAAACCACATGCTATTTACAGATACAAACTTTTTTGTGTTATTAGTTAGGTATGGACAGATTTACAATACACAAGTAAGTGGCAATTACAATAGTGTTAAAAATGCACTTTTTCTCCTTTTTCTCCCCTAAATTCACCTATGTTCTTCTCAGAAATCAACATTTACTAGTTGTCATTAAATGTTTAGTGCTAGTTTTTAGCTTCTCAAACATGGAAGTCTATTTTGGAAGCTTTCAATGTGAAACATTTTACAAATGGGTACGACAGTATTTTATGCTGATGAGGCAATACAGAAAACAGTGGGCATTAATTAGGCATGCTAAATCAGATAAAAATAAAACTGGGTAAACATTATCAGCACAAAAGCATCCAATAACAATCATCTTGTTGATCCATCAGGAATATTTAATAAGCCAATTAAAGCAGCTTATCCAATATTGCAGTTATTCCTTGGTTACTAAGGAATGAAATGCACTTAATTTTATGCATTCAGTCATAGCAAAAAAAAATGTTACAAGAATTAAACTTAGGTTGATGTAATTCACACCCTCACTTTCAGCTCTCCTTCACAAGTGTAGAAGTTTGAGCCATTGCATCTCCTATTAAGTTTCCAAGAACCATGGGAGTAGGGACTATAGGAACAACATTTCCTGGGAACGAACGAAGCTCTCAACTCTACTCTGGCTAGCACTGGCTACTGTCATTCCCTGCCTCTGCCCATCAGCTGGGTGTGAATCTCATTGCACTTCTTCACAGTGCTATTTTCAATAATACTGTATATGCTTTGCATCTGGATACCTTGTAATGGAAATTATACAGTGTTCCTTTCCAAGAGTTGCTTTGAAATTTACTTGTCTCTCTTAAGTAAATTGCATGTTTAGGACTGTTATTCAAAACAGCAAACATACAAAGTTGCAAATATTTGCAATTAAATAGTTTGAATTGTTCATATCTTATTTAGTTTTATTCCATTTGTATCCCACCTTTCAGACCTATAGATTCTCCTCCAACAAGGCAGCTAGTTTGGATTAGAAACCAGGTGTCTTCCAGCTGTTTGTGAACTATAGCTCCCATTAGGCTTGGCAAGCATGGCAAAGGGTCATGTTTACTTCAAAATACCTTGAGGGCACCAGGTTGGGTAAGGGTGGTTTAGTTCCAGTTCCGATTCTGGTTAACACACACACACACACACACACACACACACCTAGAACTGCATCTGCACTCATGCAGACTGTATTCCACTTTGCCAGTCAAAACAGATCCCTTCCTCTCACCATGGTAATGCCTCATATGTACGCTTCTTAACTGAAAAACCTGTGTGTTTTACACACTATCCAAAATCTTAGAGGCTAAAAAAAGCTATTACTTTTTATAGCTACCAGTAATTAGTGTCTAATAATCAATTTGACACACAGACTTTGAAAAATGAATGGAATAATGAATTAATGAGCCCCATCTTAGTTAAACAATGGGATAATGTACTAGCCTCCATTTCTAATGTGTCATTAGATTACAAACTATGTCTCATACAACAAAAGATTTTCTGTTGAGTTTACTGGACTCCATCACGATTGCTTTGTTGTTGTTGTTCAGTCGTTCAGTCGTGTCCGACTCTTCGTGACCCCATGGACCAGAGCACGCCAGGCACGCCTATCCTTCACTGCCTCCCGCAGTTTGGCCAAACTCATGTTAGTAGCTTCGAGAATACTGTCCAACCATCTCATCCTCTGTCGTCCCCTTCTCCTTGTGCCCTCAATCTTTCCCAACATCAGGGTCTTTTCTAAGGAGTCTTCTCTTCTCATGAGGTGGCCAAAGTACTAGAGCCTCAACTTCAGGATCTGTCCTTCTAGTGAGCACTCAGGGCCGATTTCCTTGAGAATGGATAGGTTTGATCTTCTTGCAGTCCATGGGACTCTCAAGAGTCTCCTCCAGCACCATAATTCAAAAGCATCAATTCTTCGGCGATCAGCCTTCTTGATGGTCCAGCTCTCACTTCCGTACATTACTACTGGAAAAACCATAGCTTTAACTATACGGACCTTTGTCGGCAAGGTGATGTCTTTGCTTTTTAAGATGCTGTCTAGGTTTGTCATTGCTTTTCTCCCAAGAAGCAGGCGTCTTCTAATTTCGTGACTGCTGTCACCATCTGCAGTGATCATGGAACCCAAGAAAGTGAAATCTCTCACTGCCTCCATTTCTTCCCCTTCTATTTGCCAGGAGGTGATGGGACCAGTGGCCATGATCTTAGTTTTTTTGATGTTGAGCTTCAGACCATATTTTGCGCTTTCCTCTTTCACCCTCATTAAAAGGTTCTTCAATTCCTCCTCACTTTCTGCCATCAAGGTTGTATCATCAGCATATCTGAGGTTGTTGATATTTTTTCCGGCAATCTTAATTCCGGTTTGGGATTCATCCAGCCCAGCCTTTCGCATGATGAATTCTGCATATAAGTTAAATAAGCAGGGGGACAATATACAGCCTTGTCGTACTCCTTTCCCAATTTTGAACCAATCAGTTATTCCACATCCAGTTCTAACTGTAGCTTCTTGTCCCACATACAGATTTCTCAGGAGATGGATGAGGTGATCAGGCACTCCCATTTCTTTAAGAACTTGCCATAGTTTGCTGTGGTCGACACAGTCAAATGCTTTTGCGTAGTCAATGAAGCAGAAGTAGATGTTTTTCTGGAACTCTCTAGCTTTCTCCATAATCCAGCGCATGTTTGCAATTTGGTCTCTGGTTCCTCTGCCCCTTCGAAATCCAGCTTGCACTTCTGGGAGTTCTCGGTCCACGTACTGCTTAAGCCTGCCTTGTAGAATTTTAAGCATAACCTTGCTAGCGTGTGAAATGAGTGCAATTGTGCGGTAGTTAGAGCATTCTTTGGCACTGCCCTTCTTTGGGATTGGGATGTAAACTGATCTTCTCCAATCCTCTGGCCACTGCTGAGTTTTCCAAACTTGTTGGCATATTGAGTGTAGCACCTTAACAGCATCATCTTTTAGGATTTTAAATAGTTCAGCTGGAATATCATCACTTCCACTGGCCTTGTTGTTAGCAAGGCTTTCTAAGGCCCATTTGACTTCACTCTCCAGGATGTCTGGCTCAAGGTCAGCAACCACACTACCTGGGGTGTATGAGACCTCTATATCTTTCTGGTATAGTTCCTCTGTGTATTCTTGCCACCTCTTCTTGATGTCTTCTGCTTCTGTTAGGTCCTTTCCACTTTTGTCCTTAATTGTGGTAATCTTTGTACGAAATGTTCCTTTCATATCTCCAATTTTCTTGAACAGATCTCTGGTTTTTCCCATTCTGTTATTTTCCTCTATTTCTTTGCATTGTTCGTTTAGAAAGGCCCTCTTGTCTCTCCTTGCTATTCTTTGGAAATCTGCATTCAATTTCCTGTATCTTTCACTATCTCCCTCGCATTTTGCTTGCCTTCTCTCCCCCGCTATTTTTAAGGCCTCATTGGACAGCCACTTTGCTTTCTTGCATTTCTTTTTCATTAGGATGGTTTTCGTTGCTGCCTCCTGTATAATGTTACGAGCCTCCATCCACAGTTCTTCAGGCACTCTATCCACCAAATCTAAGTCCTTAAACCTGTTTTTCACTTCAACTGTGTATTCATAAGGAATTTGATTTAGATTGTATCTTACTGGCCCAGTGGTTTTTCCTACTTTCTTCAGTTTAAGCTGGAATTTTGCTATAAGAAGCTGATGATCAGAGCCACAGTCAGCTCCAGGTCTTGTTTTTGCTGAGTGTATAGAGCTTCTCCATCTTTGGCTGCAGAGAATATAATCAATCTGATTTCGATGTTGCCCATCTGGTGATGTCCATGTGTAGAGTCGTCTCTTGTGTTGTTGGAAAAGAGTGTTTGTGATGACCAGCTTGTTCTCTTGACAGAACTCTATTAGCCTTTGCCCTGCTTCATTTTGAACTCCAAGGCCAAACTTGCCAGTTGTTCCTTTTATCTCTTGACTCCCTACTTTAGCATTCCAATCCCCTATAATGAGAAGAACATCCTTCTTTGGTGTCATTTCTATAAGGTGTTGTAAGTCTTCATAGAATTGGTCAATTTCAGTTTCTTCAGCACTGGAAGTTGGTGCATAAACTTGGATTACTGTGATGTTAAAAGGACTGCCTTGGATTCGTATCGAGATCAATCTATCATTTTTGAAATTGCATCCCAGTACAGCTTTCGCCACTCTTTTGTTGACTATGAGAGCCACTCCATTTCTTTTACGGGATTCCTGCCCGCAGTAGTAGATATGATAGTCATCTGAACTGAATTCGCCCATTCCCGTCCATTTTAGTTCACTGATGCCTAGGATGTCAATGTTTATTCTTGCCATCTCATTTTTGACCACATCCAGCTTACCAAGGTTCATGGTTCTTACATTCCAGGTTCCTATGCAATACTTTTCTTTACAGCATTGGACTTTCCTTTCGCTTCCAGGCATATCCGCAACCAAGCGTCCTTTCGGCTTTGGCCCAGCCGCTTCATCAGCTCTGGATCTACTTGTACTTGTCCTCCACTCTTCCCCAGTAGCATGTTGGACGCCTTCCGACCTGAGGGGCTCATCTTCCAGCGTCATAACTTTTATATGCCTGTTGTCTTTGTCCATGGAGTTTTCTTGGCAGGGATACTGGAGTGGGTTGCCAGTTCCTCCTCCAGGTTGCTTAGCATGGTATATAAACGACAACATGCTGTTGGAGATTTAATATGGAAAATGCTTCTTTGAAACGTGTTTATACAGTGTTTGCAAAAAAAAATGGGGGGGGGGGAAATGCTAGGATGTATAATAATAATAATAATAATAATATTTATTATTTGTACCCCGCCCATCTGGCTGGATTTCCCCAGCCACTCTGGGCGGCTTCCAACAGAAATCAAATACAAAAATATCAAACATTAAAAACTTCCCTAAAAAGGGCTGCCTTCAGGTTTTTTCTGAATGTCAGGTAGTTGTTTATTTCCCTGACCTGTGATGGGAGGGCGTTCCACAGGGCGGGCACCACTACCGAGAAGGCCCTCTGCCTGGTTCCCTGTAGTTTTGCTTCTCGCAGTGAGGGAACCGACAGAAGGCCCTCGGCGCTGGATCTCAGTGTCCGGGCTGAATGATGGGGGTGGAGACGCTCCTTCAGGTATACAGGACCGAGGCCGTTTAGGGCTTTAAAGGTCAGCACCAACACTTTGAATTGTGCTCGGAAACGTACTGGGAGCCAATGCAGATCTCTCAGGACCGGTGTTATGTGGTCCCGGCGGCCACTCCCAGTCACCAGTCTAGCTGCCGCATTTTGGATTAATTGCAGTTTCCGGGTCACCTTCAAAGGTAGCCCCACATAGAGCGCATTGCAGTAGTCCAAGCGGGAGATAACCAGAGCATGCACCACCTTGGTGAGACAGTCCGCGGGCAGGTAGGGTCTCAGCCTGCGTACCAGGTGGAGCTGGTAGACAGCTGCCCTGGATACAGAATTAACCTGCGCTTCCATGGACAGCTGTGAGTCCAAAATGACTCCCAGGCTGCGCACCTGGTCCTTCAGGGGCACAGTTACCCCATTCAGGACCAGGGAATCCTCCACACCTGCCCTCCTCCTGTCCCCCAAAAACAGTACTTCTGTCTTGTCAGGATTCAACCTCAATCTGTTAGCCGCCATCCATCCTCCAACCACCTCCAGGCACTCACACAGGACCTTCACGGCCTTCACTGGTTCTGATTTGAAAGAGAGGTAGAGCTGGGTATCATCTGCATACTGATGAACACCCAGCCCAAACCCCCTGATGATCTCTCCCAGCGGCTTCATATAGATATTAAAAAGCATGGGGGAGAGGACAGAACCCTGAGGCACCCCACAAGTGAGAGCCCAGGGGTCTGAACACTCATCCCCCACCACCACTTTCTGAACACGGCCCAGGAGGAAGGAGCGGAACCACTGTATAACAGTGCCTCCAGCTCCCAACCCCTCTAGCCGGTCTAGAAGGATGTTATGGTCGATGGTGTCAAAGGCCGCTGAGAGATCCAGCAGAACTAGGAAACAGCTCTCACCTTTGTCCCTAGCCCGCCGGAGATATAAATACTACTGTGGGGAAAGAGTTTAAAGTTTCGTCATATATATATATATATATATATATATATATATATATATATATATGTGGGTGCTGCTGTGGGTTAAACCACTGAGCCTAGGGCTTGCCAATCAGAAGGTTGATGGTTCGAATCCCCGAATCCCCGTGACGGGGTGAGTTCCCGTTGCTCGGTCCCAGCTCCTGCTAACCTAGCAGTTCGAAAGCACGTCAAAGTGCAAGTAGATAAATAGGTACCGCTCCAGCAGGAAGGTAAACAGCGTTTCCGTGCGCTGCTCTGGTTCACCAGAAGCGGCTTAGTCATGCTGGCCACATGACCTGGAAGCTGTATGCCAGCTCCCTCGGCCAGTAAAGCGAGATGAGCACCGCAACCCCAGAGTCAGGGGTCCCTTTATCTTTATCTAATATATGGAACTTGACAATCAGTCAACGTAAATGGATTCTCCATGCCCTTACATCTGCAAAAAGACATTGGAAGGATAAAAATATGCTCCCTTTGATCAATGGATAGACAACATGACAACTCTTGCAACCTATGAAAGGTTTGCTTTCAGACAAAGATTATATATGGACAAATTTAATGATATTTGGAACATATTTATCAAAAACATAGTTGACTCCTGAACTGATGTATACTTGAGGGAAATAATAAGTTTATCTACTTACATATATGCTACATAGTTCTGCAATCTTAATTACATGTTATTGTTAATTTCATTAATATTGTTTTCCTTTGCATTTTTTTATGTATTTCTTTCTTTCTCTTTTTTCCTAATTTACTTTACTTCACTATAAAACTTTCAATAAAATATAAAAAAGAAAGTAAAGACAACTAAATAATGCAGCTGCCCCTAAGCCTAGCCTACTGTCAAACATTCAGGCTGCTATGGCCTGTTCCTTGTCATAGATCTGAGATTTAGCAGGATTCTGAAATTCTATACATCAGTTCTCTTTGCAGTAGTGCAAGCTATTACGTACTTAGAACCTTTTAAAAAGAATTTTGCTTTTTTTAAAAAAATTGAAATCAATAGTTTCATATACTTATAAAAGGGTGTGTACCTTTTGTTGAAGTCTCACTGACTTCTGCAACACCACACTTAATCAGCATGCACGTGGTGGGCTGTCCTTGGCAATAAAACAGATAATCATGGCAACAATTTGCATTATTTCTAAGATATTCAATTTCATATGATGTAGAAAGTGACCACTTAGGAAGGGCTTGTCTCCTTTGAACTGAAGATGTTAAATTACTGCACACTTTCTTTTCCCATTTAACTAGGCAGATTTTAGTTTTCACCCATTAAGGATTCTACAGGAAAGAGATATATAATACAGGGCTTGAAAATAGACCCTTGTTCAGTTATTGAGAAAGTTTCAGGATAAATAACGAGGCAATTTTGCACTCATTTTAGCTCTGCATTGCACATGCAGGCTATTCATGCTTTGTTAAACATTTTCAGGTGTCAGTTATTGAGCCATACTCTTGATCTCAATGGCTCATTACGTGCATTTTCACCCATCTTTCTTTTGCTTATAATCAATTTCCTTTGTGAATGAGCAAAACCTGAGTACATATTAAAGAGAGGAAGATTTTCTTTTTGCTTACTTTAATTTCCATTATTATGGATTTTCAAAGTGAAATACAATGGAAATAAGGTTGTCATTTTTATTTTGATGGGGTGTGGAGAAGAGAATGCAAGGAAATGCTGGTGCATGGTCTGAAAACAAGTTGAAGAAAAGCCCAGAAAGACTTCTCTGGAACAACATACAGGGACAAATATTCAAGCACTCTCCAATTAGTTCATTATTTTTGCTTATATGGTGTGATGGAGTGTTTATGTAATTATGCATGCGAGGAATATTCAGACTTTAGCATCAACTGCAGAACCGTCATGGTGAAATGCATAGACCATCTCATCAAACTCCAGCTGCTCTGTGACATATTGATAAAATGAACAGCTTATACATGGTGACAGGACAGCCCAACCTTCTCATACATTAATGCCCTTACTGTCTTTATTAAATTCCTTCAAAGCATTAAATGACTTTGTTTTCAAAGTGACTCAGAAGAATTGCACAATGACAACTTGGCTATGCTTAAAGTAATTCTGTTCCACTTGTTTATAGTGAGCTTTTCAATCCAAGAATAAATGTTCAAATTCATAGCCATCATAACAGTCTTCAAATCAAAAAGCCTCAAGTTGCCTTTTCTCTAAACACAAAGAATCTAATATTGTTCATGTCCACTCCCAATTTTTAAAAGGCGCTCATTGTTTCTGAACAAAAAAATAAAACTATACCCAATAGCATTACACAGCTTGTTTATTTAAACTTGTACATTGCCGTATTCTAAGACTCAGTCGGGGGGGACGGGGACGACGACGACCAGATTTATGAAGGAAGAGAAATAAGAGTGTCACATGTGAGGAAGTCCCAGGTGCAATAGGATTTGTTGGATGGTCTTCTCTGACTTCACAGAGCACCCATATCAGAAAAGGGAGAACCATACAGATTTCCCTTCTGTATGACTGCTGAAACCTATGACATCCAAAAGGAGCACTGACATCAATACGGCGAAAAAGGGAAAACCAAGAAATGGCTTGGATTCATCCAACTTCCCCTCTCACACACCCAAACTGAGAAGAAATTTAGAGATGTTCCTAATCACATCCAAACCTCTCTGCTTACAATGTTTCCATGGGCAGGACTTTAGATATGACAATTATATGGCCTTTTATCTCCCTTGATTACTACTGTAAGATGCCACCCTAAATAACGTTTGTATAATAACATTAAATCTGTAAGGAAGTTTGCTGAAAAGACAGAGGCTCTTCTTATCATTTTGCTTACTTTCTCAAACTTAAAATACTTACTGTGAAGATAAGGAATACTGCTTATTATCCATTCATCTGTTGGCATGCCAGTTTTTGATGTCTCGACGCATTTCAGCTGACTTGAAGATTCCCTTGATTCAATCCAACAAATTGTGTTCGTGCTGTATATAAAATCCAATGTTTGAATTCCTCTCACAAAGCCAAAGGTGGGTGCTTTAGTTCCATTTAGATATAGGACCTCAATAGTATCAGAGCTTGCAATCAAAAGAACTGGAGGCGAATCATTAGGATCTGAAAAACAAACAGAACAAACGTTAAGGAAAGAAGGGAAAGGTTAATTAACAAATAAAAATGAACACATTAAAATATACCCAACAATTCCTTTCAGGAATTATATCAGTTAATATAGATTCCAACCTGGAGTGCTAATCCCACTTTCATTGCGTTGGAAGAAGATTCAGTAATGACCAGCCACCTTACATTTAAGATTAAGTTGTGAAGATGTGGCCCATTTTAGCATGGTGTGTGTGTGTGTGTGTGTGTGTGTGTTTAAATAAGCCACAGTTTTTAGTTGTCCTTTGAGCACGAGTTACTCATTTTTGCCTACAGTTAGGTAGCCGTGTTGGTCTGCCATAGTCAAAACAAAATAAAAAATTCCTTCCAGTAGCACCTTAGAGACCAACTAAGTTTGTTCTTGGTATGAGCTTTCGTGTGCATCTGAAGAAGTTTGCATGCACATGAAAGCTCATACCAAGAACAAACTTAGTTGGTTTCTAAGGTGCTACTGGAAGGAATTTTTATTTTTATTTTTCATTTCATTTATGCCTGCTTCAGAAGCACCCATGAGTGTACTCAAATTGGACAGGAAAGAAGAGGCGGAATGCTAGCTGTGCAGAGTGACAGAAAGAAAGGTACTGCTAGAGATTTGTGGCAAAACCTATAAATTAATAAATGCCAGGGTTTTGATTAACAAAGTGCAGGGCTGTGCCAGACTGGGAATTCCTGGGCTGGGTTATGCAAATCAGCCTAACCAAGCTAGGTTGAGGGAACAATAGAGAGCCATTGAAGGTTGTTGCCAATGCAAGAGAACTGCCTTGAGGTGTGAACTGGGTCAGGGGTTGGAAAGGTTGCCAGGGTAACTGCTCTGGGGGAGGGCAAGGTGCTTCTGGGAAGGAGGAGAAATAAGTAAGGGGGAGATCCATCTTGGCGAGGGTGAAGGAAGGACTGCCTGCAGTGCTCTGGGCCATGCTGCAAGATCAGGACCCCCTCCATACAGACTGAGGTGTAAATAGGCGAATAACCCCTATTTCTTAATGCATGAGACTCTCCACAGTGTCTTCTATTCTCCAAAGGGACATAGACCCTGTGTGGGTGCCTGAAATCCCATACGCTCCTGCCATGGCTTGGCAGAGAGAAGGATGGGCGCCAGGCTTTGGTAACAGTATGAAGTCTAAATCTGGTCTGAACTTTCACCCAGGAATGAACGGGCTGAGAGAAGTTCTTGAAGAAACTACTATCAGACACCATGATCCTCAAACCCCTGAGGAAAATATACCTTCTCTATTCTGTGCATCACCAGGACAGCTGGTCCATCCAGAAAGTGTGCTAGGGAAACTGGACAATGGATCTGCTGAATTCAGACCCTCCAAGGGACAGTCCTCGATTGACAGAAGCCATCCTGGTTTCTTATTTGATCCTACAATGTCCCGCTTTTCCTTAGTATGCCCCTATTTTCATCAGAGAAATGTTGGAGGGACATGGAATAGGATGTCCCCAGGGCTTTTTTTCCAGTCGGAAAATTCACCAGAACTCAGTTCCAGCACCTCTCAGGTGGGCACAATTGCCACCTAAGAGAATGAGGGATGCGTTCATGGTGAGTTCTAGCATCTTTTTCTAGAAAAATAGCACTGGACGTCCCTATTTTCCTCAGAGAAATGTTGGAGGGTATGTGAGTCAGGACGTCAGGCCACCTTCCCCTATATAAATTCCCTTATCTCCTCAGATCTCCTGACAGATTAATTTGCGAAGACTTGAACTGGAATTACCCTGATGAAGCCAGATGAAGTTAGGCTAGAGAAGTTAGATTATAAACTAAGCAGGGGTATGAATCTGGTTTTCTGAAATAGAAACTTAACTATCTAGCTTTTATACAACACAGACTCCAGTTCCACACTGAAAATATAGTATTGTGTTGCTGTTTTTTTTAAAAAAAACATCTAGGCTCTAAAGGGATGCAATAACCTTTCTCAGGCATAAAACTAAAAATGAACATTTGCAGCAACAAACTAGTATTAAAAGTTAAGGGAAAATAAAAATAAATGAAATTCGAGAATGATTGCTGTACTCTTTCTGTATAATGATGAAAATGTATGGCAGTGTGTCCAAGAAATTCATATTGGATAATGGTACTGAACGATACCTCCCAAAGAGGGCTTTGCACATCCTCCCAGGTTTATGACAAGGGAAATGGTATATTCAATATTGAACTGCAGTAACTGATATTTTTAAAAGTGCTGATCATAGTTGGTGAAAACAAAGGTGAAGACAACAGGCTTGTGATTTGGAATATAAAAGTCTATGTTCAGCACACTCCCATCCCTGAACTAGAATTTGTCTCAGGAGAATATCATGCAGTAAGGCCATGCACCAACACAAACTTCATAAAACTGGAACTAAATAATAATTCACATCATTAGAGGTTGTGTCGGTCACATGTTGACACCTAATCTATACGTGTTAACTCATATTCCTCCTGGAGAGGTCTGGCAAGTTGCCATCCTCCTTAGGACCATCATTTAAAACAACAAGACTGACAATATCCTAAACTGGAACAGATAAGCAATGACAATTCGCTGTAGAGATTTGCTTGCCTCTGGAAGAAAACAACCAGATTTGTCTTCCATTCTGATTCACTTTGATTAGCTTCATGACACCCACTTGTTGCAACTGCTCATGAATTTTCAGAAAACTGCAGGAAGTTGTATGTGCTTACAGGATGCAACTATTCCAGGTATTTAAATGTGAGAGTCTTCACAGTAAATAGGTATTAAAATATAATTTTTGAAAGGATATTAATGTTTCCTGCTATTTTGGTAGGTGTTTGGTTGGGTTAGCAGACCAGTTATTGTCTTTATGTCCTTAAAGAGAGCCAGTGTGGTGTAGTGGTTAAGAGCGGTAGACTCGTTATCTGGGGAACCGGGTTCGCGTCTCCACTCCTCCACATGCAGCTGCTGGGTGACCTTGGGCTAGTCACACTTCTCTGAAGTCTCTCAGCCCCACTCACCTCACAGAGTGTTTGTTGTGGGGGAGGAAGGGAAAGGAGAATGTTAGCCGCTTTGAGACTCCTTCGGGTAGTGAAAAGCGGGATATCAAATCCAAACTCTTCTTCTTCTCTTATTCAGCCCTACTATTTGTTGTCATTTGACTATATTGCTTTACTCAGCTTTGGTTTATATCAACGATACGTTGCCGTCTGGATGAAAGATCTAAGTATTTTGTTTTGAATAAAATAAACAAATTTCTATATTCACAACCAAAGTGTTTATAGCTCTAAGGCAGGAGTAGCCAATGCCGTGTCCTCCTAATGTTGTGGACTCCAACTTCCATTGCCCCAGCCAGCATGCCCAATGGTCAGGGATGATAGTCCTCAACATCTGGAACACACTATGCTAGCTTCTAAGACAGGTCTTAAGTGCAGTCGTCGTAAGTCACGTATTGTGTAGACCAGCTTGTTGGAAGAAACTCTAAACTATATGCATCACATTTTAAATGTTTTATGCAATACACAATTTGCTGGACAAGTTTAGATAACGCAGGTAACTCGCAGCTTACTTGCATTGTGCAGATTCAACTTTACATGGTTGACAGCTGGCCAGTTGAAACCCCACAACTTTATAAGCATGGAAGGTAGGGCGCTTATAAGTTCTTTTTGCACTGGGTTTTCCACAAAACCAAACATACAGAAGATAATGTAAACTGGTGCCTCCTCTCTTTACATATCCTCTATGGCAAGATTCGCCTAACTTAGGAACAAGCCACCAGCAGAAACTTTCGTTCTATAGTTCTTATTCATTCACAGGGGCTTGAACATCCTTGTTAATTGAACATCCTTGTCAATTGCACAAGTTTCCTGCTTTTACTACCTATTTTTGCTTGTCTTGTGTTACCCTTCTCTTCAAAGAATCACAGATTTGTAGAGTTGGAAGGGACCATGAGGGACATCTAGTCCAACCCCCTGCAATGCAGGAATCTTTCACTCAACGTGGGGCTTTAATCAGTGACTCTGAGATAGAGTTTCGTGCTCTACCAACTGAGCTATCCTTCAGGGCTTGTTTCAAAATGACTTGCTGTGGTCCTGTTCTCTCTCTAGTGGCCTCTGATCTTTCTAAAAGCATTCTGTTATTTTTCCCTACACTACATTATATTCCAAATCTCAAGTGTATACAAGATCTCAGATGCACAACAGCTAGAGATAAGCAACAAAGAAAAGCGCATAATCTGAGCAGTTTTGCAGTGTTTCGAACATATATATGTGGGTCTACTTTGCTGTATTTGAAAGGCTTTAAGAAAAGCAATATTCTAGTGACAACGAGACTATAATTAGGCCAAATGAGTTTTAAACTGTTCAAATAATGATGCTGTATTTGGTGTTTTAATGAGACATGAAATGGCACACCTCTAACCCACATATATAAAAAAGTCCTTAATTATATCTCTCTTTCTCAAAAGGTAGTTAGTTTGCTCCTTGACTGTGGTTAAGATGATGAAAGACTTGTATTCTATTCTCTTCCTATCTGCTTTTTACTTGAACCACGGATCAATAAACAGTGTCACAGCACATCAGAAACCAAAGTCTCCCCCTGCTACGCTGCCACCATCAGCTGCAACTCTATTGCTGAAGAAAATCTTCAGAGTACTAGAGGATATGCTTACCTTATAGAACATCTTTTACAAAGGAAAGACAGAAAAACACTGGGGAAAAACTACAATCCACTTTGAATCATCTTGCTATATTAAAAACAAGCTTTACTTGTATAACAGATGATTCAATAGGATCCGGAAATTTGCTAGGACTGAGGCAAAGGGTAGGTGGAAAAAGAATCCACGAAGTACAGTATTTGAAAGAAAACAAGAGCAGAAATATATTTCACACTTATATGCCTGAAAAAAGAGCAGTACAGATTTGAAATCCTAAAACTTTAATTTAATTTAGTGAGTTTCTCACATGAGCATTGTCAATTTGTTCTGAATCTTTTTTAGAAGAGTAGGAAAACATACACATTAAAGACTGTGCAGAGCAGACATCTTTTGATCATAGTAAGGCTCTCTTCCTTTCATTACAGTCTATTTTTTCCCATAGATCTGCTATAAATGAGAAATATAACCTTGCACGAGCTTTTCCAGAAGCTAAAAATTTAAGTAGCTGTTTTTGATATTCTTTTTCTTGCATTGACACTAATATAGTTGTGAAAGCCTTGCAAAGAAGAATAAAGGTTCTGAATCTTCAGCAAAACTCTATTTCATCCCCCCCCCCCAACTAGGGGTTCTGGCCTACTCTCAGTAATGCAAATATGAGTCCGATTGATTCCAGTCAGCTAAATGGATGATTATCAAGGAGCAGGCCTGCAGCCTAGTTATCAACTAGATATTTGGGGGCTTTTTAAAAGAAAAAGTAGACATAAAAGGATTGTAAGAAATCTGATCACAGCTTTATGGCAGCTATTTCAGCATCTAATTTCAAATCTCATTTTGGAACTTGATTTTTTTTTAAGCCAATGATGGTCACTGTCCACTAGGACTGGTGAGGTGAAGGGCAGGGCAACTAAAAGCAGTCATAGCTGGGGGAAGGCAGAGCACACGTGCCACATACAGAGACAGAATTTACCATAAGTAGTGAAGTGGGGAGAAAGAGTAAGGTGAAAGGAAAGGAAGAAACAGGGAAGTTAAGGGACAGAAACAGCTAGAAAAGGGCAGACAAGTTATGGGCAGGTGAGAGCTCTTCTGTGCTGTACTGCAAGAAAGGAAGCCCTTTTATCCCAGCACAACACAAAACCTAAACAACCTGATCATGGTTCCAATATAGCAACTTTTCCTCTGCTTCTTCTTGCCCAGTCTTTGAAGTGGTATGTTGGCTAAGCATCCTTCTGTCAGAACAGAACGCAGCATCAACAATGTGAGAGGTTGAAACCATCCTGAATGAATCCTAATGGGTCGAGGGATACCACTCAAGAGTAAAATTGGGAGAAATAGGACTCATAGGATGGAGGACATTCTATACAAGATCTCAAAGTAGCTGTCTTACTACAAAGGAATTTCAGAAATAGACTGGAAAGAGAAGTTGCTGAATTGCAACTAATTACCAAACTTAAAACCATGGAGAACCTGGTCTGAACAAAGACATTGGATTCTTATCTCATTATACATGACAAAGCTATCTTTAGCCAGCCATCTCACCCCCTGCTTTTTCCTGTAAGACCAATTGCAGTCGTTAACAGTCGTCAACAGGTTTTCCACACCTATCAGCCAATCACCCATTCCCTTCTGAGTAATACCCCTCCCAACTCTCTCACTATATATCGGGGTCTGGTGACTTCTGTTTCAGTGCATCTGAAGAAGTGTGCATGCACACGAAAGCTCATACCAAGAACAAACTTAGTTGGTCTCTAAGGTGCTTCTGGAAGGAATTTTTTTAATTTTTTATTTTGTTTTGACTATGGCAGACCAACACGGCACCTACCTGTAACTGAATCATAGGATGGAGGTTTAGTTAAGCTCAGACTGGTTTGACATTCATAAGGTACTGGCAGCAAATGCAGATCTAGGGGAGCTTGACTAGTTTGGTTGCCCAGGGTGTGGAGCTTCTGGGATGCCACAGCAGGCACCACAACTATGAAGTCCAATGGAAAGCAAAAGGTGGGAGGGGTGGCACTAGATTTTGATGTCACACAGGGCACCACTGAAATTTGAGACTCCAGGGTCTGATGCTGCTGTCACAGTCATTTATTTGCGGCACAGAATCTGAACAGACACTATATATAGAAAAATGTACACTCATGAATGAAACCACCCCACTCAGAATGTTTCTCTTGTTGAAGGCAAACAGGTAACTTTCACATATTCCCTCTTTCAGACCTCTTATGTCCCCTGAAAATCTGCCTTAGAGAGTAGGGTGAAATAACATGTTTAAAATGGGAGAAATATTCTGCAATGTCTCCAGTGGATTGATTGTGGGCAATGATCTTGAACAAGCCGATCGGCTAGCTGGCAATGTCGTCAGGCTCAACTTTGGCAAGGGTCAGCTCCACCCCCCCCAAGTTCCTGATTGAAAATTCTAAAGTGTAGCTGAACCCAGTGAGGCTTGAAGTTACTGCTGATCAGCATAGACTCCAAGCCCTACTTTCAGCAGAGATGGGCTTCTCTTGGTGCTTGCATTGGGTGCCAAATTTAAAAGGCACCAAGTACAAGCCCCACTAGCCAATAAACAATCAGGAGTGAGTTTTAAGATTCCTGGCTGTTCCTTTGCAGTCACATCTTCACCTGCCTCTTACCTGACATCATAAATGGCATCAAAGGTGGGCGTGGCTTGGGGGAAAAACAGCCTCACAGGTAAAAGTAGTAATAAATTAGGATCGGCTGCCTAAATAGGCCCTGCGTATCAGAGGTTGCCCACTGCTGATTTAGAGAATCGACTGATTAATAGCTAGCTATTAAAATAAAATGGCTGCAACTGAAAATTCTATGGGAATATAATAAAAACATGGCGCTTCATCTGAGTAAGTACTGTACTGCAATCTTTCTTCAGAGTTGGAAAAGGCTCCTCTTGTGCAACCACATACACTGATACCAGAAAGCAGGGCTAGGAGTGTTGTTGGACTCCAACACCCATCAGCCCCAGCCAGTGTGGCCAATGGTCAGGGATAATGGGAGCTCTAGTTCAGCAACACCTGAAGTAAAAAATGAAACTGAGCCTGCCTATGTGAATATCCGACATAGAAATTTGTTGGATATCAACAGCAAGCCCCAGTGATTTACTGCCACTGGATGCATTTTTTAAAAAAGCAGCTGATTGATGCAGAGTTCTGGTCATTTTGGATGATAGAATACTGCCAAGATTCTGGGCCCATGAGGGTGAAAGGAACAAATAATTAATTCCAGGCTCTACATTTCCTTACAAGATAGCTCTCCCAGCTATGGGAGGGATGTAGAGGCAATGAAGTGCAGGAACAGCTGCTAGGGCAGGCCAAACAAAATGAAATGAAAAAGAAAACTTCATATAATGGACATTTTCCTTCCAGCAAAGTCCATTGCTTACAAGGAAACAGGGAAGGAAGAGCAAAGGAAGATTTTTCTGTCATAAAACATAGAAGTGTATAGGCCAGAACAAAGCCCTACATTGACACTGTACACTACTAACCAGGCAGGGATGGTTGTCACTGTTTATCTGCAACCCAAAGGAGGTACCTCTCTGGTACCACTGAATAATAGGAAATGCAAAATATATAGATGGGCTGCACCAAAAAGAAAAGAAATATAAACAAAAACAAAAAAAGTTTGCTGAATATCACTATACTTTCAATTAGTGGCTCGCCTAATCTGATGAATGCTGTAATCCAACATCTGTTAATCACAAGTAGACCTTAGGTATCTACCCAAATACTGACAAATACTTATTTCTTAACAGAAAAAAAACTAGGTTAAAGTAAAAAAAGAAAAATAAAGTGTTTATCAGTAGTTAATTGGCAGTTGTGAGTACAGTATCAGCAATGACACCTGCCAAATCCCACTAAAATGACATTCATGATGAATGACAAGTGAAAAGAAATATTGAAATTGATTTTTGCTGCATAATCTTAGTTTGTATTATATTACTATATTTCAAATCCATTGCTGTGGTTTGTGGATCAATATTAAATCTAAACAAGTTTTATTTCTTGGGCTTATAAATGCCTTTACACATGTGTACGGCTCATAGCTTCATGGTGCTATGTTTATTTTAGTTTCAGTGCAACACCATACATGTCCACTCAGAAGTTACAGTGAATTCAATGGGACTTACTCCATTGTAAAAGTATATGAAGGCAACCTAGTAATTTTTTCCCCCATTTATTTTGTTTTTCATTTGCACCATGGAGAAGGGTGGTCTTCTTTTACATCCCGATTTCTTTTTCTTCTCTTTTTCACAGTAAGGCAGAGTGCCTTGTGTGTCATTATGCATGCTGATGGTGAACAGATTGCAGGGAAAAAATAGGCTGTAGAGTCAACACATTGACTAGGGAAATCCTTTCCTCAATTTGACTTCATTAAACCAAACTTGCTAATTCCCTTAAATGCTTAGTTTATTATTGCTAATGAAAATATGCATTAATTATCTAATAAGGCATAGTATTAATATCATTAAATCAATTCTCATGGGATGTTGCTAGGAGCAAGGCAGAGTCTCAGGTCTAACATCCAAAGGGAATAATTACTTCCTGATAGTTTCATTTAAGGTGGACTTAAATTATTATAAATACTCATCTGTATGTGGGAGAGAACCAGATGAGATCTGGTTGAAGGACAGAACTGACTGAATTAACCTTCACTGAGTGGAGCTGTCCACTCACATTAAACTTTTTCAAATGTTTTTGACTAATATAAAGACTACCATCTAATATTTTGGGAAAGGTTTTAATCCAGCTTTCCGCTGATGTGTTAGTTTTCTATCTGCAAGGGGTTTGAACTCCTTGAGGGTTCTGTTCTGGTTTTCCAACTATATAAAATGTAAAAATGAAAGAAATTTTATTCATACTTTGGCATAATCCATCACATTTACTAAGGCAGTAAGTTTTATCTACTAAAAATAAAGATAAATATGAAAAGAGCTGGGGGAAAGAACTACATAGGTGACAACTGTTTCTACTTACCTCTTTTAACTTTGCAAGATTTTTTGTCTGGCTGAAGAAGATAACCTTCCACACAGCTGCAAGCATACGAGCCATCTGAATTTTCACAAGTTTGGCTACAGACCCCATACAGACTGCATTCATTTACATCTGATGGGAACATCAAAATGGTTTGATTATAAGCAAGTGTTAGAATGAGAGATTTACATACAAAGCCCCCTTCCTTTTGTCTAATCATCAAGCTTTCTTTCATGTATCTTCTTGAGTCTCAAGCCATATGGTACAGCTGGAATCTGGGACATTAGCTGTCTGAAAAGATGGTCTGACCATCTGAGGGCTACCCAGTAAACATGTGAAAGTTGATGTAAGAATGTTCACATCCTAGTTAAAAGCAGGATGACTTTCAGCTTCCTTCCAGCAATTCTGTAACTGCACTCTACTATGTTTTCAGGGTTTCAATGTTCTCTTTTCCCCATGATCTGCCAATCTCACCCCTCTGTTCTGCTCTGTTAAGTCAGATGATCTTGGCTAAGCAGCAATGACATTCCATTTCTCTCACTCCTTGACAAAGGATCTTGCTAATCTGAAGAGTGACAGCACTGATTCCAACATTTTGACCTTTTTTAGGACCCTTGCATAAAAGTAATGTCCTGTTTGACCATTGGCTATTTTCTCACTCATCCATGCCCAGGACTGAAATGCTATCCTGTTCTAGCACAAATATATTACTATTTCAAGGTGATGATTCTTCAGACAACTATGCATTTAAAATCATATGCAACCTCTCCAAGATCTCCTGAAATTAAGATGAAAACCCACCAAAGTAGTTCATTGAGCTCGAAGGCTTAAAAATGATATTACAGAATGGTTAGTGTACCTTGACACGTTTTCCCATTGATGCCAAGTTCATATCCTTTCTCGCAGTAGCATCCAGTCCTGTTCCTGGATATAGCACATTTGTATTGGCACTGCATTTGTTGACATTTTGGTTGCATTTCTGCAAAAGAAAGATAGTAAAATGTTATCAATGTGAGCATATTTAATATTATTACTGCAGTAACAATCTTGTTAAGTTTTATTTTTTTAAAGTAAATGCATTTACACCACCAGAGGCAGGCCAGAATGGAAAGACCCCGACTCTGACATTAATGAACTTGAGTCTGTAGCTAACACAGTTTTCCTGAGGCAAGTTAATAAGTTCACAGATCAAAGTTTTACCTTTTCCACCCATAAAGCCTTAATCACGGGGAAAGCAAGAGAGCAGGTTGATCTTCAGAGCTGCATTTGTTCTAGAATAGGGAACCCTTGCTAACCTTGGTGTGTGTGTGTGTGTGTGTGTGTGTGTGTGTGTGTGTTCCAAATTAATGGTATTCCTTTTAATCTACTCTCAACTGCATTCCTGAACAGGAATCCTCTGACAGGGATTTTTTTAAAAAATATATATATGTAATTTTTACATCTAAATCCACCAGTTTTTAAACATCCCTTCATATTATACAGACAAGGTGAAGAACTTTCAAGCTGGTGAAAAAGAAGCCCTACAATCACTTGGTGCTAATTATAAATTGAATTCCCAGCTCCTAATTGGTGGTATTGGCAGCACTGCCACTACCAGGGTAGAAGGGCAGCAGTAAATCAAACCAAACTGAAGATCTTCCAGCCAGATTATCTATATAGCCTGTCACAAGTACTAAATTCTCCCCATAAATGGGGGAGGGAAGAGGCAACTGCAGCACAGTTTCAGTAAGTCTATAACTTGGTTATAAGTCAGTTAACTGTTGCTCGCTGAACAGCAGTTTTTGTCACTGGTATTTCAATTCCTATTGCTTTGTTTCTGCTTTGCCTTTTCTTTTGCCAATTTATCTTCTTGCTTCTCTTCTTTCTTTTCTCCCCTATGTCTCCTTTCAGCTGCTCCCAAAACCAGCTTTCTCCCTAGGTTTTGCCCATTCCAAGCTTCCTGCATTCCTCTCTTCACTGATACAAAGTATTCTGTCGCCTCACAGGTGCAAATATTACACGTGGCCTCCAGCTCCTGCTTCCCCTTCATGTCAGCAAGCATTAACAACTTTAACACTCTGGGGCAAAGATAATTTAGCTTGCAATTCCAGCAAGTAAGGCAAAGGCCAATATACAAAACTGCTTTAAAATGGGAGTGACTTTAGGGGAGTTTGTATGCTACACTCAACAGGTGTACAGTCTGTGTCCATGCCTATACAACCATTGAGCTGTACATGTGTTATTCACATGTGACATTCAACAAGTGTACTCTCTCTAGTCTATACACATTTGCTGGCTGCAAAAGGGAATTGCTTCAATGACACTTATTAAATTTGTCACGGAAGCAATTCCCTTTTACTGGCAACAAGGCAAGGCATGCCAGGCATATCGCACTTCCTTAAACAGTATTGTGTTCATTACTTGTTCCTGGCCACTTATGTTCTTCTTAGAATTACCATCAATGTATTGCGTAAGTCAGATTTGAAGTGAAATGTGTGTCGGCCTTCTGAGGTACAAAGGAAGTGAAACTTTCCCAAGGGTTAGTAAACTCTACACATCTTTGTCAGGTATATCCTAAACTGAAGAACAAAGCATGTTTTTTTTTTCCTTAAACGCAACACCAATATGAGGAAAACCAAAAGATTCATGTATGAACAAGAGATACACCCTTCAAGTTTGCAGTCGAACAATGAATGGTTTTAAAACTTTTATGAGCATGGTTTTGTTATGGAAAAAAATCCCAGGTGTGGAACTGCCCAGCCACCTGGCCCTTAGGGATAGGCCCACTGGTTTCTGCGGAGTTAAATAAAAGAAGTCCAGCCACTGGAGCAAGGACAAGACAGGGTTTATTGCGCAATAGGTTACAGTCAAACTGCACACCCAGAACAGTGTTACAAGAACTTTTAAAACTCCTATCATATCCCAGAATACAGTTTGGAAACATCATCACTACATCATCACTACCTCACAAAAGGGAAGGGTTATACATGATTGACATATAGGAAAACAGGAAAGACAAGATTAGCATATGGGGGAAACAGAGCAATATCAGGGAGATAGCCCTGAGAAGTGTGAATGGGTGTTAAGTATTGGCAAGGATACCTTGAGCACTTATCTGGGAGAGAACAATGGGATTCTGGTTGAGGGATATTAGCCTGAAACACCCAGAGATTACCTGCTGAGGCATTTCCCTGTGTACGTGGTCTCTCGCCTACTGGATCATGGCAGAGAGATGGGTCCCCTTAAGGGCATCACTCCATACCCCAAATGAGTTTACTCAGGAGGAGACTTTGCTTAGGTTACCCCCCCCCATAATTTCCGTATCATTCCCCCCTTCGGAGATAGATTTGCATCAGGTTCTGAAAGAACCGCAAATCCTTTCTCCGCACTGAACTACAGTTCAGAGATAGACATATTTCCCACCCCCCTTTCGTCCTGCATGTTATATACACTAAATATTATCATGGCATCCAACCTCCCAGGTGTGGGTGTATGTAACCTGAAAGGGACTTGCATGTCACGCCTCTTAAGGCTCTTTGGAAGTGTATCAGTGTACCTAGCGAGACATAGGATATTACGTAAAAATAACATATGCTACATTTTGTTACTAAATTACTATTCTAGCACTTTGGGAGAATCATTTCCAATAGTGGTTTATGCTTATTTACCAGAAAGGTACGTCTGTGACTGAAAATGCAGTTTGTTTTGTTTTTTTTCTCTTTTTTGTGTGTTGTGTTCCCAGGTGTCAAAGCTAGCTGTCCTCTGGTCTCTTGATGCCACAGCAACACCCATCAACATGCATCCCTGGTGTAAGGGCTTGCATTGACTTGACCTAAAGCCTTTTTACCCCATGTGGTTAGGTGTGACACTCCCTGGAGAGAAATGCCGCACCCTGACCAACTGTGGGGCCTCTGTGGCTTTGGTCCTGCTCTCAAAGGGGTGGGCCTGCGCTCTTGCTATTTAAGGGGACAAAAGCCAATGGCACCTTGGATACACTTTGTCCAATTCAAACAAAGTCCAATTAGAATTTACATATGCCCCTGGTTCTCACTTTCCAAACCAAACTGTGAAAAACCATTCTAAAAAGGCAGTGGTCCAAATTAATAATTTAACCTATAGGGAACCATTCCTGCTAAATCAAAGCATAAACACCTTCATGTATCTGGGGTTCTGTTTTGATCTTGAAGTTTCTTCTTGATAAAATGACCTAAAACAATCTAAAATGTGTAGGGAAGGTTGGAATACCATGTGAGACAAGGAATGTGGTCATAAATTGGTCTAACCTAAATATTGGACTACGAAATAGCCTGATCTTTTAGGAAACATAAAATGCATGAGAATCCTCCATTGGGGTGTAAGCAATATGCACCAAGACACCATACAGTAAACATGAAAACAATTAAACACAAAAATTGGGTTCCCCCCTTTGTGGAAATAATATATATACTGTCAAACATAGTTCAAGGTTTTTTGCATAATGTCACACAACATACAACGTAACAATTATATATCAATTCCATATCTTGAAGCAATAGTGATCTTGAGACAATTCTGGGGCACTGAGTCTCGAAGTCAAAAGGAGAGAAAATGTCCTTACAGTTCAGCTCCCCCTCCCCTTGTCACCAGCCCCCCCACCCCCAGTCAGTCCATATCCTTTTGGAGTGAGATAGATGTGGCCACTTCTGATGATGTTCAACTGCTGAAGAGTTGGACTGTAGGTTCATTGTCCAGTTTTCATAAACACTTCCTTTGAAGGAATAGCCTGTAATGGGGCTAAAAGACAGTTAGGAGGGAAGGGGCAAAAGAGCCAAAGGGAAAGCCTCCTTGGGTCTCTGCAAAAATAAAATCTTAATACATTAAGCATTTTATTCATTTCAATATTGTCATCACTTTTCTAGGTAATTACTGTTATTACCTGCTAAGTTTGTTTGGATTTTTTCAAAAGGTAAAAATATTAGAAGGAAACAAAATTAAAAATTAGATCCACATTTAAACAATGTGCTATCTGATAAAAGATAACTTTGTGATGGAAAAAACTTATAGATGGTACCTGACCCCCATCCAAGTTAGTCAAAATAAATAAATAAATTTCAGCCATAAGTTTAGGAGATGCAACAAATGGCATGTCCCCCAAAAATGACCTATGAGGAACCAAAATTAAATGTTAAAACACACAATTCCTAACAATGGTTCCCAAATGGAATAAAAAAAATGTTTTTTTATGTGACAACATCAGCTAGAATGTTAAAGCAAAAATACTGAAAAAATGGGTTAACACCAACAAAAGAATACTTGGTTGTGCTTAGATCAATTTCATAGACATAATGGAAAACTAACTTAATAAATGAAAAGCAGATTATTTGTAACCTAAAATATAGGGAAGTAGGGATTTAAACTTGTTTCGCATAACAGGGGAAAATGACTGTAAGGGAAGGAAATAAATTACTGTTTGTATCTCCTCACAGGATTAACATAAAAGCAAGATAAGCATCAGAAGGTACCTCCTGAGTACCCACTGGACTGGAAAAGACAATAGCCTGTGTTTGCATAGTCAAAAGGAAGCATTTGCCCAGTGATTGTCTTTCGGGGTACTTTGACCAAAGGTGCAAATCTGTGGCAGGATGAAGAGAAGACAGCAATTCTCCATGAATTTCTTAGGTGCCCCCCCCTTCAGAGATGGGGATTTGAAATTAAGGTTCTGAAAGAACTGCAAATCCTTTCTTCTCACCTAGATCTCACCTCAGTATCCTGTTGAAAGGAAAAATTATTTCATGTGTTGTTCCTAAGATGCATAAAAAATGTTATATACAAGCTACTGAAGAGAGCACTCTCATATTTACCTGTGGAAAGAATTTGGCATGTTAGAATTTTAAAGCCCAAATACTTAATTCTATTCTTGTTCTTCAGGTGGCCTCTGCAGCAATCTCCCTGCAGGGCTAAGCTTTGTCAGTAGCCTCTGTGCATGTACAGAGTTCATGATTTAGAAACCTATTGTACCATTTGAAAGAATTGTATCCATTGGCTAAATTACCTTGAATAAAGGAAGGTAAGCGTGAAGAGTAGATTTTTAAAGAGCAGGGTGGGATTTTTAAACAGAAACCTAGCAATTCACACCCCTAACCAAACAGCAATGAAATTGGTCAAATTAAATTTCGGTTTGGTCAGTTTAAATCCATTTTTCTAGGGTTTCGTCCTAAGACATTTTCTGACACATTTCCTGTTTCTCACTGCTTAGGAAATGGGCTTATAAATCTTAAACTTTAAATAATTAGAACTTCAGCATTCAGACAAACCTAGCTAAGTTTGGTCAAATTAAATTCCTAATAATGAAGTCTCAGCACTAATTAATCATGTTTACGGTATCAAATAAACATCTCATACCCCAGGCAAAATAAATTGGGAGCTATGCCTCCTTTATCTACAGGTTTCGGGGTACAGATCTCTATTAAATGTGGGCTATCATTATTTTGTGTGCACCCCCTCTGGTCATTTAGCAGAATACCTGCTCCCTTATATATGAGTAAAAATGGCCAGAGAGTCAGAATTCATAAAATTCAAATATTCTCAGTGATTTTAGCCAAGGCAGACTAAACTCTCTGCCCCCCTCATGTATGGGAAAATGGCTCTTACAGGGAAGGTCAATTTTGTATGTGTGTGCTTAAACTTTAAAACTTAAATAATAGGTGAAATGGTAAAACTTAGATAATCACTCCTTTAAAAAAAAACAAAACACAACACTCTCCTCTTAACTCGGAAAGCTGGGCTGAATTTCAACCCACCACCACACCAGGATTTAAAAATTACCCTCCAATGCTTGCAGACACATGGCCTTCCACATAGCTATAAAGTGGGAGTTGAAAGAAGGACCCTGAGGTCATCCAGTCCAACCCCCTAAATTACAGGGTTCACAAGTTTTGTACTACCTCGTTGTTGTTGTTGTTGTTGTTTTTTAAGGCTTAAGGCTGATGAAAATCAGACACTGCAGTTTATCTTGTAAAACTTAAGACTTCTGCAGCAGGAAAATTGTGTATTGCACCCTCTTGTACTCTTTGGAGGGGGGGGGGAAATGGCCTTCTACAGTCTCTTTAAAACAACAAATCTTTACACACCACTTCCACCCATTCCAATATTTGCCATGTTTTTGGGTTGATCAAGCCCTCACATTTTTTTTTTTTTAACTGTGCACCCTTAAGAAGCTATGGCCAATTTCTAAGGCTGACAAACTCAAAAGGAGAACCTGGGCAAACTCCGATTTGGGGACCAGAAAGAGACAGAAACTGAAGGGGCATTTTCCAAGAAAAGGGCTAGTTAATCCTGGCTGATCTTACAGACTGATATTGGGAGCCTTACAATAACCCTTCTGTCCAACCAAATCAAAGTTAAAACTGGACTCAGATAGACAATTGCTGGCTATGGAAGCTTCTACCCTTAATAACACTTTTCCTAGAAGGAACACCATATTTTCATAGGCATATAGTCATAACAATTCCTCAGAACAACAGCAACCACATTTCTCTCTCAAAGGGGAACCTACCTAAGGCTTAATGAAATTACAGGCGCTGCAGTTTAGCTTGCGAGAGCAGTTATACTCAACTTGGCTGTCTGCAGCAGAAACATTAGGCTAAATTCACAGCACATTCCAAAGTAGACTAGAACATGACAGTAGACTAACTCTCTCTAAACTCAAGTTGCAACTAGACATTTCTCATTAGGTACAGATTTCTTTCCTGTTTAGTTGCAAAAGGAAGGGGGGGCAATCCCCCTCTCAGAACACACTCAAACCCCTTCAGGGGATTTTCCTACCACTTGGAGGGACACTTTTGGAGCCTCTCTTGAATAATAAATATTTGCACACCTCAGTATCATATTTAATAAAATATTAAGTTATTATTTATATCCCACCCATCTGGCTGAGTTTCCCCAGCCACTCTGGGCGGCTCCTAATCGAGGATTAAAACATATCATGTTTAAGTTGATCAGGTCCAAATAGCTTCTTTAAACTAAAATTTGAAGCAAGCTTGCAGTTTTAAACAATGCGCACTTTAGAAAGGGCAGTCTGATGGCCAGTTTTAAAACACAACTCTCTTAAGATCTCTAACATACATGCTCTCAGACTGGATTTTTGTAATTGTTTCTAGTTTTCTCAGGCCCTTTTAAATCACTGAATTACATAAGGAAAACAAAATGACAGAGACACAACAGACTCACATACACACAACAGACAACATGTAACATGTAAACATAGATTTCCATCCTTTAGTTGGTTATTGTAAGGAGTTGGCTCACTTCCCTTTTGTTTCATTAAGCGAAGTTAGTAGGAAGGTCCCAAATTTCTAATTGGTGGGGGTCTTCCTTCCATCAAGTGCTTTCTCATGGAATTTAGGCGATCCATGTTAAAGGATCCCTCCGGTGGCCAGCGGAGTTCTGATGGTACATTTGCAGTAAATGATGGCCAGGAGTTCCTACAGAAGTTTTGCAACTTCTGCCTGGATAATAGCTCATGGTCTGGAATTTCCTTCCAGTGATCCAAAACAAACTCTAGGGGAGAGTCTGGTTCCGGCTGGGTGACAGAAGGCTTCCGAGAAGCCTTCTTCCCAGTAGGAGCCTGACCAAGCTTCGAAGCTTTGGCACCCATCGTTCCTTTGGGAGTTTAGGAGGAACCTGGGGTTTAAAGAGAGGACGGGAAAGATCTTAATGCAGACAGGGGTAAGAAAATGGGGTCTTAACACAGAGCAAACACGCGACGTTCCGATTCAACTAGTCCTGGTCCCTTGCGTTCTCTAGATCGGCTAGAGGGGCGGCTGACCAGGGGGATCTACACTAAAACTACCTCTTCCTTTCCTTTTTCTGGAGCTCCTTTTCCTCTTCCTTTCTCTTCCATTTCTTCTCAACTATTCCTATTTTCCCAAACCATTTCCACCCATTACAGAATTTCCCCACCTGGCAACCTCCTACCTATCGTTTAACAGCTAAAGGAAGGGAGCCCTACTGGACGCCTGCCACTGCAGTGCCAGATCAGGCAGCCCTTTATTCGATAGAGTGAAACAGTCCGGAAAAACCTCCCTTGCGTTCGTTAGACCTGCTAACGGGGCAGCTGAGGTTGGGGATAGTGCAGAAAGTCCTTTGCCCCTTGCGTTCGTTAGGATCTTTCACCTACTCGGGGCGGCTGGCAAAGTAGAAAAAGAGCCCAGTCCCTTGCGTTCGTTAGGCCAGCTAACGGGGCGGCTGACCGGGTATTGGAGAAAAAAAGAGATAGAGCTCAGGACTCCCCTTCCGAGTTGAGCAGCGGTCTATGGGACAGACCGAGAGAAAGGCAAGAAGAACGATAGGCAAGAAAGTAGAGAATACGGTTGCCAGGTTAACCACCCCCCTACCCCCAAATCACCAGTGCACTGGATTTATACTCACGCGTCTTCCACTGCGATCCGCTGGATCGTTGAAGACGAAGCCGGCTGAATCTTGTCTTTGCTCCCCGGCTGGCTCCTTAGAGACTTGCAAATTACCGCCCCTGAAGATGGCCGGGGGTCCAAAAGATCTTCCCAGGCAAATGGCCTGGTGCCGGCTGAAGATTTCAGGGCCCCCAGTCAGCAACATGGGAGAACCGCAACTCCCGGCTTTCGGCACCAACTGTTATGGAAAAAAATCCCAGGTGTGGAACTGCCCAGCCACCTGGCCCTTAGGGATAGGCCCACTGGTTTCTGCGGAGTTAAATAAAAGAAGTCCAGCCACTGGAGCAAGGACAAGACAGGGTTTATTGCGCAATAGGTTACAGTCAAACTGCACACCCAGAACAGTGTTACAAGAACTTTTAAAACTCCTATCATATCCCAGAATACAGTTTGGAAACATCATCACTACATCATCACTACCTCACAAAAGGGAAGGGTTATACATGATTGACATATAGGAAAACAGGAAAGACAAGATTAGCATATGGGGGAAACAGAGCAATATCAGGGAGATAGCCCTGAGAAGTGTGAATGGGTGTTAAGTATTGGCAAGGATACCTTGAGCACTTATCTGGGAGAGAACAATGGGATTCTGGTTGAGGGATATTAGCCTGAAACACCCAGAGATTACCTGCTGAGGCATTTCCCTGTGTACGTGGTCTCTCGCCTACTGGATCATGGCAGAGAGATGGGTCCCCTTAAGGGCATCACTCCATACCCCAAATGAGTTTACTCAGGAGGAGACTTTGCTTAGGTTACCCCCCCCCCATAATTTCCGTATCAGTTTAAAGAAGTAAGTGGAAATCACGTAGACCTGTCTGCCTTTTCTATTGCACTTTTATCTTTCATCACAGCTCCAGGCCTACTTTGCATCAAGTAAGAAATATGCAACATAGTTATATCCAGCTCTTTCTAGCTGGCTACTTGAATAAAGGTATCACCTGTGACAAGGCCTTTCACCTTTCTAAGGAAAGTCTTAGGCCTGCAGAACTTCCCCCTTTACTGCATACTGGTTCTGGCTGAAAGTTAAAGCATGTTTCTATCCCTTGGAAAAGGCGTAGGCAAACTCAGTCCTCCAGATGTTTTGGAACTACAACCCTCATCATCCCTGACCGCTGGTCCTGTTAGCTAGGGATGATGGGGGTTGTAGTCCCAAAACATCTGGAGGGCAGAGTTTGCTTATGCCTGCCTTGGAATGCTGCTAGAGGAGTGGCCAAAGTTTATCTACAGTTTCAGCAAAAGAAGTAGTAGGATAAAACTGAACTCCATGTGAAATCATGCTTCCCTCCATCCTTACTTTATATTCACAAAAAGTTAAAGAACTCCATGATGTAGGTTAGGTGAAGAGCCAGTGACTTTGTTTTTTTCAACGTTAGAATTAAGCATTGTTCAGTGAAATAGATTGCCGGTAGCTTTAGGACAGCCCCCAAAAAGTGTCTTCACACAATGCTTAGTTCATTTGTGGAATATGCTACTATGGGATGTGCTGATGGCAAGTGACTTAAATGGCTTTGAGAAACGATTGGCAGAAATGTGGAGTGTATGTGTCCCAAATAAACAGCAGTTGGCCCTGACAAGTGGGACCTGCCAGAGCATCCTGGCAAGCATGGCCTGAAGGGGCGGGGCGGGGCGTCGCACGTGTGACACCATGCACACGCAACAGCTGCCTCCCCCAAAATATGTGGGACCCAATTTGGTGTGCCTGCTAATGCCTCACTCTTGTGCATACAGAAGAACCCAGAGCACTAGCATTACTGTTAGTACATACAATGATAGCTATATGAAACATCTAGGATCAAAAGTAGTCAATGGGGAAGTATGGGCAGCGGGGAGATGAACAACAGGAAAGGTTGTTTGCCTTCATACCGTACTTGTTGACTGCCTGGAACAATCTGGCTAGTCAGTGACAGAAATCAGGATAATGAAATAAATGGACCCCTGGTCTGATCCAGAAGAGCTCTCATGTTTCCAAGCTAATGGCCATTCATTTAGTCTTACGGCTACAATTGCCTGAGGCGTGAGGTTGCAGAAGCTTTTGTATTATTCCAGTAACTGTTTTGTATGCTTGGCACAGTTCCTCAGTTAAAACCCATCAGGAATCTGACTTTCGCTCAGCTGTGTTCCTAATTAAAAGATCTTGCAATTTCATTTGTCAGTCAAGTTCTCGCTGTCTTATCCTCAACTCAACGAACCACCTCTCACATAACAAAGTCTTTATTGATTTAAGGCAACCTCTCTCTTGGTTTTTGATTTTTTTTTAAAATGAAAACAAGTGAGTTACCTTGCCAATCGGCAGTTTGCTGTTCATTCATCTCTTTAGCAATGAGTAATCAACTTATTGCCCTCCTACCCACCTCCTACACATAATGAATTTTCAGAGAAAGAAATCCAGTCATAATACAGTAATTCTGGCTAATTACTATCCCTTATTAGCCCTCCAATAACAGAGTGAGTGTGAAGCAAGGGCTTGGCTTTGTATATGGTCCGTCTCCAAATAGTATGCTTATCTGAGGTACGTTAACAGATTTCAATACTATATTGGAATATCATCCAACTGTTTTGCAAAGCTGGTGTCAGCTACTACAGTGAGAAGGTGGTTGGGTGACAAATCTTATAATGGATAGATCAAATGATTTGTTCAGACAGAATAGCATGAACAAGTCTTTTGTTCACTTGTTTCTCCCATTCCATCTTCTCCACCAGCACAACCCTGAGAAGAATGGAAGCATTCACTTCCATTTTTCATGAACTGCAGTTTAGTATTACATCCAATTCCAAACCTTGAGAATTCCAGTTGCACATAGATACCACAGGGTTTACCATGATAGTTACCCCTTTTCTGGGTGGGTGGCGGCTGTGTCCCCTCACAGATCATCCGTCATCTCCAGTAGCCAGGATGCATGGGCTTGGCTGGCCTTGTAAATCTTTCTGGCTGGCGCCATTGCAGGGTCGGATTGCCCACTAAAATCTCTAATTTGAACAAGCCAATCAGGGGCCATAATGGACCGTGATTCGGATGCTTCCACTCTAGTCCAACAGTGATACATAAAAGCCACCTCGGTAGTTTGGAGTCTTGGGGAGGCCATAATCCTTGGCACGACCCTGTCAAAAGTTTCCGCCCTCTGGCTGGAAGATGGAATGGATATACACCCAATGCCTAGCCAATATCCACCTACATCTGGAATCAATAAAGTTGTGGCCCTTTCTAACCCAAATCATTCTCTGCTAGAGGTTGTTCATTACACCTTAGCTATAGCCACTGCACAAGGGGGGGGGGGCACGTGCTGTGACTAAGAACACAACTTTCACCTGTCACTCTCTCATAGCTCTTCAGTTCTTACAAAATCAACATCCAGGCAGCTCTTTGCTGATGCCACTTCATGCCTTCAAAGGCATATAACATTTTACTATAAAGGTAGCTTGATTTAGGACGTTGTAAAAGAATAAACAGTAGAAATATATAGCTTGTCATCTTTTACTAGTGACAATAACAATAAACTTTATTGATATAATTTAAACATAGTATATAATTACACAGTTCATTGAAAATTGTTAGCCTGCATGTGTCCTTTTGTAATTCTTATACCCTAGACAGGTTGTATTTCTTCCTCAAGAAAGCATGAAGGAGGGGTCTGCTGAATTCTTGTTGTGAAGTGGGGGGGGGGGCTCTCCTAAAATGTAACCTGATTTATTCATCTCTATTTTATCTTTCGACTGATGAAAAGCATTTCAAAATATTTAAAAAGTGGATAACCATTCACTTCCCCCTTTCTCTCTTCTAATTGCTCAGTGAGGTGTTGTTTTTTAAAATGCATATCAAATTCCTTCACATTGCCATTTATGTCCCATTGAATTCAGTAGGACTTAGGGGCAGGTAAGATTGCTGTTCTGTTCCTAAAAAATGTTAACAGAAGTTGATGACAGAGACATTAAATCTTAATTCAGTCTTAAATCATTATGATGTCAGGTGACCAAGAGGCAGATAATCCCACCCACCTGTCAAAGTAGGCTTCTGGATGTGGAGACAAGTAATGATTTGGTCTGCTAGGACAAAAAGGTTCACTACCGTCTGCTATATGGGGAGGGGAGAGGGTTTCTTTCAGATCCCGTCCCGGGTGTCACAATGCCTTCATTCGCCCCTGGGGCCAAGTACACCGTGAAATGATAAAACACTGTCATCTTGTAGTTCTGGAGCAATGGGTAGCCCTTGGAGTCCTTCCTAAACGCGGTTGTGGACAATGGCAAAAAAATGCACATTTAAAGCATGTCTTATTTGTTCTTATCATGGGTGCCTCAAACTTTAGGTATATTCAGTTCCCAAAGGCACATGCAGCAGCCATAGTTACTTACACTTAATATGTTATTTATCCCTTTTGTAACACAGAATTAAATGTCTATCCAAAAGGCTAGTCTTAAATCACACACATAAAGTCATTTATGCCAGCAAAGCACATGAGGAGTTCTATTAGCCTCTAAGCTTCACCCAGCAAACCATACAAATGAGGACAAAAAAAGGCTGCTATACTGCATTCCTGCCAGTATTAAGGAACATCTGCATTCATTATTTTGTTTATTTTTAAGATGCTTTTTTTGAACTATAGTGCTGCTGCTCTAGTTATTTTTAATGGAACATGTTGCATATGATAGAATTATATTGCAGTATCTTTTTTTTTCATTTAAAATGACCTACTACATTATGCTGAGACATCATCTTCTTCTTTACAAGCAAGAATTGTTCAGTACCATGCTGCCCTTGAAGGGTATAAAGAACTTTAGGACAGATTACTAACACAGCTCTTCTCAAAAATCACATTCTAATTGTATACTATACATATTCTAATATCATTTGCATATTCAGATTTTCTTTGCCTGGCCTGTGTTTCCATGGATGTGATTGTATCTATTCATGTTCTTTTTATTATTTGATACTCTGATGTCTAGACCTGTATCAATTATATGCTGTAAGCTCCGTGTTGTTTCTCCCTTACCCCCACCATTTTATATTACCCATTTTTCAGGTACATTTCTTTTGCAGATTAGGCGGTATGATCTAATTTAATTTGCCCTAAGCTTTTTGTCGTTTCTGCAGCATAACTCTTTTGTTTTCTTTCTTGACAGCAAAGGATACTATGATTGATAGAATTCAATTGCTGGTTTGAAATAATGCAGGCGGTTCTTATTGTACAGTTGTCGGCCTTTTTATGAGATTTACCTATTGTACCATGAAAAATGCGACAAAAATATAATGATCTTTGGTCACACACCTGGTCCCATAACTCTGCCATGGTAAATATACCATGGAGAATAGATATGGAGATATGAATTGAGATTCATAAGCTTGCTTACCAGTCATAGCTGTGCGGAGTCAAAGGCCAACATAGTAGCAAAATGATTCACACTTAAGATAATGTGAAATACATGAAGAAGACAGATGTGCTCTATTAGTTATTGCATGAATAAGTTAGAAACTTAGGCAAGCAGGGTAATTATGTTGCTCAGTTGCAGATTCTACTCCATGTCTCCAGGTGCGCATCACTGTTTCCTTGCATATAAGTGAAATACAGAACACTATAATACTATGAGAGCCTTCACCAACATGATGCCCTCCTGAAGTTTTGGACTACGGCTCCCATCAGCCGCAGCCAATTACTAGCATTCCCTTTATGAGTAAGATGCTTGAGAGGATGGTGGGCTGGGCAACTGTAGGCACCCCAGGATGAAGCAGTTTCTGGCTCAGTTTCAGCACCAAAACTGTCTTGGCCATCCGACTGATGACCTTTACCTGGAGGGGGATGGGAAAATACTATTCTTAATTTTCCTTAACCTCTTGTTGGCTTTGATTATTGTAGACCAAAATATCATCCTATAGTGTCTATGGGGGTTGAGGGCACTGTGTTACTGTAGTTCTGTGGTCAAGGTTCACATGGATGACGTTCTTCCACATAGTTAATTCTGTGTGCAATACTTATTAAATTTAAAACATTGCTGGACCCTCTATTGCCATATCTTCTGGTTTGAAGACAAAACAAATAATTATAAAAACCAAACGAACAGATCATATAGGACAGCAAAAATACTATATAAAAATGTGAAAGAAAACTAAAAAAAAATGTTCACTAGCGGTGGGGGGGAAGGATAAAGCCAAATAAACTTCTTTGATGAGGATATTCTAAAGACAAGGAGCCATAAACAATTAGTATATAAATGGCAATTTCTTAAAAAAAAAAGTTTCTATAGATCCCATTATACAGAATTTTGATGCCTTTGGAGTTTTGTTTCAGGAGACCCTCTTTTGTAAAAAGTCAGAAATACCCACAAAGGCTTCCCTTCATTATACAGCACAGTGGAAAGTAATTTGTATGAAATTACTTCAAAGACAGGTTCTGAACCACCTGAGAGTGAAGAGTCAGATTAAATCGCATACTCCCAACTGGACATAAACTGCCCTTAGATGGCTGTGCTGTAGAAAAGCAAAGAAATTATCAGTGTTCTCTCTCAAAATGGGAAGAAAGCAGCAACACACTTCCCCCCTGTGATGTCAGGCCATGAATTTAGACCTCCAGGGTGATGGCCACTCATTGATATGTGTATTAGTAGGAATAATTCTATTATTTGCACCCCACACCTTAAATTAATAAAAAAATCTACCTGAACACAGCTAAACATTTGAATCGGCAACATACATTTTCGTTGAAATCACTGCACTTTTAGACATGCAACAAAACCTAAGATTTAAAAACTGGACGATCTGCACACAGGCAGAAACCAGCACTTTAAAAATATTGCTGAATAATTGTTCCTGAAAACATAGAATCAAACATGGATGAAGAGTATCTTATAACTTATATAGACAGAGAGCCTAAAGCAGGCTTCCTCAACTTTGGCCCTCCAAATGTTTTGAGATGACAATTTCCAGCATCCCTGATCACTGGTTCTGCTAGCTAGGGATCATGGGAGTTGTAGGCCAAAAACATCTGGAGGGCCGAGGCTGAGGAAGCCTGGCCTAAAGGCTCAGCACCTCATCCAGTCAGAGAACATCACAGAATGATTTCTAGATCTTAGATAGATTGAATAAGTTTATATTGGGGAGAGCAAAATAGCACTGTCAATTGAAATGTCAAATCTATTATGTGAAACTGCTTTTAAGCTCATAACAGTGTGTGCTGCAAAACAGTTTTGCATTGCAGATGGAGTTTCCCCACACAAGAACTTTCTGACCTTCAAAGTGTTGGTACTGACTTTTAAAGCCCTAAACAGCCTTGGCCCAGTATACCTGAAGGAGCATCTCCACCCCCATCATTTTGCCCGGACACTGAGGTGCAGTGCCAAGGGCCTTCTGGCGGTTCCCTCGCTGTGAGAAGTGAGATTACAGGGAACCAGGCAGAGGGCCTTCTTGGTAGCGGTGACCGCCCTGTGGGGAACTTTAGGGAAGTTTTTAATGTTTGATGTTTTATTCTGTTTTTAGTCCTCTGTTGGAAACCGCCCAGAGTGGCTGGGGAAACGCAGCCAGATGGGCGGGGTATAGATATTATTATTATTATTCTAAAAATCTGAGTAAAATTGGGATTCCTGCAATCAGTCTTCTAAACCACCCAGTATAAGAGAACTCACCTGGGTATCTGCATAGATGGCAAACAGCAGCAAGAGAGAGAGAGAGAGAGAGAGAGAGAGAAGAGAAGAGAAGAGAAGAGAAGAGAAGAGAAGAGAAGAGAAGAGAAGAGACGAGACAGAGGGACAAACAGGAGGATTATCCTGTACAACTCTCAGATCACATTGAAAATCAGTTTTATGAAGCCAGTGCTGATCCTGTTTCTGTCTCACAGGAGGAGACTGAGTGCTTTGCATTTTAAGTGCACAGGATTCAACATTGCTTTGGAGTTATTTTTTCAAGCACTTAACAGTTTTATAAAGTTTTGATCTTCAATCCGGAAGGTTAAATGAAGCATAACAGCAAATGGCTTTAATTCTAAGCATCAGTATTGGCAGGAGGTCTGGGATCTCTAAGGAGTATTTTTTCTTACCATTTCCCTCTAGTTGGGAGCATGTGCTCCAGGTTTTTGAGGCTAATATGATATCCCAAGGCACTGGATGTCATCATTGTATAGCTTGCTCTTTATCACTGTGCTTTTTATGTCTTTATCTTTATTCAGTGTCAAGGACCTTCACAACTGGACAGCTTAAATGCTCCATCAGATTATTACAAAGATGACATGAATATTTTCGCAGTGTTTAAACTGCAGCTGTGCTGATGTTCACCATTGAATGCTTTCGGCATGAAAAGGAGCACAAGTTACGGTATTCCTTGAATAAGTTTTTCATGGCTTTTTGCTTTGTCACTGCCCCTCTAAAGAACACCACTTTGTGGTAGCTGGAATGATATTATTGCACCAATTCAAAGTAAGAGCAACACTTTTGCCCCTGTTCACAGCACCTCGAAACATTTCAGTCCCTTCTGGTCCAAATATATTGAAATACCCCACATTAAATCCTACTGCTTTGCCACCGACATAAAAAATTATGTTTGAAACCAATTCTTTCTGACTTGGCTAAGCAGTATTAGGGGTATTAGGGCTTCCAGTTTGACGGTGCAGTGCAGTATCAGGTAAAATATGCATGAATGGGGACAACTGTAACTTTGCAATTCATGGTACAGCATAACAACTCACAAAAATCATTGCTTTAAAAAATAAAAATACAGTAAAGGAACTTTATGGAATACACATGAAACCAGAAAAAAATGATTTGGCTAAAATGTTTCCCACTGCCAACCAAGAAAACACAGTTGCAATGAACTTTCTCCATTGCACAAGTTTAGCATCTACAGCTTTTATTGATAAATATCTGCATTCTAGTAAGATATTTGTTACATACTAGATAGGACTTTTTCTGTATGCACAAAACAGCTAAAGGACAGTGCCACTGATTGCATCAGAATACACTCCTCTGAGCACTGAATAACCCTAGTTAGATGCCAACTTGCAACTATACCAAGCACCCATATCCTCTGTTGCTTTATTTTCTATATGTTCTGCAAGTTCACATTCTGCAAGCTTATGTGGCTGGGATTTCACAGTCCTACCAGCTACCTTCAAATTGTGTAAATTAATGTACAATCTCAACACAGTCATCAAACTGTGGAGGTCTCTGCTTTGCTCTACTGGTGCAATAAAGTTGCAGGAGGCAGGGCCAAGGCATTATAAGGTTTAGATAACAACAGGATAGCCCAGGCATAGGCAACCTTCGGCTCTCCAGATGTTTTGGCCTACAACTCCCATGATCCCTAGCTAACAGGACCAGTGGTCAGGGATGATGGGAATTGTAGTCCGAAACATCTGGAGAGCCGAAGGTTGCCTATGCCTGGGATAGCCAAATGGGATTTAAACAAGCTACAACTTGATTGATGTCAGCAGGTTTGGGCTTGATTGATTGATTAGATTTATATGCCACCCTTCATCATAAGATCTCAGGGCAGTTCACAGATGTGATGTCTACCCTGGATCAACCAACCTGTCTGCTGGTTGGTTATTTTTTGCAAGGTTAACCACGGTTTATGATTGCCCTATACTGTATACATCAAATCAGGGCGACCTCTTCAAGATCACCATTTGCGAGGATGCTATGGCTCATCAGGCCCCCCCCCCCATCTTGGATGTCTGGACAATAGCACCTCCCCCCTGGATCCCTTAAGGGGATACCCTGAATTTGAGGGGCTACACCCCACTTCACTTTGGCTAAGGATTCAGCCCAGTGCCTTATCTGCCATCTGGTTGTGACAATTGCTATGAGGTAGGCAAAAATCCCAGACAGGTCCAATTTGTCTGATGGCAAATTACTTCCTGGCCCCAAATACTTCTATAGCTAGGCCTGCTGCAGGGGCTAGTCTGCTTACCCTTGAGCAGCCCTACAACATAAAGAGCAGGGAGGGTAAGCCAGGGCCTGGATGCAGCTGGCTTTTAGAGTCAGAGAGCGGACCAGAGGGGGGGGGGAAATCTCTCCTCTTGTCTTCTCCCTAAACCATGCCCCCCAACTCACCCACAATTGGCTACAATGGCTGGCGAGCCCCAGAAGCCAGTGTGTCCAGCAGAGGAGGAAATTGCACCTTCCCATCACACCAGAACTAGAAGGACATTCCAACTTGCTGCAGCCGCACCAGACCACAACCTTTGCTTCCCCCCCCCAAGCTGCCGATAAGCAGCCCTTTCTCAGCATTCCCAACACTGATGTTGCTGCTGCTTACCTAGATGGGGTGGGGTGGGGCAAAGTAAAGTTGGGGCTGAGTGGGAACACCAGAGTTAGCACCAGATTGGTTCCTTTGCAGCCCCATCCTCATTGCCAACCTATCTCCCCACTCTCTTCAGGTAAGTGGCAGCCATGTGGTTTTGGGTAGACGGCTCAGTGGCACCGTCCCCCCATACTAGCCATTACTTGTTCTTACATATAGCGACTTCCGGTTAAGATGGCGTCCGAGGCAGCAGCTTCTGGCAGATCTCTGACCCTATAGCTCAGCTTTAAATATTTTAAATGCTTTTATCATAGTCTATTAGTTTTAATTGTAGCCTCCTGTTGTTTTATTTTACTGGCCTGTTTTATTGTTTTATTGCCGGTCGCCTTGCTGGCCTGCTATTACCGAAGACATCTCACCAGCTGTAATCCAAAAGCAGAGAGAGTTTAGGACGAGTTACCGCTTCACAGAGAAGGAATACCACCAACTTCAGAGCCTGGCACTGTCGGAGGGGAATTACAGAATGAATGCAATCTACTCTAATTACTGTGAGCTGCTCCACTCCCTAGTCTCCCCTCTCCTCCTTTCCTCTGAGTCCTGGGAAAGCACGAGAAACATAGGCGTCTCCTCATAAAGATAGTTTCTTCACAGTTTATGTTGTCAAGATCTACAGAGATAATTTGGATCTTCTCTCTCCCCCCCCCCCTTCTGAATTACTTGTGCTGGTCCAACACACTTGTAGCTACACTTCAGGAAAGACAGAAATTTCAGAAAACTTTCCTAAATGACTATGCCACTATGATGCTTTCATATCCCCATTGGTCAGATAATGCATTTTCCAAAGTACTTAAATGATTCTCTGAATGGAATCTTTTTTTTCTTCTATTTTTACCCAATTTTATATTTTGTGTAATTGTTAACCAGCTCGCCCCCATATTTCCAACAACAAAATCAGAAAACAGCTTCTCTCTCTTTTCTATTCCATTGCCCACAGAAACAGAAATAAAACACACATCAATTCCCATTTGAGAGAGATTACATTACTGTAAAATAATTCCTTATGTGATACAATCTAATAATATTTTCTTGGAGCAAAACTCTGAAAATACGTGCCATCATTTCTGGTAAAGAAAATGAAAAGGTTGTCATTTTCAGAGTGGCAAAGGAACCTAGAAATTCCTAAGTAATAACTGATAGACCTAACAGAAAGTCGGGATATCACAACCCTGAGAGCGTTATTACTGTTGAGAAGAAGAAAATAGCAGCAATATTTGTATTGCCTTGGAAGACTTTGTTCTTTTTGATAGTTTTCCTCACACACTACATTCAGGCTACTTTCAAAGTCCAGCTGATCTTTTTAGTATTAGGTTCATCTCCATTGGAGCCCATTCTATAGAAAATGCCATCATTAATGGTCACAAGTGCCCTATTGATTGCCACTAAATCAGGTAAGGTTAATTGGCTGCTGCTCCTTGGCATCTCTTTAGCATTTGACACCATTGATCACAAAATCCTCCTTGATCAGCTGAAGCCTGCAATTCAGTGGGACAGTGATAAATTAGTTTACATCTTGTCTTTGTGGCATGCAATTTACAGAATCAGAAAGAAGTCCTTGTGCCATCTACCACGCAACACTCATCTGGGAAAGGGCAAGGGTGCTTGCCTGTTATTAAGAGCTTTCTGAGGCTTTTATTTGGGCCGTAATTGCACTGAATTGAACACACCACTTGACTCTTCTAGCTCTTCCTTGGGTGGAGAACTAATCCAGCAGAGTTTTATATCAACCGAGGAGCTTGTCGGTCTACCAAATTATACCAGGAGATGGAGACCACTGAGGTCTCATCAAGTCAACAGAATTGTTGAACTTGGATTTGGAAAATCAAAGCCTTCTTAAGCCAGAGACTTGCCTTGAGGCAAATTCCCATTGTTTGGCTTCAGTTATAATGATTTTTTTTTAAAAAAAAGACTGATACACTTTGTACACTAACAGCACACTTGTCTTCTCAGAAGTTAATTCCATTATCTTCAATAGGGTTTACTCCAGGTAACTGGGTATAGGATTTCAGCCTAACGCTGCATATTTTGCAGGGTGAACGTCCCATTGAACTGAGTGAGGCTACCAAGAAAACAAGCATTGGATTGGGCTGTAAAAGTGCTATAACCTCGATTAATAACTATATTTTATCCTATCAAACTTCACTGTGTGAAGTTGAAAAGCCAAGAAAGGTATTTTGTGTAATGCCTTTTTACTTCCAAATATTCTACTAAATCTATTCACCATTTCTGTTGTTCTCCCTGCAGAGTCCCTGACTTTTCCAGGCACTTGCCATGAAGAGAGAGAGAGAAAAGAAAGGGGAAAGAAAGGAACAAGAACACTGGTCATAAATCAAGCAAGCATGTGGCATATCCTTCAGATGAATCCATTTGTGCCACTTGTATTTTTTAGAGTGAGGCAGCAGTCATATTTTTAAAAAATATATGAAGGGGAAATTGCTAACAGTTTTTCATTGAGAAAGGCATTGAGGCTTATTAATAGTGGGCACCATGTTAATAAATGCTATGGTCTTCACCGTATCCCTGCTCAGCTTCAGAGATATACGCTAGAAAGGTTGATATATGGCCAAACCTACAATGGAGCAAAAGTTCTTAACATTAACTACAGAGTGTCATGGCTTTTTACAGATTAGGAGACATGCATTTGTCAAAGAAGTCTCAAAGGAGGCAGCAATGAGGGTCAGATACACAGGCGAGCTGAATGAAGTCAACCCATTCCCAGACTACACTACAATGAAGAGATGCATCATTCTCATTGTCCTCTAATGTAATCGTTCTTTGGGATATTCATTTCCCACTTTGGTTCCTAATAATCAAGGGGAAATGTGTAAGAATCTTTCTTACCTATTTATTGTGTTTACAGTATATCCCACCTTTTCCCTCCAATGATCTCAAGGTGGCCTTAATGATTCTTCTCCTCCACATTTAGTGCCACAACACAACCCTGTGTGGTATGTTAAGCTGAGAGGCAGTGACTAGTCCAAGGTCACTCAGTAAGCTAAATTTGAATCCCATTCTCTCATGACCTAGTCCAAAACTAAACCCTACCCTACCATACCCTGTCTTCCCAGTATTCTGATAACTACTAATCCTCTTCAACTGGCATTGTAGACCATAACACCATGCCTCAGACCCTGACTTTTGTCAGAAAAGCATCCTTCAACTCTTCAATTCTACAAGTAGGTAAGGGTCTTGCTATTTTAACCGTTGTTCTTCAACTGCTGCATTGAAAACCATTTTTATTTAACTCTTCCAAAAAGAAGACAGCAGACACAAAGGAATAAGGAGCTTCTTTTCCTCTACCAGTTATTCAGGGCAGGGTGGGGGGAACTATGGCAGCTGCTGTGTGTTGCACACTGGTGGGGAGAGCTATTGCAATTCTCTCTTCCGCATAGCTAACAAATATCATTTGCATTAAATAAGGAAAAGAAAATGTGGCAGTAAGCTTCAGTATAAAGACCAAAAATGGAACTCTGTCTAATGCTAGATCAGAACATACAGTGTTTTACCTTTCCATCCTCCACATAAATAGTAATAATGAAGGCTATACTTCTAATCTTATGCTTGGAAAATAAAAATGTTTTGCCACAGGAAATGCTCAGATAAAAATAAAAGTGTTGATTATATGAAGTTGGAAACATTGGAGCTATGGGCAAGCTGCTAAAAACTTATTTCACATGACAGCATTTTTTTGTTATACAGATGTGACAGCAATTATAGGAGGGGTCAACAAACTTAGGGGCTGTGGGCACATTTGAAATTGTGTGAAAGTGTCACAAGCACCACTCCTTTCAGCTTCCATCTCTTCCCCCTCCTCAATGTCACTCTTCCTCCCTAGAAAGAGGGAATGCACACATGTGCCTGAATGTGCAGATGCAAACGCACACACACTCTCTTTGCATTTCCAAGGTTCTAGCTAGAAGTCATATCCAGTATAATTAAAATGGATCCCTTTTAAATTTGCATGTTTTTATGCCCCCCCAAGTGTAACAGATTAAAGCTTACATTAGTACACACAATAAAAACCAGAGATCCAGTAATTGCCAGCACTACAAAAAAAAACATTGCTCCAAGGCATAGATCCTAACAGAGCTTCATGATTTTTCCATGGTATGACAAAACCAGCAACAAATAACAGAACAAAATGTCCACATATAGGAGGCTATGAGTTGATGGTGGTTCTGAGGGAAATAGCAAACATTATGAGAATCTATATGGTTCTGTGAATCTGATTGTGTTTTTGCACCATGGCAGAACTTACGAGCACTGGATCTGTGATTCTTACAGTCAATGGCGACTGCTGGTGGCTGGAGCGACCCTATCGTTCAGCATGGACACAAGGTCAAGCTCCGAGGGCCTTCTGGCGGGTCCCTCACTGTGAGAAGTGAGGTTACAGGGAACCAGGCAGAGGGCCTTCCCAGTAGTGGCGCCTGCCCTGTGGAACGCCCTCCCACCAGATGTCAAGGAAATAAAAAACAACTACCTGACTTTTATAAGACATCTGAAGCCAACCCTGTATCGGGAAATTTTGTAATGTTTTATAATTTTTAATGTGCTGCAAGCCACCCAGAGTGGCTGGGGAAACACAGCCAGATAGGTGGGGTATAAATAAAAATTATTATTATTATTATTCCGCCTTTTCGAGGGACTCTGTTCCACTGGATCTGACAGGTGTGTGACTTCCCTCTGTCTCAGATACTCCACCCCCCTGCTCCATTCCTCTGGCACCCTACTTTCTCCTCCTCCCTCTGCTGCCTTCCCCAGATCATTTTCCTTTCCCTCCTACCTTCCTGGGTCCTTTTTCAGCAGGGTGGGAAAGTAACCGCACATTCTACCTCATGACAAAGGAGGCACTGGTACTAGCGACAGGGCGCAGAGTCTTCACAGGCACCAGAAAACATTCAAAATGACACAATTGCATCTTGCGATGCCACAATGGAGACTACAGAGTTACATCATTTGTAAGGTATTCACCACATAACATCTGCCTAGTCACAACTGCTTGTGATGCTTAGAAGAGTAACTGTCCACATGATTTACAAATGCATGATAGTTACAAATACAGGAGACGATTCTCTATCTGAACCAAGAGAGAGAGGGAAGATTCTCTCAACTACTCTCCTGCCTATATATTGAACACACATGCTTTTCAATATGAACTATTAAATATATGATTCCCCCCCAGGCATATTCTCTTAGAATTCATAACCACATTGTAAATAAAAAGACAGTTGAACAGGGACTTAAAATATATCAAAAGCAATGAAAGCTCTCAATGGGGGAAAAAGGGAACTGAAATTGAAATTGGTCTTCTAAATATAAATAAAACTACTTATTTGGTTTCTTTCAGAGGGAGTGCTGTGGGTTTGCCCAAAGGATCATAAAAAATAGATTGTGACAAATATGTATCTTATTTTTCATATTTCAGAAATAGAATCTGACTTATTATATTATTTGGGGGAAATAACCTGGAACATACACATTTGCACACAGTGTGCTGTTTCGTGCAGAACTTTTCTCTCCACAGCTTGTAATGAACTGCAAAAATATGAACTGCAAGGTGGAACAAAAATTAGAGAGGGAATGTCTGAGTAACAATGACGTATTTCATGTTTTCTGCAGCCTTTCTTTATGCTAATTCAGGGGTGCCCAAACTTTCTTCAAAGAGGGCCGGATTAGATGAAGTGAACATGTGTGAGGGCCGACCAAAGTTGTTTTTTTAGGATTGAAGTTGTTGAGCTTTTTTTACAATTTTACCCCAGGACAAATACTGCCATGGGGACAGATTAAATTGATTAGGCCCCCAAAACGGACTTTGGAAATCCCTGTGCTAATTGGACCTATGACTGCATGGCACTCTCAGACCCACAACAGAAATTCCTAGGCTCCAAACTTCAGGACAACAGATAATAAACAATGTTTACTGAGGGGAAAACAAAGCCACTATTCAGAAAGTATGAGGTGGGCTGCCTCCTGTCTACTTCTATTTCAGCCTGTGTGTTGTTATTCAGATTAGTTCACTATTTCTATAGCAAAAAACCTCACTCCATTTGTAAACAGACTAAGTACTAAATATCAATGCCTAACAGTCAAAATCCTTTGCTTTAAATAGGTTGATTTCTTACCTGTGATGGTAAGAAGCACAGACAGCTTTCTTCTTCTTCTTCTTCCCTTTTTTTTTTCAACAGGATACATACACACACCCCTACACAAAACTGAAATGATATCCCTGGACAACACCTTAAGTGAGGTGTGAGTTGAGGGAATTAAATAACTGGCAGTTCCACCAACCCAATTTAAAGATGACTCTCCTATTCACCTTTTTCATGATAGCAGAGAACACAGCCTATTGGACCAGTATGGACAAGCAGCACCTCTGCACAATTTCAAGTAGCAGTTTCCCCAAGCCCTACTTGCTTCCCTTTTCTACCTTGCCTGCTGATTGCAGCATCTGGGCTTGACGAGGCATGTGACCCACACCTGTTCTGAGCCTACTCCAGCTGAGGCATCCCAGAGCTAGCGAGCCCCATCCGGCCAGCTGTGGACCCTTGCCTGCCTCAGCCTCCTAAAGCTTCCTTCCCACTGCTCCGTATGCCTCAGAGCCCTCTGTGTTCATGGAGACAGGGGTCCCTCTGGTGATGGGTGCTGCTGTTCTGGTTCCTGCACACTGACCGCTATCCCCTGTGACTCTGTGAGTATTTCCTACACCAACCTTTCCTTCCCCATCCCCAGCTTGCCCCTGTGGGTCCCAGTCCGGGCTGCACTCCATGCCGGGATCCTCTTCTTCCTCCCCAGTAGCCTGCCAGTTCATGACAGCACCAGTTCTAGTTGCATGCATCTTCCATTCCCACACATCTCACTAGTCCTCCCTAAGATGAAGTGCAGACTGATATAAATATGCGAGTTACTGATATAAATGGAAATTGTGAGGGTGAACAACTGGACTTGGTGATTCAAACGCCAGGATCAGGAAGTCACCATCTACCCAACTAGACTAAATTTCATTTCTGAGGAAGCTTCTCATCAAAAGTTATGTGAATTCAGCAGCCTGCCTGGTCTCATGAATGCTGTGTATATATGCAAAATATATGCAAATGAGATATCAGCTTGAAATACATGTTAGGAACAAAGGAAGCAAGCTAACACTGAATTAATATTGTCTGCACTGACTGGCAGCAGTCATTCCCAGCCCTAGCTGGAGACTTTGGAGACTGAACCTGGGATCTCTCACATGCACAGCACTATCTCTATTGCTGAGCTATCCACCCAACCTAGTGGTGTTGTGATTGACTGCAAATAGGATAAGAGCCTTGGGGTAAAGGTGCCCAATTCACAATAAAAGTAATTATTACACTGAATTTCTTCAAAAGGAAACCAAACCCAGGTAAATGCTACACTCCTGGAACTTTTCAATGTTCATAAATCTGGGGTGGGTATAAGAACTCATTATTTGTGAATATAGCAGTAATATCACCAGGCAGCAGTGCTAGAAAACTGCATTTGAAAAGTTTGTAATATTAACTATTAATGGATAAACTATAGTATAAATAGAACTCCTAATTAGACAACACAATTCTCTGTATTCCAAATGCAGATGTAATAAATTCAAATTACTTTCAAAACTATGACGATGTTAATGACTCAAGTAACAATATATGTTTCCTTTCTTGCTTATTTGTGTTTGACCACCTTCCATCCAGTGTTTACTCCATTTTTTAAAACCAATTTATTCTTTAAGCATTTTGACAGCTAAAAAGATGGAAGTACAGTATGACCCATAGCCTCTCCATTTTGTTTATAGGTTTATCCTTCTCAGACTGACAGTTAAGAAAATGGCAACATAACATCTTAAAATGAACTCAGCATTTGGAAAAAAAAAAACTTTTCTGACCTATACTACTGAAAGAGGAAATATTTATCATGCATTGTAAAGTTTGAGAAAAGCAATGCACAAGACTAGCTGTGGAATCTGTTCGTGATTCTTTGGAGGGTGCAAAGGAACAACAGTTTTGCTCTTAACAGTAACAACCGTCACAGAGCATTGAAAAACCATGTATATTCTTCACAGAAAACATTTTTTCCAGCTTAACTGGAAAATGTTTATTTCACATAGTTTCCACTTTTCGAAAGCAATGCAATACATTCTTTCCGGATGAATTATCCAAACAAGGCTACATAATTTATTGTTCTTGTTTGCAAATGTATGTTTGATATGTTTGTGTTCTTTGGGCTTTGGTTTATCACCTTTCTATACTGGATTAGGGAAAACATAATTGACTTAAAATATAAGTTAAGGGAAAAAATATTGGGATACTGTACAATCCTATGACCTTGCTGCATATTACTTTTCAAATGTGGCTGCAGCAAATTATTTGAAGTTACTCTGACATGTGGGGGATTTATTTTTCACCTTTCAAGCTATCTGAAGGAATATGAAGGTGATCTGCACAGAATACCTCCAAGACCTGCTAGTCCCCTTAAAATACCATGCTGAAACATCAGTGCTATAAACAGCCTCTGGAAGGTGACACTTCTGTGAATGTCACCAAGCTTATGGAGCTAAACTGTAATTTCCCCATTAATCTCCAATACTTTTGCTAACATGGGCTAATAAAGGCTAAGCTTGCTAGCACCCATGAAAACATTACAAAACCTAGCAGCTCTCCAGAATTTTATTAAATGAGAAGTGTTTTATATAAACAAGCTACAATTAAGTTGAAAGAGAGAAAAACAAAAGAGAGAGAGAAAGGTGATACTGTAGCTGCTACAGAACTGGAGAATGAATGCCAACACTGCAACAGTGCCAAAGAGGCCAATCATTCTGTGATGGCAGCTCCATGATTACTAATTATCAGAAGGTGAATCAGAAACAAACTGACATAAAACTGCTGGTGGCAATTCTTTTTGTTTCAAACACAACAGACAAATATAAGAGGCCTGCTGAGAATAAGCCTACTTCAGCTGATGCATCCACTTTTTGGATCAAAGTATAATGTGAAGTGGTCATACAATATTTAAAAATTAAAAGGGCGTAGGAGTGCCCCTTTTAGCAAATAAATGCTTCTACCATAATAAACCTCAAGATTCTATGGCTTACTAAAAAGGGACTTGTTGTGCTTGAGACTTTGTGTTTATGATCTACCTGATATAAGGCCTATGAATGTGCCAAATTCCAAACAGATCTGGTACAAATTGCCACAGGCATAAGAGGCTTTTAAATGCTCACAACTGACACGTTGACCCCTTTTATTGCAATGTTTATACAGGTACCCCATATACTACTTTCTCATGAAAACTACTGTGCTTTATTCAGTCTTGTTGACATAGACATGGGGTGGCATTCAAGTACGTTTTACTCAGAGTAGGACCATTGAAATTAATGAACATGACTAAATTAGGCACATGCATTTTAATGGGTCTACACTGAGTAAATCTCAATTGAACACCACCCATGATTTCATTGGTTTGACAAAGGTCTGAGCGTTCCAACGTGTTTGTGCCCCGTTAAAGCCTGTGGCAGAAACTACTGGCAAAATAATACATGGCACATGCATTATTTGAAGCAAAAATTTGAAGCAAAAATTTGCCAGGACTTCAATATTTACAGAGGGATGCTATGTGCAATGCCAGTTCTTCGTTATTGAATATGACTGTGTGATGGAGTGATTAGCTATGGGGATGTTACCAACCTTTTGGGGGGCCACAGATATACCTGAAAAGCTGAGAAACTATCATGGAGAACCATACTCCACAATCCTGAGTGCTCCCTCTGCAGCTCTACACACATCAACACATCCCTGTAAGCCCTAGTTCACGTGCTCCAATACCCTCCTCAACCTACAACCTCACAGAAACAGAAACAACACTTTCAGCAGACTCTTCCTGTACATTGATCCATGAATGCTGGCACCATCCGCATTGGCACTCCCCTACCTAGTAGGCAGTCCTTTAAAATCCATCTAAGTTAGTATTCTCTTAATGATAGTGACTACTCAGATGCATCTGGGTGATCCAAAATGTGTATCTGGGTGATCAGAAAGCAAAATCCTATAGGAGATATAGTGCCCATGGTAACAATGCAGATCTGTTAGTCAGGTGTGGCTAGGCCAGTGAACAGATGGATCGTGGCCAAAGACTACAACTGCTTCTGCAATAAAGCCAGGCTCAGGTTCAAACAGGCTCCCAATTAAAAGAAGTTGTGTAATATAGAGGCTACAACTGAAAATGCCTTCTGAGTTCTGATGTGACCTTGAAGGTCTGAGCTTGATGCATACTTGGCTCTTCCAACCTTCAGGGCTGCAGTATGGCCTTCAATGTCCATCTTCCCTTATGGGTTACACATGCTGTTCTGTGATGGAAATGCTAAAGGCCTTTTACTCCACCTAATTCAGAATATTTTTTCAAGCGGTGTAACAGCTGCTTTGGGACTCAATATTTTCCAGCCTCTGCACAGCGAACAATTTCTCTGTAATAGGTTTTCCAAACCCTAAAGTTTGCCTATGTGGTGCCAGGTAATTTAAGGGCCCACTAACAAGCCAATCATTGCAGGAATGCTTTCTTCTTTTATTCAACATTTTGTTTCACTCCCACCTGACCTATTTCCACCTGCAGCAGCCTATTTTAGCTGAGCTGCAGTTTGTTAGCTAGTGATATTTTTGCCATTGATTCAAAGTACCATCCTGGGCAAAGTTGGACAATATAGAGAAAATGCAAGTTATTACCATCCCAAAGAGTAAGAGAGGCTGTTAAAGGATTTGCGGTCATTAATTAAAATGTCAAATATATAATGTCCTTAAGAGCTATTATGGGACTTTTCAGATGCCCAGCTACAACTACAAACTTTTTTTTTGAAAAACAATCCTTAAAATCTCTCTTCCCTTACACTTCTTCCATGCAGAGAAGCCAGATGCATATTCCTGCATTGCAGGGAGTTGAACTAGATGATCCTCAGGGTCCCTTCCAACTCTACAATGATTGTGTGATTCTAGGAAGCTTTTTAACTGTACCCTGCTCAAACCAATACAGTGGGGCTTCAGGTCAGGTTTGCTTTGCCTTGTCCCAAGTCTCAGATTTCAAGTAACCCACTAAGCCCCTCATGCCCTCCAATCCTTGGGCATTTTGTATGCATAGTAAAACCCTAATAATTGTTATATGCTTGAATTATGAAAATGATTGCTTTGTAAGAATATTACAGCATAAGCCTTCTCTTTCCCCATATGCAGAATACAAGGGAGCATTCTAACCGGCAATGCAAAACTATCACTAGGATGTACAATCCTCATTAAATGACATATTATTTATATTAATCTTTCTCTTTTCGAACTACACAAAGTCCTTGTCAGAAGCAGGGAGCATGGGCATATAAAATAAAGCACATAAAATAAGGCACAGATATAAGCCCTGAGTTAGAGCCATTTCAAATTGAATGGGGACATGTAAATCCTGCTGATGTGTTAAGTGTAAACTGTCTTTAAAATCATGCTCTGCTTCAGCATATATGCAAGGGTCAGAGGAACACCTCAGATTTGAGGTCCCGCCCTCACCCAATGTGGTAAATACATAATTTTCTACTTATATTACTAGTTAACTCCTTAATCGATAACCCAGTTCATAATCTGAGGTGCATACTGGGTGTCATAATATAAAGCCAAAGGAATAATAATCAAGATTGATTGGTTGCTGTTGGCTTACTCTGGAAATACTGTTAACTATTTTGTTTCTTATTGCCCATTTTTGTGTTCTTAGGTTCTAATGAAACTGTGCTGTTTAATGTATGATACAAGATATTCAGTCTGACAGAAATGACGTATCTGACTTTTCCGGGGATGAAAATACTACAAAAGGTCATTTGACATTACTTATCTTCCTAGTGTTAGCTTAGTAGTAGCAGATGGAAAAGATGTATGTGGTATATCTTGTTGGGGGTGGGTGGGGGGGAAGCAAGTAGAACTTTCTGTTAAAATAGAAGTCCTAACATTCTACAAACACTTCTACAGTAGAAGGCATATCAAACCCAGTTACTGAGATGAAGCAGCCTTCAGGATGAAGTGCTGCGGCTGTACTTGACGAACATGAGCTATAGCATTGCATGCAAGTGTTTTGTATAACTTCTGGCTCAGCATAAAATCTTGCTCTTTTAAATATAACAGGGGTAAGTTCAGTTCTCAGGTGCTCTCATTTGCCAAAGGAAGTCTGTCTGCTGCATTCCTTGTGTGCTCTGCATGAAAAATTTATATGACTTCTAGAAATGGGTTCTAAAATTCTACAAACCCATGATCAAACTTCAGTACATAAAAAGCTTATATATCACATTTTCATCCACTGATGCTAATGCATTAGCTTACAGTATCAGGAGCAGAGACTCTGAGTACTAAGAAAAAGCTACCTATACCAATAAATATGAGGGAGGCTGCACGGGGTAAATTATCTGAAGGAGACAGATGTCAGGGGTTTGATTAATGGATCAGAGCAGAAAAAAAGTTAGAGGGAAAGACCTCTTACGATCTCTTTAAATTGCTGCATTTGGACAAAAGACATGGTAAACCTCCCACTTACATTTGCAGATTTAGCAGTACCTACTTTATCCTGAACTTTTATATGGAAACGTTTATATATAGCAACTTGTCAGATAGTCCTGTGGTCTCTATAGCAGCAATCATGACACAAATTGCAGTATCCGGTAGCTGCTGCCAAACACTAGGAACTTTAGGGCTGACTTATACAGGCATGTTAATCATTTGACAGCATCAAGTGATCACACATCAGACACTAGAAACAGAATGTTTGTGTTGTTTTCATTTCCGAGAGCAGAATGGCACTTCTAGAATCCACATGGCTTCTGCTTGGAAGGCAAAATTACAGCAAATACAATCCCACAATCCTTTGCAAGAAGTGATGCTCATTATTTCCACAGCAGTGGACCCAGGGAGGAATGACCGCTGGGAGGAGCGCAGAGAGAAGAAGCTCTGTGGTGCACCTGTAGCAACAAAACCAGATGCCTTCATCTGTGCCACCTGCTATAAAACATGTCTCCCCCATGTCGGCCTCTACAGCCACAGCAGGCGCTGTAAGTTTCTGTGGTTTGACTTTTTCCTCAAAGATGCACTCTTTCATTGACTCCCGAGACAGGCGGATGCCAACAAAAATTTCCAATTTAGTGACTGTCCCTAATGAACTCTCCTTGTTATATACTCCCTCTTTTGAAGGTTTATGTGTGTTTTACTTGGGAATGAGGGGCTTATGCAGAAGAAGGAGAACTCACTCATTTGTTTCTGCAACTTGCCCCCCCCCCATTTTCCTTGGAGAGAGAAAGTAGACTCTGAGGCAAGTGAAGAAATGGTTTTTTCCATCACTAGTGCAAACTGTAAAAATTGCACAGGCACACATCAGTGGACTATTAATGCATTATTAAAATATGCAAACAATGTCCTGAGTTTTTCTGCCTTGTTAAAAAGACAATAAAATCAATATTCATTTAATGGTTGTAGGTGGTCCCTTGATTTAATTCACCAGCAGCAGTGCAGGATGTATGTACCGGTATGTATGAGAGAGAGAGAGAGATTTTCAGCTTTGAATGGGCAGACGCAGGGAGAGAGAATGCAACAGATGAAAGTTAACCTACCTGGAGTTTGTTAGAATTGGGTATCTGGCCTAGGGGTTGGTGCATGCTGCCACCTGAGAATACAAGTGCTTGTGCTCTGTGTATATATTTATGAATAAAACACATAATATGAAGGAGCCATTAAGTCTCTAGTGCTCTTATTGGAAAGAAAATCCTCCAGTGTTTCTCCCACAATTTCTCAAAACTTAGTCAGAAGTGGCAAGCATGGAACAATATTTTGGGTCATGCTTGTACAGTAGTGGACTCACTACTGTGTAAACACTGAACAACTGACTCATGGGGGGGGGGAAATACCAAGGAGTATATACAAAAAGTTATTGTGCAATAGCAATGTTTGAAAAGGTGAGTAGATGTTTGGGACGGTTTGAAGGGTTCCCATATGCCAGCATTTGCCACAGTTCAGCCTTCACATCTCAAACCACAATGTGCTATAGGCAGGGAGAAGTACAACAGAGAGGCTTGGCTGTGTACACACAACAGTTTAAAGTGGATTTAATGCAACCCTTGTGGGTTTGTTTGTTTTTTTCGTGAACCACACATTGTCCTCCAACAGACAGCCTGCACGTCCCCTCCAAAGGCATAGTGTGGGTACTTAGTGGTTGGTTATGTGTGTAGTGTCATTTTGCTGGGTGCCATTTTTCACCACACACCCCTACTTCGAATTGGCGAGGTAGTTCTCAGTGGGCTGCTGTTGCTGGAATTATTATTATTCCCAGTGTTTTGTGCAAGTTTGGTTCATAGGAAAACTTGTATCTCAAAAATAGGAAAAATTGACCACTCACACAGGTGACAAATATCTGTGAGCATACCCACCATGGACCTCATGTTCCCAGAACTCAGGGAAGTATTAATTACAGGAAGGGCACTGCCCACTAGTGTGGACAGGAAACTTTGAGACAAGAGTTCAATTGAAAGCTCTTGCATGCACAAAAGCAAATTAACACACTGATATCTACACAGCCTAAGAGCGTGAGATCTTCTTAGCAAGTTCCTCGCTCAGCTCAGCCAAGAGGTAGCCTTAGGCAAGTCATTGTCATCACCATCACCATCTCCGCCTTCCCACTTTCAATACAGGAATAAGTATACTGATTTATTATTTATTTCTGTTTTAAATCACTATATAAATGCTAATGATGATATTTCCACTTGAAGACAGATTTACAAAGCAATAGTTCCACATTATTTATTTAAGTGAGGCAAGCTGCATGCTGCAGGAGGAAGCAAATCTCTGCCTCATAGGATCGCTAACAATTTTTTCAGCTATTGTTTGCTACTGAAATTTATACATCAACCATCCATTTAAACTTTACTCTTAGCCTTCCAGAATCCCATGTAATTCAACATACTGTTTCTATCCAAGCCAGTCTGTGAACTTGATATCCATCACTTTCTTGTTTCATGTATGATTTGCTATAGTTATTTTCACCTCACTTTACATACAGCATAGCTAATACAGAAAATTGCAGGGAAATCACCACATTTCAAATTCTTACTATGCAAGGATAAACCGGGGGATAAGGGCATCAAAATTTAGCAGGAAAATCATCAGGGGGAGTGGGGGGCAGAGTTTTGCAATTAAATTAAAAACCACAAAAGAAAAAGATGAGAAACTGCAAAAAACGTTGAAAGCACCAGAGCTACCTGATAATAAAAGCAAAGAAAAACACTTGTGAAACAAAAGTCTGGTGTAGTACTATGATTTGCCATCCCATAGAGTGATTGCTGTATCCTGAGATACAATCATTTTTCAATTTTTGTAAAGAATGAAACAGCATTCAAAAAAGACCTTCAAGAAGAACAATGGACAGCAGCTGCAACACTCTCCTTTTGATTTTGAAAAAAAAGTGTGTGTGAGAGAAAATGTGACCTGATTGAGAAATGTAACTCAGCATCAGTAGCTTTGACCCATCCTCTTTCAAAAGAAGAGAAGTGCACCCTGACTGAGAAAACAGTGCCTGGAAAGCACATTCTCCTAATCTCTCTGAGGAAACAAGAGCCAGCTGAGCTCTACCAGGCAATAAGCCTCTCTGTTTGTTCTCCTTCAAAGAGTGACAAGAAGACCTCACAGAGAAAAAACAAAGTAAGAAGGCCTCCTTGCTTGTCAGTAGAAGAACTGCAGAACAACTGAGAAACTACTGCAGAATCTCATAAGTTGTACCCTATAGATACCCAAACATCTGTGAGGTCATGCTCTGAAGTGGTGAATGTTTGTTCTAATATATAGAGGGAGAGAGAAGAGAGGAATTGCTCTCTCAAAAGCTTCCTCTTGAACTATCAGCCCACACAGACAACCGTTTTAGCAGTATCTTGCACTGATATAGGGTAAACAAATAAAACTAATATCGTCACTCACTGGGATGACAGAGCTCACCCAAGGCAGGTTGGTAACTTATACAGGCTTAGAGTAATGGGGAAATAAAACATTTGCACCAGTGGCAATTTCGTTCTCCAACTCCAGATTGCATTTTGAATTTGGAGGAGTTTAAAGAGTCATTTTGAAGTTCTGTGGGTACAGCTTCTAAGAGGTGAAATTCAGAAGACAAAATAGCCCCCGCTGGATCGCAACCATAGATTTTGATCTCTAAACGGCAATTATTACTGAAATTAGCACTGCAATGAGTAGGTTTACTTTTACTTTTTGAAAATAACTCCCTTAAATCAAATAAAAAGAGCAAAAAAATAATTCCTTTCAAACCACTAGGATATATAAATTAATGTCTCACTTTGCACTTCATGCTAGCTTTAATAAAGCCAAGAAAGCCACAGTAAAGCAGAGCAATGCACAGAAGTGGGTTGTAGTAATTTGGTTCACATTGTTTAATTAATAAATCCAGTAACTCAAATGAAAATATAAAATGAAATTATAAAAATTATGCGACTCATGCACAGGATATGCTTATCTTTGGAAGATAATAGTGGAAATAGTGTGTGTGTGTAAAAGAAGAATATTTGGTGAGAATATTAGGTTGTATCCAGAGGTTGAGAGAGCAGAAGAAAGTTAGGTTCAACAAATCTTTCTTCTCCAATCCTTTCTACTTTCTACCCCCTATACCTCTTGAAGACAGTAGCCAGAGTTTGGGTGGACAGTGGGGACTGTTGCATGCAGGGCTGCACCAAAATCAGGTGGAAGGACCTTGCAGCAGTAGAAATTCCACTTGAGCAACATCCTCCTTTCCATACACCCGTGTTCAACCCGCGTCTTCAGCTGCACCTGCATGGGCTGGGTGACAGGAGCACCTTCTCTGGCCTTTCGATCACAGGAACGCAGGAACAGCAACACAGCATTCCCGAGGAATAGGTCCTGGTGCTGTGGACTCACATTTGCTCATGTGAACACCTCAAATGCAGCAGAGCAATGGAAACAAAGCTGTGGAGGTTTTGTAGCATACCCGATTTATTTCTACTGGTGAAACAAATAAAAGAACATAACATGTACAAGAGAAACAGCTCTCATCCTGCCATCCTGTCTCTAGACAGTTCAAAGAAAAGTCCTAGTAGTACTGGAAATGGAAGTCTGGAAGAGTAGCTTCCTCCCCCTCCTTTCTCACAGACAGAAAGCAAAACAAACAAGATCTGGAGGGATGCCCAATTTCAGTTTATTCCTCTTCTCACACTGTAATCAAGTATGATACAGTGCCCGCCCCGCCCGCCCCCATTCAAGAGGGCCCTCAACCCACTGTAGGTTTTTTTGTGGAGTTGGGAGGGGGGAAGTACAGGGGCTGCAAACAGGAGATTGGAGGGAAGAAAGATCAGTTGAGCGAGCTGCCTTCTGCTCACACCAACACTGGATACAACCCATTCATAGAAAGGTTTGATCCATATGTGAATAGTTGGAAAAGCACCATGCAGCTTTCTAAGCAAATGAAAGTTTAGAAAGAGAATGGTTCATATTTATAAATGCACACAGACAAATCTTGAGAGTAATATGACGTTGATCACATTTCAGTTTTTAAAATGATTGGAATAGTTTTAACTATTAAATTATTTTGGAAAAAAATCAATGGATTGTGTTTATATATATATATATATATATATATATATATATATATATATATATATGAGAAATTCAGAGACCTTTCTGCACCCATTTTTAGGGCCAAAGCATTCATGGAGATACATTTTTAATCCTTTCCTCTCATACCTCTTCCTCTGAAAAGCCCTCTTCCTAAAGATGCTATTGGCTGCATTTGGAAACAAATAAATTGGGCTGAATCCAGTGTTCACCTTCTGCAGCTGGAAAGCCTTCTGATTTAGCATAGGGAAGCTGCTGTGGAAGAGGAGGGAGGCCATTTTTCATCCCCCAACCTCTACAATGCAGCAGGTGGCTGTGGGGAGAAGTGAGGTGCCAGCAAATGTTGCCTTCCTTTCTCCCAGTGGGAACATCCCCTGAGTGGAACTTCATTTGAGCATGCTGCTACTGGCCAAGGCAAAGTCTAGATCCAAAGCAGATGTTGCAACTTTTTGTCCCCTTATCTCTCCCATTTTTGATGTGCACAAACACACTGCTTTGTATGGTGAAGATTTACCATATGGTGAATGGAATCTATGGGGAAAAAATGTAAATGCAGTGTAAATAGGCTGGTCACATGCCGTAAGTTTGAACCGTAGTGAGAACTGGACAACTTTTTTGAAGTCAGCATTAATTCAAGAAAACAAAAGCAAAAGAGGATGAAAAGGCAGATCAATTTCAAGCGGCCTCAAGTCACAAAGGACACCTGCTTTTAAAAATTCCACAATGTTTTAAAGATCTCAGGCTGCCATGGACTACATTTAAGGAATAAAAACCTTAGCTCAGTCAACACAGTTTTGCGTTATGTCCACCACTTCTGCTCAGAGAACAGTGAAAGAAGAAGGCGAATGGCGATGGTGTTAAAATAAAGTTAAATAATGTATACAGACTTAGCAGCTGAAGCTTAACAAATCAAACACAAACAGTAAAATATCCATCAGTGATTCCAGTCAGACAGCTTTCATAACTTTTATCCACTGTCTACAAATCTCAGCATTAAATATTTTCCTCGGAAGTAATTAAGAGCTCTCTGATACATTATCTTTTTTCAGTAGTAGTCTGGACATGTGTCAAGCTGCCCGTAGATAAGATGTTATGCTGAACACAGTGGAAGACAAGCAAGATGTAATGCAGAAGATAATCACTTGCATGACTAAATAAAACAAGCTCTCCCTCCTCCCAATTCAGTTTTGCAATGTAATTATTAGAATATTAAGCTCATACCAAGAACAAACTTAGTTGGTCTCTAAGGTGCTACTGGAAGGAATTCTTTTATTTTTTATTTTGTTTTGACTATGGCAGACCAACACAGCTACCTACCTGTAACTATGCCTTTTAAAGTTAAGTTCGGGAGAAGGAATGGGTGGATGGTGAAGAGCTCAACATCCACTCAGAAAGAATCCTGGGGGTTCTCACGCTTACAACACACAGGGAAGAAAGAGAGTTGCCTAAGCCAAAGAAAGATCTGGATAAGTTCTATACATGAGGATATTTCTCCCTTTCCCCCTTGGTAGGCAAGCAAACTGTGCTTGTGGTTACTTGCTTAGGGATTATGGATCACTGAAGAAAGCTGAAAAGATTGGAGGAATCCTGCAGATAGGGGAATTGGCCTTTTTGTTAACAACATGCAATGAGCATGCCTAATGCAGCTCCTTGGAGCCCCCTGCCCATATAAGCAATGCACAAAAAACCCTCATCAACCAGCCCAGACCCCCGTCTCACTGGCAAGTACAGTGACACAGAAGAGGGCCTTTCCTGTTGTGGCCATTCAACTATAGAATTCTCTCAAACCTGTTGGGTTTCTGCCAAGTTAAAACTTAGCCATTTAACTTGGCTGTAAGCTCAGTGCTACAGCATAGACTTTGCAGCTTCCTATGTTGCTATTTCTTTTCCTAAGCATTTGGAGGAAATTAGCTGGGCTGTTTAAGGTTCTTGTTTTATTCTGTACAGTACTGCTGTATGTTATTGCTGGTTGCCTTTTAATTATTGCATTTCACTGTGCTTCTATGTGATGTTATATTCTTTTGAAATATGTTAGAAACCACACTGTGTTCATCATTTACGAGGAAGGATGATCTAGAAATTTTTGAAAGTAAAATTAAAAATTAAACAAAACTGCCATACAACAAAACTGTCATATACAGAAGACCCAACACTGAATGTAAGTCCAGACAAATATATTCTTTTAATTGTTATTTTCCATACTGTGTAAGTCACAGCTGAGCAAAATGAGTGTGTTTGATGGTGAAATTTTGACAAAGCACAATAGAAAGGCTTTTCAACCTTTGACTTTCATTTTGTAAAGGTATAAAAAGGATAAAATACAAGACAGGAGCCTGAATTTTAATGGCACTGCTATTGTTCTTGAGCTTCTCAAAGCCTTGTTAGCTAGTTCACTTTTCTCTTAAATCTTCTTTTGACATAGGTTATCCAGATGGAACTGAGAGCAGAATTTAACTTCTGAAGCCACAGACTGGTTAATAATTCTGTTACTGTTATGGATACATGACCCATAAGAGAACCTAAATCTCCTTTGGCTGTTTTGGCTTAAGCTTTCTTTTTCTTCCCCACCCCCTAAAAACACCTCAAATTCTTTTATTCTTCAAATAATCAATTTTTGTCTGCTATGTATGTAAGGAATGGCTGCTTTGAAACAACAAAATATCCAACACAGAGCCCACAATTTCAGTAGCTGTTTCCAGCTGTGCATGCCGGTTCCACAAATAATTAAGGTACTGGATACTTAATGAACCACGGCAATGTTAATGAAATGTAAATGGTGTATTGTATTAATAGTGAAAATAATTACTTTTGCTTCTTTTCAAAACATACCTGATGGTATTTCTGATAGTTCAGTACTATTAAAATGCAGGTAACTAGTTTTGGTTTCAAAGGTTTTGAGATGAGAGGTTAGCAGCTTTAAATACTAGCTACACCAAAGCAAAATTAATCTTCAAAGTATTATCATCTGTGTTTCACCACAATGGCTGTTGAGTTGAATAATGCATTTTTCGGTGGAAGACGTACTCTAGCGCAACATAAACAGTGATACATGTGAGGAATGCAGGGTGCGACTGAAGAGGATGCATTCTTACATCACTCTCTGTATTTATTTGTTTATTTATTTATGTAAAAGCTTACCAGAATTCAGATTTTTTAACCACTAAAAAATTTCAGAATTCGTAAAAATGTAATGGAAGCCAAACAGAATGAGAGCCAAGTAAACAGACGATTTAATTCTGAATCTGAATAGTGGTTATGTGTGGATGGAAAAGTATCCCTTCCTCTTTACTAAAAGAAAAAAAAGGACATGGGAATATCAGATCTTGCACATTTAGCTTGTCTCTAACACTGTTTGCAGGCAGCTGCAAAGAACCTTCATAGGCTTTCTCCTTGGAGGTATGTAGCCTTGGGCACATCTACTACCACCAAAAGCACTCCTTGGGAACCTACCATTCTAGAAGCCCCAAACAAAAATCAATGCTCTTTTCAATCATTAAAGGCTGCTTGACTGCTTGGTTTTTTTCAGGATCCTTTCCATGTCTATTAGCCTTAAACCACACTATATCACATCAAAGAAAGAAACAGGCCTTCTCTTTTAGTGACGTGGTACAGCAAATAAATGGAGTGTCACAATCCAGTTATACATCAGAGAAATTTATTCAAAGAATATATGGAGAAAGGAATTATGAGAAAATCTGTAGCAGACAAAGATATATAAATGTTGGACAGGATTCCCCTCCCAGCCCCATCATTCTACAAAGAATGATGGGGCTGAGAGGGGAATCATGTCCAAAAAGCCTTTAAAGTTATATAATGCCCTCAGGCTTGAAAACACAGAACTATGAACACTGACAAGAGTCAGCTTGTCAGTCTGTCTTTTAGACATTTCGGTTTTGGCTACTCACATAATACAGTACACAGGAAGAACTTCCTTCCATATTTTTACTTCATATCTGAAGTATCTGAAGAAGTGTGCATGCACAAGAAAGCTCATACCAATAACAAACTTAGTTGGTCTCTAAGGTGCTACTGGAAGGATTTTTTTTTTTTAAATTTTGTTTCGACTGTGGCAGACCAACACGGCTACCTACCTATAACTTTGCTATATCGAAAAACTATTGCTTGGAACCAACCACAAATTAACCTAAGATCAGTGTTTCTCAACCTTTTTTATCCCATGCCACCTTTCATTTATTTGAATTTTCAAAAGAATTGGAATATTATGACTTTTAATAATAATTAATCAAAGAGTTGGCTTCAATTATGATGCATGCTTCTCACAATCTTTTGGGTTCAGGGCACCATGGAAGATAGACAACATTTTAGTTCACTTTCAGCATCAAGACCGTTTTGTTTCAACAGCTATAACAGCAGAGAAACCAGCTTCCTAAGGCATGTGGATGAAAATGGCATAAAGATGCACAGAGTCTGTTCTCCTGTTCTGGGGTATACAGGGAGATATTTCTGCCCAATCCTTTCCAAAGAAAATTGTTTGAAATCATGGTTGGCAGCTGAATCACACCTGAGTTCCAAAAATTTCTCTTGGAGATGCTCTGGCAAGGACTGAACATTAGTGATAAAAGGGTTCCTCACAGCGTGCTCTACAATCAGCAGAATACTCTGGCAGTGGGAACTGAGCAGACTATTTCATATTGTCTGCAGAAGCAAGTTGCCAACCAATGAAACTTTTCCAGGTGGTTCCTAGGTAGTCACAGTAGTCATAGTCAGCATGTCTGGCAGCAGTGGTTGGACCTGGTTGGGCATTGGCTGTGAGTATGAAGTCCACCGCTTCTCTCTTTGTGGTGATTATACATTACAACATTACAGCAATTAAACACATATAATCAGTTTAAAGGGAAAGCCCCATCTATAGCAGATACACATTCCAGTGCAGAAACAGATATCTCTTCTTCTCTGATGAGTCTGGGTGCTGAGATTATTTTAATAATTATTTTAATAATTTGTGCCAGACCAGTATAGAGATGGGGGAATCAAATTAACACCTACCAATTTTGGCAGATGTCACCGTAAGTGGCCCCCAAAATTGGCATAATTCTACGAAGTGTACTGAGAAATGCTCTCTCATGCTCTCTTTTTCCTTATATATATTCAACAGCATGCACAGATTTGGGTGCAATGGCATTTGCAAATACACATGCTAAACAGTGGCATATAACCCACCTGTGAAAGGCTAACATTGGCTAAACCTAGAAATATACCTGCTCAGTTGGTAGAGCATGAGACTCTTAATCTCAGGGTTTGAACCCTAAATTGGGTGAAATATTACTGCATTACAGGGGCCTGGATTAAATGACCTTTGTGGTCCCTTCCAACACTACAGTTCTAACCCTGCTTATGCAAAGGTATTCCTGTTCCTCTTGAATTCTTTTTAACAAACAGCTAAGAACTCAGCTCAGTCTCATTCTGCCATCTAACAGCAAAAAACAAATTCAACCTCTTGCTGCTGAAAGGGTAGCAAATTGGTTGCTGCTGACAGCTGAGTTACTCTAAACAGTCGTTAACGGTTTTGAATGAGAGCCCTCAGAAAGTACAGGTCTTTAATGGGAATTGGCTGAATTCCATTATTTGGTGCATAAGAGGGATTTTACAACAGCTAAAATAGACACTGTGTCACAATTAAATTCTTTTTTGTTTTGTTTTTCTGCAAGCCACCATCTTCATGCATGGATAGTAATGATAACACTTTCCCCCTCTAACTCAATTTGATTCATAACCATGGCACTTAATTTGTTCCTCTAAAGCAGGAAAAACTGGATCTCCAAAGGATATGATCAGTACATGACTTATTTTTTCCTTTTATACAGTAATTACTCAGAGAACAATATTTTCTTGAGCATAGTTATAATTTGGAGTTGAATATATCTCTGAAAATATTTTCTTCCATTATACACAATGGCAAAGAATATAGTATTTGGAAATATACCCAGAAGGGGAAATCTCTTTGGCATAGTAGCCTCATCCATTTCTTTAATAGTCAAAACAAAATGAACACAGTACTTAAAGTAATAGGTTTTTAAATGTTTTCTGAGATGAAGTGGTACTCACTTCAGAGCATTTAATTCAGTACTGCACAGTTAGAAAATTGGAAAGAATGAACAATTTGTTGTAGTGTATTTGGTTGTGTAGACACAATGCTGCTCCTATCAGTATTATGATGCAATCTGCCACATTATTATATATTTGTACAAAAGCTGACATATGCAAAGCTAAGTTTCCAATGCTTTCTTTTTCATCCCTTAGGAAACTGCCTAGGTGACACACAGAAAACATTACTTTCTGCAGGAAAGCTCAAGGCATCAGATTCTCCTGTTGGCTAACAAGAATAAGTTACCTTGCTGTTCAAATATTAGAGGTCGATCTAACCAATAAATAACAAAGGAATGGAAAAGAGTAAAAGAATACATGATTATATCTTGTTCCAGAATTGATATTTTGGCAAATATGGAGTAAACCGTACAAGGGAAATAAGAGAGATTTGAAAATATAGAATATAGAATAAGGATATTGGATGTAGTAGCACAACTATAGTAGATAAAGTAAGGTATTGAATAAATAAAATCACGCATGAGGGGGAGTGGAGGGGATGGGATAAGGGGATTTAATAGTTCCAGTTGTATGTTTGTTTGTGCTTTTTGTCTGTAAGGTTTTGAATTCAAATAAAGATTATTTTTACTCCAAAAAAGAGAATAAGTTACCTTGCTGTTTTAGAAGACTAAAATGATTAGCAAGAAACAGGAAGAAAACAAATAGCAAAGTGAACTTATTTCTTCCCTTCTCTAAGTGATCTTTTTCAGGCATGTGTGGAAATAGCAGGATTCAATCAATAGAAGTTGAGAGTTTATCTATTTATAACATGCAGAACAATGCTGTACTTCAGCTGAATTCATTAACAAATTCCTTTTGGGATTGAAACTTTACAACGTTTCACATTGTGATGACTCTGCCAAGAATATTTGCTTTGGTATCCTTGAATGCAACCAGATGGACACAGTTTCACCTTCAATAGCTGCAAGTTGCAGAAAAACAACATTTGAAGCATGGGCCAACATGTTTGTATATGTCATTATATATGTCATCGGAATTCACCTCTAGTTTTGATCCAATGTTCATTTTTATATACCAGTGCAAATTACATTGCACTGGACTAGATATATAGACAGATAGACAGACAGATACACACACTATTGAGCACCACGTAATGAGTATCAAAAGCAGCTTATTATAAAGAATGTGATGTGAACAGTATGAGTGTATACTATTGGAATTTTGATGCAAATTATAATGCAGACGTAAGACCTTTAAGCCACAGCTCCAGCTGAAAAGACAAAGACTCCTCTAGCACCTTAATGACTAACAAATTATTGTGGAATGAGCATTTGTAGGTCTACTTCAAGCTAATCAGTTTTGGCTGAAGAATTATATGTCAGCAACCAGGTCAAGCACAATATGGTGCTTTTGTTTAGCCATTCTCCCACACAGATAAAGAAAAGCTCTGATAATCAAGTCTTTCCTCTCCCCCTCCACCCCACAGATGAAGTATTCTGTCAAGACCTGACACCCATTACAACTCCTTTGAGAACTTATTGTACTTTTAAAGATGATTTATAGTGTGCTTTGAAGATTGTTGTTTCATATAGTGAGGTCTTGTTAAAATGCTGATGTATTGAGACAGAGCACCACCACCTTCTAAATTTAGCTGTGATCATATATAAAACTCGTCTTGGAGGCTGTGTAGCTACAGAAATTGCTTTCCATAAGAAACAGAACCCTTCATTTCTCTTAAAAGCTTTTCAACTCTAAACAAAGCCCATTTCCTTAAGGGATGTCAATCCCTAATTGATTTTGGAGGATCTGACACAAGGTTATGCAAAGATGTTTCATGCATTTGATGCCATATGCTGAGAATCAGCATATTTTTATGAGTCAGCAGATAGTCAGTTTCATTTGAGATTTTTATTTTGTAGCCATACAAAACTCATTTGAAAGAGGCTTATAATTTGTTTAATGACACAATTATGGGCACTTCCACATGTGCTATGCACAGTGTCCACATGGCAGTGTCCTCACGAAAACATATTGTTGTACCTTTTAATCTGGATTTACTGTTTCTGCACAAAATTCAGCAAGTGGAGAAAAAACGAAGACATGATAAATTGATCTTAAAATGGGCTGCGGGATATGGGATGACATCATGTGGATGCTGCAAAAAACATGCATGCCTAAGAAGCACTGACTCCATAATAAACTGTGTAGAACTGCCCTCTATGTGCTTTAAACAGCAGGTTTCCTACTGACAAAAACAGCTAAGATAAAGAGTAAAAACATTCCCAATCCTAGTGCGAGGGCACATTTGGTAATCTACACCCACACCAGGACTCCAATACTTCTTTAATAATCCAATGAAAGACACATGGGGGGAGGGGGGAGCCAGCCAGTGATCTGCTAGATTCTGAACAGCTCTTACAGCCAGTACCAAGATTGATCATGGCCCATTTGCTGAACCTGCTCCAAGCTGGCACAGGGAATGAACTCAATCTGCCTGCTCCCTACCTTGCTACCACTGCTGCTGGGCTACAGATGTGGCAGACTGCTGCCTAACACACTAACAGCACAATCCTATACATGTATACTGAGCAGTAAGCTCCATTGAGTTCAACGGAGCATAGTCCCAAGGAAGTATGTATAGGACTGTCACCTAACAGTGTCATCCTGTGAATATGTACTCAGAAGGAAGCCCTCTTAAATCCAGTGGAGCTTACTCCCAGGTATCTATGTATAGGACTGCAGCCCAAAAATATTACTATCACTGTGGAGTCCCACAGAACAGACTGAACAACATCCATCCCTGTACGCTGACACTCTTTTTAAAAAAAGTATAATAACTATTAAATATAGTATATTTGTACAAATAGCTGTTAACTGCCTGCAATTTTCCATCTGCCACACCCCCTTAAAATGAAGTATATGTTAAGACAACGGAAGGCATCAGCCAAATCAGAACATGAAAGATTGCGAGTTAAGATGAAGTTTTCTTGAAACACCAGTCAACTTGATGTCAGTACACCTAATATTCTATAGGCTCGGCTTTTAAAAAGTTGTCTGTCATCCTGCCATCGCATTCATGACAATTGTTCTCTTCTCCTGAAGATTGCTTTTTACACATTTCAGAAACAAAGCATTTCTCATGCTGTGATCTTTTCCAAATATATCAGAAAGATGTGGATCTGACTGCTTAGTTTAGCAAAACCCAGCGTTCCAACAGACAGCCAAGTCACTCAAATCAGTCCAGATGCTTCCATTTACTTGATGTATGTTATTCACCAAAGCTTGTTATTAACTATAGAAAATCCCTATGGCTAAAGCACAAAACTGTTTTTATTGTATTTAAGTTCATGCACATTAGTACTTTTAACTTGTGCTGGAACTCACCTGAGAGGTGCTGGTAATGGATTCTTGTGAGTTCCCCATGAAAAAGCCCTGCTTTTAACCACTCAACCCAGCATAGTTTTCCATCCAAACAGGGTTTTTGTTTACATCCAGGCCCTCAGCTATTTCCCCTCTACATTTATCCTTCTAATTGGGCCAATGATGTTTTGTTTGTTCTCTTCTTCCTTAGAACTCTTTATCCATTGCTCCCTCAGCTTCTTGATTTTCAGTCGATGTTTACTTTGCCCTCTTCTTTCAACTATTCTGAATCTAGACTTCCTGGACAATCCTTACTGTCTCTGAACCCTTTTCTCCCAGCTTTGCAATCCTGCCTGCCTCCTAGCTTCTCCTGTCCCTCTGTGAGGCTTTCATCTAGCAAGGTGGTAGCTCTAGTCACACAAAAAGAAGGATTGTATCTACTGCCCAGCCTTCAAGGCTTGATACCAACACTTTCATTTTGCTGCAAAGCCAGTTGTTGACCATATTCCTGTTTTGTCAGTAGTGTTTGGAAACATTCCATTACTTCACAGTAGTTCAGCCAGAAGTTTCACTACTTCAAAATCCTCTGGAGCATTACAATATAGCCCATTTACTTTAAAATATTGAACAAGATCTAAGTCCTAAATGATGTAGACACCCAAAATCTGAAAGATTCCCTACATAATAATAATTTAATAATCATTTTATTATTTATATCCCGCCCATCTGGCTGGGTTTCCCCAGCCACTCTGAGTGGCTCCCAACAGAACACTAAAAACAGAAACTTCAAACATTAAAAACTTCCCTAAACAGGGCTTCTAAAAGTCAGATAGTTGTTTATTTCCTTGATATCTGATGGGAGGGCGTTCCACAGGATGGGTGCCACTACCGAGAAGGCCCTCTGCCTGGTTCCCTGTAACCTCACTTCTCACAGTGAGGGAACCGCCATAAGGCACTTGGAGCTGGACCTCAGTGTCCAGGCAGAATGATGGGGGTAGAAATGCTCTTTTAGGTATACTGGGCCTAGACCATTTAGGGCTTTAAAGGTCAGCACCAACACTTTGAATTGTGCTTGGAAACGTACTGGGAGCCAATGTAGGTCTTTCAAGACCAGTGTTAAGTGGTGTTGGCGGCCACTCCCAGTCACCAGTCTGGCTGCCGCATTCTGGATTAGTTGTAGTTTCCAGGTCACCTTCAAAGGTAGCCTCATGTAGAGCACATTGCAGTAATCCAAGCAGGAGATAAGTAGAGCATGCACCACTCTGGCAAGAAAGTCTGCAGACAGGTAAGGTCTCAGCCTGTGTACCAGATGGAGCTGGTAGACAGCTGCCCTGGGAACAGAATTGACCTGCACCTCCATGGACAGCTGTGAGTCCAAAATAACTCCCAGGGTGCACATCTGGTCTTTCAGTGGCACTGTTATCCCATTCAGGACCAGGGAGTTCCCCTGCACCTGCTTGCCCCCTGTCCTCCAAAAATAGCACTTCTGTCTTGTCAGGATTCAAACTCAATCTGTTAGCCACCATCCATCCTCCAACCACCTCCAGGCACTCAAACAGGACCTTCACCACCTTCACTGGTTATTATTTTAAAAAGAGGTAGAGCTGGGTATCATCCACATACTGATGAACACCCAGCCCCAACCCCCTGATGATTTCTCCCAGCGGCTTCATATAGATATTAAAAAGCATGGGGGAGAGGACGGAACCCTGAGGCACAACACAAGTGAGAACCCAGGGGTCTGAACACTCATCTACAGACACCCTCAGGTGGGTCAGGATTAGCATAAGGGAACCTCAACCATCTTATAGTACAGTTAGATATAACAAACCATTTGGACAGAAGTATCTATTCCACATTTGTAAGGACACTTTTGTATACAGCCAGTTATGTATTGAGACCCATGTGGTTTTTTTCCCACCAAACTATGGAGCTCAAATAAGCCATGTCATCTCTAGATTGCCATTAAATGAGCAATCTTCTTCCAAACAGTCTGTTGTTACAGGGAGAAGGAATTAAATGCTGTCAGAATAAAGCACTGAAAATCTTTTTAAAAACTGCACTTCATTGCTTTGAGAAGGTCTAGAACGTCATTTCTGAAACAAAAAGTGAGGCTGGGAGGAAGAGAAGCTGTGCTTTTTAGGCAAGTGCAAGTGCAGAGGACAGGAAGAGTGCAACACCAAACAGTCAACAGATGGCAGGGTCAGTAGGAGAACAACACCAGGCAATCAGCAGATGGGTAGGTCAGCAGTGGAGCAACATCATGTAGTTGGCAAGTGACTACAACAGCAGGAATGCTTCTACATTCACTTCTCAACATGACATTAATCATATCTGTTGGAATTTGTATACTTCTTTGGATAAAAAATGTCTGCAAAAATTAGTGTTAAATTTAGCAAGGCGTTTTAGCTTTGTCAGAAGCTAACCACTCGCCTGCTGCTAATTCTTTCAGTTTATTCACTCTTGCACTGATGGACACATAAATGGCAGGAGATCTTAGCAAAATAAAGCATGAAAAAATATATATTAGCAAGTCTTTCTCGGACAGGTTGGGTTTTTGTCAGGAACACATCGAGCATGTGGCAGGGAGAAAAGAGATGGTAGAAGGATGGTATTGGAAAATACAAAAAAAAAAAGTTCCAAAAGAGCAAGCATCAAATACACATTACAACAGGCATTTCATTAATTTCTTGAAGAAAGGCCATTGTGTTATGCAAATTACATGCAATGAACTATTACTGTACTAGAAAATAAGGGTCCTTTTTCTTGTGTCTTTTAGTAGACTAATTCCACAGGATTGGTAAGCAAAAAGAAAGGGTAGAAGAAGCAACCAGTATTGCTTGTCAAAACTCCCATGATGCCTATTTCTTTTTCAGAACATTTGAATTACACAAGAAGTAGTTGGTGCTCAAGGTCCTTATGCAAGGAAATCTTTGTTCTGACTACTCAGATAAAAGGAATGAACTTTTATACAATCCTTCATTGGCCCTTTCTCTCCTTCTATAAAATAATAATATACATGCTTCAGGGTCAGAGAAGTGTGCAGTTTCACTTGTGCTTTGCAAGTGAAAAATGATACATAAGTTGTTATAATAGTAATTTCCCACATAGTAGTTCCACAGGTGTTGTCTCCTTACCTTTGGAATAATGGGCAACATGGGACTTCAGAAGACAAACCCTCATAACCCATTAACCCAAACAAATACATGGATTAATTTAGATAAAATATTAAGTCATACCACAAGGGCATAAACAACAGAAACAGATCAAGAATGACAAGATTTCACATTCTGACCACTGTTTTCCTTCCCATTATATTGTAATTTTTGAAGTTGCCACTTGGTGAGATCCATGTGAAAGCAGGTTCTCTGAAGAGGAAGAGGTGCAACACTGAGCACCAAACTGGGGGGTGGGCATGTACAGAATACATACTTTTGTGTGGCCTCTTTCCCTCCACACTTTGTTTCCTCTTGCCTCACCCATCATTGACATATGGCCTCTAGGAGGTTGCCCATGAGGGAATACAGTTTTTGAGCTGAAAATAGAATTCCCACCCCCTGGCTTGAAGGATCATAACTGCTGGATTTTGTACAGGGCACAAAACATGGTGGTAGAAAAGGGTACATGTAAGTTGGCATTTAGCAAATCATCCAAACTCCTCATACAAAACTACCTCGGAAGTGAAACTGTACCACACTCAAGACAAATGCAAGACAATTTTCATACTATCAGGGCAGGCCGATGAGTTAAAAATAAAAGTTGATTTTACTTTTTTCACTTCCATGACATATACATATATCAGACAGGTCACCTCTGTGACAGTATGTCTAATTGGAAGCCAGCCATTAATTCAGACAGTGAATATCCAATTTGCATTTCTATCAAAAAGTGGCACGAAGAAAATCTTAGAACACTGGCATCAATTTAACACTTCCTTTTGCTTCTGACCTCCTTTCCTCACATGTTGCCCTATTAGTCCTTTTTCTGTGGAAATTGGGCCAGCTATCTGCATACAGAATGCTGGCCTCCTCACAGTTTGCTTCCTTATTAACTAAATATGGCAAGTAGGAAACTTAATTATGTCTCATGGAATACCAATCACTTGGGCTATTTTTGTAAACAACTAGAGATGCTATAAAAATAGTAAGTAGCTGATCACTAGACACATTTCCATGCCTGTTTAACTGATTTCTGAGAGAAAGCCACAGTGTCATTTAAATTTGAGGGCTTGAAAAAAATTGGCAAATATTTCACTTGCTTGTTTAGGTAAATGCCACTACAGTAAAACTCCCATTATTTGAAGCTTCTGATCAGGTTGACTCTCTCTCTCTCTCAAAACAACAACATAACAGTATCTTTCATGCAGACTTCTGAATATTCATTTTGGAGACTGTATTTTGTTATAATAAATAACAAACAATATATGGTAAGCTGCTGCCTTAAATTTCACCCGTTTTGCTTGTTTTTAGATTTTATTTCTGCAACCTGCCCTGGGATCTTATGGTAGAGGGTGGGTAAGAAATATTATAAATCAACCAAATAAATACAGTCATACCTCAAGTTGTGTACACTCCATGTTGCGTATGTTCGACTTATGGACCTCTGTGACCCGGAAGTCCTCCCCGGAGCGCGCGCAACGCACAGGTGCGCAAATGCATTCTGTGCATTTCGCGCATGTGCAGAAGCGCAGAAACGCGCAAATTTCCATGGTTTTTGTTTGGGGGGGGGGCGTTCGTGTTAAGCACACCCGTGTTACGTAGCACGATCCAGAACAGATCGCGTGCGTAACACAGGGTGTCACTGTAGATAGATATATTCTGTTAGTCCAGTTATCTATTTAGACCAGTGGTTGTCAACCTTTTTGAGTCCACAGCTCTGTTGACCAGCTACATTCTTTCTGCAGCTCCTCTGTGGGATACCTGGTAAAAACTTGTGTTGTTTTGTCATTTAGCAGTTATCATCATCATCATTTTTAATTTAAGTCTTTCTATCTTACAATACTCAAGGCAGTTTACAAGCTGAAGAAACAAAAAATGTACACCTTATAACAATCTAATGCAATAAAAAATGTGGTAATAAAACAACACTTTAAAATAAGCAAACTGCATCAAAAAGTAACATTCAACAATTATTAGAGTAGCATAAAATAATAATATCAACATATAAAAGTTAAACAGAAATCCACTCAACAGTTACAATAAATAATTTCTAAACTATAATCAATAAAACAGCCGCAAACCACAGTACATAAAATAACACAATACAAATTGAGAAGCAGAGACTAGAGGGTGGGGCAAGGCAGGTGGAAAGAGGCCTTGCCTGATGGAGTCTCTCCCCACCTATCATTTTTTTAAGGCTTAACATTTAAGTAGTAGAGCTTTGAAAGGCCTTTAAAATTATGAGTCATTCATTGCCCTGCTAAATGCTGTTTTTGTAAGTTGTAACAAATTCAAATAATAAAAATTAATAATCATATAATCTGAAAAACATATTAACCAAAAAGAAAATACAAATAAAGTGCACGTTGAAACACTTTGAGAGCTCTTCCCCCACTAGGTGGTCAACTCCTCACCGTCAGGGAAATACAGGTTACAGGGCAGATGAGATTATAGAAAATGGGGAAGTGAAATAGTAAATTGGTATTCATTTGAAGTGGGGGAAGCAGAAGCCATTATAAGGCCAGAAGGAAGGACAATGAAACCACAACTAGGGGGGGGGGGACTTCTCCCTCTCCCAAGCCCCCCCCCCCCCGGATCCACTTAAGGAAGCCCACAACCCCAACAGGCTCCCCCGACTAGATTTTTTTTTAAACAGTACTCTCTCTTTTTAATTAACCAAGAAGCTCTCACTCCCCTCAAAAAGACAAGACCACCCTTTCCCCTTCTTGTTACTTGCAACCATACTCTGCTTCCCCCACAGCCCCCCCCCATCCACCCATATCATCATTTATAATCTCCCAGACCAAACAAATGGGTCTCCTTTTGCAGCAGGTAGAAAAGGGGGGGGCATCGGGAAATGTATTCCTCCTGCCTTCTTCCTCTCTGCTCATTCCCCTCGCCCCACAACCAAGCCTTTCATACATCTGATAAAGGCACTCACCAAAGCACCACAGCCAGGATCTGGGCCCCAGAAACCTCAAAAGAAGGAAGGTGGATGTGTGGGTGGGGTGGGACAAGGCCACTGCCTTGAATGAGTGTGGGCCCCCTCTTCCTCCTGCAGGGCAGGGTGATCAATGAATGTGTGCCAGCCCCATATGGTGGCTGTGTCATTTTTTGTGCTTTTTTTTGCTAGGCTGAGCCTGTTATAGCCAATCAGGAGGCAAGGAGGAGGAGAATAGGAAAGGAGGATAGGGAGAAAAGTACATGCTGTAGCCAAGAGGAGGGGGAAACACAGGAGGTTTAGTTAACCCTTTCAGAGGACTTGGAGGACTAGATCTATCCATTAAGAGGAAGGCAGGTGGGCAGGCAGACGAAGGCTACTGCTGCCTCAGCTATCCCCACCCACAGTTCCCCTGACGATCATTCAAGGCTCCCCAGGGAACCACAGCTCAGCACTCAAGAACCACTGATCTAGTCCATCAATGTCAGCAATGAGTTACTTTCATGTTTCAGCTGGAGTTCCAAACACCTTTCTAGCTCTGCTATTAAGGAGCTCTTATATGGAAACTATAAGGATATAAAAATTAGGTATCCTGTGTGTGGACCCTATATACTCAACTACTGAGCAGCAACCCTGAAAAGTACAGCATGTGCTTTCGTTATTAATAATTTTAGATTGAAACTGATTGTTATGAGGGCAAATATTATGCATAATTTATTTAAAAGTGTAGTTTCTAACACAAAACTCACTTGCTATAATATACTTCCATTAAGATGGAGAAAAATTGCAAACAAAATTTTAAAAACCGTCATATTTACATCTCTCCACCCCCACTGCCAATCTAGGTCCTGCCTAAACAAAGCTGTAAGGTAGAGATAACATAACATTTCACCAAGGATTAGAATTTAGAACTATGTGCAGATATTAATTCTGTCACTGGACTACTTCCAATCTATGGACACCTTAGAGCAAGAGATGCAAATATTTCAATCTCCCGCTGTCACTACACTATTAGATCTGCTTAGCCGAGGTTATACAGAAAAACAAAATTAATGGTAAAGGTAATTTCTGAATTTTTAAATAAACCATATAGAGTATATATTTGAAGATGACTAATTTGTTGGTGCAGAAATAGACCAGAAACTCCCCTAATACAACTCCATATTCTAAAACACAGCCTTATCTTCCATGAATTTTCCTAATCTCTTTTTAAAGCCGTAGAAGCTGGTTTCCATCAGTACATATTGGGGGAGCAAATTCCATGATTTAATCTACTTTGGGCCCACTTACTATTGGTTTCCTTGTCTTCTGCCCTACAAGTCTCAACAGGACCACCCGCCACTGATTACTATAACTTCAGTCCTGTATTACTGAACTAGAGAAAGCAATTGGTTGAAAAGACTTCTCATTTAGGGATCTGATGGCCCTCTTCAGGCGTCCCTGCACTGACAGATTCCTGTCAGTAAAAACGAGAAATGACTGCAGAGATAGCAGAGGCTGTGCCAGCAGCGACAGAGTGAATGGAAGGCAAGAGCAATCCAAGTCTACAGAGTTTCTTCTTTATGAAGAATAGCATATTTTAAAAGGATGAGTCTTGGGCAGCATATTCAAGGCATGCCCCCACTGGAATGCAAGTGGGTAGTGGTATTGAGGGCTCCTTTCACTATTCTACCCTCTCATTACATTCAAGTGAAAACCCAAATCTACTCTCAAATTTCATTTAGAAGCAAAGCATGGTGGAAAGCCTGCTTTCACTTTTCTTGTAATAGGGCTGCTTCACATGCTTTGTTTTGAAGTTTTTCTCTTCTATATTATCTACAGCTATGTTCACCAGAGAACTATGACTGATCATGACTACCAGTTAAAGCAAGCTTGCTGCAAATGTTTGAAGCAACACTTCTGAATCACATAAAAAAAATTACACAAAAAACCCATATTGTTAACCTCCACTTTGAATTCTATGCTTCTTGTTCCACTTGGCCCTGCATCTTATTCACCTCTTGTTAGAACGGCTGCAAAGTTCAAAGCTAATAGTTCCCGGCTATAATAATCATGTGCATGACACAGACATGAATTTAATGAGTTCACTGTCAGCTGTAATAATGAACATTTGACTTCACTATGTTGGATTTAATATGCAAAAACTATTATAATAAGTTCTCAATATTCCTATAGGTAAGGAATATTCAGATGGATGACTGCAATGCTGCAGGAACATTAGCCACTGTAATATTATGATTACTGTCTGTATGTGTTTGTGTGCATGCACAGAGTCCTGTCCTGCAGTTTATTTCATAGCTTTTGGTTTTAGTTCCAGAGTTAAATACTTTTATCATTTATACTTGCTGAGTCTTTTTAGCTTTCTGCTCTCCAGTCCGTGGTAGCAATTCTAAATGGTGTTGCATTATTCCTGTTTACTTTCCCAAGCTATTAAATGTCACAACGAAAAGTGCCTATTAAATTTTGTGTGTGTGTGTGTTAAATAGCACAATTCTATAGGCTCTTGCAACTGAAAGAGTTTACAGCAAATAATGTTTATGTAACCCCATTACCACTGGGCCTCTAAGTTTTCGCCTCAGATTCCCCACAGCATACTACTGTACTGTGAGGCATTGCTGTAGCATATAAATAGAAGCCGAATCAATTACCCTTTCTTCTCTCCCAGTCCCAGACAGTTTGTATGCTTGGTTCAGACAATTATAAAGCACTACAGAATTTTATGGAGTTCAGGTTCTGTTCTAAAATAGAATGGCTTGTCATTTCCTAAACGTAGAAGATATCTACATCTTATATTGGAAGGTGCTAAGGGGTTTTGTGGTGGCAGCGAAGCCTCTGGTAGTGATTTGTTCTGCTGGTCTGATGTCACAAGACACCATGCTTCAGGAATAAAGGAAGAAAAGCAGTTGTAGGGAGAGATGAGCCTGAAGGAATGGTGGAAATGAAGAATGAGAGTGTAAACTTAGAAAAAGGTTGTAAGGGGCCTAAAGAGGCAAAGCTTCTTGTTTTGAGATGCATCCTAATAGTTTGCTTATACCAACTGGCTGAATATATGTGATGCAGAAGATGATTGGACTGAGCAACAGAAGCACAAAATTATTATACTTTTAACTTTAGCTGGGATGAAACACAGAATGGAAATCAAGACTCATTACATGTTAATGTGGAAATTATGTAAACATATGCTCCTATAAGAGCATGTTAAATTGTCATGGTCAATGAACTAAGTTCCCTGATAATTTGGAGCTAATGGAATAAAAATTGATCACTTTTTCTTACACCATAAATACATTCTGCTTGAAGGTGGCAAAGCAGCTGTGGGTCTGGTCATTCAAAGTGACCTAGCAGCCACATCATATCACCTCAACAATATTATGATAAATGTGTATAGGTGGAAGGAATAATCATCTTAACAGTACTTCTACTAGATAAATGGTTTGAAGACTGAAGACACAGTGGGTACCCTGCTAAAGGGGTCTGGGGTGTGTGTCTCTGTCCAGGAGCCCACACAGGTGCCAGTGGGCCATAGCACCCTTCTGAGGGATGGCCCTGACAGGGTGGTCCTACTTGGTAGATGTACTTCATAATATAAAATAATTTGTTGACATACATCTATTTTTCTCTTGAGCAACCTTAAGACCCGTTACATTATTTCCATTTTAAAACATATATTTAGACACTACCTGAAATATCCAACATATTAGAAAGAATTGAGGATTTCTAGCCAGCACAACTGATCATACCTGGTTCACAAGTAAACTTTGTGCACCGAAAGATTTGGTTTGGATGCCCAGTGTATCCTGTAAATTGCCCTAGTATATGGACAGTTTCATAGGACAAAAGCTAGCATCTGTAACCAATTATATTATTATTATTATTATTATTATTATTATTATTATTATTTTACAGTCAAGTTCATTTTTAATATTTATACATCAGCACTTTAAAATGTGTTTGAAAACTGAAACATATGAGCTAAGTAGATGTTGATCTTTTTTTCTAAATAAATTTCCCATCAAGCCAACCAACAGCATCATGTTTCAGCCTCCTGTGATTTATAACAGCTGTGATATTACACCCGTAAGATTGGGCTTTCCTTCCTCAAGCTAAGCCTATTCTTCATATTTGTTTATTTTGTAATTAATAACATGACTGGTGGCTTCTCTCCTCCCTTCAAAGAATAGTTATCTGCCCATTTTTCTCTCCATCCTATTGCAATGTAAAGTACCCATTGATTTCCACTCTCTTTCCCCCTTCCTTTATTTTAATAGTGCATATAGTTGCCCAGTGAATATTTGAGCCCTTACGTGCTGCTTTCTCCTGAGGATTCCTGTGTGGCAATTAAATGGATATTCACACGAGTGTAATATAATACACTGGAAAAATATAATGATGACATTTTATTTTGACCTAGTAGAATTGTCTTGATAGACATTGGAATTATGCTTTCTTAATCCGATTCTCAAATGGTCCAGTTACATTACAAAAGGAGATAATGTGGTAACCACACATGTAATCTAAATTGATCCAGTCTAGTTACAGATTTACAACCACTATTTGTGAGAACTAGGCCAATTCTGGCACAATCTAAAAGATTTTGTACAGAGATAATTGGCCCTTGGGGTATATATCTCAAGCTCTGTATTCTCTGCCTGGCTTTATTTTATTTTATTTTATTTTTAACTTTAAGTATAAGTAAGTATCATACTTGCTGGAGGAGACTCTTGAGAGTCCCATGGACTACAAGAAGATCAAACCTATCCATTCTTAAAGAATGAGTGCTCACTGGAAGGGCAGATCCTGAAGTTGAGGCTCCAGTACTTTGGCCACCTCATGAGAAGGAAAGACTCCCTGGAAAAGACCCTGATGTTGGGAAAGATGGAGGGCACAAGGAGAAGGGGACGACAGAGGATGAGGTGGTTGGACAGTGTTCTCAAAGCTACTAACATGAGTTTGGCCAAAACTGCGGGAGGCAGTGAAAGATAGGCCATGCCTGGCATGCTCTGGTCCATGGGGTCATGAAGAGTCGGACACGACTGAACGACTGAACAACAACAACAAAGTATCTTACTTTTGGATACCAGAATGCAATTAATGTAGTGAATTGTTCTGTCAACTCGTTGTGCAGCTAATCCAAAGATACAACAAGCATCCAACTAAAAGCATGGAACAGAGAACAGTGGAAACGGTTCCGTCCCCCCCGAAATGATTTTGAAGCTGACTTTTGTCTCAGCATATAATACCAAAAACAAGGCCACCACTGTACCACTTTGGTAGTTAATTAATATATTATCATAATTATGCTATTGCAATATTTGTCTTGCAAATATAGTTAAATAAACCACGACTCAACCAAGAATACCCAATATTGTTAAAACAGGTTAACAAGCATCCAGCTCTTCATACTCATGTATCATAGTCACTGATGAGGCTGTTGTTCTCCCGTCAGCAAAACAGTTATTAAAATTACTTGTTTACACCAATATGTGCTTAGCTAAATCATGTCTTAAACAGAAAAGAAGTATTTCTTCCTTGCAGATTTATAATTTTAGAACATTCACAATTAGAACTTTCTTAATGCACAACAGAAAAAGTCTTTCACAGTAAATGATCCAACCTATACATAAAACACCATGATTCACCCTAGATAGATCTATACATTATGTCTGAAACACCTAGCATACCCTCTGAAGAAGTAGGGAAACAACTTCTCAGAGCTTGTCAGTAATCTCTTTTCATGGGCAGCAAAGAGGATGAGCTTTTAAATTCCTCTGACAACAGGGCCTAGCACTTTAGGATTTTCAGAATGGTGGCTCCTACAATTGTTGTAAAGCAATCATGCCCTTGCACATAGATTTGCAAAGCCAACACACTCATCCTTCCTCTTCCAGCTGACTTACTTCTCACCTCACCTCACCTCACCTCAACTTTTATTGTCTGTTGCCATGAGAGCTCACCATTAGACAGCTGGAAGGTTTAGGAATTCTGGTTCTGGCAAAACTTATCATTGTGAGCTTTTCTCTCAGCAAGAGCCTCTGGACTGTTAAAGAAATCCTTCCCCTGCACTTGGCCTCATGCTGCTGCTAACTCTTCAAAATCACTAAGGCTGGATAGACTTCCTACTTGCCTCTGATGCTTCAAGGACTTCACTCTAAGGGCAGGTGTACCTAGGCAGGAGAATTAGATGGAAATGAAGGAATAGAATGCTGAGGTGGTAAATGGATGGCAACATGCAGGTGGAGAAAATTGCATCCTTAATTTTTAATGCTCCCCCGAATAAATAAAATTCCCTTCTAGTGTAAATACAGCATCCTACTAACTTCTGCATCCCACTCCATTATATACTGCTGTACCAGAAATACACATAGGCAGAATTTGTGAATGATGCTCCCTTCTGAGAAAGTTAATGGACCATTTCCTATTAACAGCAACAATGTTGGAAAGAAGGAATTATATTCCCTCCATGTTGTTTCCAATCAAAAGTGACATTAATAAAGGTGATCCACTGCGCACAATTCTTTCCATGGGTCAGCAAGAGGGCCCTACAAATTTATTCTAGATTTGGATGAGAAAAGTGTGCCAGCGATGATCAAATCAATAATGTCATACAGATTTCTTCTTTTTGTGGTCATTTGTCATGATTACATTCCCATCTTATTCAGTTTAGAGTCATTAATGTTCAATGGTATACTTCAGCATCTTATGTTGCGGCCAATCCTAACTGCATGCAAACCCATCTCAGACTTTACCTTAGTAGTTAGAGGGATCAGCAAAAACTGAGTGCCCCACCCTTG